>NC_081849.1:49080092-49757592 GCF_963259705.1 Myotis daubentonii
GTTTAAGAGAATATTTTACAATCTTAATTACCAGGAATTCCAGGAAAGAAACTTGTCAGAGGGCTGAGTTTTCTAACGCACTCAGCGGTCGATCCTCTTTCCTGGTGGGTGAGACGGTCCTCTGGCACATCAGTTATTGCACTCTGTTCTATTATACAGCGACGCCCTTATGGACTGTTTGGTTGCTTTGTCATTTACTGGTCACACTAGCGCTAGCGGGTCCCAGCCCAGCTAATGCTTTTGAAAGGCTGTGTGTTTTATAGATTTTCTGTTTTCTCATGTGAGGACACATTGTCAGCTGTCATTTCTCATTGCATCAGTATGTTTCCTATATCAGCTTCTCTAGTCCCTCTAATTTGCCACTATTTATCTGCTGCAGTTTAGAAAGCAGACTTCCAAATGAGGTGGGCTTACGTGTTCAGGTAGGAATACATCGGTAACTGCCTCAGCACACGTTCTGCTAGATGTGAAAAGCAGGAGCCTGCATTTGCAGCATTTATTGTGGCATATATCCCGGTTCTTAGTGGATGCAGTAGACTTCTGAATAGATGGTCTTACTGCCATCGGGATATAGGCATTACTTGTGGAGATGGCAGCGTAAACTCCATGTATTAAATGCATTCAGAAGTAAGCATACCTAGGAAGTCTTAATTCAATCCATCTGTTCTGTAAACATGAACTGTCAAATCAGAGTGAATGAATTTAATGCATTGCATATGTAATAATTTCTTACATATTTGATGTGTGGGAAACATACTGCATAGCTGAAATAAAAGAGATCTATTGATTAAGTGATTTATTACCCTTAGCAATAGCTAAATCAGCCTGCAAATATTATCACATATTCTAATTAATAAGTAATGTATTAATAAGAAATTAAAGTCTGTTTATAAAAGCATTTCAATTTTGTTACTTTGTCTCTCATGTTCATAGAGTTTTAAGATATAAGCTAATCGTTGGAAAACATGACAAGGGTGCTTTATGAGAACAAATTACTTACATAATATAGTGGAAATGTCCCAATTGTTTATAGTATTGCCTGAATAGGAAGTATTATACTTACTATTTGGGTAAGAAAAATGAAGAATATTTTTTAATATGTTTAAGATATAAGGATAATACTGAAAAGCCACTTACCTGATGAGGCTTTAAAAATTAACTTTTGCCTAAGCAACCAAGACATCTCAATTCCTCAAAATCCTTTTCACAGAAGAGTGCAAACGTTAAGAATTAGAATACTTTTTAAAAAGGAAGTTACACCCAAAATACAATTGCTAAACTTATTTAACTATACGATCATCTCTGATAATTAAAAATTGTAAGTACCGGCAGGAAAAATAAGGCTTGTCTTATATTTTATAGTTTTAACAGCGAAAAGCTCTGTATGAGTCCCCGAGCCCCTGTATCCACCAGCACTCCAAGAAGCTGCTGGCAATTCATCAGAATTGATTATAAGAGATGAATCCATTTGCTATCTCTGCATCAACAACTCATTTCAGGGTTTACAGAAGCTGATGTTTATGGTTTCCTCCCTAATTTATTTTGTAATGTGTAATTTCTATAGTCAAATTGAAATATAATTACTAAATCAAATAATTGCTGTAGAAAAGTATTTTGAGGCACATCAATACCCAGCCAGGTACACCACCTGTTTTGCTTTTTCTCTCTCTAAGATTTACCTTGTGTTTTATCATTCCAGCTTTAAAAATCGTGGCTTTGAAACAAGCTTTTCTCAGCAGTCTTCTTTTCACCTATGCGTTTACTCAACATCAGAGTGCTGCAGGCCACTCATTTGGGGGGGGGGGGGTGTCAGCTAATGTTTTCTTTTTTCTTGTTGACACTATTACAGATGTCTCCCACTTCCCCCCTTTACTGACCTCCATCCAGCCCCCCTCCCTTAGTCACAGATAGCCCATGCCTCGGCTGTAAAATTAATCACAGGGAAGGCATTAAACTGCCTTTTTAAATTTCATTCTTCTAAGAGATGTGGCCATTTTTCTTTACGTGAGGCAGAAGAGAAACCACTACTTTTTCTACAAAAACCAGAGTGTTTCTTCATGACACACACACCCCCACTCTCACCTCTAACTGAAGCCACTTACTGAAACCATTTTTCTAAACTAGAGTTAAATATCTTGATTTTTCACGTAATAACAACGTGTTTTGCTGTGGTTTTTTTTTCTTAAATGTCATTTGGAAAGTGGCTGCAAATCATTATGAATTGGTGATCAATAAACTTAGTCTCATAGAACGCTGCAGTTGAAAGGGCTTTAGATGTCATCCTGCCTGACTATGCTAACTATCTTTCCCGACAAAGAGACAGATCATAGCGTTACTTACTATTGGGATATGGCCGCAGCCTTCTACTTAACTGAGAACTCCTGACAGATACCACCAATTGGATTTGGCATGCCTTTTTTAAAATTTTTTTAATATATATTTTATTGAGTTTTTACAGAGAGGAAGGGAGAGAGATAGAGAGTTAGAAACATTGAGGAGAGAGAAACATCGATCAGCCGCCTCCTGCACATCTCCCACTGGGGATGTGCCCGCAACCCAGGTACATGCCCTTGACCGGAACCGAACCTGGGACCCTTCAGTCCGCAGGCCGACCCTCTATCCACTGAGCCAAACTGGTTTCGGCTGGAGTTGGCATGCCTTTGCTCTCCTGGAGAGTTCAGTCTTCCATTTTATACATAACAAAATTGAAGCCAGCAAGGCAAACAGATTCAAGGCTATTGAACTAGTAAGAGGAAGAGCCAGGACTTGATTCAAGGAATCAGGTATTTTGTTTGAAAACATAAAGTAATACATTTAGTGGCTGTATATTATATTATTAAATCTACCACAGTAAGCTAATTATGTTCCATAACACCGTAACTTTCTTAATTATCTCTCTTGTTTTTCTGACGAGTCAGAATTTGTCCAGACAATCTAAGATCATTCTATTATTTCATGAAGTTATCATAATTACACTGCACCATTGGAAAAAGTGAGTTGACAATAACAATTTCAAGATACAAACCAGAAGTTTCTTTTGTTTAAAGAAAGAAAAAAGTTTGAGACATTTCAGCCCTCATAGCTAAGAGTCTAGAAGGAGAAACTCACATCTCTGGCTGATGGTCTTTTGAAGCCCTAATGTGGTGATCCTTCCTCCTGGCTTTGCCACCTTTCTGAGGCAAAGAAGAATACATCTTAAGTCCTAAGAGCACTTCCTGCTCCTCTCCAACGAAAGAGGGGTAAAAGGTCACCCAGAGAGACTTTTCTGTCTCTGAGCCATGCAATCCCTTGACTGTCAATAGCTAAGAAGGAGCCTCCTTTAAGATGGCAAAAGAGAATCCTACCCAATTATTCGACTCACATATTACTTCATTCCCATGAATGTCTAATTAAAGTTTAACATTTAAGTTGAAAATAATTAGAAAATCAGCACAAGACCATTTTGGTTTTCTCTTTGTTTCTTGGGGAAGAAAGCAATAGAAGTTTATCAGTAAACCTAAGACTAACCCATTTTAGAACATGAGTTGCCAAGTAAGAAAGTAGAATTTGAAAATGTTTATCTAAGTGAAGCATATAAATGAGTAATGCAAAGGCTTATTTCTTTTTATTTAAATTGTTCCAGGGGTAAATTTTAAGTTCCTCTACCCTCACCCCAGGAAAAAGAAAAAAGAAACCATATTTAGAGTGTTCATTCTGTTTTTTTCAACCACTTCATGTGTATCAAGGTAGAATGATGCCAAAAGTATTGGTTTGAGACATTTAAATTCCTCAAAATCCTATTTACAGATAAGGCACCACCCATTGCTAAAATTAAGAATTAGAACACTATTTAAAAAGAAAGTTATACAAAAAATATAATTGCTAAGCTTATTTCTCTATTTAAATTCTCTTATAATCTTTTGTGCTCTCTTGAAATTGTAAAAAACATTTCACAGAACACTTGATAGATCTGAGATACCATTTAAAATACCCTTGCTATATAAGATACTACAAACAATTCTGTTCACATGGTTGATGAACCTTATTATTCTCTGTATAAGATATTTGATAATCAGAACCACAATAATAAAATTTAAATTGGACAAAGAGACCAGAAAGGGAGAAGAAGCTAAAGGATGAGTTCAAGAGAAAATGAAGAAATAAACATAATGTGGTAATCTGAACTGGTTGCCTCAATAGGTTCAAGATGTAGTGCTCATTTCTATTTTGAAAAGTACAGTAATCTTTCAAGTTCAAGGAGAAAATCAGTTTGAGGTCAAATGGCAGCATAAAGTTTGAAAGAGGAAGAGGTAATACCTCTATTAAACGTCCTGGAATAGTTTATTTCCCCAAGAACAGCACCATAGTAGACAACGCAACTGGGTTTAACAGCTGGTTAGAGAGTACCCTTTTGGCAAATGAAATAGGAAATGAAGGGACATGCTCAAAGAGGACAGAAATTCTAGGGATCAAAATTAAAGAGAAGAAACTGAAGAAAAAGGAAATGATAACTGCAATTTAGGACAAAATAGTGTCAAGTCCAGGGGAAGAGTCTTTGGGAATCTTAAGTGGGTCACCAGAATCAGGCAAGTCCCAAGTCTTTGGGAGATGGCAGAGGAGAGAAGCACCTTGCAGATGGCAACATTGAGGGCCATCTGATGAACAGGACTAGAAAATTTAGAAAACAGGAGGAGTGGATGTGCCAGAGAAGCTGAGGGCCTTCAGCATGATTAAGGAACCAGCCAGATAAGGGTAGTCAGGGTTGATTTCCTTAAAGAAGCCAGGGAGAATTCCATGAGAATATCTAAGGAGGGTCTGGGGTACGGACTATGACATGATGGGCTTAGATCCTGGAACAAGTACATCGAGTGTTTTATAAAACAAATTTTTGTGATCTTTTCATGGAAAGTTCTTATAATAAAACTATATTTTCTTATCGATATTAGCAATGGAAATTACTTAAAAATGCAAAAAAATATACTTGTTGGTTTGTTTCAAAGAAGCAGGGTAGGAGAACAATGGGATCTTTTGTCTTACTCTGAAATAAATCTTGGAATAGAAGATTCCAGCTGTGGAATAATTTGGTGCTAGCAGGAGAAAAGTTAGTGACCCCCAACTTGAAGGATGTATGAATAAAATGAGGTAAGCCAGGAATCGCTCCTACAAGGTACCCTGGTTTTATTTGGCAGTAAGGCCATTTGAGTGCATAAAATTGCTATTCTTTTCAAAATATTTTAAAATCGTTATTTTTATAGACACTTTAGTTGCCCCAAAGTTATGAAAACCAGGCTACTATTCTACTAATGTTCATGACCACATATAGTCAAAATTGTGTGTATGTGTATGTGTATGTGTATGTGTATGTGTATGTGTGGTGGAAGTGGTGAGGAATGAGGTGTAAGAGGGATCAGAAAGGTAAATAATCAAGAAATACAATATTAACTGAAAACTTATAATACTTGATATTTTGAAAACCACTAATATTTGGTTATTAATATTTTTCTCCATGATGAAATGCAGTATTTCAAAGGTCTTGGCATATTGCTAATGGACACATCCATATAAAAGAAAAAATGAGAAGAAACAATAAATCATTCAAGGGTCGGGTCATCTTTCAAAACAAAACAATTGGCATCAAATTATTTAATTGCAAAACATATCAATATGGTTTTGCACAAAAATCATTCAAAAAATCATCCACAATTAGCCAAAACATTTTATGACTATTTTTCTAAGGTTATATAAATACTGTCTTAAAGTGATTTATGTTAAATGTACTTCTTAATGTTTTTCAATGTTAATTGTTATAATAACCACACTGGGACAATTTTTATAAGTGGCAAGCCAGTGACTGGATAAGGGGCAACAATAGGTTAAAAACATAATTATTTTTAGTTTTTTTAAAAAAGCATAACTATCACAAAGGAAAAACACTTGGGAAATAATGGATTAAGAACACAGAGAATCAGAAGTTTTAGAAGATTAGGAAAACAAATTTTAATTTTTTTTTCAGATTGACTTAAAAAAAATCCACACATGACTAAAACGAGGAGAAGGGGTATTGGAAGCAGACATTTAACTGACTCCCCAAAAGGGATTCAGATTTACAACCTAAACTCACCATGTTTCTTCCCAGCAGCCATTTTTCTGCTGATAATAAAATTGTTGGCCTGTTTGGTCTTCCAGTTAACTGTTCCACTTATGCCATCAGCAGAGCTTAATAAAAAAGCTTTTCAGATAAAACAAATGCACAAAAAATGAAATTAATGTTAAATTAAAATGACTCTCATAGATTACCTACTATTCATTGGGATCAGAGTCCTTCCAGCCCAGCCAGTTGTTTAATTCCATTCAATGCACATTTGTTGCAAGTCAATGCAAGGAATATATGGTGGCAGCAGGTAAATAAGAGACAGTTCCTGCCCACCAGGGAGCTTACAATCTATAGGGATGTATAATTCATGTATAGAAATATGTACATAACATGTAATATAGTATATATATAATAATCACACAAATACACAATGGTAGAAAGCATAAGTGCTCCCAAAACACTGAGGGGGAAGCAAGTATCTCTGGCTAGGAATGTTGAGATAAGTTTAAAGTGTCTTCTAGCCCAGCCGGTGTGACTCGGTGGTTGAGCATCAACCCAAGAACCAGGAGGTCACAGTTCCATTCCATGTCAGGGCACATGCCCAGGTTGCCACCTCCATCCCCAGTAGGGGGCGTGCAGGAGGCAGCTGATTGATAATTCTCTCTCATCATTGATGTTTCTATCTCTCTCTCCCTCTCTTCCTCTCTGAAATCAATAACAAATTTTTTTTAAGTGTCTTCTAAATTCATGGTTGAGTTTTGGAAACATTAGTCTGGCAGCAATGAAAAGAATAGGGGTAAGAGGATACTAAATAGGGGACTATCTCTGGAGTGTTGAGTAGCAGCCAGCCCCTAAATCAGCAGCTGAAACAAAAGGAAGTAAAGGTAGGGACAATTATAAGACATCATGGAGATAATACTGATAATACTTTTCAAATAGCTAGATGTGGGCTATTTGAAAAAGGAGAGTCAAGGATGGCTATGGATTTTTATCCAGAATGACAGAACAGTGATATATTAGGAACCCCTCCCCCCAAAAAAGTTGGTTTCAGGATAAAGAAAATAAATTTAATTTGGAATGTTAAACTTGGGGTACCAGTTAAATATCATGGGGAAACCATCTAAGACAGGGGTCCTCAAACCACGGCCCGCGGGCCACATGCAAATACAAATATTGTATTTGTTCCCGTTTTGTTTTTTTTACTTCAAAATAAGATATGTGCAGTGTGCACAGGAATTTGTTCATAGTTTGTTGTTTTTTTAAAACTATTGTCCGGCCCTCCAACGGTCTGAGGGACAGTGAACTGGCCCCCTGTTTAAAAAGCTTAAGGACCCCTGATCTAAGAGGAAGATTGAAATACTAGTAGAACTCTGGTTCATAGGAGAATTTAATGGGGATTCAGATGCAGATTTGAGGTTCATCACCTGAGAAGTGATTGTTGAAGCCAAAGCCCCAGCAATTCCTTCAAAAGATCATGCTCCCAGGTAATACGCATTGGGCTCTCAGGTACAAAGTGATTGGAGAAGATAGACATTCATGCTCTTGTCCCATCTGTCTATTTTCCATCATACAAACTACTACTCTTACTGCTTAATTTCCCATTTTTCATCCTTACCTTTCAGACTTAATATTTGGGCACCAGATCCACAACATTGGATCTCCCTTCTGGCATCTCAGATATGTTTCCTCCGGATTCAGTCTAAGAGTCCCTCAGGGTGTACCCCATAGTTTTGTCCTAGCTCCTGGAGCTAAAATCCAGCAAAAAGGAATGCACAAAAGTGGGAGGAACAGCAAAGGCAGAAGAACACGTTAATAAATACATTTACATAGCAAATACAGAGAAAGATTCAGAAAAGAACTAAGAGACAGGCAGTCACAGAGGTTGGACAACTGAGGCTGAAGTGTCATGTATGTCCATGGAAGAGCTGTCAAGAAGAAAAGTGTGATCCGCATCCTCAAATACTGCAAAAGGTCAGAGGATGAGAGCTTAGAAAAGACTGTTAGATGTGGGAAATAGGAAGTTATTAGTGACTCCGTTAAAATGGAGTTCCAATAAAGTGGTAAGCATAGAAGCCAAACTGCAAAAGGTCAAGATGTAGAGGCAGCAAATAAAGTTAATCTTTCAAGAATTGGCCGGAATAGAGAAGCAAAGAGATAAAATGACATGGTAGATTGAAGCACAGCAAGGTGGAGAGAAGGATTGGTTATTTTCATGTGGGGAAACAGATTTTGTGCATAAGCAGGGGAAAAGACAGAAAGAGAGTATAAAGAAAAGGAACGTAACTGCAGAGAAACAATCTAGGAGACACTGGAATGGGTGGGACTAAGCATATACACAAATAAAATACACTTCATGAATCAGACAGTAAGGATGAGTGGAGACAGAAACATTTGCTGGGATAGAGGAAACTTAATATTGAATCAGAGATGAAACATACATTTCTTTTTCAAACTGAGCTTCAAGTAAAATTCTGAACTTACACTAAATTATGAGAAATACCAAGTTACCTTCCGAAATGAAAAAGAAAATGCAATTAAAAACCTAAGCTGTTAAAAACAAACAAGCAAACAAAACCTCAGGTGATCATTTCAGCGATACCTGGGAGTAGAAATCAAAGGCCGTAGCACTCCAAGCAAATAAACGACTAGGTTAGTATTCAATTTTTAAAATATGTAAACCTAAGTGTGCCAATTTTACATCTGCTAAAAGGTCAGTCTTATGGTTTATTCGGCTAATAAGTGGTTGATTCACTTCATAACTGAAATTATGTCCTTTTAAACCTTCATAAAAATACAGCAGTTATTTCCTAAATAATTTATGCTAAATTAGGGTCATAAATGTTCAAAGACCCTTGTGGCAAAATCTATTACTCCCCAGGGTTATGCTGGTTACATAAGAATTACCTGGGCAGTTCTCTAAAAATACAAATTCGAACATACCCCCAAAAACACATCATAAAAAAACATTTAAACACACATAGTTATGACTTCGCCATGGAAAGTCTAGGTAGGCGGTTTACACAATTTCATCAGGTGATTCTCACATTGGAAATCTGAACTCTAGAAGACCAAGAGAAGACCTACAGATCCCAAGGGTAATGTATGATATTCAACTGAGTCACGTCATATCCACCAAATGTAGGGCCTGACCTTAGAACTGAAAACCTCACCCACTCCTACCTCCAACTGGCCCACAGAGGCAGCCAATGTGCAAGAACGTGTAAGTCACTGCTAGGCAGTGGGAAGTCCCAACCTAGAAGAACAGGAGGCAGCTGGCCAAATTCTCCTCTATAACTTTCCAAAGAACAATGACAAGCAGCACTTCGATTTAAACCTATCACATCAACCTGGTCCTGAGCAAGGTGCTTTCATGCTTACTGTCTAATCTAATCCTTACATTACCAACCCAATCTATTAACATGTCTGAAGATTACAGAGGCTTGATCTCAAAGGAGAACGCGGTAAATCCTGCAGGGAAGCAGGACTCTTTAGCATTCTCCACTTTTCCATGGATGTAGGGAGCTACCACAAAGAAACAATCGTTTGAGTGTCTGGACAGCACCCCTTTTGTTCCTTCCTTTATTCTAGCCCAGTGGTTCTCAGACTATGTTGTGCATAAAAATTACGCTTCAGAGTTATATACACTAACCTGCACATATTGTAGTTTAAGGGCGATTTAAAGAAATTACTAGAATAACTCTATAGGATGTTTTGTTTTGCACCCTGGCTTTTAGAGCCTGACTAAGCCAGTACATGATTGAACGCTACTCCGGGTCCCTGCCAGGTGAAGCTATCATTGCTTGTACTCTCCAGGTCCTACATAAGGGCGGTCCAGTTGCCTTTTACAGGATTAAAAATACAAACCTGATTGGGGCCTCAGTTGTTATCAAACAGAGGCAGGGTAAATAGTTTAAACACATCTCACAGATACTGCTCTATTTGAAGGCCAGCACTGCTTTGAGCGTATTCATTTTTTTAAAGTTCATATTGATTCATCTAAATTTCTACTTTAACCACAGAAGGCCACAGCCCAATAAATCTCAATAAAAAGACAACTTTTTGTGGCTCTACTCACAAGACAATGTCACAAAAGGCAAGACAGATTGCCACAAATGGGATGTCTACTTAAATATTCAAGACTCACAGCTTGAGGGAAAAATCTCAATAACATGAAAATAACCATTTGTTTTTAATGGTGTGGATCCACTTGACTAACTTCTTGTATAAAAAAGTTACTGCAATCTGCACATTGACAAATGCAGGATACTCACTGAAAAAGGCTAGTACTTTAAAATTTGATTTTCATTAGAAAAGGCCCAACATTTTTTTTTTCTGTGAGCACAAATTTCCTTACTTAGGATGGGAAAATATGACTTAATTTTTTAAATATTCCACATATAACTTTCAAGATTAATTCTAATGAGAGAGGGGAAAAAAGCCAGCGCATACAGATTGGTGGACTCTTTTCAAAGATAATTGACCATCCTCAGAAATATTGAAAGGAACTCCACTGTGCTCACGAGTTCAGGATAATATATGCTATAATTGTACCTGGATGTGTTTTTGCTCTAATTCAGAAACACAAAAGCAAAGAATTACATGCATACTGCGCTTACACAGCCCCAACTAAAAAGACATTCACAAAATTAGCTAGCATATCAAGTTATACAATTTATTCAATTCCTCAGTGCTCCCTCTGAAAAATCATCGGAGTCAGAATGAATCCAAAGGTGACTGGCATACCCTTATATTCCCTAGAAACCATAATACTTAATGTTTGTCTTAAAATTCCATGATTCATTCGAGTCTTGTAGCAGCACGACTACATTTCATCTGGCCTGGAGCAAGCACTCTCTCAAGAGAGAGGACTCTTTCCCAAACGTGAATAATTTGCTGATGGGGGTGGGGAGCGGGGGGAGGAGTTGGCTACTTAATAAAAGCAATTGAAGAGTGAATAGTGACTGATTGCTGATGAGCTAATCAGAATGTCAAGAGATAGAAATAATAAAAAATAACTTACTCCAACATCACTGTCCAAGTAAACAGCAGGATATGCCAAGTGAAATTTAATCTGATGAACACACTCACCTTACAACCAAGGTGAGGCCACTGTTTCATCTCTATTCACATTTTACTGGAAGGGGACACAGACTTTGTTTTCATGAATTGGATGTGTAGCTTACATCCCTTACATTGCTTCCCTTCCCTCACCGTTCCCTGTCACTGTGCTGCACCCTTACTCTCTACATTTTCTCTTCATTTCCTTTATGCAATTGTCCATGGTCTCATATTGTTCTTACATTTTTCTCTCCCACAAAATGTTAGCTGACATTATTATTAGCTACCATGTTTTGAATGCTAAGTGTGAGGCAGTCCTCTAAGGGACATATACATATTAACTAATGTAATCCTTAGGTTAACGGCTTTGTGAAGTACTTATTAGTTCCATTTTGCAATAAGAAATCTTAGGAAATTATGCAGCTTACCCCGGGTCATACCTTTAATGAGTGGCAGAGTTGGATTTTGAACCCATTTCTCGACTGACTCCAAAGTTCGTATCATCTTATTCATCAATACAACGCCCCCCACCCTCAGGTTAAATGCAAAAGCAAGTTAAAACTACATATTTTAATGTAATTTGAGATATGACTATTATTATTATTATTATTAGCAAGTCATCTTCAATTTATTTTTCTTTCCAGAAAAAACAAAGGCTTTACCTGACTGCTGGATTAGAAATAGCTAGCAAGGAGGCAATGGCCATGGAAATTTATCCCATGTTACACACACACACACACACACACCTCTTTAAGAGACGGTTAAAATGTTATTAGGAACCTATGGAGGAAAAGGTATTTGCTGATGAGAACTATCCACCCCAACCTCTGAAGGGAGTGAGGAAAAGATGCCCCTCAGAGAAGTGCAATAGCAAGAACGCCAGAGTAAGAAGCCTGCAAACTTTGTTAAAACAGAAGAGCGTGGCAAGGCATGACATAAGCAATTATTTAATAAAATTAGAAGTTATTAGATATTTAATTGTAGCGCAGGCTAGGTAAGACATTAAGCTTCAGAGTGAAATAAGAGTGGAGTACAGAAAAGTAGTGTTTAATATCAGAGTCTCTGGAGGCAGAGAGCCTGGGTTCAATCCCAATTTTTGTCCATTGGGCAAGTTATTCCATTTTTTCATCTGGTAGGAAGCTGGGGTACAGTGCCCCCTTCATAGAGGTGTTGTGAGTATTAAATGAGATAATGCATTTAAACCCTCAGAAGAATGCCTAGCACATAACTCAAAAACTGGGTTATTATTACCTTTAATCTTCAACTAATATTAAGAATATTTTAGATTTCTTTATGTGATTTTAAAAAAAATAGATGCTCAAATAAAAAATCTTATTGTTACTATAGCTGGTATTATAAAATATAACACTCTTTTTTTTTCCTCGTAGACATAAGGCACATGAAAAATGATTATATTTCTAAGGCAGCCTGGAATAAATGCTCCGAGCATTTACCTACGCTCAGAGCAAAGCAACAGCGCATGGGCTCCAACCCTCCCAAACTCCACATGGCCTCTTGCAAGGCTAAGAAGATGGCATTTTAGCAAGTCTTAATTCAGCGCTGGCCAAGGTGTACCTGTTGAGAGCCGCAGTTTAACCCTTCTGAGGAAAGCCAGATGCAAAAAGAAGCGAGTTACATTCTGATATTCGTCCCCTCTGACTCTCATAAACTCAGGTTTATTCTGAGAAAATAATGCAACAAATCAAAACTGTATGAGCACAAGACTGAACTTTGCTTTACACATGAAAATTGAAGGGGGGAATTAGTCAATAAAAGAAGGGCTGGCTTGATAGAAGAGTTAATGGCAAGGGAAGGGTTATCCACTTCTTGGTATTTTTACTCTTTTGCTCATATAGCCCGACTCCGACCCGACCAAGGCATATACAGTATTATTGGGTTTCCACTGCCCGGAAATAGAACTATCTGTATTTTATCTCAGAAACGTTAGATGAGTAAGGGGCACCAGTGGGACCCATAACGAAAGGGATACACAGTACATGCGGTCATTATATGAACCATTATTATTTAATATCCCTCTGCAAAATGTTGGACTGTTTTGAAATGAATAAAATTAGTGAAAGGCAGGCTACAAAGCAGTATCTTAGACTATCTAATAGTGCAGTCTAGTGGAAGATTAAAAGGTAAAGTGTAAGAGCTACTGGGTTAGGGAAGTAAAACTGTAGGGGGAAAATCTCTTCAAAATAAAATATAATCACGCTTACAAGGTTTTCCAATTAAGAAAACTCTGAAAGAAAAACACTCTCATCTTAGCTATTTACTTGAAACTGTCATTAATTTTCTTTTTTTTATAAAAGCCATACATTCTCATTGTAATTCATTCATTTCAAATAGTACAACCAGGGGGTGGGGATATAAAATATGAAAGTTCCCTTTCATGTATCTATCGCCATCCCTCCAATGTCACTCACTCTTAATAGTCTTTGCACCGTCCCATATTCTGTGTAAACATGTTTGCATACATATACATATAAACACGTGTACTCTTTTTTACATTATGTGAACCCACTTTTTCACTTAGCCTAAGTCTTGAACATGTTTGCATGATATTACACTGTAAGGTTGCATAACTTTATGTTGCGTGGCTCAGTCATATTTTTTTAACCAGCACCTCAAATTCAGCCTCTCCAACGAGGACTCCTGATCGTTTCCTTACAGTCTGGTCCTCCGGCAATCCTCATCCTCACAAATAGGAACAGAAATCTAGAAATCAGCCTTGACATCTCTTCCTGCCCAAATTCAATCCATGACCCACTCCTGTTGCTATTTACTCTTCAAAATATCCCTCCTATCTTCGTCACCCCCTCACCCCGGAGCCCAGGAGGTCAGCACTTGCAGCCCGGATTGCGAAAAGTAGCCTTGGAGCTGATCTGCTGCAATCTACTCTGACCCTTTCAACCCTCCCTGCACAAAGCAGCCGGAGCACTCTTTTTGAAATGTGCATCTGATCACGTCCTGCTTCAACCCTCCGAATATTTTCTATAGGTTTTAGGGGGAAGAGGTTACACTCTCTGAAGTGGTCCAACGGGTTCTGCAAAGTTTGCTCCCTCACCTCCTCTCGCCCCTCCTTTCGTGCTCCCCTTTCCCTCCGGCTCCAACCTCACTGGACCTCGTCCAGCACCTTCTATCTGCCACGCCAACTTGCCCCCGGGCCTCCAGAGCCCTTTCTTTTATGTCAAATATACCTTTTCTCTTCATCTCAAAAACATGTACTCAGCCTTGAGCTCTGAGTGCTTCCTCAGAGAAGCCTTCTTTAATCCCCCTGTCTGTCTAAATCCACGACTTAAAAATCCTAGTATGTCTGTAGCATGTATCACAGGTCTAAGGGCACATTTATGTGGGTGATTATTTAATTAATCCTTGTCAACCCCAACAGTGTAAAAGTTCCATAATGGCTGGGAACGCGTATTCCCTGGGAACTCACCCGGGGTCGCAAAACCAGTCGACATCAAAAACATAAATGAATAAAAGGACGGTCGCTTAGTAAAGATGACCACTATTTTTCTAGTTTTTTCATTATTACTATCAATGCTACAATAAACATCCTTATACTTTTATCTTTGAGCACTTTCACAAATATATCTATGAGCTAAACGCTCAGAAGTAAACCGGCCAGAAAAAAAATAACATACGTTTGGAATTTTGATGAGCACATGTAGCAACCTGCCCTGTTTCCACTTCTGCAGTACTGGTCTGTGATGAGAATCCACTCTATTAACTACAGAAAATGAAAGATGCTAAAGATGCTACTATAATGATGAACTATTTCATAGGGGAGAAAAGCCAATGTCATTTTACCGCTAAGTGAAAAACACCAATTTCTTGAGGGGGGGGGGGGGAAAAACAGCCTTGGGTTATTTTTTTTCTTTTCTTCCTCATTCCGAGGTAAAAGAGCAACTTCACTTCTATTGCCTAGTACAGAAGACATGGGGAACTAAAATTTAGCTACTATAGGAAAATTAACTGTGATCTTTTCTTTCAAATTCGCAGTGAACCCCAAATCTCCATAATAATCAAAGGGGTGACCAGATGAATGAGTGTAAAGCTAAAGAATAGGAAAGAATGTATACCAGCGCTGCCTAACTCCTAAACATTTTTGAAATGAGCGGCTTTATCTGTCAGAAGAGAAAAAGTCTGCCTTCTATGTCACAACAGATGCCGTGGCGATTCCCGGGGTACAGAATGCCGAAGATCTATTCTAAAAGTCTGATTAGTCCGAGGCAATTAAGCAGAAAGTGAGACATGCTAAAGAATAGTGCTTTTTAAGTAGCAAAACACACTGAAACCTCTATTGCATCAATACTGCAGAAAAATCCTTAGATGAAGATACAAAAAAATTCCACCAAAGTGACTCAAGACAAGAACACTTGATCTTTTTACTAACAGATTGTTTTTTCGAGAATACAGCATTGATAATCATGCCAGCAACTCATGTTTTGAGGCTTCCTATTCATTTCTGAAATAAGTTCTCTAAATCGCAGAATTTAAACACTGGGGCTCATACACTTCCCAAACCCAAGAGCAGGAGCAAACGGTGCATGCAAGGGCCATCGCCAGCAGCCGCCTGCGGGGCAGGTGAGCCAGCGGTGCCAAGCCAGAAGCTCATCTTTGGGCCTTTCTCTGCCGGAAATAGGAGCTCAGCTCAGGACCGCCTGTGGCATCTTCCACAACCAAGAAGCCAGCCATCACAAGCGGCCCTGTGCACTGTCGCAGTCCCACAAAAGTACACGGCTCTTTTATAAAAGATAAAATAAGGGGAGACCTGTTCAACATGAAAAAGACACTTCACACAGTGGCCGCGTTTCTGACCTAACAATTTGGGTAAAGGATGAAAGTTCTGGGTGTGGAGGGAAGAGGCAGGGGTAGAAAAGACAGGGAAAAGCGAGTTAAGTGAGATAACTGAAGAATGTTCTTGCTTCATATCTCTCACTGGCGGTCCCTTTAGTTTTCAGGGCTCTGGTGCCTCAAAATTGTTTCTGTGGGGCCAGATGCTTTATAGGTTATCACTCCTCCGAAGTGGAGTCCTGTGTGCATACCCCTCACATTTTCAAAGTTAGATATGGTAATCGCGACAAACGATCAATAGGCAGATGGACAGAAGAGCCTGCCCCAAGATATGTTTGAAACACTAAGAATGTACCCCCGAGGCACTCAGAAACCAGGCTAAACTGAAAGAGAGACAAGTTCAAAGAGCACCGTGCCAGAAACTACTTTTGATGGAAAGGTTTTGTTTTCTACTGAAAATAAAGCAAACATGTTAAATATTGCAGGGGGGGGGGGGGGGGGCTGCAGAAGAAAGAATTGCCCCACGTGTCCCCGGGGTAAGAGGCTCCAGCAGCCCAGGGCTGGACTGCCCTGGACCAGCAGCCAGCAGCAACCTGCTCCCCTTAACCCTGAGTGCCCCCGCATCTGCGATCACTCTGCCCAAGAAGCTGGCTCCCAGGGAGCTGGAAACCCGAGGGAAGGAGTAACTCTAGGAAGCAAGTACTGCTAGGACACTTTGGGGAGGGGAGGGAAGAAAAATTTCATTCTCTCCTCGGGTTCATGTTTGAAATGGAATGAGAGTGGGGGAAGGAATGTATTCAATTGCCCTGTTGCAGCAATTTTCAAGTTATAAGAGATCAACTCGCAGCGCGGAGCACTATTCCTTTTAGACAGTTTATCGGAAAGAATAAAATGTTTCCATCACAAGTATCTTCGCTGTCCTACACTAAAATGTTATCATGGCCTTCAAACGGAATGTTCATTGCAAGAAAGGTGAATATTTCTGATATTTTAAAAGAATAGACGGAGTAAAGGTGTTGATTCTCTTGCTGAGCTGCACTGTTATGAAGGTCTCAAGTGGAAATCCTGTCACCCACTGATACTAATTCAGCTTTCTGAAACAAACAGAAGAGTTTATGTCTACTTTTAGTCATCAAGCTAAACATTGCCAGACTCTTTGAAGATAGCTCCTATGACAGGACTGCCAGACCTCTCACCATCCCCACACACTGCTCTGGAAGTTGTCTAATTTGTCAACATCTCTCTTTAAATGTGACAGCCAGAAATGGACACAATACTACAGATGTGGTTAATTAGAGCAGGGTACTATTAATTTTTGTGACATATGAGCACTATTCTATTATCAGAATTTAAATGTGATTTTTTTTTTTTGCAGTCACATCATGCTGCTGGTTCATATTAACCTTTTTCCTCAAAAAATCACCACCATGTTAAGTCACCTCCTTCCTCACACTTAGTGAATTATGATGCATTTACCAGTATAAAATATCTTTTTGCAAAGCATTGCAACCTATTTAAACCATGTTAACTCTAAGTTCTGTTATCTAATTCTAACAGTGATCCCTTTGCAAGTCATCTATGGATTTTAAAGCAAGTGCCCTAGGTCTTCATCAAAGTCATTCATAAAAATTTTGAAGAAGAGAAGAACTAAGGCAAAGGCGTGTGAATCTTCAGCGGGGACCACTGCCGGACCCGCACTCAGTAACCCACACACCTGGCAGGTGCTGGTTCAGCCGGAGTCACGCTTACAAAGCAATCCTGCTAGTAGTCTACACGCCATGTCACACACAAGAGCATCCTAAAGCCCTGACAAATGCTCTGTTGAAAGCAAAATTCGCTTATCTTTCAAAACAAAGTGTAAAAAATCTACACATATTAAAACAATAGTCACGTAAAAATATATATGCACATGCATCTAACTAGAAAACCAGCAGCATCCATGCAAATGTTCTCATAGCAGACTGCAGGGGTTGTTTTCACTCAATCCTGTCTTTGCTATAGTTACAATGTTTTAAAAATTGAAGACCCTGGGAATTTTGCTTCCAGAGCCTTTGGCTTGGAGGCAGTTCATGTGAAAGAGCTTTAAGAGCATTGAGGCTCCATCTGATCCTACCAACCTGAAAACCCCAGTCAGAAAAAAAAAATAGTCTTTGAAAAGACTTGTTGATCCTTAGAAACACCAATTTCTTCTTTTTTAATTTTTAATTTTGCATTGCTGCTTTTGGTTTAATATTTCTGGAAACCAGGGAGATAACAGCAGATCCTGAAGTTTAGAAAAAGACTGGATGTTTTTTGCATCTGTGTGTCTGTCATGCCTGTCTCTTTGTCTTTGCTCATTGGAAAGAATGGAAATAAAAACAAAATCACCATGTTACTATTTCTGTGAAGCCCCTGACTGAAACAGAGCTCCAGCCCAAGAATCTCTCACGGACACGTACGCCCATATCATCTATTCACCGGGAGTCCCTTTTAACACTAAGAGTAGAATCAGCAATACAATTTGCACTGGTATTTAGAATGGAGGTAAGGGTGAGTTTCAAGAAAAGGGGACCGATAGAGTAAGTGTGGTCAATTAATAAAAAAGAAAAAGGAACAAGGTAACTAGTTGTTTTGGAGAAAATGTGATCTATAAATACAGCACAAATTATAATCCCACCCAATTTGAATATTTGATTGAGAAATTTTAAGATGTCAGGGTTTCTTCACTGTTGTGGCATTTTGGTTTGAACATGGTTTCCATCCATGGAAAGCCAGTGTTAGAGAAACTGGATACATATTATCTTTATCTCTTTGAGGTTGTCGCTTACCAGTATTTTTTCATTACAGTAAGTGAAAATTCCACTTTGTTTAGAAATACAATTTGTCAACCATACTAGATTAAAGCTAAATATATGAGGTAAATCAACAGCTTTTAAATTTATGGCAAACTCTTATAATAAATGGATAAAATTATCAAATACCAAGTCCAGTTAATATATGACCACTGAAAATTTTACTTTGCTTAGAAATAAATTTCCCCACCATACTAAAAGGTAAGCCAAATGTATATGGTAAATCAGCAGGTTCACAGATCCATAGCAAATTGTCATTTAAAAATAGATAAAATGTCCAACTAGAAAGTCCACTTATAATTTGACAAATGAAAATTCCACTTTGTTTTTGAAATACAATTTTCTCACCATCAGAGAAATTAAAGCTAAATACATGAAGTAAATCAATAGCTTCACAAATAAATGGCAAATTGTCATTAAATAGGTAAGATGTCCAAATAGAAGTCTAGTTATTATTTGATAAGTGAATATTCCACTTGGTTTTGAAATACAATTTCCCCACTAAACAAGCAGTTAAATGTTGGTGGTAAATCAACAGCTTCATAGATTCAGAGAAAATTTTCATTAAGATGGATTAAAATGTCCAAACACAATGCCCAGTTCTTATTTGGTAAAACAGATAATGCACATTAGCTATGAAATGTAATCTGGCATTACATTTTGCTTTACATGTAATCTTGTGCAAAATAGATAAGAAATAGTCAACATTAGGAACAAATATCTGAGAAAATCTAAAATTCACTTATGATTTTAAATGTCAAAAAGGCATTAAATTCTTTGTTAATTTTGGGGGGTAGTTTTAAATGTTGTTTTGTTGTTTTAGGTAACACAAAAATGTTATGTAAAGTATTGTCTATTAACCCTGTATTTTGCTTTTATTTTTAACATTTTGCTGTTTTAGATAAGAAAGGTTAATCAAAACTAGTTATCTACCAATATTTTCTCTTGAAAAATTGTATTTCTAAGGCAAAGCAAAAATTATTTCATATGTAGAAGAATAAACAACATAAGGAAATACACCAAAATGGTCAGTATGTGTATGTTAGAATAGTGAAAATTCTCAGTTCTCTAGGTATAGATCTTTATGTACTAATGTTCACTTAAAATTCTAATTAGAAAAAGTAATTAACATTTCCTTTTTTAAAAAGTCTCTGAAAATGTAATGTTATTTGACAGTTAAGTATCCTTGAAAAGAATATAATGGAGAAAATTCATTTGATCACATTTTTAATTTTAGAAATTATATATATACAACTCTCACCAAAATATGTATTAATTAGATTAAGTCTAAAAAAACAAATTCCATAATGCTTACCGGGGTTAGCTAAGAAAGAAGAGGTTACAGGTGATCTTGATTGTCTTCATTCGTTTTTTTCAATTTTCTGAAATATTTTTCCCTTACTTTTTGTACAATGAATAGAAATTACTTTTTTGTGCAATGAATGGAAATTATGATAAATATAATACTAAAGCTTTTTTTAACAACAACAAAAATCCTGGTTAATATTTTGAAATAAAAAAAATCAATTGATTCAAACTTGTTCAAACTTTAAAAATCTTGGGATAATTTATAAACTTGAATTTCCCCTGCCATCTATACTGATTTTTAATCTGACTTTTTGGAAAAGAATATCTATTAGTTTACAATTAGATGAAGTAAATTTTCTGGATTAAAATAAAGCTAAGAATTTGACAGTTCCGTGGTCACCACAACAGTAAACTCTAGCAAACATAAGAAGTCCTGATATTATTCTCTCTTGCAGAAAAGGGTGCATATCCTAAAGATTAAAAGGCACTTCTAAAAAGAAAATTGTGTTCCCCCCAAGTTCCTAGATAAATATCTTTCATTGTTGGAAATCTGCACTTCATTCATTCATCTATCTAATGGTCAATATTTTATTTCTGATCAAAAAAAGCCAACTCTCAGCAAATATGCTACAATTTTGTTTATTTCTAAGCAGCCTCACTTTAAATAGGAGTCTGCCACCCGGCTATCTCTAATGGGTCAAATTCTTATTTATCCTCTCCGTATAAAACAATCTGTAGCAGTGTTACTAAACTATGCTGAATTTTAGCCTTCAAATACAAATGTGTCTCATCTGTTTGAGGAAACTTATTCAGCTGTAGACAATTTGTTTTCCCATTTTAACTTCAACTTATTTTGCTCAGATTATCAACAGATTGTCCGTTTTCTTGGCGCCTAACACTTTGGGGCGCTTACATGGAAACCCGCGCTAAGGCTTTTTTGAAAAAAGCATCCTTCCTCATCATGGAATGAGTCTTGTAACTCACTGCAATTTCCCCTAACGTAAAACATATATGTTTATGTGTGGAGATGAATCTCGGCATCGCACTTGCAAGGATTAACATGAGGCTGCTGTGACTAAAGGCAGTCACTCTCCCTACAAGATTTACAAAAATGTAACGTTGCGGGGAGAAGAAATCTCAGCGAAAACCTCGTAATCGCCACAAAAAGGCCGCGGCTGCGAGCCTCTGAAGCCCGCCAAGCACATCGGAGGCATCCACAGCTGTTTTTAATTGTTCCTGCTTTCTTGAAATAGTGCGCTTGGTGGGGCAAATAGTGCTGTTTTCAGCGTCTCTAGCCCCCAGCCGGGGCGAACCCTGACCTGAATGCCGGCTTAGATCCAGCATTTCATGATTCTGCGTCCCTACTCAGGAAAGACGAAGAAAAAAACAAGAGATCCGCCGCCGCCGAGAAATGCGCTCAGGAAGAGGGGTAATCAGATGTTTCAAATGCACATTTTTTTTCTGTTCTCTCCCGATCAGATTCAAGAAAAGGAAAAAAATGTGTTTTTGTAGAGAAGGAAGCAGCTTGATACCCCTTTCCTATGGCTCGCCTCTGGGACGCAGAACCCCATTTGTGGGGCAACGAGCCCCCCATAAAAATGGGCCACGACCCCCAGCCCTTTGTTGCAAGGATCAGAGAGGTCCCCCACCAGGGTTGGAGATGGGGGGGTGCGGGGGGGACAGGGTTGGGAATGGAAATTGGAGATAAAATTTCGGCGCTTTCTGGGCAGGGAGGGGCCCGTGGGGGTGCCAAGAAAGAGAGAAGGCCAAGGGTCAAGCCTGGGAAACGACGCCCAAGGCCCCGAAGTGGGGTGGGGGGCGTCCTGGAAGAGGGGTGCAGTTGGGGACCCAGGGAACAAGAGGGGCTGACGCCCCAGAAAATGACCACGAGCACCCAAAACCTCGGTGGGGGGATGGGAGGGCGGAGGCCAGTTGGCCTTGGTACCTCCTGTCGCGCGCGGGTCACTAACCTGTCAGCAAGAAGGTGCCAGTGGTCCAGGGGCTCATCCTGCGTGTCCCCCGACCCTGTCCTGTCCAAGCACAAGGGTCTCCCAGCTCCCACCACGGGGGAAATTGCATTCTTGGCCTGCCTAGGCCGGCCGTCCTCGATCTCCCCTCCCCTCCCTTTCTTCTTTCTTCCCAGCTGGGCCCGTTCAGCATCAGCATCCTGCACCCCCTCCGTAATCTCCTACTCCCCCTAGCGGCGAGCCCGCGAAGCGGGGCCGCGCTCCCACCCCCATCCCGCCCGCCCCCGCACCCCTTCCGCCCCCCTCACTCGCGGAGCACGCTGGGAATTGGCGCCCCCTCCTCTGTTCAGCCTATAAAAGGCTGCCAGTCGGCGCTCCCGGTACACGCGCTTCAACTTCGGTTGGTGTGTGTCGAAGAAACCTGACTGCGACCTGGGAAGAACCGCGGAGAACATCGGAACATCGGAGAGGGTCCACCGAGCCTCGCGAAAGGTCCGCTGAGCGGGCTTCGCAACCGGAGCCACTCCGGGCTGCGGAGCACCCAGCGGATCCCACGCCTGGCACAGGTGTGGGACCCCGTCCTTCCTGCCTTCGCAGAGGAGTCCTCGCGTGGTGAGTATGCGGTGAGAACGTTTTTTGTTCTTTTTTTCTTTTTTTTTTAGATCCCATTCAATCTCCGTTCTTATCGGGAGATGGAGTAGCGCCTCGGAATATCTATCTCCACGCAAATCTTGTCACGCCTTCACTGGCTGAACCCCAAAACGGAGTGGAGAAACGAAGCCTTCAGGGCTTTGATTTCCAGAATCGATAAGTCCAGATATGGGCTGTAGACAGACATGAGCTGCGGACAGACATGAGCTGCAGACGGACATGAGCTACAGACCTATTTGGAATTTGCTCTTCAAATGCGCTACTAAGTGATACGCGCTACAAACTAATTGGCGCTTCATGCGCTGCAGAATGATAAGCGCTTCAATTGCGCTAAAGGCTGATAAGCGCTTCATTTGCGCTACAAGCCAGTAGGAATTGCAGCGATATATGAGCTGCAGATTGATTTGCGCTTTAAATGCGCTACAAAATCTGAGCTGCAGAAGATTAGCGCTACAAAAATAATGATTGCGCTACAACAGCGCTTCATCGAGCTACGAGCTACAAGCTACAATGCACAGGAACTGCAGAGGTACATGAGCTGCAGAACAATTTATGCCCTCAAATGCGCTACAAACTAATAACAGCTGCAGAGATATGCAAGCTGCATTGGCGCTACAAAGAAACCAGCTGTAGAGGGATATAAACTGCAGAGTAAAATTACTCTGGCTTCTTAGAGGGGGAAACCCCACCCTTTGTCTCTAACATACCTTTTGGAATGGTTCCCACTACGTTTTTCTGCAGGTCGGCTCTCTGCGTGCTGGTGGTGGTAGACAAAATGGAGCCCCAGGCAAAAAATTAACGTTTAACATTCTGCCACACCATTCCTGCTATATGGCAGTGGAGTGGAGGGGCCCTGACTTGAGTGTAAAGGGGAATATTTTGGTGGTGGCAGAGCGGGCTGCCTTGCCTAGTTGCGCTTGATTGAAGCGGCGGTATAGTTGTAGTGATGGCGCGAATCCGCGTCCAGCAACAGTTTGTGGAAACTGTTGGTTTGCTTAGTATTGGGGAGGGATTGGATCTGGAGGAGATTGCTCTTGTTGCATGAAATGAATCTGGCTGTTGGAGACGGGTGGGAGGGGTGCTGGGAGGGGGGATCCTGGGAGAGGCTTGCAGCCAGTCTCAGACCTGCCCCGCCCATTCTAGCGCGCCTTCTCTGCAGTATCGGCTCCGAGCCGGCTTAGCGCCTCCTAGCGCCTACTGCGAGCGCGCCTCCTCTGCAACGCGCCTCCTCCGCAGCGCGCCTCTTCTGCAGCGCGCCTCCCCGGAGCGCGCCTCCCCGGAGCGCGCCTCCCCGGAGCGCGCCTCCCCGGAGCGCACCTCCCCGGAGCGCGCCTCCCCGGAGCGCGCCTCCCAGAGCGCGCCTCCTAGACCCTGCCTCCCCCCGACACCTCACTCTGAGCCCGCCTCCTCTGAGGCGGCTCACAAGACCCCGCCTCTCTCAGAGCCCCCTCCTTTGAGGTGGCTCCCCCAAACCCCGCCTCTCTAAGCCCGCCTCCTCTGAGGTGCCCCCCCCCAACCCCGCCCAGGCCCTGCCTATCCAAAGCTCGGCCCCTCCTCTGAGTTGGCCTAGGGCCCCGCCTCCCCAGAGCCGCCTGCGCCTGCGCAGTGTGAGCTACCCCCCCCCCCCAAATCAGGCCCATCTCTGCGCATGTGCGCCTTCACTACCTGAGCCTGGCTGCACAGCCCCGCCCTCCTGCGGTTTCTCTGCTGCGCCGGTTTTGCTTTTTATCCACAAGTGTCTAATAAATATGAGAATAATAAGGAACAGTTAATAATAATTATACCTGAAATTCATAAGCACTTTTTATAAGTGCTTTGCATATTAAGTAACATAATCCCACAATTTAAATTCTTGATAGTGGGTTTTAAAGGATGCTTCTATGCTGACATGGCTGGCGCCTCTAAAGGCAATCCAGCTAAATGTTGTTACTACAAATAAAAAATAAAATGTTTTAAATACGTCAACATTTAAGATTGTTGGTTTTGGTTTTTGTTTTTCTTTTTGCGACATTACTGGATTTTTGTGGCGGTACCTGCTGGAACCCCATGCCTTGGTGGATACAAAATAAGAAACAACTTGAACTGTTTCATAGAAGGTTTAAGTGGCTTATTGGTGCTTGGCCTCTGGGCGAGGATGAGGTGTTTATTTGTGTGCTCATGAAGCTGGATTTTTTTTTCTTGAAACTCTGGGGTATTAGCTCTGGCTAACTTGTCTACATATTTATTAATTATGCCTGGCATATGGTAGGCACTCATTAAATATGTGTTAAGTGACCAAAGTACATTGTTTTATTCGGTATTTTCCTTGGAGTCTGCAGGATTTTTCTGGTGTCTTGCTCCTGGCTCTTTCCTGTGGTTTATTGCTTGCCTTATCTCCCTTACATTTAACAGGATCTTTAAAAAAGTATGCATCTTAAAACTCCAATGTAAGCTGTAATTATAATACAACACAAATAAACTAATTTAAAATACTCAAAATAATTAGCTATTTTTAAAGTAAAAAGCAAAAGCTAATTATTTGTATTCGGGGTGGATGGATTACTTAATGGTACATAATTGTCATTTAAAATTTAAAATTTGTGTCATGTAACAGTGGTTACATTACAAAACATAGACTGAGGATTTTAACTGGCATTATTAAACAAACCATACTTTATTGCCAGTCAGATGTACCATGTTTATGTTTCCAACTAAAGGAAGAAATTTTAAAACCTGGTTCTATATATTATAAACCATGAACCAGGACTTTGTCATGGGAGGGATTTGGGGGCTTTGGCTTCCCAAAATCTGACACATCCCACCCCACCCCCAACAAGTATACAAACATGTACTTATCATAATTACAGCTTTCAGTAAGTCCCCTTTTACCCACATTGGCACCCTGACCCCCCCCCCCCCCCTGGAAACTTTGTATCTGCATTTTAAAGAGGTTCAAAGCAGTGGTAAAAACATGTGCATATTAATGAACTTGCATTTCACAAAAGTACACATAGTACTCAAAAAGAAATTTGGACATTTGAAAACGTAAAGCAATTAAGAGTTGCTTAATGAAGTGTCATTTCCTAACAGAATGTTTAATGTACAGCGGTTTTTGGTGTGTTTGGGGAATAAACATTTTTAGAGGTCATCCTGAAGAGGCAAAGATTAAACAAACGTACGTATTTCTAAAAAGACTAACACGAAACTCTTTTTCGTATGTAAAAATGTCACCTGTCCCAGGTGACTTGGCTTTATGCTGGGTGTCCTTTCAGGTTTTGGCAATGGGGCCTCTTGACCCCCCCCCCGTCTCCCCAATCTGGCCCCCATATTAAGGGGGCATTTAAGGAGCTATCGATCTGTAATTCAAATCCAGTCACAATGCTCCTGTTCCCTTATTAATCTGTGCTCCAGTTGCTGTTAAAATGTTTTAAAACTTTCCTTACACTGAAAGTTAACCTACCTGCCCACTACCCTATCATCTTTTTTAAGACTTTGAATCCCACTCCAAAATTACAGTTCCTGAGAGTGGGGGCTGAGGCCTGATATTAGTAAAGGTCA
Organism: Myotis daubentonii; assembly: GCF_963259705.1. NCBI lineage: Eukaryota > Metazoa > Chordata > Mammalia > Chiroptera > Vespertilionidae > Myotis > Myotis daubentonii. The sequence continues at coordinate 49,106,321 of NC_081849.1, forward strand.
GGGGTCACAAGCTGGTGACCAAATAAGGCCCTGAATTTGTTTGACCAGCACTGGATTTAAATTTTTTTAAAGAATTGAATGTATTTGGGAGGGGAGGCATGTATCCCCCAGTTACATAGCTGCAGCCCCTCCCTATTGTCTGAACTTCAGGTCTCTTCTCGCTTTTCTGTTCTCTTCCTGTCTACTAAAAACATTTGAATTTTAAACCCTTATTGATCTTATTTCCCTAAACAATTCAGTGATTATTTGCTAATTTCCTAATGTGTTGTTATTTCTGACCTACCATTGTGTTTTGCAGATGTTAAAACCATCAGACCTGGGCCTCACTCAATAAAGCCAACTCACTCCAGTGACTGTGATTGACATGTAGGTTAACCTCTCTGACCTGGGTCAGTCTGCACCAGGCCTTTTCAGAAGTCTGTATTTTCACACTCTTAATATCTAGATGACAGAAATGGCACCTGTGTCACCTGACCTGTGCTTATTGGTTTTTTAATGGTACAATAAAGCTCTTTATTCCTTAAATTTAATAAACAAACATTACATTATTTGGTGACCTTATATTCTGAGTGTCACCAATACAATTGTCTTTAAGGTGTTGGAAGTGAAACTAAATATCAAACTAAGGTGTGTTAATTGCATCTTCTACTTTTTTAAAACTTAAATATTTTATCTTGAAGGTCATTTATTCATTATTTTTATAGCCTAAGTTATTAAGGTAATTAAATAGAAAGTTAAAACTATTAAAATGGCACAGTAAATCTGTCCCTTAAGGACTCTGCTTGCTGTATAGCCACTCCTTGGAGAGGCCACACCCACAGCAAAGGGCACAGGGCATATAGGGTGGCAGTTTTCCAAAAATGAGAATTTAATGATCATTAAAAAAATAATTGAAAAGCTAAAATAATTTAATTACTCTACATATATTTACCCCTGTATTCAGGAAGAATATAGGCACTGTGTGATGATTTATTGTATGTGTGATTTATTGTCACTGTACACATAATTAGTACATTTAGTCTCTTCTCTCTCAGACCCCTAGCCCCACACCAGTGAACCTGAGGAATTCAGCCCTATCCCACTCTCAATTACAAACTTTCGAGTAGGGCTGCACTGATAACTCATTTTTAAAAAGCAGGGGTTGCAAACTGGTGACCTGCAAATCAAATGAGACGCTGGATTTGTTTGACCAACACAATATTTTAAAAAATATTATCTTTAGGTGGGAAATGCATGCCCAGATCATCATAGTTGCAGACCCTCTCTGTTTTAAGTCCAACCTCTTTACATAGAAAGTAAACGTTTCTGCTTTATTAGTAACTTTATTAATATCAGCTAACAGTTATTGAAAACTCACTATGTGCTTTACCTGCATTATTTAATTCAATCATTATTCTAAGTTTGAGGTGTACTATTATTGGGCTATATGTATATATCTATGTCCCAGCTCCTCCTAGGAGGTAGCAACTGATATTTGTTAATTGCCTACATAATAAGGAGGAAAACTGATATACACATGTTGCTGCTCAGTGCCATTTCTGTCCCATAGGAACTTCTCTTTGGGAAATCAAATTATGGCCAGAAAGCTAATTGAGACAATCCTATGGGTTTTCTGGCGGGGTTTTTTGTTTGTTTATTTGCTATATTATCTGTAACTTCTTTAATAACTGTTTTAAAAACAGTTAATCATTTTGGCTTTCTTTTGTGTAATTTATTTGGTAGCCATCTTACCTTGAACGTTTTTTGCTCTGCTCTCTGGATTCAAAACAACTTGTTTGGAGTGTCTTGGCATTCTTTTATAGTCATAAAGTTAAGCAGTGTACTGTTGATACAGTTATGCATTATTGAATCATAATGAATAGGTGATTTTTGAGGAGAAAAACATCACTTGAACATCAAAAAGAGGTGTTTTTCCCGTTATCTATTGTTTCTTTGTAGGGGTTTTGTTTATTAACTATTAATGTAAGCAAGTAAAGAGATACTTTAAATACATGAGTAGACACTTTAAATGCTAAATTCTTCTTTTTATTGTGCTTCTTTGACTGTATGTGTTGAATTATGCTTTTATCCTCATTTACAGAAACAAAAAGCTTTTGAAAACAAGAAGAAGAAAGGGCGGACGAGGAGGCCAGGATCCAGGCCTCCATCCCCACAGAAGTGAAGCGACAGCTGGGAGGTCTCCTCCCACCCCAACCTTCACCCTGGGGCCCGCCGACTGCCCACCGCCACCTCCTCCTCCCCCCCCCAACGACCCCTCCTCCTCCTCCAACAACTGCCAAAGGGATCAGGGCAACCCCAACCAGGAACGCAGGCGGCGGGAGAACCTCTCCCAAGAGATCAACGACCTTAGAGAGAAGGTCATGAGGCAGTCCGAGGAGAACAACAAGCTGCAGGACCAGGTGCAGAGGCTCACCGAGGAGAACTCGAACCTTCGCGAGCAAGTGGAGCCTGCCCCCCAGGAAGAGGAAGAAGAGGAGGAGGAAGACGATGAGCTGGAGCTCCGTGGCGCCGCAGCGGCCGCTGCCCCACCCCCTCCCGCCGAGGAAGAGGGCTCCGAAGACCTCCCCGAGAAGTTCGACGGCAACCCAGACATGCTGGTGCCTTTCATGTCCCAGTGCCAGATCTTCATGGAGAAGAGCACCCGAGATTTCTCCATCGATCGCGTCCGCGTCTGCTTCGTGACCAGCATGATGACCGGCCGCGCCGCCCGCTGGGCCTCCGCGAAGCTGGAGCGAGCCCACTACCTGATGCACAACTACCCAGCCTTCATGACCGAGATGAAGCATGTCTTCGAAGACCCCCAGAGGCGAGAGGCCGCCAAGCGCAAGATCAGACGCCTGCGCCAGGGCATGGGGTCCGTGGTCGACTACTCCAATGCGTTCCAGATGATCGCCCAGGACCTGGACTGGAACGAGCCCGCGCTCATCGACCAGTACCACGAGGGCCTCAGTGACCACATCCAGGCCGAGCTGGCGCACCTCGAGGTCGCCAGGTCGCTGCCCGCGCTCATCAGCCAGTGCATCCTCATCGAGCGCAGGCTGGCCCGGGCGGCCGCCGCCCGCAAGCCGCCGCCACGCGTGCTGGTCCTGGCACGCAGCCACCACCAGGTGGACCCCACCGAGCCCGTGGGCGGGGCGCGCATGCGCCTGACCCAGGAAGAGAAGGAAAGACGCCGCAAGCTGAACCTGTGCCTCTACTGTGGGAATGGAGGCCACTACGCTGACAACTGTCCTGCCAAGGCCTCGAAGGCTTCGCCGGCGGGAAACTCCCCGGCCCCGCTGTAGAGGGACCTTCAGCGACCGGGCCGGAAATCATAAGGTCCCCACCAGATGATGCTTCATCTCACCTGCAAGTGATGCTCCAGATTCACATCCCGGGCAGACACACCCTGATCGTCCGAGCCATGATCGACTCTGGCGCCTCTGGCAACTTCATCGATCACGAGTACGTCGCGCGACATGCCATTCCTCTGAGGATCAAGGACTGGCCAATCCTTGTGGAAGCGATCGATGGACGCCCCATAGCATCGGGCCCCGTGGTCCATGAGACGCACGAGCTGATCGTCGACCTGGGGAATCACCGGGAAGTGCTGTCCCTGGATGTGACTCAGTCTCCGTTCTTCCCCATCGTCCTGGGGGTGCGCTGGCTGAGCACACACGACCCCAACATCACCTGGAGCACCCGATCGATCATCTTCGACTCCGAATACTGCCGATACCACTGCCGGGTGTACACCCCCATCCCAGCCTTCCTCCCACCAGCACAGCCGCCCTTCTTCTACTCGATCGAGGGATTCAGAGTTTACCAGCCTGTGAGGTACTACTACGTGCAGAACGTGTACACTCCAGTGGATGAGAACGTCTACCCGGATCACCGCCTGGTGGACCCCAACATCGAGATGATCCCTGGAGCTCACAGCATTCCCAGCGGGCACGTGTACTCGCTGTCCGAGTCCGAGATGGCCGCTCTGCGGGAGTTCATCGCCAGGCACGTGAAGGATGGCCTGATCACTCCGACCATCGCCCCCAACGGAGCCCAAGTCCTCCAGGTGAAAAGGGGATGGAAGCTGCAGGTCTCCTACGACTGCCGTGCTCCCAACAGTTTCACCATCCAGAATCAGTACCCTCAGCTCTCTGTTCCAAATTTGGATGACCAGGCGCACCTGGCCACCTACGCTGAGTACGTTCCTCAGATTCCTGGATACCCCACGTACCCGGCCTACGGCACCTACCCGACCTACCCAGTCGGATTCGCCTGGTACCCAGTAGGAAGAGATGGACATGGACGCCCGCTCTATGTCCCCGTGATGATCACTTGGAATCCTCACTGGTACCGCCAGCCTCCGGTACCCCAGTATCCGCCGCCGCAGCCGCCGCCGCCTCCGCCGCCGCCGCCGCCGCCGCCCTCCTACAGCAGCCTGTGAATCTGTCAGATCCTTCAGGATCTCTGCCCTCAACGTGTGTTCCTGGGCAGCTTCTCAGTCAGTGACTGTGTGCTCACCTGGGCCCCTGGATCTTCAGGCCAACCTGTCACCTCTGAAGAGCCACGGAAGGTCAGGGCCACCCTGGACTGGCACACAGCCTGAAACCACCCAAAGATCTCTGGGAGCCACAGAATATTGACCAACAAATTATCTTCCTTAACTGCCAATTCTAAGTAAAATTCGTAAGCTGACCTCCCAGTACATCTCGGAAATATTTACGGAGAAGCTGATGCCAACACACGAAATGCTGTTTTCTCTACAGAGGGGGAGACAAAGAGGAGGAGGATATAACTTTTCTTGCAGTTTCGGTTCTCTCTTTATATTATGAGAGGACCGCCGCCTTATGAAGGAAGCCACAATGAACTGGTGCAGTATGAAACGGCTTCCGTGATCTTTCTGCTGCACCCTGAGACACTTCACCATCTTTGAACTTCTCTTTCGTGTTTCTGTGATTCTGTTAATTCTCAAGGAGCAGCAACGTGACCAGTTAATTCTCCCGGGAGCGGGGCAAATCCCTGCAACAGGAGCACCTCGGGCTGGAGAAGGAAGTGCCCTTTCAGATGGACTCTTGCATGTTGAGTGTGCCTTCACATGTGTACCCACACTCATGCCTGGGGGGAATGTCTTTGAGGAGGAGAAATTGGGGCACAGGAGACTGTCTTGGGGATATGGACTTCTGTAGTGAGCTTCAAATCCGGTTGCCAATGAATAAAAGGCCTCAGAAAACAAGTCAAATGACTCAAAGCAACAGACAACCCAAACGTTGTCTTCAGTCCCGTGACATCATCTGGGGTCTCCTGGGGACTGCCTGACTTCCTTTAGCCTGGTCCCTTGCTGCTACTACCTTGAACTGTTTGTCTAACCTCTCTTTCTGTTTAATTCCTTACTACTGCCATTAACCCTGCTGCAGGATTTGTGTCATCCTTCCTGCCTGGTTGCTGAGGCTCCATTTTGCTGCCACGCGTGGAGAAGAAAGAAGCAGGATTCAAGGAGTGTGTTTCTACACAGTCTCCAATTGCCAAAACACCCCTTAAGCAGTAGAAAACAATGTGATATGTATATATTTCTAATTGCCTATCAGGAAGAGTAGTTTAATGGTGAAGTTTCATTGTTTCATCAACGTCATCTTTCACTATTCATTATCATTCACCCTTATTCTTGCATGTTTAAATACTTAAATATTTTAGCTGTAGATTAGTGGTATCTTTTTTAACAACTTTAGAGTGGGACTGCTCATATTATTTCCAATGAATTACAAAGTACTATCCAATTCTTACTATGTTAGAGTTAAGCTAATTAAAATCGAGTAAGTAATGTAATGTAAAATACTGTGAACTTCTCTTAACAAACACTGTGAATTAGAGGCTCCTCGGAACTGGAGTTTTGTATAATAGTTCATCTTGTTCATCTTCAACCTTTTATTTTAACATCATATGTAATTTTAGTTTTATCAATTAGGCCTCTAAAAAACACACACACACAAATATGCAAATCCAAAGAAGATACCTAATTGGCTATTTACTCCAAAACAACTTTTTTTTTTCTTTTTCAATGGAATCAGACAACTTGTCAGTCACTCATGTGTTTTTAAAGTACGTCATTATTTTTTAAATGGTGCATTTGTGCTTCTGGACTATTTTGAAGCGTCACTCCGTTTACCTCAGATATCAATCCATCCTCCATATCTTTGAATTCAAGTTGTGTTGTGTCAAATTTACAGTTGTCAATTGATCTTCAAGCTGCAGGGGGCCTAGAAATGGCTCATTGTCTGCAGCCCCAACATGTGCACACGGACATTGCCATCACTGCAAGCAAAAGTCTGGAGACGTTGGCCTGTGACAACAACGGTCAGGGAGAACACGGATGAAGTCCCTGACACACATATGGCTGTTTAGTAAAGCTTGTGAAAAACTTTTGGCAGTGTGCACTATGTTGTATTGCTATATATGCTGTCTGTAAATGTAGGTGTTAAAGATAAGTGATCTCAAATTTATTGTTAGCATCAGAATTGTAATAAGTTTCCTTTCAATCAATTGATTTAATTTGTTGCTGTTGATCAAACTTATGTTAATTGGATACTTTAAATTTTGGGGGCATTTTCCAACAGATGCCTTTATTCTTAAAGAAAAGAGCAAAGTAATTAAATTTCTAAAGAAATTAGGGAGCAAAATAAAAACAAAGTAGATAAATAAAGCAATATCAATTATTAAACAAAGCCAATAGTCGACCCTTTGAAACAAATTGGCAAAATTGATTGACTTTTAGCCCAAATTCAGAGAGTTAATTAAAAAATCAAGGAAGAAGAAGGTATGAGCTCCCATTTTTAGGCAAACTTGGAAAACTAGCTAAAGTCATCTTGCTAGAATATTGAAGAAGTTTACATACGTTTCTGAAGGGTCAATTCAGTTTGAGCAACGAGGTATTTGTAATAGATGCTGGAAAATGAAGAATTAGTTTGATTAAATCATGTGAGGTAGCACAGTGAACTAACAGGTGCACGAAAAGGGCAGTCTGAATTTCTGTTTTAGTTTGCAGGTACCTCTTAGACTCCTGAATTGATCCAGTTGTCATCTGCCACAGACATCTAACATCAGATTGAATTTCAAGATTGGCAACAGAGAACACTGCTGGGAAAGACCTGAGCGGAAATGAAAGACCACCTGCATAGATGAAAAGCCAGTGGGAACCAAGCTACATTTTCATCTAAGGAAGAGCAAATCTTGTGGGAAAGTTCTTTGTTGTTTCAGATTGTAGAATGCTATCGAATTGGTCTGTGGAAAATTGCATTGTTACTATTTCTTTGTGTAATCACTTTAATGAATAGGGGGTATATATAATCATAAGTAATTTTAGGGTGGGAGGGATTAATAAGTAATCTTAAGTGGGTGGGATTAGTTAAACAGCATGATTATATATTAGATATCTCTATAAGTAGACATGTGCACTTGTGATCCTTTATCCTGTGATTGCTACCTTTAATAATTTCAAATAAACTCGGAGGGAACTGCAGGGAGATTAGCCTATTTAGGGTGACTGGAACATGGAAAAAAACCCTAGTGGGATAAAGTTCAAAGGTGATCACATAGATCATTTAATAGAGGCTCTTTGCCTTGGGTATTAACTCCAGGGATTAAGATCATGAGCAAAGTCTTTAGTGAGTGACAGGGTGGATAGATACCCTTAGAGAAATTGTTGCTGAAATGACATTGATATGATGTATGGTGAATAGTCATGAAAGTTATACAAAAATGGTGCATAAGAAATGGAAGTGATGAGTAAGAAAAGTTGCTCCCATCAGTCGCCCTCCTCTTTACCTCTTCTCCCTACCCCTGTCCCACATCCCTATCCTCCCCCATTATTATTGCTGTATTCTCTTTATTTCTCTCAAATTACTAATATTGATGTTATAATAAATTCAATTAATAAAGATTTAGTGGTTAAGTGCAAATTGTGTCCTGATCATTTCAGCGTCCAACACCATCAAGGGAACAGGGTGGGGAGTGGAGGGGTGAGGGAGTGGACATGATGGGGGAAATGGGGGTGGAGAGTGTGAGGTGAAGGAGTGGATGGGGTGGGAAATTGGGTGGGGGGGGGAAATGAACAAGGTGGGGGAGTGGAGGGGTGAGGGAGTAGACAGGATGGGAGAGTTGGAGGTGGAGAATGTGAGGTGAAGTAAGGGAGTGGATGGGGTGGGAAATTGGGTGAGGGGATGGACAGGATAGGGGAAATGATCGGGGGGGGGGGGAGTGGACAGGGTAGGGAGTGGTGGGGGAAGGAAATGGAGGAATTAGGAGGGTGGGGCAGTAGGGTTGGGGGATATGGGAAGAAGGGGTGTTGAGTTGAGGGTAAGTTTCCAAGTTGGGGAGGCTGGTGAGAAAGTGGGATAAAGAATACATTGAGCCCAGCCGGCGTGGCTCAGTAGTTGAGCATCTACCTATGAGCATCTACCTATGAGCCAGGAGGTCAAGTTTCGATTCCCAGTTGGGGCACATAACCAGGTTGCGGGCTTGATCCCCAGTGAGGCATGCAGGAGGCAGCCAATCAATGATTCTCTCTAATCATTGATTCTATCTCTCCTCTCCCTCCCTCTCTGAAATCAATAAAAATATATATTAGGAAAGAAAAAAAAGAATACATTCATTAAGCAAACCAGTAGCAATTATCCACAATACTCCAGGGAATCAACTAAATTATTACATAGCTGCAAAACTTGTATAAAATTAAGTCACAATTAATAGCAACTATTGACATAATATAAAGAATTAAAGCTGCAAAGCTTTAACACATTAAAAAGCCACACAATATTCTATTGACAATATATAAATTTATTTTTAATATCACTTTTACATGGAATACTTGAGATTTATTAATTGAAAATAATAAAAACATAAGAGGACAAAAAGGAAGACATACCAAATGAAGTCAGGTAGTGATGTGCAGGAAATTAACACATATTTTTAACAACAATTAGTACAATATTAGAGTGACTGTAAAAGTCATCTAAAGAAAAGTGACAAATGAGGTTTTTGAAGTATTTAGCCTATCAGATTTCAAAACATAATGACATTACTCAAAGTTGTAGAATAAGTTGCACATAGAAACCTAAACTAACAGTAATCATTTCAATGCATATAAGTTGAACCACCATTATGCTGCACACCATAAACTTATACAGTCATGTATGTCAATTAGGTCTTAATAAAACTGGAAAAAGCACACACAACAGATTGCCATCTCATCCCACCCTCACCCCCATCAAAATAAAACAACAAAAAAACTGAAAAGGAGACTCTTAATGAGATACCAGTTTTGAAGAGTTGCTGGGTTCATATGACATGGTGGTCACATAAACACGGGTTTATTGAGAAGGATACATGGAATACAGTAACTAAATGGGAAGATCTGGGGTAATATAAAAACATAACTAAAAACTCTCCTGGGAAGCAAGGTACCCTGAATAGTTGTCCATCTAGCCCAGAGTTCACAGACTTTCATGGAGTATAGTGTGGTGGACAGAAATGGAGAAATTGGGAGGGGCGCACAATCAAATGACTATCAAATGCCTGCCTGAGGGGTTATTTGTTTAAACTATATATATAAAAGCCTATATATAAAAGCCTAAGCGTCCATTATGACCAAATGACCTGAACGACCGGTCGACCAGTAACTATGATGTGCACTGACCACCAGGGGGCAGGCGCTCAATGCAGGAGCTGCCACCTGGTGGTCAGTGCCCTCCCACAGACAAACTCCTGCGGCCCCTCCCCCTCCCCATCGTGGCCCATCAAGGGGCCTGGACAGGTGGGGGTGGAGGGGCCACAGAAGGTTGGCTAGCTGGTTGGGGGGGGGGGGGGGAGAGCCACAGGAGTATGGCCAGTGGGGAGGAGGGCCCATGGGAGGTTGACTGGCTGAAGGGAGGGGCCACAGGAGTTTGGCCAGTAGCGGGGGGGGGGGGGGGGAGCCAAAGGGCCATGGGAGGTTGGCCAGCCAGGGGGAGGGGCTGCAGGAGGTTGGCCAGCTGGTGGGGAGATGGGCCATGGGAGTGTGGCCAGTAAGGAAGAGGGGCCGTGTGAGGTTGGCTGGCCGGAGGGAGGGGCAGTGGGAAATTGGCCGACTGGCAGGGGGGAGGGGACACAGGAGTTTGGCTGACAGCGGGGAGAGCCACAGGAGGTTGGCCAGCTGAGGGTAGGTGCTACAGGAAGTTGGCCAGCTGTTGGGGGGAAGGGCCATGGGACTGTGGCCAGTGGGGAGGAGGGACCGTGAGAGGTTGACTGGCCAAGGGGAGGGGCCACAGGAGGTTGGCCAGCTGGTGGGGGAGGAGAGGCCATGGGAAGTTGGCCCCTCTCCCCAGCCGACCCTCCCATCAGCCCCGATCAGGGGGGAGGGGGCCGGCTGGCCAACCTCCCGTGGTCCCTCCCCCTGGCCGACTGGTCCCCCCATAGACCTCAATAGCCAGCCAAGCTGAGGGACCCCACCTGTGCACGAATTCATGCACCAGGCCTCTAGTGTGGTATCAAATCACTCTGAAACAGCGGTTCTCAACCTGTGGGTCGCGACCCCTTTGGCGGTCGAACGACCCTTTCACAGGGGTCGCCTAAAACCATCCTGCATATCAGATATTTACATTACGATTCATAACAGTAGCAACATTACAGTTATGAAGTAGCAATGAACATAATTTTATGATTGTGTCACAACATGAGGAACTGTATTTAAAGGGCCAGAAGGTTGAGAATCACTGCTCTGAAAGGAAACTGAAATGTACTATTCATCCCTGTTTTTTCATACCTAGACTCCTCCCCATCCTGACCCCACCCCTCCCTATAAATCACATGATTAAACAAAACTTAAATGAAACAATAAAAGTTGCTGAGCCTCAAGATTGCATTACCTTTGATTATACAGCTGGATGACAAGGCTAGTCCAGAAAATTAAACTCACTGTACTCATCAATGGTAATATTTGTTGAAAGTCATGCCTGTTCTACAAAAAAAACAAAACACAAGTGGCTTCCAAAAGTGATATCAACAAATCTATTTATAGCTGCAGAAATTGCTTAAAGAAACCCTCTGATGCAGTGTAGTCTATGCCAGTTATTAATCAAAAACAATTGTTTAAAATGAGGACCACACTCTATAACATAAAACATAAATTTACATTTATTGGTCAATCTTGATGGAGGCCTATTTCACTTTATTGGAGCACTGAGTTACCATTCTTGAATAAATTATATCAATAACACAAAATAAGTAACACTGGGAAAGTGCAGAACTCTAAAAAACGTATAAAGCAATTAAATATTAGTGTGGAGGAGAATCAGTTTTGATCCTTACCTCAAAAAATACACTAATGAATTCCAGATAAATCAAGAACTACAGAAAGAAAGATGTGCTTAATGGTGGGGGTGGTAAACAAATTATTTAGGGATTGATAATAACAAACACAATTTAGCCAAATGGTTTTGAATTCATAAAGAACATGCACAGCAAAAGTGAGGAAATATTTGGTGCATACCTATAAAATATGTGATAACTAACTTATTACCCAAACACCTAATGCTTTCCTTAGAGAAAGTTATACCCAACTCCTACCCTTTATAACTTTTCTGGCTTCTTTGAATATATGTAGAGAGAAATCTGGATTGATAAATAATAATTAAATAAGTAGATGGATGGATAGATAAATGAATAAATGTAAGTGTTCAATAATTGGATTTTTTTTTAATGTGCCAGAGATTAAGTAAATACCCAAACCCCTACCCTTTACTCTTTTTTCTGGCTTCTCTGAGTACATGTAGTGAAAAATCTTGATGGATAATTAATTAAATGAATAAATGAGTAAATGGACAGATGGATGGATGAATGGACCAGTAAATAAATAAGTGAATAAATGTGTTGAGTGAACAATAATTATTGATTTCTTTTAATGTGCCAGACACTGGGTTAGGTGTTGGGGGACACAATGCTGGAAACTGACCTTATACTGTGATACCTAATGCAGTTGAAGGATGAACACCTAATGATTCTCCAGGCAAGTACCACAACTTTCTTAGGCACCATGGTTGCCCTAAACATTTGGGGACAGGCACTATTATATCATCATTTAGTGCAGACAAAGAATTTGTCTTTCCTAATTTTTGGCATTTGAGGTTTTTTTTCTAGAATATACTCAATTTCTTAAATGTTTATTTTTACTAGTGTTTGGGAATTCAAAAAGAGGAAGAGAGACTAGATGGTTTTTTCCTCCCTAATTAACCTCCCAAGAAACCCTTTTAGCACATAGTAAAGCTCCCTAATTCTATTCCCAGATAATCCCTAGAGATAGTTGACACATTACATTAGGAATCTTGCTTCCTGGTCATTCAAAATAATTTATAGAATGACATTTAACCCAAGACAAAACTCTAAAGAGAGAGAAAGTGAACCCCTGGAAGATCTTTAATTACTATTTTATATCTGGCCTTATAGTCCTTACATAAGAAAACCCACTGAATTAAAATTTATTATCACACCCGGCCAGCATGGCTCAGAGGTTGACCCTTGACCTATGAACCAAGAGGTCACAATTCAATTCCCAGTCAGGGCACATGCTCGGATTGCAGTGCAGGAGGCAGCCAATCAATGATTCTCTCTCATCACTGATGTTTCTATCTCTCTCTCCCTCTCCCTTCCTCTCTGAAATCAATAAAAGTATTTTTTAAAATAATACAAAAATAATTAAGTATCACATACATAATTTGTATCATTGGCTAGTTCTTCTCAAGGAGTCCATGTCATAAACCAGGAAAGAAATAGGTAGATGCTGTATCCTGACACAGCCCCTCATGAAAATTTATTATAGATTTAAAAAATTAAATAATAAAAACATATTCTTTCTATTCTATTTCTAAGAGTTTTCATCATTTTTATATCTCATTTACATCAACCTGATGGTAGAATATGTCTAATAAAATACCACAGCATCCTATCTTCTAGCCCTAAATTGATTTCAAGATTATGTATTGCTCATTTTTATAACCTGAGTATCACACAGATTTTATCACTGACTCGAGTTCTTAAGAATAAAAGGTGATGGTACTTTACTAACATTAGGGCCACAAAATTGGCCTATCAAATTATCCTGTCAGTCCAACACTGACATAATGCCTAGTTTTGAAAACTAGATGTAAACCTTGTTACTAGTGTTAAAATCCAATGTTCACTAATCACGTCCCTTTTGAACCTAGTTGAGAATGAATACAGGAAGTTAGTTGTGAATTAAAGTGTGTTTTCTTTCCTTTTTTAAAATTAGTTTTAATTGACATATAATTGACATATAGCATTATATTAGTTTCAGGTATTCAGCACGATTCAATATATATAAATGATCACAATAAGTCTAGTGAACATCCATCATCATATCTACTTACAAATTATTTTCTTGTGATGACTACTGTTAACTTAGAAACTTTTAAATATACAAGACAGTGCTATTATCTATAGATGCCATGCTATACATTATACCTGAAGGACTTATTTTATAACTGAAAGTCTGTAACTTTTGACCACATCCACCCATTTTGCCCAGTCCCCCATGCCTTCATTTCTAATAACCACCAAAAATTAATAAATTTAATATATCTGGATAATATTCCATTGCATATACAGGGTGTCCCAAAAAATGTATATACACTTTAACAGCTGATAGTTCAATTGATGTTTTTTTCTTTTCAAATTTAACCCATTGGAATTAGTAGATTATTCAAAGTGTATATCCATTTTTTGGGACACCCTGTATATACCACACTCTCTTTATTCATTCATCCATTAATGGGCACTTAGGTTGTTTCCATGTATTAGCTATTATAAATAATGCAACAATGAACATGGGGGTGCAGATATATTTTCCAATTAATGTTGCTGTTTCTTTTGGATAAATATCCAGAAGTGGAATTGCTGGATCATATGGTAATCCTACTTTTAGCTTTTGAGGAACCTTTATACTGTTTTCCATAATGACTGCACCAATTTATATCCTCACCAACAGTGTAAAGAGTTCCCTTTTCTTCACATCTTTGACAACATTTGTTATCTCTAAGTTATTTGATAATAGCCATTCTCACAGGTATGAGGTAATCACTCATCATGGTTTTGATTTGCATTTCCCTGGTGATTGTTGATGTTGAGCATCTTTTCATGTATTGTTGGCCATCTATCTGCATGTCTTCTGAGAAAAGAAGTCTTCAGATTCTCTGTGCATTTTAAAATCATATTGTTATTTACTATTGAATTGTATGAATCTTATATATTTTGGGTATTAACACCTTATCAGATATATGATTTGCAAATACTTTCTCCCATTTGGTAGCCTGCCTTTTTATATTGTTGATTGTTTCCTGAACTGTACAGAAGCATTTTAGTTTGATATAGTCTCACTTGTATATTTATGTCTTTGTTGCTTGTGCTTTTGATGTCATATCCAAAAATTCATTGCCATGACCATTGTCACAAAGCTTTCTCCCTATATTTTATTCTAGGCCTTTTATAGATAACCTTTATCAAGTTGACTTGAGGAAGCTCCCTTCTAATTCTAGGTTGCTGAAGGTTTTTGTCATAAACACATGTTGGAGTTTATTAATGCATTTTCTGTGTCTATTGAAAAGATCATGTGATTTCTCTTTTTTAGTCTATTGATGTGATGGATTTAGTTAATAGATTTTAAAATGTTGAACAAGCCTTGCATACCTGGGATATGATATTATAATGCATAATTCTTTTTATACCTTTTTGTTGACCAGTATCCTTGCACATAGGCCTATATTACTTTATTACTGTAAAAAAATTTTTTTATTGATTTCAGAGAGAAGCGAGAGCCAGAGAGAGATTAAACATCAATGAGAGAGAATTATCAATCAGCTGCCTCCTGCACACCCCACACTGGGGAATCAGGCCCATAACCCGGGCATGTGACCTGACCAGGAATCAAACCCATGACCTCCTGGTGCATGGGATGACACAACCAACTGAGCCACACCAGCCGGGCTACTATATTATTTTTAAAATGCAAAGTGTTATTTGATGTTTGTACAATTCATTTCAGTACTTCTGAGAAATATTTTCTTAGTTATATGAACCATATATGTGTTCATTAACATAAAAACATGTTCACATACACATGTTTTTCATATGAAAATGAAAATATTTGTATGGCCATTCTGGAAGGTGAAATTTTGAGTGATAGTTTTGCTTTTGATTTTATTGTCTAGGTTTTCTACACTAACTGTGTGTAATTACAAAGAGGGCATTTTCCTTGGCTGGCGTGGCTCAGTGGTTGAGCGTAGACCTATGAACCAGGAGGTCTCTGTTCAATTTCCGGTCAGGGCACATCCCTAGGGTTGTGAGCTTGATCCCCAGAGGCATCTGATCAATGATTCTCTCTCATCATTGATGTTTCCAGCTCTCTCTCTCTCTCTCTCACTCTCTCTCTCTCTCTTCCTCTCTGAAATCAATAAAAATATTTCTTTTGAAAAAGGGAGCGTTTTTTAAAAGTGTATTTAGTTGGTTTTCTTTTAGTATGCTATATAAATATTACACCATGGCCATAGTTCCATAGAGAAGTAATCATGTTTTTGAGCAGTAACTTCACAGTGTGGGAAATCTAAAAGCAAAAGCAGTCTTATGTTACTAGTTACATAGAGATTTTTTTGTGTGTAGTATGCACTTTAAAACTTCATGCATTACTTCTCTGCTTTTTCTTGCCAGCTGCTGACCTTCAAAACCAGCATATTATTGAACTGACTCACAAGAATCAGTGTGAAACATAACGTGTTACTGCTGGAAGTTTTCCCTCCTTAGACTGCTTGGTTCTACTTGGCAGTATTGTATAAAGGAAGAACAAGTTATAAAAACCAAGATTAGAAATTAGTCCTGTCAGCACTCCTTAAAAGCACTATAATTTTGTTAGGAATGTGCAACAAAAGAATCAATGTTAATGATTCATTAAACAATAACACTTATTATGCAGAAGAAATAATGCATTACCAGCATTATAAGATGAGATCTCTCCTAAGGTCTAACATGGCAAATACAAAGCTTTGTCGGCTCCATTGTAAGTTGGCTAACAACAGTTCACGTCTCTCAAATTTCTCAATAAATTACATAAAATTATAGGCACAAAGATTATTTCATTAAAATGTTATAGCATTAGCATTTTTTAAATTTATTATTTGGGACTCATCTTATAAAAGTACTTAAGGAATAAGAGACAAAAGGTGGCCCTAAATATGGAAGCAATGTTAGGAGGCATTTTCAAAATCTGGGAAAAATAAAAGAGTTCGGTGTTAACATTTTTATTTGCTGTGAAAAAATAGGCAAAATTTGAAAGTGAGGTGAAAAGTTGGGTACCATGTTTCTGCAAATCATATTTTGCGATAGCCACACAGGGATTATCTGGGAACATGGCTCTCAAAATTCGCTGTGCATTGGGATCACCTGAAGGACTTACTAACTCACGGGCTGAATGTAAATCCCATCCGGGGTTTCTGCTTCTCTGGACCTGAGAATTTTTATTTCTAACCAATTCCAGGACATGCAGATGCTCCTGATTCAGGGACTACAGGTTCAGAAGTGCCTACTTAGACCTACTGTACACTATCAATTAAAGTTTTCAGACGTTAATTTATAGACTGTTAAATTAATTAAACAAGGAGGCCATTAGACTGATGTGGCTCTAATCCCTGGCAGCCTATCCAAGCAAACCAAAATCTAAGCCTGCAAATGCTTTAAGGTTACAGAATCAAAACCTGAGGACAACCAATCACAAACACCCTACTAGGTTTAAAACTCTAGCCAAGGAAATAATTTCCTTTCTTGGCTGCTGTTAGCTGAGTCCTACTAACCACTTCCTATTTGGTGCTTTCTGATGTGAATATATATATATATATTTGTTCAAATAAACTTTTAAAATTTCTCACATGCCTCGGTTTATCATTTTTTTATTTTAAAAATATATTATATAGATTTTGTACAGAGAGGAAGGGAGAGGAATAGAGAATTAGAAATATCGATCAGTTGCCTCCTGCACACTCCCCACTGGGTATGTGCCCACAACCAAGGTACATGTCCTTGACCGGAATCGAACCTGGGGCTCTTGAATCCGAGGGCCGACGCTCCATCCACTGAGCCAAACTGGTTAGGCATCAGTTTATGAAGAGTTTTGTTCAATATAAGTGGAAATAGTCTCTGTCCAGTGAGACAAATAACACTAATTATTATTGCCCTTCAAGACATTATCTTTTTTGTATCTTAGCTAAGCATCTTATCTAAATGCTCCTTGGTTTGAACAGCTTACTGGTTTCCTCATGAATGAGTTCAATAACATTTTGACACAGGTTAATATATTTGTATGAAAATCATGATTTTAATTTTATAAAATTATACTTTAATACATACAAATGAGTCAATTGTAACTTAATTTTGTGCTTTTCTGGACTTTAGTATATAATTTTAACTAAGTACTATACATAAACCATTGAAGTAAAATGTTTAAATTAAAAATTACATTTTTTACATTAAATTACTTCAAAATTTCTTAATGTTATTTTCACAGGCTTCCTTTTCTTGCCTCAGATTCATGTGCCTTTACATTTTCTTTTTTTAAATGTTTTTTTTTAAAATTTATCTTTACTGTTGAAAGTTACACAGATTTGCCCTTTTTCTTCCCACTGACCTCTTCCAGCCCACTCCCACCACCCGACCCAGGCCTTCAAGAAACTATTATTGTCTGTGTCCATGGGTTATGCATATATGCATATAAGTTCTTTGGTTAATCTCTTCCCACCCACCCACCCCCACCTTTCCTCTGAGATTGATCAGTGTTTTCCATGTTTCTGTCTCTGGATCTATTTTATTAAAGTTTATTTTGTTTTTTAGATCCCACATATGAGCAAGAATATGTGATACTTGTCTTTCTCTGACTGGGTTATTTTGCTTAGCATAGTACCCTCCAGGTCCCTCCATGCTGTCTCAAAGGGTAAGTGACCCTTCTTTTTTTATTGCTGCATAGTATTCCATGGTATAAACGGAATACTTTTTTATTCACTCATCTACTGATGGGCACTTGAGCTATTTACAGATCTTAGCTATGGTAAATTGTGTTGCTATTTTTAGTCTCTATGTCACTTATTTTTGCTCTGATCTTTATTATTTCATTCCTTTTACTTACTCTGGGCTTTTCTTGTTGTTCTCTTTCTAATTCTTTAAGTTGTAGGGTTTGATAGTTTATTAACAATTTTTCTTGTTTTTTGAGGTAGTGCGATAAACTTCCCTCTCAGGACTGCTTTCACTGTGTCCCATAGATTTTGGTTTGATTATGTGTTCATTTTCATTTGTTTCCAGGAAGTTTTTTATTTCTTTCTTGATCTCATTGGTAGCCCATTCATTGTTTAATAACATGTTGGTAAGTCTCCATGTATTTGAATGTTTTTGAGTGTTTTTACTGTAGTTGATTTCTAATTTCATGCCATTGTGATCTGAGAAGATACTTGATGTGATTTCAATCTTCTTGAACTTATAGAGATTTTTTTTGTGTCCTAACATGTGTTCTATCTTTGAGAATGACCCATGTGCACGTGAGAAGAATGTATATTTTGAAATTTGGGGGTGAAATGTTCTGTAAATGTCAATTAAATCCATCTGATCCAATGTGTCATTTAGAATCACTGTTTCCTTATTGATTTTTTCTCTGGAAGAGCTATCCAGTGAAGTCAGTGGGATGTTAAAGTCCCCTACTATGACTGTATTGCTGTCAATCTCTCGCTAAAAGTCCTCTAGAATTTTTTTTTTACATATTTAGGTGCTCCTATATTGGGTGCATATATGTTTACCAGGGTTATATCCTCTTGCTGGATCTATCCCTTTGGTATCATGTAGTGACCTTTACTGTCTTTTGTGATAGCCTTTATTTTGAAGTCTAGTTTATCAAATATGATTATTGTTACCTCTGCTTTTTTTTTTTATTCCTATTTGCATGGAAAAACATTTTTCCATCTCTTTATTCTCATTTTGTGTGCGTCTTTTGTTCTGAGGTGGGGCTCTTGTAGACAGCATATAATTGGGTCATGTTTTTTTATCCATTCAGCTACCCTATGTCTTTTGAGTGGAGCATTTAACCCATTTACATTTAAGGTTATTATTGATAGGTACAGTATTTATTGCCATTTTAACTCTTTATGCCTATGTTTTTCTCTCTCTCTATTCTTATTATTACAGCAGTTCCTTTAGCATTTCTTGTTTGGTGGTGATAAACTCATTTACTTGTAGCATTTTTTGTGTTTTTGTTTGTTTGTTTGTTTGTTTGCTTTTTGTCTGGGAAGATCTTTATTTCATCATCTATTTTGAATGATAGCCTTGCAGGATATAATAGTCTTGGTTTCAGATCCTTGCTTTTCATTACTTTAATACTTCATGCCATTCCCTTCTGGCCTGTAGAGTTTCTGATGAAAAATCAGTTGATAGTCTTAGAGGAGCTCTTTTGAAGGTAACAAATAGTTTTTTCTTTTACCTTTAAGATTCTCTCTTTGTCTTTAATTTTTGGCATTTTCATTATGATGTGTCTGGGTATGGGCCTGTTTGGCTTCTTCTTGCTTGGGACTCTCTGTGTCTCTTGAACTTGTGTGACTTTGTCCTCCATCAGGTTACGTATGTTTTCTGTCATTATTTCTTCAAACATGTTCTCTATCCCTTGCTCACTTTTTTCCCTTTCTGGTACTACTATAATGTGAATATTGTTATGTTTCATGATGTCCCACAGCTCCTTAAGCTGTACTCCTGCCTTTTAATTGTTGAGTTTTTTTTGGTCTTTGATTGAATTATTTTTTTCCACCTTGTCTTCCAATTCACTGATCCCAATCCTTGGCTTCCCCTAATCTGTTGTGTATTCCTGTCAATGTGTTCTTTACTCATGCTATGTCATTTTTTAATTTCTGACTGGCCATTTTTCATAGTTTATATAATGCTTCTCATGCTGTTGAGCATACTTGAATTCATCATTCTGAACTCTATATGTGATACATTTCCAATCTTCATTCAATTCAGCTCCTCTTCTGGAGAATTCTTTTTCATTTGGAGCTTTTTTTTTGTCTCCCCATTTTGGCTGCCTGTTGGGGTAGATCTGCTACAATTCCCAGTTTCTGGTGCTGGACAATTTCATATGCTGTTTGTGACTGGCCCTGAGTACCCTTAGAAGCTATCAGAGATCCACAGCATGTGGCTCGCTCTGCTGAGGATGGGTGCCTTTGGAAAGGAACAAGATGTGCACGAAGGTCTGCTTTTCCTAGTTCTGGGTGCAAAAGGATATCAGGCAAAGACTCAGAGCCTCCAGAAAGCCTTCTCTGCCTGCAGTCTGTTATTCTCAGTCTTAATGAGCCTCAGGCTATAGCCCACTGCAAGGTGTATACTCCACAGGGTGGGGCAAGAGATTTTCCAAGAGGGTGGGGCACTTGCTCCTCTTCCCGTGGCAGAAGCTGCCTGGATGGTGGAGGTCTGCCTGAGAAAGATGTCCTTCCTCTACAGTGTGAGGGAATGACTCAGCACAGGAAACCAGGGTGTCTGCCTTGAGATATCTAAGTCCAGAGCCCCCAACCCTGGCTTCTGCTCACACACCTCCAGTCCACTCTGCCCTCCCTCTGCTGGAGCCCAAGGTGAGTAGCTGCACACGAAATTTTGTGTGTTGGCCCCTTCAGAGCGTGCTTGCATTTCCAGCCATCTCTCCCTGGCAGACAACAACCCCACTGCTTTTCACAACCAGATGTTATGTGGGCACCTTTCTCTGGTGCCCTGGGCTGGGGAGCCCAGCTTGGCATTTAGACCCCAGAGTTCTCACAGCTGAGATATCCTGCCAGAACTTCAGCTGCTGTCTGTGGGAGCCTGGCCACCCCTTTCATGCCTCTGTACTTCCCACCAGTCTCTATGAGGTCTCCACTTTCTGTCCTTGGTTATCAAGGTTCTCTCTAGTTAGTCTTCAGTTGATTATTCAGGACTGTTTTTCTATATTTTAGTTGTAATTCCAGTTTAGTCCTGGGAGAATGTCAGTGTAGTTTCTCCTTAATCTGCCACCATTTTGAAAAAGTCATTTTTATATTGTCTTAAAGCTATAGCAGAAATTTGTATTATATAATGAGTATCAATCAGAAATCTTTTCCTTTCCATTTTTATTTAAGTAGCTTATAGTTTTAAAAATATTAACATGGCTCTATGTATGTTTTTCATAAAAAGTTGGTGGCATCCATATTAGATGGTAAAAAAATATATATTTTCGCATAGAAAAATAATAATAGAACATTGATGCCAGATGTTTATGTGTGCTTCTGGAAGTTAAGTAAATATCTGGGAGCTTCATAACTACAAATTCAACTGCCAATTTATCATTAATTTCCTGTTAGTCATGGGAAATCACTACGTTTTTAAAATTCTTTTGTGTAATTGTTGGCCAAATATGATAATGTTTGCAGGTATATGATATGGTAATTAATGAAGTTGTAGGCAATGTTTATAACGTGGATGGTCTAGTGCCAAAAAAAAATTGTATCCAAAAATATAAATCTTCAAAACCACCATAAGATAGTATTTCACATTCATTAAAATGGCTACTATTAAAAAAACACAACAAAAAATAACAAATGTTGACAAGGATGTGCAGAAATTGGAGGCCCTGTGCTCTGTTGGTGGAAATGCAAAATAGTGTACTTGCTATGGAAAACAGTATGGAGGTTCCCCAAAATATTAAACATAAAATTAACATATAGTCCAGCCATCCCACTGTTGGGCATATATGCAAAAGAATTAAAAGCAAGATGTTGTAGAGATATTTGCACACCCATGTTCATAGTAACATTATTCAAAATAGCCGAGAGATGGATGCAACCCAAATGTATATGGTATATACATACAATGGAAATCATGTCACATGCTATAACATGGATGAGCCTTGAGGACATTATGCTGAGTGAAATGAGCCAAAGCCAATCACAAAAGGACAAACACTGACCTGAGGTTATCTAAAGTAGTCAATTAATAGGATCATAGAAAAGTGATTGCCAGAGGCTATGGTAAAGGAGAAATGGGGAGTTGTTTAATGATTATAGAGTTTCAGTTTTGCAACATGCAAAGATTCTGAAGGTGGATTACACAACAATGTGAATATACTTAACCCTCCAGAACTGTACACTTTAAAAAGCTTAAAGTGGTAAACTTTATGTTTTTCTTTAAACCATATTTTCAAATAAATATAGAAAAAATTTAAATCTTTCTGGATTGAACTAACTTAATGGTTTTATAAGAAGGCAGTTTACAAGAGTGTAATATAAGGCTTACCAAAGGATTCTCTTTCCTCTAATCTGTCTTTATGTCTTAAATGTCATTCGTGGAGCATCATACTTTGTGGTTATGAGCACATTCCCTATTGTGAGTAAATACCTAACATAATGACCTATAATCAGTATTCACATTGTAAGAACATTATGTCAGATTCTTAAGAGTAAGCTTTGATGGAATAAAGGAAGGAAAAGAGCAGCAGGGCAAGGGGTCCTTGGTGAAGGGAAAGTCAGAGCCTGGGAAGCCTGATTGTTTACCCAGAAATTCACCTATTTAACCCCACCTCCCACCTGCAGAAATATTTTTCCTTCCTACTTCCTGTTGCCCTGGGGAAAGTTGCCGTTACCATAGAAAAGGGATTCTATGTGTGTAACTTATGCATTCCTTTCTAGGGGCAGACAAAAGAAACATTGTGAGGGAATTACTTTCACAGCTCCTCACCTCTAGTCCATTAAGTTAGCATGCTCAGTTTTAAGCAGTATTTTTCCTGATTTTGAAGTTAAATTACTTATTGATTATTTCTTCTCCTTGTCACATCTTCCTTAAGTTCAATTGAGGAACATTATTTTATGATGCTTACAAAGGAACCAAAAGTGTTGATCCATTTTAAGGTCAATTTAAACACAGACCACTTACCTCTCAGTCTTGTGCAATGGAACTTCTGGAAAAAACTCCATTTTTAATTTTGTGATTTTTATCAGTGTGGTAAAGGCCAGGGGTGAGGGGCAGGGGTTGGGTGGATGTGGGCAAAGCAGGGGATGGGGAGAATAGGGGACATCTGTAATAGTGTCAACAATAAAAAAAAAAAAAAAGAAAAGTGGTTACCATGGTCTCTGGGGAATAAGTGACTTGGTAACTTTAACAGAAGTACGTACTTGTTATTGCCAAAGCTGGAATAACAATCGTGTGTTTACCACGAATACAGACCTTTCTGTCATAAAGTTGGCTACAGTTTTTGCCAGGTGTTCCATAACTCTTCAGGTATATTCCCAATTAGAAACATTATTTTCTGTATTAAAGACAAAAAGAAAATTTTGACATAGCAGTATGGTGGTTAGTGAAAAATATTAAATGCAGACTTGATTTATATTACCTTATGTGTCTACATCTTTCCCTTCTGTCTGAGGATTTAAAAGAGCATTCATGAAGGTTTTGCAGGTTTGGGTTCTCTTTATTTTTAATTAAACATTGAAGTGATTCATTGTAAGAAATTTGGATAGCAGAGTAAAATGTAAAGAAGCTGAAAAAAAGCCATAAACTCATCATCCTGACTCAATTTTACTTAATAAGTTGATCTGTGTTCTTCCAGAATTTTTTCTTAAGCATATATTTTTAGCAAAGCTGACATTAAAGACTTTAATTGCAATTGTAAAAGGAATTGCAGACTCCTTGCTTAAGTGGCTGGAGTATATGTATAAAACTGCTTTGTTCAGTATCTCTTTACCTTTATTCTTCAGCAATAGGATTATCCAAGCCATCTATTATTCAGCATTTCTTAATAATATGCACTCGATTTTGCTATAAATTTTTTTTCTACTTTGTGAGTGAGGTTTATGTAATTTTAAATTTTTATTTGATTAAATAATTCTTATTTGATTGATAAATACTTGCTATAGGGAAGAAGAAACCAAGCAATACTTTTGCTGCCAGAGTGTCAAAGTCTGGATTTACCTGGAAAATACTCACTGCTGACGGGGAGTGTTATGGGATTTATGATGCCAAAGGGCTTAAGCGATGATGAGAAGAGACCTCCATGGCTGACGTTGGCACTTCTATCGCTTAAGAAAATGCCCCGAACTGTGTCTCATGGAGTTGGCTTTTGGGGTTGTTTCTTATGAGGTAATGGGCCTGAGAACATGTGCAGTCGAAAATGGCAAGGAACTAGAAAATGCTATAATTTAAAGGGTTTTTGGACTTTTATAGGCTTCCATGAAAATGTACTCTTTATAAGAAGACTATCAATGGTAATAGCCTCTCTCTCAGGATACTGATAGAGAGCATGTACTGAGTGCTCCCAATATGTTGGATACATACATTTATTACCTCATGAAATCCTCTCAACAGTCCTATAAATTAAATAGTATTATTTTCCCCATTCCAGCAATGAAGAAACTGAGCTATAGAGAAAGTAAATAACTTCCCAAAGTCAATAGCTAGTTGGTAATGAAGTCAGATTTTGAATGTTGGCCATCTACTTGAGAACTCATTTTGTTAACAGTGTTTTATTGAGCCCCATCTGAAATATTCAGATTTAAAAAACACCTTAAGACTCTATGAGCCTTGTTATCAGTCTTTTCTGAAAAAGTAACACCAATGGCCAAATGTCAAATATAGGGAGCTTTTGTCAATATTTATATTTAAATCTCAGACAAAATGTAAACTCAAAATTTTTTACATTAAACTCATTACATTCTTTCTTTTAAAATGAACCAAAAAGATTACTGGATTATTTCAATAGAAGCACTCCATAACTGCTATCTGATTTTATAGGTTCTCTGTGCTTTTTTTTTTTCTGTTTTTCAACTATTTTATAATTCTTATAAATTGTAGATAACTGATAGCAATGCAGATGATCGCTGTCCAGAATCATGCAAATGAATTTTGTCTAGCATAAATGGAATTGATTTCTCTTTACCGCTCATAAAATAAGCCAGTTTTGCAACTATGTGTAAATTAATTTCAGCATACTTAATCTTCATATATGTGTGATTCTCTCTCACTTTAATCAACTTTAACATCTATGACTCCTTCGATAATTAATGAGTTAAATAAAATCTTTGGCAGGTGTCCATTTTATGGTTGTATGGGAGTCATGAATATATTCCCTTTTGGAACCTCAACCTTCCTTTTGTTCTTTTACTCCATTCAGTCTCCATATCCTATGCAGCCCACCTCAAATACGTTTTAAACCTGCCTTTGCTAATAAGTTAGCCCTATCAGGGCCCTCATCATCTCATCAATACACTGTATTAGAAGTCTAATTGATATATAAATGTTTGTTGAATAAATGCGAGAGCGCCCAGGTTTGGGATTGGGAGTGTGTAGTCGTTCTTGTCAATAATGGGAACAGCTGGATTGCAAATAGCAACGTACCAGGACACTTTCAAAAACGTTTCTGAAGTATGGTTTCATTGATAGTTCTTTTTCTGATAAAACGTTCTGGTGCAATATTCACATTCCTTACTTCAACAATCATATAATTGTTCTTGCACACAATATTCAACTGGCTTTGCAGTGGCTTGATGCTTGGTTACATTTCTTCTTCCCTCTCTTCCATATCTTCAGGCATTGCTGGGTGACACCGAATAGTTTGTTCATCACCATCCCAGAGCATATACTGTTGGGATATTCAAATTAACAGTAATTTATTCAGCCGTTTCTTTCTTTTTTATTTTGTTTTTAGGCTTGAACATTACCAACATATATAAATTTCCTTTGCTATTCAGAGTATTCAATGCTTTATGCTTCTCTTCCTCTAAAGAATACTCCTCAAAATGTCCTTTGTCCAAAGTTGTTTTTCGTTGTTGTTTTTCTTGTTGCTATTTTCCAAGTATTTGCACTAGTAGGTGTCAACTTCAATGTTCATTCTTGTATATTCTTGTGGTGACATAAGCAGCATAAACCGGAGCCCAGAAGTCACACGTAATCTGAATATACAAATTAAGGAGTGAAAAAATGTCCTATGTCATGCCTCAAGCCTCAGGATAACATCTCAAACCACTGTTTGGAATCTAGAAGTTACATGCAGGAGCAGGTAGATAAAGAGGTTTCCACAAATAAGTTCTGAAGCTTGAAGAATGCCCAACAATTTCCTGAGTTTTGTTGACTGCACACACAAGTGATTAAAAATAATACTCTTTGAAAGGCTCAGAAGTCATCCCAGTACTTGCCTAAGTGTCACAAAGAAAAGGAGGCTTTAACATTCTTAAAAGCCTCAGGTACACTGAATTTGCCATTAGCAGAATATTTGAGTTTATGAGGACTAGAGGCAGGAGGAAAAGAAAGGCGCTCATCCTGTCCCCATTTCAGTTGCAACTACAAATGCGGTCTATGTGCCTGAATTATCTGTCACATTGTTATTATATAAACATTGTGAAGAGTGTTCATTTTATCTAGATGCCTTATAAAATGGATAAGATGTCAAAATACTCTTCTGAAACAAAGAATTTTAAAATTCAGTAAAAGTTTAAAATTGAGCTGCAATGTTTTCTAAAACATGGCCCTTTCCACAGATATGGATCTTATGAATGTCAAGACAAAGTTATAATGGATGTATATATATATATCTATTAGGAAATGTTCCCTTTTTACTAAGAATTATTTTCTTATAAAATTATGGGTTATTTTTTCACTAATATAAACCTATTATTAATTTTAATTAATAACATTACTTATAAACTAGTACATAATTATACAACCCAACATTTTATTTCTTTTTTAAAAATAAACTTTTTACTGTTGACAGTATTACAGGTATCTCCCACTCCCCCCCCCCCATCCCGCCCCTTTACCTTCATCCTCCCAGCCCCTACCCACCCCCTCATGTCTTCACTACTCGATTGCCTGTGTCCATGGGCTATGCCTATTAGCGTGTAAGCTCTTTGTCTTACCTTTTCTCATCTCTCCAACCTCACATCGAGGTATGTCAGTCTGTTCCATGCCTCCCTGCTTCTTAGTTGTTGGTCAATTCATTCTGATCATTAGATTCCACAAATAAGTGAGATCATGTGATATTTGTCTTTCTCAGATTGACTTATTTCACTTAGCATAATGTTTTCCAGGTCCATCCATGCTGTCCCAAAGGGTAAGAGATCTCTCTTTTTTACAGCTGCATAGTATTCCATTGTGTAAATGTCCCACAGCTTTCTTATCTAATCATCTACTGATGGGCACTTGGGCTGTTTCCAAATCTTAGTTATTGTAAATAGTTCTAACTGTTCTAAATGTTTATTTATAATAATAAAAGGATAATATGATAATTAGACCAGGTATCCTTCTAGACTAAGCTGGGGCTGTGAGGGAAGCGCAGGTCCCAGGTGCCAGAGGGAAGCCGGTGCTGATAGCTGGGGGAAGGAAGACCTACTCTTGCATGAATTTCGTGCATTGGGCCTCTAGTATTAGACATAAAGAAATATTTAGCAATATTAATCTCAGGATTCTACCATAGGCACCTACAAGCAAAAACTAAGTTCAAAGAAAGAAACAATAAAGATTAGAGGATAAATTAATAAAATTGAAAATGACCAACTAATAGAGAAAACTAACAAAGCAAAAATTTGTTCTTTGAAAATATTAATACAATTGATAAATCCTGGAATAGAAGACATGCTGTTTGTTTTTTTCTGGGACATGAGCACACTTACCAAAGAAATTTAGATATCTCTGTGTTCTAGATAATAGTATTTTTTTACCCTGAATAGAACTAAGACAACTATGGATATTAGTCTTTACTAAAAGCATTAGGTAAGATTTTGAAGTGTAAACAGTTAAGGGGAGGGAAGGACAGTCTCAGTTATCCGTGCAAAGACATCAAATTATGAACAAGCATCTTATGGTCACAGTTTATGAAAAAATATCCAAAACTTGGAAATAAAGCCAAGAGAGTACAGTATATATTTTCAATGTGATACTGGATGATTCTTTAATACAAACCTCTGAGGATTACATAATTCTTTCAGAAAATTAAACTGGCATGTTTACCTGTGTTTTACTATTCTCTTCAGTATTTGATTAGAGCCCAGACACTGCGAAACTCATATTAGCTTCTGTGATAGCAAATGAACTCCTAGAATTATGTTGGAGGATTTTGTTTGTTTTTAACTGTAAAGTAACCAGTTTTGTATCTAATCTAACAATCTTATTCTAACATTATTTTACTTAAGTGCCTGTAAACAGAGAGTTCCTCAAAATGGTTTTTGCATTGGCTTTATCTTACTTGCTAACGTTAGGAGACCCTTTCCATGGATATTTCACATTTATGTGGGTCTTATGAACAGAGGTTCTAATTGCTTTTGTTCTGAATTATTTTGTCAGGAATGCTTGTGTAACAAACAGCCTTGGAGGATACAGTATTTGCTTCCATAGCAAAGTTCAGGTCTGCGTAGAGCCTTGGAGGATAAAGATGGGGCTCCCGCCTGAGGGTGGGAGGATCGTGGTCAGGCATGCTTAGACTATATTACCTAAGCTCAGTTCCTCTCCCAGAATACAACCCGCTGCATGTGCAGGCGTCACCGCTCCTCCTTTACAGCAGTGTGTGCAAATTGTCGTATGGAGAACTGGCATGAAATGTGCTTGTGCTCTTGCTGCTTGCTGTGCCATGAGTGATACGTGTTTTTTTTGTCTCTGACCCAGGCATCTTATCTGCCAGCATCCATCAATCCATGGCAGGTAACTTTTGAGCTTGCAAGTAGGATAAAATCTTAAATCCTTCACAGTTCTTGACAGACACTTCATTATTTTTTTTTTAAATGGGCAAAATGTTTCAGTTGTGTGAATATATATATATAAGCTGTTTCAATTCTTTGAAAACTGCACTTTAACTTGTTGATAGGTCATTCCCTGAGATACATTAGTGGACTTATCTGCTGCATTCAATAGAATAGCATTGTACAATAAGTGAAATTTAATGAGCTGTTGAGCTAAGCATGTCTTCTCTTGGTTCATGTAGTGATTTCCAATCAACCATGCTAATTTACTTTTACTAATTGTTTCTCCAGTTTTCTCCCTTTTTTTCCTCCCTCCTGATTTTTATTTTCTTTCTTGGTTCTTGGTCAAGTCTTTCCGTTGGTTTATGTTTTATCTGAAGTGTTTGGACTAAGTCACTTTCTACACCCAAAGTAGGGACAATGGTCTAGGAGGGTGGTCTTGACAGCATAATCAGTTGAGCACCTTGTGTGATTTGTGTGTGGCTAATTGATTGCAATAATGACTGGTAATCTGTTTGTATGGTCTTGCCATTTAGTAATCTCTGCAAGGGTGATGGGGATCTGTTCTTTATCAGGTAAGACACAACAGAGAATCTGGATTGTTTTTCCTGTTTGACTATTTGTGAACACCTATCAATTAAGAAAATATTTGCCCATTGGAAAGGAGAATAGCCCTTTGATATCTGAACTGTGGAGTTTTGTGTTCCATGTTTACTTTTACTTGTGGCTGAGGTTGTAGAAACTAAAGCTGTAAGCTCTCTGTGGTTTTCTGTGATTGAGAAGTTTTTAGCTCCTTTTGGGTGATTTCAAATATTTTCCGTCTCTAGAGAGTATTACTAAACTAGATTGTAAAGTCTTACAAAAGAAAAGAGTTCTGTTCTGATTGGTTTATGCAACTTAGATTATTACACAAACTAAAATTCCCAGAATTTCTAAAAATTAAAGAAATAAATTTGAACTAAGTTTTTAGAATCTTAGTTCAGAATCATTTTAATTCAAGAACCCAAATTCACATTATCAAGATGAAAATCTTGGACAAGTCAAACTGGAATCATAATTTTGGTTTAAAATGGGGTTTCTCTACTTTAACAATGTTGACTTTTTGGGCCAGAAAAATAAGAATTTAAAAGATTAAACTTTTTCAAAAGTCATCTCTGATTCATTTTTATTTAAACACATTATTATTATTTTTTATTTTAAATTTTGGTGGAACAGAAATAACTTACTGGATCCATGGAACTAAGGTAGGAAATCTTAAACATTTAAAATATAAAAATATTAAACTCATTTGTACTAACAAAGTTATTTTGCTAAAAATTTTTACATGTTAAAAAAATTAGTAAAAAGACAGTGTTGATTTTAAGCTACAATTAAATTATTCTAGTTTGTCCAGAGTATTATCTATTTAAGAATAACATCTTTTCTTGATTTTCAAATATAAACAAATCTCTGTAATAAAATATCAAACATTTTAAAGACTTTGGAATTTTGCCAAAAGTTCTCAGTATTGAGATCTTCTTTCAAGTAGGAACCAAGTCCATTATTTAAACTCACAGTTAACTTTGCTTCTTCCAAGTTTCACTCTTGGCAAGAGAAAAATAAACAAAAGAAGCAGGAACAATTTAATATTTCCTCTGTCCCTTTTTAATCTTTGAAATTATTGACATTATATATGCACTAGATACTCCTGGCATTTACACATAACGACAGAGCAATGTTCATGAAGAAATTAATTTCCAAATTTCCAAAGAGAAGGAAACATAAAAGGAAAGGGGAAAGAAAATGCAAGAGGAAGCCAGCTTAACACAGATATAAAATTATCACTGTAAAAGGCTACTTGCCTAGATTCTAAAGGAAGAGATGAGTTAGGTGAAAGAAACACTATTTTTACACGTATTAGTACACATACTGGAAGAAAAACATTAAAGTTCATTTAAGCAATGTAGCAGGGGTGGGCAAACTTTTTGACTCAAGGGCCACAATGGGTTCTTAAACTGGACCGGAGGGCCAGAACAAAAGCATGGATGGAGTGTTTGTGTGAACTAATATAAATTCAAAGTAAACATCATTACATAAAAGGGTACGGTCTTTTTTTTCAATAGTTTTATTCATTTCAAACGGGCCGCATCCGGCCTGCGGCCCGTAGTTTGCCCACGGCTGGTATAGGGTCTTTAACATTTCTATCAAACCTTACGATTAAAAAATTAGTACTTTTTGGGTGTGGAGAGAGCAGAGCGCCTGAAGAATGGCTTCTCTGTGTATAACACATCCAACAGCAACTTGGGCTTACTCCTCACGGATGGCAGAATACTATGGCCTTTCTGTGACATTACACGCTATAAAAAAAAATTACTACTTAGTACTCACCAAAGTAAGAAAATTTGAGGGGTCAGCTCATGTCAAAAAAGTAATCTCTCATTTGGAAACACAAGTCTGAGAATCTCCTCCCAAGGTTTTCTTCTCATTTGTTCTAATTTGTCCCTCAAATGATTCTTCTGGTTCATTTCAGAAATAGCGCACAGTGGCCACCTTCATGCTAAATTCTCCTTGGTGAAATGAGGTCAGTTAGAGAAGTAGGTACATGAATGAAAGCATGAAGGCACACACGTGTGGCCCAGAGTGTCAGAGAAGACCCCGGGAAAACTGAAACACTTGGTAAAAATTGGCTCAATCAGCAAGTCTCACAGCCTCAAGACGTCCAGCTCCAAGCAAAAGAAACTAAATGAAGCAACTATCAAAGAAACAACGCAAGACTGAGGAAAGGTGTTACTAGGTTTGGATAGGTGGCTGAAGGCAGAATTCCTAAGATAAGGATGCTGGTCTGATGAGACCTGAATTTGTCAGTCCTTGTGGATGGACTGAGAAATAAACGATTGAACCTATGCTAATCCTTTCCCTCTGAATTTTCTCTCTTGGACTCACAACAAAAAAGTGACACTGTGTTATTAGTACCAAGCCAGGTTTCCTTCCAACTATAACAGTTTTCACATCTGACCAGATAACCAAAGGATTCCTAAGAGGATTCCTCATTCCCAATACACAAAATAAACTCGGTTTCAAAGGACTTCACATGAGTCTTCTATTGGACCTGAGCACCAGTGCAGGACCTATCTCCCTGCTGCAGTGGGAGAGACCCCTGAACATGAGGTTCTAGAAGCCT
This sequence comes from Myotis daubentonii, assembly GCF_963259705.1. Lineage (NCBI taxonomy): Eukaryota > Metazoa > Chordata > Mammalia > Chiroptera > Vespertilionidae > Myotis > Myotis daubentonii. Next base: position 49,138,238 of record NC_081849.1, read on the forward strand.
CGAGGGTATATGTGATTTCAAAGCTGAGGGCCTTGAGCCCTGTCAACCTGGGGGTCTCGATCAGATCTTATGACCTACAGTATTGTCACTATCAATTTACCAAAAAAATAAAAAATTTATTGATCAAGCAAAGCTAAGTTTACTAGACTTACTCTGATAAGGGAGAGCATCAGCTCGAAAGGCTTAGTAGTGTCTTCAAAGGGAGATTTGAAGAATTCCTATAGGCAGGGTTTGGAGGGCTGGGCTTATGAGGTTTAAAGCAAGCCTCTCATGGCAGATAAATGATTGTGATAGGATTTACGGACACAGCCAAGTGTTTTAAAGAGTGAACTGTTGAAGGACAAGCAAGCTGTTTGCACAAGCCATCTATCTATTGTCCCAATAAGAGAGATGGTTATCCAAATGAGCAAAGTATTTGCCTGGAAAAAAATTGGTTTTCAGAAATTCCCTGAATAAATGGTAAAACTTACTGATTTATAGTCTCATCTTCTTGGGCCAAAATTCTCTGGAATAACCAGTTGTGTCATGGCGGCATAGGTGGTCCGAGTTCTCAGAACCTTTCTATTCTATGACCTCTACCACAGCTTGTCTAGGGGTGTGCTAGGATGGTATGGTTGTCTTAAGATAATGTCCCAGGTAAAAATCAGCTAATATTTTTTAGAGGAAAATTTTTCTTAGACTATAATATACTCTTTCTTTAGAGTGATATTATCCTTTTATTGATTTGGTGATATTTCTGTTTTTACTTTCTTGCAAATAATAAAGTTAAGAGAGGTTTTACCAGGGTTTGACTCGCAGATTCTTTTAAGCTTTTGGGTGCACTTCCTTAACTTGTTCCCACTCTTATCTAGCAAGACTTCATCAAACCTCTGAGGCTAATAACAATCTCTTTTGACTTTAATAATTTACAGTTATTTCCATTTCGACCCTTTTGTAAAGCACACAGGATGGACTTTTTCCTTCTTACATGACTGGTCAAATAAAAATAAGATTACTGATGACAAAATCACTTGATAATTTGAGCTATATCATTATTTTAGACTAGAGCAAAAATGTCTTTGTCAATGGTAATGCAACAAAGCAGCTGGAATAGAAGACCGAAATGCATATTTTACAGTGCACATTTATTGAAACAGAGAAACTAAAACCTAAATTTGATTCAGTAAATGTTAGAAAAATTTCTATAACCAACCCCAAAGAGCTTTTTAATTTGGCAAGCTGGCTTAGGAGGCAGACTTACAGGCAATATAGATACATAAAGAAAATGATCATACTGTGTGTATAAGTGTCAACAGAAAGATCTTAAAAGTCAAGAGTGCAAAAACCAAAAAGCCATGGGGATGCCTGGAACTTAATCAGGTATCTTCTAGTATCTATAAAAATTATAGTCCTAGAAGATAGAAAGAAAGAACATTAATCAAATGCAAGATATGGACAAGTCCAAAGACTTTTGAAGGTAGACAAAAAGATATTCAAATATCTTAGTAAACAAAGAAGTGAAAATCCAACGGAGATGACAAAGGAAGTGGCAATGATCCTGGTATGGGCTGCACACTTCTTTCAGAAGACAAAGGCAGGCATTTCCTGATTAATGTCAATAAACTGTTCCTGACATCAGCACTTACGCAAACAATTGTTAACAGAAGCCTGTGTCAATTATTTTAAGTGACAAAACTTTTAATAGTTAACCATTGTGGGGGCTAAAAAGGTGCTTTTACTCCCACTTCCTAAATTCTTCTAGCTGGGCTAATAATGGAATTAACAGAGAAAGATTAACAAGAGAGAAAAAAATCACATTTTAATATATGCCCATGGGGAATTTACATAAGCGTGAAAAATTCCCAAGATGGTGAGGTAAAATTTGATGTATGTGTCATCTTGGACAAAGGAGAAAAGGAGGAAAGGGGTCTGAGACTTCAAAGGAAGTAGGCAATTTACAGGCTGTTGAGGAAGAGTGGAACATGAAGTTTTGCTGGGCAACCCATAAACCCATGAGACACAGGGGTAATGTGTAAACAGGCCTGCTCGACCCCCTCCCATCCACCATACTCAATTCAAAGACCAACATCCTAAGATTTCCTTTCTGGAGGAGGTCTTTCCTCTGAATCTCTTAGGCAGGAAAGGGGGGAGGATCAAAGATTCTTTCTGAGTGTTTTGTTTCTTAATAAACAGCTTAAAGTCAATACTCTGAAAGGCAGCTTTAGGGTGGCAAAACTTTGGTTTCCTTTGCCATCAATTCAATGCCTCCAACCAATTTCTTAAAATAGAGAAAACACTTGGATATGAGCAACAGACTTTTATGTTGGGATGTGACATTATTATAACTAAATGTTGTATTGTTTGCAGTAATGCTGCATTGCCTCTCTGTACACTATGGGCATCATAAAAGTCACATCTCTTTCTTAAAACAATATTTTTTTAATTCATTTTTGAGAGGAAGGGAGAGAGAGATAGGAACATCAATGATGAGACAGAATCATTGATTGGCTGCCTGCTGCACACCCCCTACTGCGGATGGAGTCTGCAACCCTGGCATGTGTCCTGACTGGAATCAAACTGTGACCTCCTGGTTCATGGGTCGACATTCAACTACTGAGCCACACCAGCCAGGCCACATTTCTTTTATTGAAGTTATAATATACTTGCCAAGGCTTCTGCATTCATTCTGTCAATTATATTTGGATCACAACTCAAGGAAATTACCTTTTCATCATTCTGGTAAAAAATATTGCATTGAGCTTTTGGGAAATAAATATACATTTCCTTCCATATAAACACCAACCTAAAATATTGTTTTGAGAAATAAATACGTTTTTTGAAGTTAGGTGTATTAAAATCCAAGAGGCATCCTCATGGGAAAATCTTAACTGAGGAGTGGATTGGCAGTTTATGCCCATATTAGAAAATGTGTAACTTATTTGTGACTTGAATTCATGAACATGAACTATGTGAAACTCTTCCCCATTCCCTCTTTAAAAATATAGTGATTATAGCAATGACTTTGTTTGAGACCCTCACTGTTGTCATTAAGAGTCATTCTAGAATCCTGTCTTAATAAGGAACAAAATTCTGACACACTACAACATTAAGACATTATGCTTAGTGAAATAAACAACCACATAAAGACAAACACTGTGATGCTACTTACACGAGGAATCTAGAGTAGTCAAATCCATGGAAGGAAAAAATAGATGGTGGTTGCCAAGACTTGATGGGGAGGGGGAAATAAGGAACTGTTATTTAACGAACATTAGAGTTTCAACTTTTTAAGATGAAAAAGTTCTGGAGACTAGTTGCACAACCATGTGACTATACTTCACACTACTAAAATGTTCTCTTAGAAATGGTTAAGTGGTAAATTTTATATGATGAATTTTTTACTACAGTGAAAAAGGACAAAGAGGGCAAAAATCTAGAACCTCACCTTACTCAGAAGGTGTTTTCAAAACAGGTTTTGGTATGACATAATTATTTCTTTAGTGATTAAGCATCTTTTCACCCAGAAAATATTAGGAGTATATGTAAAAACCTTAAGAAAATGAAATACATAACGTTAATAGTTTGCATTAAGAAATCTTACATATTTGCTACTATATTTTCTTATAATGCTTATTTGTCTCATTAGCCTTGCAGTTCCATTTTCTGAAGCATACTTGTGTAAATGCTTTAGGTTTGTGATGTTACATTCTTGAAAACTTTATGATAATTTGAGGTATTTATAAGTTTTGTTTCTAAGATTAGTAAGAGTAGTCAGGAAGACTAAGTTAGATAATTGTACTGCTGAAAAGAAAAGTAAATATTTTAACATAAAATGTTAAATGAAACAGGAAATTTAATAAGCTGAGATTTTTAAGGAATTTAATAAGGTTCTAAACTCCCCCTTAAAAGCAACTGTAAAAATTTGCTAGACTTTTTAAAAAGAATTCAAAAACTATAAGGTAAGTTAAAAGCTTAAGAAAGTATCAAATAAATAAAATTTTCATTTAAAAAGCAAGCTAGGTAAATCTCTAAATGTTCTTTCCTACACATAAAAGCTGTCCTTGAGGGAATCGAAAATTATTGCACACTGACAATAATACTGAGTGTAAAGAAGAGAAGCAGAGTTGGGTGGCAGCAAGCTCACTGCCACAGAGATGGTGTGAGCACATCAGGTATCTGACAGAATAGAAACAGAACTAAATTCGAGGACTGTAGAGAACCACCGCTAAAAACACAGATGTGAGTTATTTGCCTTCCTGTTTAAATGATCGAACCCTTCTTGGTAATTTTTAACCGCAGAGTCTTTCCTCAGTTCTTTTATTCATTAACTGCCTCACCAGCAGGCAATTTGTGAGTTCTAGGGTTGGTCTGAACCTGTGGGGCCAAGACTACCAGCCTAATTCTCTCTTCCTCTCCGGGACAGATTAACTTCTAATTCTGCTCAGGTGCAAAAGCAGTTTGAAACTGACGATGCCTCCAGTTCTCAAAGATTTTCCCCCCACAATCAAAAATATATTTTCTTCTCTTTGTAAGTAATCGGCAAAGCGCCCTGCTTGGTAACATGTACATTGAATAATTTGGGGGGGGAAGATAATAAGGATGACCTGTGTGATACCATTTTAATGAGCCAGGAAGCTCTGGGCTCCGTGAACCTAAGGTACATTTTAAATGAGTCAGAATCACTTATTGATCACCCTCTGTGTGTAAATGACTGTGTTAGAATTACTGACAAGTTAAAAGAATAACAAAAGGAAAAGCTTTGGACTTCAAAGTGTTTCTGACAGCCTTTTGGGAATATGGAACTCTGGCAGGCAAGGCCACGGCAACCTGCTGCAGACATATGTCAGCTTCAGGGCACCGGGTCACACAGCAGGAGACCAGGAAAGGAAATGAAAACTAGAAGTAGGTTATAAAAATGAAATTGCCTCCAAAGAAATCCTCAGGCCCTAGTCAAATGGAACATGTCTAGCAGAGACTAGAGAAACCCATCCAAAATTATATTCCTTACTAACCCAAAGACTCGGTCCAACTATCAGTTCAATGAAGACTTTCAAATTTTAAAAAAAAAATCACTGCTCTCCTAGAAAGATTGAAAATACAAACAAACAACACCAGAATATATAGGATGATACACTCCAGTCTCACAACTTCTGCAGCCGCGAACCATCAGGACTTGGTCAATGATTGCCAGCTTCTTCTAATTTTTACCCCAGATTCGAGTTCAGGACTAACCAGAGAAAGGCGAACATCTATTAACTAGCCAATGTCCAGCCTCCCCATGCCAACAACCTCCAATCAAAAAATAGGAGAGGCCTACCTCCAAACCCCCACCCCCACCCATGCTATAAGCTTCCATGGCAGTCTTGAAGTCTCTGCTAAAAGCAATTGATAGTGGCTGCCTTTGAAAACTCTCATTTGGGTGATATTCATTTATTTCCACAGTTTTACTGGAGGTCCTGCCTAGATACGGTCTGAGCTGCCTGTTGTCATGGACGCCAGGCTTCAACCAATTGCAGTAGCCGCGGAGGCCCTGTACCTAGCACTTGTGGCCTGTGGAGTGCTCTCCAATGAGGTGAGTCAGCCCTGGGTCTGCACTCTGCTGTCTGTATTGAGTTCCTCAGCTATTTATCTGCAGTTTGATCAGCAGAATTTGTTACTGATTCCCTTTGGGTTTGGCATTGGTGGAATCAGTTCATTCCCTTGATGGAAGCAGTTCATCCATTTTAACCTCTGTTGCTGAGTTTTGTGCTTCTGTTTTGGGTTGCACTGTCTGAAAGTGTTCTTTGTTATAAAGAGAATCACAGGTGAAAGCACAGGTGAAGACCCTATAAGCCCGTTGTTTCAGCCAACCTCATACACTCCCAAATTTGTTGTTCTTACCAGAAAGGCATCCATTTGGACAAACTCTGCTGAGAGTCACCAAAAACCATATGAGTTTCTTCTTTTGTCTTGAGAGCTTGGCTTTGATCTAGAAAGAGTGTCTGCACTGGTTTTCTGCCTGCCAAGTAGGAATTTGGGGGGCAAGGGGACAGATTACTGGGTTTGTATTAAAATGTGAGGAGCACAGTCATCATATTTCTACTGACCAGTGCCAGCTGCCATGGAGTCATCTAAGCCTAAATACCCTCCTCCCTAGGAAAAGTTCCTTCTTATATATACTCTCATCACAATTCTAATTCTTGCACCTATCTTTCTAAATGGCATCACTTCACGAAGGATGATTTGGGCCGTCAGAGGCCACTCTGGGGAACAATTTACTTGACAAAAGTGTCCATTTGAGGGGCACCTCAGAAAAGAAAGGGAATAAGATTTTTTGGTCCTAATGAATAACACATTTTGTTTAGTGTGCAGAGACCTCTAAATGAAATTCTGAATAAAATGTTGTTTTACTGAAAGAGTCTTCAACCAGCCCTGGCCCAGTGGCTCAGTTGGTTGGAGTGTAGGCCCATATACCACAAGGTTGTAGGTTCAATTTGTAGTCAGGACACATACCTACGTTTCCAGTTCCATTCCCAGTCTGGGTGAGTATGAGAGGCAACTGATCAACGTTTCTCTCACATTGATGTCTCTCTCTCTCTCTCTCTCTCTCTCTCTCTCCCTCCTTCTCTAAAAAAAAAAAAAAAAAAAAAAAAAAATCAATCAATAAAGACATTCTTGACTGAGGATTTTTAAAAAAAGTCTTCAACCAATAACAAACTGAAGCAAAACAAACAAGGCTCATTTCTGTAGTAAGTCCTCCCCATCTTTTTCCTTCACTTGCCTCCTTATTTCTAGCTCCTTCTTCTTCCCTGATCCTCCTTCTGCACCTCTATGGACTCCTCCCTCTTCTTTCCCTGGTCCAGATACTCTTCCTTTTGCCAATGACTCTCCAAAGACCTGGAAATACCACTTTCCTCCAAAGATCCAGTCCTCTCATTAGTCAATTATGCAAGCAACTGTAAAATTTAAACCTTTGTCTCTAGGTTAATTAAAAACTGTAATTAAGGATTTCCCTAAACACAGACAAGACCAGCAACTATTCATAGATGAACTTAGAATTCTTCTGGGTGCATATGACCCAGGGTTACTTGGCTTCTATCAACTTGTACACAGGTTGGTCAGAACCTCAGATGCTAAATCCTGGATGGCAACAGTTGATTGGATCAACTCAGGAAGAAACCTACAATATCCCCATGTTGACGGTAAATCTGGAAAAGGCTCAAAAAAGAGGTCAAAGTCTCCTAAAAGCCATGCTTGAAACATTTTCAATAAAAATTGATTGGACCATAATTGAATTAGAGAAACAGAGAAAAGATGAAACCATAGGAATAGGTCCTCAATCAAGATGTAAAACATCTAATTTCTCTTGTGATTCAGTTCTGATATAATATGTAGAGATTCCGGACTTTGCTCAGAGAACAAGGAAGTCTGTGGAAAAGATTACATTTATTTGTTCTCAGCCATAGCAAAAAGAGACATAAAGTTTCAAAAGATATTACAATTTTGCCAAAATGCCACCCATTATTCAGTGCATGACCTAATTAGGAAGAGAAAAACTCTTTCCTACTAGGCTAAGGACTATCCAAACTTATCCTATACCAGTGGCAAAATGACAATTGAGAGGATTCTTGAGTTTAACTGGATATTGCTGACATTTGATGCCAAGTCTTTATAAGCTTATGAATTATAAATTAAATTGAAGATCTTATAGTCATCTCTGCAGTTGACTGTAGAGATGACTGAACAATCCTCAATCACTGGAGATCTGGATCCCTAGCCTTCCCTGAATTGGTCAACCTCTCACAAGTGAGAGAATGACCCAAGGGGTGGAAGTGGGGGACAAGAGACTACATATATAAACTGTCAAGGGTCAGACCATATGTGTAATCCAACTCTGACATATAACCTCTGCCCCAATTAGCCCAGAAGGAGCAGAACTTGATCAATGACTGTGTTTCCCTAATTTTTTCCCTGGTTTCCAACTCAGGACGAACCAGAAACAGTTGAATAATCTCCCCCAAACCAGTCACAGAGGATGCACTCTTTCTAGTTAGCCCTTTTTCCCCCACTGTAGAGAGCCTTTGTATTCCCTGTCTGCCTTTGAGTCTCTGCCAAAGGCTAGTGATGGAGGCTGACTGGCTTGCTATAGCAAACTCTGAATAAATGAGTCCTGTCTGGTCTCATTTAGGTTGTCTTTGTTTATTTCCACATCTCCCACTTAGCCTTTTCCCATTTGAAAATTTTTGATTTCTAGTTATAAGTTCCTGAGCACCATTAATCATACCCAGAGCCAGTGTAAAGATTATGCTACTTGATCCTGAATTCCAGAGTCAACATTCCTGAGTAAAAGCACAATTTTATCTTATTCTAGAGAAATATATAGACATATCATTTATCTGTGCTCATAGCTGCATGGTAACTGTCTGTTTATCGAAAAACGATGGTGGTCTCCATTCAAAGGTTGTTGGAGTCGAGCTGACTCATCCATGCTTGACTATCTCTTTAATAAAATCAGGTTATGGTCATCTTACTCCCCAAATTGACCTCTGAAAATTAACCCTATAACCATACACATGGATCCTGAGTAGTAAATTTCCAGTGACATCAGTCATCTCCACTCGCAGGGATTTGGAGGGCTACTGGTCAGAAGATAAGTTTGGGGAACACATTTTTTACTCATGTAGTTTTATAGAAGTGTCAAAATTATACTCAGTAAAATACCAGCCAGCCCTGCACAAAGCTAACGTATTATCTCCACTGATGTGGTAGAAAAATTATCTGAAAATCAGAAATAGACAAAAGTGAGTACTCGGTATTCATTAAGCATAATTCTGGGCTTGGAGCTTTGATTAATCTTCTGTTGCCTGCATTGTTTTACAACTCTGTAGGGACAGAAGTCAATATGCAGATTTTTGTGAACCAGAGAGGCAAGTAACTTCTTTGTCCTGTGAGATATCAACCTGTTTAGTATCTACCCCCAGAAATCTAATACTAAGATTCTTTTATTAAATTACCTACAGATTCCTGGCTCTTCAAATGCTCTCTGGACTAGTTTGAACATTTTACTGATCCCTCATTCATTAATGAGTTGAATAAAATCTTTGACACATGTTCACCTGAATTTTCATGAGAGACATGATTTTACCTTTTTGAAAATTATACTTTAACCATTAAAAATGTAATCTCTTAGCCCAGCTGGTGTGGCCCAGTTGGTTGAGTGTCATTCCATGTACCAAGAGGTTGCTGGTTTGATTCCCAGTCAGGGCACATGCCTGAGTTGCAACTAGATCGATGTTCTCTCTCATCGATGTTTCTCTCTCTCTAAAATCAGTTTAAAAAACATTAAAAAAAATGGACCTCTTAACAAAAGATAGCATATGATGGTTTTCTTCTTAAATACTGTAATATGATAATACTTACTAATAGCTACCCTAATATTGAATCAGCCTTGCATTCCTGGGCTATGATATATATGATATGTGGTACTATATTTGATTTGCTAATATTTGTATTTAGGATATTTGCATTTATAATAGTTATCAAATAATTGTCAGCAAAAGGGAGAATCATCCCATTTATATAAATATAAAAATAAACACGTTAAAGAATTTATTTTATCCCTATCATAAAAGGGAATCAAACAGATATTATAAACAGTTCACAGGAAAAGTTAAAACAGAGAAAATTATATGGAGTAAGGGAATGTTGTGAGGAATGCAAATGGGGACAAAACTGCTTTTTCCAAAGAGGGAAGGAAATCAGTTAAAATCATTACTAGACAAGACAGCATTTACATAGTCATCAGTTCCCTAAATATAAAAAGAGATGCAAAATAGCTCAAAGACAATGAACTGGAAAAGAATCTGTTACAGATGATACATAGTTTCTATTGAAGCACAAAGTTTGTTTTTGATGATATTGGTCTGCAATTCAAATTATTAATACAATCTTTATTGTATTTTGGTAAAGAATATATGACTCCAACCCTTCCATCAAAGAAGAATTTCAAGACACAGGAACATCAGTGGAAATGGTGGAGTATGAACATCCAGGGGCCTGCCTCTCCCAAGAAACATAAAAAACAATCAATCCTGCAAAAACTTTCAGAATTGACCTTATAGAAGGAACTCTGGAAAACAGTCAAAGGTTTGCAGCAGCCAGGAGAAAGGCCACAGATTGAGGGTAACAGAATTTTGACAGTTACCTTAGCCTTGCCCTCCCCTCTCCCCTGTACAACAGCAGACTTGAAGGGAGTAACCTCTGTTCCTTGGAATTGTGTTTTCTCTTTTGACCTGTCCATGGACTCCCTGAGGGACTGATGCAAGGGGCCTGCCTTTGTTTCTCCTAACTTGGAACTGTCTCAGGATGGAGAAGCAGCTACCTGGAGGATGTCCCCCCAAAACATCAAATGTCAAAAGAATGAACTTTTGCCAACTGGAGCAAAAATAACTGTTGGGACAAAGGATACACACACAGAAAGCCGAGAATAAAAATTTGGAGAGTGAGAAATTTTAGAGAATAAGAGCTTTGAAAAGTTCCTGCCTACGACAGGGAACATAGGAAGCCACGCATGCCCAGGGCATGATGCCTGCTCAGAAAAGACCCAAGAAGAGCATAACCTTTTACTTCTGACTGATCTTTAGGTTCAATGAAAGCAGGAAGTAAAGGCTAAGTGAAAGTTGTGAAGAAACTGGCTAAGCAATAAAGGAGTGTCAATCTCCCTTTTCTTTCCTCTTCTTTTACTATTATTTTTTTTTTTTTGGCGGGGGGAGTTGATGGAGGGGTGAGGCAGAAGGGGGTTCCAGGAGTTTAAGGAAATTTCTGTTAAGCATTTAACTAACAACTAAACTAAAGGAACAGAGAGCTCATAGACACACATAACAAAGAATATAGTCTTTACAAAAATAGTTTAGAAAAATCATTAAAACCACTACAACCCACAGCAAGCAAAAACAAAAAATCCTGGAGAGATGGGAGAATTTAAAATTATGAGTTACCACATCATAATTTTCAAAAGGTACAGGTTTTTTATATTTTTTATATATTTTTATTGATTTCAGAGAAGAAGGGAGAGGGAGAGATAGAAACATCAGTGATGAGAGAGAGCTATTGATCGACTGCTTCCTACATGCCCCACACTGGGGATCGAACCTGCAACCCAGGCATGTGTCCTGACCGGGAATCAAACCATGACCTCCTATTCATCTTGTTCATTTTTCTAATATTTTTGTATATATATGGTGATTTCTAAAACAAACACTGTTAAGTTTTATATATTTATTGTTAACCATTTATTAAATTCTCAAACTATCTATAATAGTTTTCAAAGTTGAGTCTTTTGCGTTTTCTAGGTACAGATTCATGGTAACTATAATAATTTTCTAATTTTAATAATTGTGCTTATTCCTTGTACTTATTGTATTAGCTAGAATGTTTTTTTTTAAAAAATGAATAATGGCAATGATATTCCTGATCTTCCTGTTTTTTTTTTCTCTCTGGTTTTGATGGCAATGCCTTTAGTGTTTTTCGATTTTGTATGACTTTTGTTTTTAGTGGTGTTTTCTTATAAAACCTTTTTTCATCTTTAGGGAATTTCTTTCTGTTCCTATATGCTTAGAGCTGTAATCAAGAAAGACTGGTGAATTTTACTAAAATCTCTAAAAGTTACCACTTGATATCATCACATAGTTTTGCTTTTTGTAATTATAAATATCACATTGATAGATCACCTAACTGTAATTGCCTTTCTAGTGTAAATCTTACTGCTCTCTGAGTAGAATCCACACTTCCTCCCAGGCTCTGCAGGATCTGGTTCTTAGCTGCCTCCAACATCTTTTCAAACCAGTTTCCCTCTTGGCCCTTGCTTACTACTATTTCTCCCCACTGTCCTACCTTTTACTCCCCAAGTTCATTGAGCCTTTCCTTCTTACCTATTATTATCTTTGTCAGGAATGCTCTCTCCCTGGCTCCTCACATGTCAGACTAGAGACCTCTGTATCTCCTCAGACAAGCTCTCCCGGACCAATCGATCTAAAGATGATTCTCTTTCAGGTAGTCTCCTTCTCATAAATCAGTTTATTTTCTTCCATCAACTTTTAAAACTATAATTATGGTTATAACTTTATGGTATATTTCAAGGTCAATGAATCTTTCCCACAAAGAGCGAGGTAGTGTCTATTTTAGACTTCATGGTCCTTGTGATCTCTGTCACAACTACTCAATTCTGCCACAGTTGTGTAACAGCAGTTATAGACAATACATAAGTAGATGTGGTTGTGTCTCAAATGAATCTATGTTTCATTTTTAAATTCATATTTCTTCTTTGCACCATATTAAAGTGTTTTCAATTATGAAGCAACTAAGTTTATATTTTTTTGTTACTGATTTTAATTTTCCATATTTTCATGAAAGAATATTACTAACTCGATTTATATTTTTTCCAGTTTATTTGCCCAATTTCGGATTATTTTTTATAATTGTTCATGAGTGTAATAAAATAAGAAACACATATAGTGATAAAGGTAGATACAAAATATTGAACAGTTGGTGACTGTTCTATTCAAAATCTCTATATTCTTAGTTATTTGATAAGTAAATATTAGTGATTATCATCTCATTTTTATTGTATTTTTAATCATTATAAATATCCCTCTTTTTGTTAAATTCTTTTAAATCCTACTATATCTGATATCAATAATATCAACCACTAATTTTTTGTGTTTGTATTTGAGTAATATATCTTTTCTCTATCCCTTTATTTTCATCCTTTATGTATATGGCTAGATTTTATCTTGTAAACCAATAAAAGTTTACAAAATAAACTTTTGAAAGTTTATCTTTTCATAGGGTAATTTAACCAAATCAATTATTCAGTTTAATTTTATTTTATTTGATATCTATTATATTTGCTCTTTAGTATATTTTGTTATAGTCTTGTTTTCTCTTCCCATATGTTGTTTGCATTGATCTTTTAAAAAAAATCTTTTTCTTCTGTTAGTAATTTAATGTTACATAGCCCTATTTTAATCAATTGTATTTAAGACTCTAAGCTTCTCTACTGATATGCCAAAATGAAGTAATAATTATTGTATTGCTCTGCCCCAACTCTGCTGTCATTCTCTGCTTTTTCTGATTTGGCAGGATGGCTGGTCTCTGAGCTACAAAGCAAAGCTGTGGAGGCACAATATCCACTCAGATAATTCTCAAGGTCTCTTAGATATTCTAAATGACTGTAGAAAGAATGAGCTAATGAGGAGGGGAGTACAGGGAGAAGAATTTCCTCCCTTAGAAAGTATCCGCAATGAGAAGATGGTGTCCCCAGCCAATTTCCGTGTTGTTGACCCCCTTCCTGTCAGAGGGCCGGGCCCCTTCCCTGCTGCATTGTTCCAGGGCAAAAGGTCAAATGTTCATTGGCTATGATTTAGACTTCCTTAAACCTTAACATCTGCTTGTAATTAGTATGAATCCTTCCAAGATTGTGATATATGATGAGCTCTAATCCTTTGTTTCCAGAGCCGTTGCACATGTTTTTCTAATGTGTGCTTTCATATAGATTACATGAAAATTTTGAGGATTTTTTGGTAGCTATTGCAAAAGTAACACATAGTCTTGCTTTACATTTGGAAGATGCAAAAAAGTTCCCAAAAAGAAAATACCCATAATCTATTCATATAGATATAATATATTATCAGAATGTTTTATATATAATAATCCTGGTCTTGTATCTATTTTTCTAATGTAAGAGTCTATATACTTGCAAACTGTTTTATATTTGTGATTTAGATATCATGAATATGTTTTTTATTTCATGTAGTGTTCTTTAGCATTTTGTTGTTACTAAATATTCCATCTATAGTTTCCAGAGAATTATTTTCAAATTTATTAGTAAAATTGTCTAGTATTTTCTTTTCACCTTTTAGTATCCTCTAGAATATTCTACATATATCCACTTTCTCATTCTTAAAGGTATTTATTTGTGTTTACCTGCTATTATTGTTATTAGATACTAGAGATGTTATTAAATTTATCTCTCTCCTTTTAAAAGCAACATTTTAAAAAATCTTTGCTAAAATTTTATTTTAATATTATTTCAAACTTGAATGAATAGGATAGGAAAGTCCCATATACCCATTATTTACATTTTGTCCATTTGCTGAATTATTTTATATGAATATGTATGTTTTATAACAAATGTATATCACATATGTATTTCTACTACTATTCTTCATTATACTATTTCTTCTGAACCCTTTGGGTATAAGTAGAAGACAGCCCTTTTCTCCCCTGAATACTTCCATATGTATTTCCTAAGAACAAGAATTTATTTTTTTAAGACTAAGATTATAATTGATGTTCAAATAGCTAGGTACTATAAGTGCAGAATTTTTCACATGAATTGTCAATATAATGGCGTCAATTCTTCTATTTTATTTTTTTAAATAATTCTTTTTTGTTGAAAGTATTACATGTGCCCCCTTTTTTCTCCATTGATCCCTTCTAGCCTGCCCCCACCACCACCCTCTCCCCATCCCCCAGTCCTTCAGCACCCTATTGTCTGTGTCCATGGGTTATGCATATATGCATACAAGGTCTTTGGTTGATTATCTCCCACCCACCCACCCTCCCTCACCTTCCCTCTAAGATTCCACAGTCTAGAATAAGGATTTTTCTCACTTAAGCACAGTATAGCTGCCAAAATTAGGAAATAAGATATTGATACACTATTGTTGAATCCATACTCCATATTCAAATTTATCTATGACTCACTAATGTCCTGTATGGCATTGCCTTAGTTATCACATCTCTTTAGTTTTTCTTTAGTCTGCAAGAATCCCTCAGCCTGTATCTTTCCTGACTTTGATATTTTGAAGCAGGTAGGGCAGTGATTTTGTAGAATGTTCTTCAATGTGACTTTTATATTTCTTCATAAGATTTAGGTTATACATTTTGGTGAAAATATCACAGAAGTGATGTTGTGTCATTCTCAGTGTATCATATGAGGAAAATATCATAAAAGTGATATTAGTTTTGATCACTTAAGTTAAGGTGGTAACTCTCTACTTTAGAGTAATTATATATCTTTGTCATTAAAGGAAAGGTTAGGTATGGGAGTGTAGAAATGGGTAAAAGCAGGGGTCGACTCCTGCAATAATGTCAACACTAAAATTTTTTAATAAAAAAGTGAGATATGAGGAGATAATTTGAGGCTATGAAAATGTCCTGATATTTTTAACATCTAACTTTAACATCTCTTGATGATTTTAACTTAATCATTGCTTTTGTATTCATTGACGTTCTATGGTAAGATTATTTAATCTCTCCTTTTTACTTATATCTGTGTGGGTTTATGGATTCTTATGTTATTAAATTTGTTATAATCCATTGCTATATTTATTTTGATTGACAACTAATCCTAAGGTTACCCAGTATATGAGTCCCTTGAGCTTGTCTTCTTCATTCTTTTCTTTAACCTTCAAATTGCATTGCTTCTTCATGAACTCTATCAGCTATTTCCATGTGTACTCATTAATTAACACATTGACTTGTGATGTGTAGGAGATGTAAGAAACTTCAGACTTCACACAAAGATCCCCAATTCTAAATAATCTTGACTTGGTAAGAAATTTCCTGAATTGGGTAAAACAGAACATGTAATCAGATATCAAATACACTAACCTTATCTCTTTTGTTTTATATCATTTTAGTTTTTCATATGGTAGCTCATGGAAAAGCATCTGTTGTTTTTGAGTTTGGATAACTGTCTTCATGATATGACATGGTAGGAGGGCCTCATTGGATTTGTTCGTGTTTTAATATAACTTGTTTAGCGTTTGGACCATGAATCTGTATAATCCATGATAAACTTTTGGTTTTCAGGAATCATTTTACTCTCGCTAATTTTAAGTAAGAGCTTGTGGATTTGCACTCTCAATGCATCCCAGGCTTTCATTTTTTAAATGTTAACAACATGTACAAATATGGTATAATTTCCTCTGAGATTTTCGACCTAGGTATATGAGAAAAGATAGAAATGAGTCCAGGCCTGCTTTTATAAATTTGTGAAGAGAAATCTCTGTTATTTATTATTATCTTTGTCCTAAAGTTATAAACCCTCTTTGCATGCATATTAGAATTCTTTCTTCCTTGGCCTCTGGTCTTGACTTGTCATGGTGGGCTTTTTATTTTTGTTACTTAAATGTCATTCTGAATGAGGCTGTTGAAGATGCTAAAAGCCAGTAGGTATTTGTTAGAGACTTTGCTACCTATGGTGTCGTTCCTAGCAATGCCCCTGCCTGTCCTCCTCTCTACTCAGCAGTAGGGCTCACTGGTTACAGTTCATGCTTCCACCAAGGCTCTTGTTTAATTTTTTGACATATCTCTATAAGTCTTCTTATATTTATTTAAAAACTTTAAGGACTTTTCAGTCAAGAATGGCATCTAGACAGTAAGACCTACATGCTCAAGTCTGATTATTACTACTAATGTGTCATTGACCCTGGTCTCTCTCAGCAAAGAGAACTAGGAAATATCTTTAACTGTCTCTTCATATCCATACACTATGTCTACATTTTTTCTATGCCTATGTTTTTATTTCTATATCTAAATAAAAACTATGAGTTTCATTTCCAATTCATTACCACAGGGCACACATTGGTTCTCCCCTTTCATAGTTTTTATTCCTGTTGCACTCTTCCTGAACTATTCACTGATCCATTGGAATCTGGATCCCATTATTCTCAACATTTTTTACTCATTTGCACAAGTCTGAACTACACAGAAGTTCATTCCAGAATTATCAACTCATACCACTGAGAAAAGTAAGCCTACTAATAAGAACCTTGTTCACAGATTTGATTTTAGGCAAAATTTACGTACAGTTAGCCACACAAAATCTAAGACTGCAATTGATGAGTCTTGAAAAGTGTATACATGTATATATAATCCACATCTTATCAAAACAATTCTCTATCTAAAAATGTAGGACATTTGTATGCATTCAAAGGAAAGTTATTATTAGTTTAAAATAGACTGTTATAAATATGTTTTATGCAAGTCTCATGTTAGTCATAAAGCAAAACCTATACTAAAAACATAAAAGGTAAAAAGAAACAAGTCAAAGCATGCCACTACAAAAAAAAAAAAAATCATCAGATCACAAGATAAGAGAGTAAAGAGAATCAAAGGAATAACAAAACAACCAGAAAAAAAATTAAATGGCAATTGTGAATCCATACCTCTCAATAATTACTTTAAATGAAAAAGCATAAATTCTCTAATCAAAAAACATGGATTGGCTGAGTGGGTTAAAAAACAAGCAAACAGTCCAGCCTGCGTCCTGGCTCAGTGGTTGAGCGTCGACCTATGAACCAGGAGGTCACAGTTCAATTCCCGGTCAGGGCATGTGCCCCGGTTGCAGGCTCGATCCCCGGTGTGGGGCGTGTAGGGGGCAGCTGATCAATGATTCTCTTATTATTGATGTTTCTATCTCTCTTTCCCTCTCTGAAATCAATAAAAATATTTTTAAAAGCAAACAAAAAACCCAGACCTACCTATTGCTGCCTATAAGAAACTAACTTCAGCTTTAAAAACACAAATAGACTGAAAGTGAAAGGATAGATAAAGACATTCTATGCAAATGGAAACCAAAAGACAGTAGGGGTGGCTACACGTATGTCAGATAAAACAAATTTTGATCCAAAAACTGTAACAAGAGACAAAGGAAGTCATTAAACAATGAAAAAGGAGTCAGAATAGATAACATTTGTAAATATGTATGCATTCCAAACAAGAGTACCTAAATATATAAAGCAAATACTAACGGATCTTAAGGAAGAAATAGACAACAATACAATAATGGTAGGAGATGTTAAAATTCCGCCTTCGACGATGGATAGATCATCCAGACAGAAAATCAATAATGAAACATTAAGCTTAAAGTACATGTTAGATAAGATGAAACTAACAGACATTTACAGAACATTTCATCCATTTGCAACAGAATATACATTCTTCTTAAATGCACATGGAACATTCTCTAGGATAGTTCCTATGTTCGGCTGTAAAACAATCTTTAAAAATTCAAGAAAATTGAAATCATATCAAGCATCCTTTCTGACCACAATGATATGGAACTAGAAATCAATTATAAAAAGAAAACTGAAAAATTCACAAATATATGAAGATTAAATAACATGCAATTAAATAACCAGTGTGTCAAAGAAGAAACCAATAGAGAAATCAAAAAATATCTTGAGACAAATGAAGATGGAAACACAGCATAGCAAACTTATGGGATGCAGCAAAAGCAACTCTAGCAATTCTAAGAGGAATATTGATAACTCCTACATTAAGAAATAAGAAAGACTCCAAATAACCAACCTAATTTTACATATATATAGACATACTAGTATATTCCCTAAAGATGATACCAAAAAGCTGTTAGGATTAATAAATTAATTCAGTAAAGTTGCAGAATAGAAAATCACTACACAAAAGTCAGTTGTATTTCTATACACTAACAACAAACTACCAAAAAGAGAAATTAAGGAAATAATCCCATTTCCAATAGCATAAAAAAGAATAAAATGCTTAGGAATAAATTTAACCAAGAAGGTGAAAAATCTGTATACAGAAAACTGATAAAAGAAATTGAAGAAGACACAAATACAAAGATTTCCCATATCCATGGATTGGAAAAATCAATATAGTTAAATATAGTTATCTTTTTTCATAACATATTTATTTGAATTAGAATTGCCATGCATTAATTTATTTTAAATATATTTATTTGAATTAGAATTAGATAGGAGAAGTACCTACTTTTACAAAAGCTCAGATTCTCTAAGGTGAGCTCTTATCTAAGTCTAATGTTACTTTTCATCTCAGACTTGAATCCCTTGAACCAAATCTCTTATTAGTGATCTTCAATACTGATAAAAATCCAGCCAAAATATATATATATATTGTAAATATGACCTATTCTAGTTTTGCATATTACTGATGTTCTCATTAACCATAGACTATGTGGTTTGTTTAGTTTGCTATGATTTCCCCCATATTTATTTTTAACTAACCCCTTCCTAAAATTTTAAATATCTTATTGAGAAAATGGCCTTTTCATCAGGTCAAATGGCCTCTTTGGAACTGCTCTTTCTCCTTAGTAATCAAACTAAAATAAACAAGTTGATGATTGTATATAGATATTGCAACTAATAAAATTGTATACATAGGAAAATAAAAGTTTTCCAACTTGAATCAACCTAGTACATGTTTAAATTGTTCAATTTTAGTAATTTTGTTTAAAAAAAGCAAAACAAAGGATCATCTATATCAGCGGTTCTCAACCTGTGGGTCGCCAACCTGTGGGTCGTGACCCCTTTGGGGGGTCGAACGACCTTTTCACAGGGGTCACCTAAGACCATTGGAAAACACATATATAATTACATATTGTTTTTGTGATTAATCACTATGCTTTAATTATGTTCAATTTATAACAATGAAAATACATCCTGCATATCAGATATTTACATTATGATTCATAACAGTAGCAAAATTACAGTTATGAAGTAGCAACAAAAATAATTTTATGGTTGGGGGTCACCACAACATGAGGAACTGTATTAAAGGGTTGCGGCATTAGGAAGGTTGAGAACCACTGATCTATACGTACATGACCATTATAAACTTTTGAACAATAATAGATACAGAGGCAGAGCTGCCTCAAACAGATTGTCAAACTGCAGCGGGAAGGCCGGGGAGGGTTGGGGGGCAGGAGGTAGGGGGGTAAGAGATCAACTAAAGGACTTGTATGCATGCATATAAGCATAACCAATGGACATAAGACACTGGGGGATAGGGGAGGCTAGGGGACTGTCTAGGGCGGGGGGATAAAATGGATACATATGTAATACCCTTTGTAATACTTTAAGCAATAAAAAAAAAAAAAAGCCTAAGCGGCCATTACGACCAAACGAACAGAACAATAGGAATGACCGGTTGACCAGTCGTTATGATTTACACTTACCACCAGGGGGCAGACGCTCAATGCAGGAGCTGCCTCCTGGTAGTCAGTGCGCTTCCACAGGGGGAGCACGCTCAGCCAGAAGGCAGGCTCACGGCTGGCAAGTGCAGCTGCAGTGGCAGGAGCCTCTCCCAAGTCCGTGGCAGCGCTATGGAGCAGTGGTAGCAAGTGCAGTGGGCTGGGATTGTGCTTCTCCCTGGCCGCCTGCCACTTGGCGCACTGCTACATCCCCTGAGAGGTCCCAGATTGCCAGGGCACAGGCCAGGCTGAGCCCCCCCCCCCCACACCACACACACACACACACACACACACACACACATACACACCATGCATGAATCCATGCACCGGGCCTCTAGTATCAAAATAAACTCAAAATTATAACAAAGGGGGTTTGAATTAAGTAACTCTTTATGTGAAAAATAAAATTTCTTTTCTTTACAAAAAAATATATGTTGTGGCAATGGATTAGAGTTAAAAGATATCAGTATAAACTCATGTTTAGCTTAATATAAATACAGATGGTTATATATGAAAATATTTATAATATATATTTATGAGTACTTAGTAAACACATATATATGTCCTTGCTCTATCCTATGAGAGTACTTGAAACAATACATTATGGACACTCTAGGAGCAATGAGGATGCCTAATGCCTAGATCTTGGTTTCCAATAATATCATTGTCAAAAAATAAAATAAAAAAGGAAAAAGGGAACCAGAGCTTCATAAATAAATGACTTATTTCAAGCCTAGGGCAGGAAGTAGACAAGATTAGCCAGAAGTATAAACATGAAAAAAAGAGAAGAAAAAAACAAAATAAAACATGGTGGGTGCATTACAAAGGGACACATTAGCAAACTAAAAGATTTACCAGTGGCCCAAGATGCAACAACTTGTGCAATTAAAAAAAACAAAATAGTATTATGTTATAACACAAAGTGTAAAACAAATATCCATGAGTCCATACTGATAGAACTAAATTATTGAATAAATAAATAAAGCCAAAGAGACAAATTTCCCATGCAGAGTTCCAAATAATTTGTGTACTTTGCTGTCATAAAATCAAGTAAGATTTTCCCCACTCTGTGCATCACCACTTGCTTCCAAAGGATACAGTATGGGAAGGAGGGGAAGAAGTAATTTTACAATGGAGAAACCTGGCAAACTACCTCAACCAGTTGACCAAGGTTAACATCAATGGTGTAAGTCATATTAGTAGTAGGTGCCCTTGATAGAAAGTGATGGAAATGCCACTTTACCCCTGCAGTCTTCCTTCCAAAAATTCATAACCCCAGTCTAATGATGAGAAAAATATCAGACAAATTCCAATAGAAGTAAACTTCTACAAAATATTTGGGAAGTGCTCCTCAAAACTGACAAGATCATCAAAAACAAGGGAAGTCTGAGAAATTTGCACAGCAAAGAGGAGACATGATAATAAATGGAACATAGTATCCTGGATGAAATCCTGCAACAGGAAAAAGACATCAAGTTCAACCCAAGGAAATGTGAAATATATATATAGATTTTAGGTAATAAGAATGTATCAATATTAGTTCATTGTGACAAGTGTCACAACTATAAAGCTCAAATACTGATATAAGATGTCAATAAGGGAAACTGGGTGTGTGGTATAAAGAAACTTCATATTATCATTTCAATTTTCTGTAAAATCTACAACTATTTTGAAAAATAAAATTCGTATTTTTTAAAGTATATATTGAAATATAAAAAGCCCACACAGTTTGAGATTGTATGTATAAACTCTTAGCCGTCTAAAGGTCAATTGAATTGGGTTATTATTTATTATTCTTTCCTTGGTTTGCAATGTTAACTGCATTCTTTTCATAAGATGATTCAAAGTTATTTACTTTCACTCCCTCAGGCAAAAACTTCCACAGATGCTATTCAATATGCTGTTCTGTAACCTCATATTGCAATACTTTTTTAATAAAAATTCTTTTCAGAAACAATACATTATGGAGCTGGGTTTTCAATTTTATTGAGTGAAGGACATTAGTTCTTTCTGTTATAAGTTCAAATAAACTTTGCATTCGAGATTCAGATTTCACATATATTACTTTTTCTTTGAAAAGGAAAATGTGCCTTGTGAGATAAACATAACACAGTGCAATCGTGGCACTTGAGGGCTGAAAGTGACCCTGAAACAAGGAACTCCAAGTACAGCATTGTACAAATTATTCCAACAATGACTAAGTGATGGCAGCCAGGGCAAAAAGTAAAGTGAATAAACAAAACCAACTATAAAGCTCAAAGCACATCATAAGTTGAAATAATTATAAATGTTAGAAACAATATTCATATAATAATGGTTATTTTTCCCCCAGGATTTCTCAGTGTGGCATAGGAATATATTTGGGTGTCTGTTTGCCATAGTTATATTAATAAGCAGTCAATTCCTATGTTCCTACTTTTGGAATATTAAAATCAAAGATTCTTCCCTGATATTAAAATTCTGTACAACCCTGGGAAAATTCCAGAAGGAGAGTTATTTTTTCCTTTGTACAAGAATGCATAATCTGCCCTGGCTGATTTGACTCAATGGACAGAGTGTTGGCCTGAGGACTGAAGGGTCCCGGGTTCGATTCCGGTCAAGGGCACATGCCCAGGTTGCAGGCTCGGTCCCCAGTAGGGGGCATGCAGGAGGCAGCCAATCAATGATTCTCTCTCTCATCATTGATGTTTCTATCTCTCTCTTCTCCCTTCCTCTCTCTGAAATCAATAAAAATATTTTTTTTAAAAAAAAGAATGCATAATCTATGATGCTAAAGGGGAGAATTCAGTTCAGAATAGGGGGCTTTCTCTAGGATCTGATAATGTTAAAACTACAGAAAGCAGCCTCTAGGTATTGGGGAAAGAATTTGGTACCACCAAAGAAAATTACACCAATTCAAAATAGGACAAAAGCATGACTGTATGTCCTTTTAATGTCACAAGGAACATTGTCTAACAGGACCACCGAAGGATTATCTGGTGCTCTAGGGGTGTACCTTTATTTGACTTACTAGTTACCTTTGATTAAGGCCAGGGTTCTATGGATTACATGTCAATGGGATGGATTTTTTTTTTCTAGTAGAGGTACAAATGATTTCTCTCTGGTAGAAAAGATAACCCAAAGGGTTATAGTTTTATTGCCCTGTAAGATATTAATCAGTTTTGTCTCTCACTGAGTAAACTTATTTCAGCAAGTCTTTTATTTTTCCTGAGTGACAATTAAAGTCAATTTTTGTGTGTGCATATGTTATGTGTGTACATATACATACAAACATACATACACATACATACAAACATATATACATAATATATCAATGTGTAATATATATTATGTGTATATATGTATCTCAGATGTTCTTTGAGCCAACTTAACCATTCTATTGTCACCCTTATTAATAAGTCAAATACATCTTTGACATACATTAACTTTATTAAAGTCATGTTCTAATATAAAATGATTCAAAGTGTTTACTTTTACTTCCCCAGGTGAGACCTTCCACATATGCTCTTTAACCCTCTAAAACAGGTCACTGAAGAAAAGGTTTACCTATAAATGTGTTGATTTAGAACTACATTACTACCCCTTGAATTTATCTCTTCCTTGCTGCTACATATGTTCCCATCCATTTACAAATATGAGCTGCCTCATACAGCCTTTGTGAGCTATCATCAGTGGTGTTAGGATATGCAAAGTTGAACAGTGTGACCTTGTGATGGATGAACAACTTGATGTACCATAAGCTTTCAGAGCTTTTAAGCAGATATCAATTGGAGAAAATGCTTTTAACATTTACACTTTAAAAGAAAACCACTTCATTAATGAAAATCAATATTTACTCATCTTTTATCAAATATTATCCTCAAGGGTATGAAATGAAATAGATTTCAGTCTGTGGGTTATATGAGGGATGAGATAACATAGTTAATTAACATTATTTATCAAGCAAGTAGTCAATTCTAAAAATTGTCTCTTTTGTAATACAATCACCACAGGATCAAAGTCCATTACATAAATAATTTAAATACATAAAGCAAGGGTAAAATAAATATTATGTAAAACTTCATGAAATAACCATGTAGAGAAATTGATGAACAACAAGTCATTTGGCAACTCTGTCAGCCTAGGAATAAAGTTCCACAAAATGACAGTCATCCTTGAAACCTTCCTGTATGTAGCTTCTGGGATAAAATAAATGTTAGCAAAGGTATCTGTGTGGTGTGACCAGTATTAAAGATGAGAGGGACTTAAATATTAGACTTTTCCATAACACAGTCAGCATTTTACAAATAAATGGTCTGGAAGTACAAATTCTGTCCCAGGGAGAAACCCTTGCTTTTCCTGCTTATGTTCACTTGTTAGGGTTCTTACTGAATCTGTAATTTACAAGTCACCTTCAAGAAACAGCAAATAGCATGGCTGGGATTTGAATGCAAGACTTTTAACTGTTTTTCTAGTGCCTTCTCTGAAGGATGATAGTATCTATATGTTCTGAATATCTTGACTTTACGTAATTTCAGATCATTGTTTATTAAAACCTTTTTTCATTCCCAGCCAGCGTGGCTTAGTGTTTGAGCATCAACCTACGAACCAGGGGGTCACGGTTCCATTCCTGGTCAGAGTACATGCCCGGGTTGTGGGCTCGATCCCCAGTGTGGGGCATGCAGGAAGCAGCCGATCAGTGATTCTCTCTCATCACTGATGTTTCTATTTCTCTCTCCCTCTCCTTCCTCTCTGAAATCAATAAAAAAAATATTTAAAACACACACACACACACCACTTTATTTCATGTTTCAGCAAGGGAAACAATATTTTCAAGGTTTTACCCCATCGAAATATGATATATGCATACACAGTAAATTTGTAATTACCTATGCCAGAAAAAATCTTTAGCTTAACAAATGAAAACACCATAACTAGCATACCACTTGAAATAAAGGTCCCAACTGCAAAGAAGTGAATGTTCCTTCAGATTTATATGTTACATGAAAAACACCATATAGTCAACTCCTAATTGTTTCCCACAGATTTTCAGTCCAAAATATTTGGTGTCACCCACATTGAGGTTTCCCAAAACACACAAACTCCGAAAACTTGGAGGGTTTAATCATTCTTTTACTGAAGTACTATCTTTATTACAGAGGCAAATTATACTTTTGACCAAGAGGTCAACAAATCTAGCAAGCCTTGGTTTTTTTCAACTACTTTAACAGACATACATTTGGACAGTCTTCAAACATAAAGGTGACTTATAAGTAAGTCGAGTGGAAAGGCCAACCACACTGAATTGGGGTCTCAGAACCTCGGGTTCCAATAGAGCTCACTACAGTGGGAATCACCTAGGACTGTTCTCCAGTGGAAAATCAGGGGCCCGGGCTAACTGCTAGAAAATGTCTAAGTTCTTTCTCTCCCACATCATAATTCACTGGCTTCTCTACATCTTTTTCATTAGGCAAAATAAATTCCAAATAAAATTCTTACGTTTTTGAAAGAATAAATAAGCATCTAAAATTTCAATAGATATTTCTAGTAGGGGAAATAAAGAAAATAGTTGTTATAACTATTTCTAACTTTCACACTTACTCAAAAAATACCTTTCTAATATAACTCTGAATTTTTGCTACTGAAAATTGTATAATTTGTTGTAATAAACCCTGTAACTGTACCAAATAAGTCAAAATGGTAAGTATCTTCTAAACTTGGACATCCTGCAGTATATTTGATGTATTGATTAAAAATGTAACTAGCCCTGACCAGTGGCGCTCAGTTGGTTGGGTGTTGTTCCATGCACCAAAAGATTGCCAGGTGGATGCTTAGTCAAGGCACATGCCTGGGTTGCGGGCTCCATTCCTGGTAGGGGGTATGCAGAAGTTTGCCAATCCATGTTTCTCTCCCTCCTCTTCCTCTCTCTCTCTCAAAAGTCAATTAAAAATATTTTTTAAATATTTATTAAGTGCTAAGAATTATAAAATAACTTTAAAAATAAGCATTTTATAGATTGTCACTTATTTTTCACTTATTTACAAATTCTCATGAATAATTATAACATTCACTTTTCAATATTACTGATTAAATCAATAGGAAAGCCTACATAGCTGAAATGCCCAACTTTGAAGACAAAAAAATTTGTAAGTGTGAATTCTGTTAGCTTTTGTTTTCTAACCCTCAAATTCTTCTTTCCCTACCAAAACTTCTTTTCTCTCACTTAAGTATTATCTTTAGAATCTTTAATAGCCAAGTCAATGTCATCTTAACTGAATAATTTGACACCTTAGATATGGCCAAAAAATAAAAAATAAAACATGGAGTTTTCTATTAGTGTTGGCATTTTAGTTCTGTTCAAAGACCCTCTCAAATTCAGCTGGAGATAGTTTCCATGGTAACTGAAGAATGTGCTCTTATGAGTCTTAAAACAGATAAATAAGAATGTTTGCTTCTTACAAGTGGGCAACAATTCAATTCCTTAATTCTTTTTGAAAAATATTTTATTGATTTTTTACAGAGAGGAAGGGAGAGAGACAGTGAACTAGAAACATCAATGAGAGAGAAACACCGATCAGCTGCCTCCTGCACACCCCCCACTGGGGACGCGCCCGCAACCAAGGTACATGACCCTGACCAGAATCGAACCCGGGACCCTTCAGTCTGCAGGCCGACGCTCCAGCCACCGAACCCAACCAGTCAGGGCTCCTTAAGTCTTAATGGAAGACATTTGAATCTACTTTGGTTTAGACAAAAGTTGGAAAAAAGCCTGTTCTATCAAGTATACAAAGTCTGAAAGGTAGGTATTAATAAAGTTGGGGTTAGTTCAGAATATTGGTATACATACCAGCTGTTTTAGCCTTTCCAAGATATATTTTCCTAAAAGATGAATGTATTATTTTCTGATATTAAATATACTAACATGAAGAACTTTAAAAACGAATTTTCTTAGTTCAAGCAAATCTATCACTTTCCATTGTCATCGTTGGTTTTTAATGAATTACTTCCTCTGGAATATATAATGCAGAGTTGTAACACTGCAAAAAACCAAAATGGTGTTTAAATTTTTTTCATGGTTCCTTATGGGGTAGAGGAAAAGTTAGAATGGATTAGTGGGAATGTACAAGTCAGTACGTGAGGGAATGAAACACTTGCAAACTATTTAATTGGAAAGCAGCTACAGCTTTTCAGTTTTAAACACACACACACACACACACACACACACACACACACTCACAAAACAATGAACATAAAAAACAAAATTGGTATTACTCAAGAATACATCATGACCCTACTTGAAAGTCTCTCTACATAACCTTGTATAGCAAAGATAATAAAGGATAAATCTATCCTTACCCAAAGACAAAATCAACAAAAAGACAGTCAACTCCCTGGAGAGGAATCTGTGTTTCCCTTGGTTGTGACACTGGTTACCTAGGTAGTGATTATATTGAGAGGCCCCTGGCTAATAAATCCATTCTCTTGGAGACCTCAGGGGACTCTAAATCAAACAGCCCTTTATAATGGATTAACTTGTGCTCCCTCATGCTCAAACACCTGAAGCGTAGCAAATGAAACCTCTTGTTGCAAAGCAAAGGCAAAAAATCAAAGCAATTAATGAAAAGTTTGGTTTATAACTGCTTTTACTTCAACTTCCTGAACAAAAAGTTAGGACATCTGGCAGCGTTTGGAAACCTGTGACCCAGGCATTTTGATTGACAGGATAGCTACTAGCCAACATGATGTCTTTGTGTGACTGAGAGGATGTGAGTGCTGGTGTTGGTTGGGGTCAGAGCAAGTAAAGCACAAGCTGGATTTCAGCTCCTTCATCCAGACATACTTGTGCAGTATGCAACCTGCTGGCTCTAGGACTGGGTCTTGAGTATGCAGTGATAATAGAACAGTCTAGTAAATTTCAATATAGGACAATGACTCCTATCTGGTCATTAAAGGACTATTATGATTTAAGTAAATTTGATCAAAATTAATTGAGAACCTACTATGTGCCAGGAATACTGTGTAAGGACTACAGAGATGGAATCTAAGAGGGTCTAAGATAGCACCGTGGTTCCCCAGTCTCTGTGGAAGGATGTAATCCTAACTTCAATAACTACAAAATAATTCTCAGCACGTTAGGACTCCTCCAAACTTCTGCACTTCTGGGCTGAGGCAGAGGCGGTTAGGGGAGATCAGGCAGGCAGGCAGGCAAGCAGTTAGGAGCCAGCAGTCCTGGATTGCAAGAGGGATGAATGACTGCCAGTTTAGGCCCGATCCCACCCAGCAGTAGGACATCCCCCAAGGGATTCTGGATTGTGAGAGGTTGCAGTTCGGGCTGAGGGACTTCTCCCCCCCCCCCCCCATGCACGAATTTTGTGCACCAGGCCTCTAGTTTATGTATATATTTCCTAAGACCAATAAGTATCTTTCTCAAGGACCTGAAAGCCATTCCTTCAAAATGTAAACTTTAAGGATAGAACCCCTGTCTCCCGGTTTCTATGAGAGGACATAATCCTAACTAATCATTGCTAACTAGCAGACACAGCTGGCCTACTTGACTTTACACTGCTTGATCCTTTTACCCACTTTTTGTATTTTGTCACACCTCTGACACTGCCGAGCACTCCCCTTTCTTCTCCCTCATTCTCCCTATAAAACAGTCAGTCACCTCTGCACAAATTGGAATGGAGCTCAGTTCTTTCCCCTACTGTCAGCAGTCACTGAATAAAATCTGTTTTCACCACTTTAACTAAAGTTTGGCTTATTATCTTTGACAGATCTAAAGAAAATATTCTAGGGTGAAAAATATGTTTAAAAATGACCATAAAATACAGAATAACAATACTATGATAGTATATTTGATTACTTAAATTGAAAGTAGGTAATATAAGGTCTAAACATTGGTACAGATTATCTATATATAAAAGCCTAAGTGACTGGCCGACCGGCTGACCAGCCGGTAGCTATGATGCACACTGACCACCAGGGGGAGATGCTCAATGCAGGAGCTGCTGAGTGACAGCAACTTTGCAGAGTGCCCTCTCATTCTCCAGGACCCCTCAGGGGATGTCAAACTGCCCGATACCCGCAGGCCAGGCCAAAGGACCTCACTGGTGCATGAGTCCATGCACTAGGCCTCTAGTAATATAATAATGTCTAAGGAGAAGAGAAACATCCATTGGGCAGAAGAGGAAGGCATTTGGAAGGAATAGAACTTTGGGCTTTAAGAGTTTGCATTTGAACAAGGGAAATGGTGAATTTAATTTAACATTGACATAGGTTCACATTATTCCAGAAGACATAAGAATTGTCATAACCATACCAATAAACTCTAAGACCAATAAGGGGAGAGATGTTTTCAAACATGTTTTCATGTCTGTGTCATCAATGTGTAAAATACAAGAATCTCAACAAAAATTTGCTAAGTTAACAAATAAATGAGGCATTATTTAAATTAAAAGTCTAAATATGTGAGTTAAAAAATCAGTTTATGTAAATTTTATCAGAAAAAAGGAGACATTACAATTGATGTCACAGTAATAAAAAGGGGTTACAAGAGACATGTCAATAAAGAGGAACCTAGGAGAAATGGATAAATTACTAGAACAATTACAACCTATCAAGACTGAATCATAAGAAAAATAGAAACCTATAGCTAGTATAGAGATGGAATCAATAATCAGAAATTTCCCAGCAAAGAAAAGTCCAGAACTAGATGGCTTTACTGGTAAATTCTACCAAACAGTTAAAGAAGAATTAATGCCAATCCTTACCAAATTCTCCTAAAAAATTTGATAGATAACTCTTCCAAACTCATTTTATGAGGCCAGCATTGGTCTGATACCAAAGCCAGACAAAGACACCACAAGGAATGAAAACTATAGATCAATATACCTTATGAATATAGATGCCAAAAAGCTCAACCAAATGCTAACAAGCCAAATCCCATAGCACATTAAAAAGGATCATATGCCAATCAAATGGGATTTATTCCTGGGATGTAAAGGTGGCTCAACATGTGAAAATCAGTTAACATCATACACTACATTAATAAAATAAAGTGTAAAATCACATCATCTCAATAAATACAAAAAAGTATTTGACAAAATTTTAGATCCTTTTATGATAAAATAATAAAACACCTCTCAACAAACAAGGAAAGTAAATCAACATAACAAAGGCATGCATGAAAACCTACAGCTGACATCATAATCAATGGTGAAAAGTGTAAAGCTCTCCCTCTAAGATTAGGAATAATGCAAGGGTACTCATTATTGCCATTTCTATCAACATAGCAGAAGGCCTAATCAGAATAATAAGCAAAAACACTTGGTAATACATTTTCAGAGGAATCTATGATTCCTCTACTTGAACCTGAGGATCCTTGGTTAATAAATAGAATGTGTCAGGAAAGATGCTAGGTGACTTCTGAGTCTTTGTTAGCAAGTCTGTGCTTTAAAAAAAAGTGCCTCAATACTTCAGAATTATTATTTTTGTGCTAAATGAATTTGTTCATTTGCATAATGTGTTAGTATATATGTTTTGGTCAGATTGACGAACCTGTATCTAAAAAAAAAAACCACCTACAATTGTGCTTACCTTTACATTTAAAACAATTCCGTTAACAAATTTAAAAATAAAAATAGACTCAGCTTTGCGTACAGCACTCAGCTTTCACACCACATGAATCACAATCATTAAGAATAAAAAGAGCCCAGCTGGTGCAGCTCAGTTGGTTGAGCATCATTCCATGCACGAAGAGGCTGCTGGTTCTGTTCCTGGTCAGGGCATACATCCCGGGTTGCTGGCTTGATCCCCAGTAGGGAGTGTGTAGGAGGCAACCAATTGATGTTTCTCCCTCATTGATGTTTCTATCTCTCTCCCCCGCTCCCATTCTCTCTCTCTAAAAAATCAATAAAAACATATCTTTTAAAAAAGAATAAAAGAAAACAATTGTATAAGACCAATTTTTCCTGGTTATTCTACAAAGAAGTTGTGAGTGGCTGGCTAGTGGCTACACAGTTGGTATAAAGGCAAAGTTTTAGGAGTAAAGGAAATTAAGAAGTCCAAGTCCAGGTCAACGGAGTAAGTTCACTAAATCAGAGTGCAAAGATAAAGTCAGTGTGGTACCATGGAACTGAAGCGGCCCTATCCTAGACCAAACTCCTTTCTCTTCACCGCCTTAAGTAAAAACTGTGTAGAGTTCCTGAAATGCAGCTAATCCACTCACACTGAAAAGCTGAATTCACAGCACCACAGGTCAGCTGGCCAGAACATGTGTGAGAACAAATGAGAGGAGTGTTGCTAAATGGTGTTTGTATGTGTGCAGAATGAGGGCAGCTGCAAGCAGAGCATCCAAACCCAAATTCATGGAGAACACATAAACAAAGCTTGCAGTAAAACTGCTTAGCAACAGAATGTGGGTGGGCAGACGTTGACAACAGCAATTAAATTTGCAGGAATCAGATTAAATGGATTGTTGTGTGTGTTTTTCCAGCAGGACTAAGACATGCTGTCCACAACATGGAGATCATGGATCCACAAGGGTTGAGTGCAGAGACTATAGCTTCCCAGGAGAACAGCATGAACGTTCTACATCTGCCTGTTTCTCTAAAACAAAACATGAGGCTATATTTACTGCCTGTTCTCTCCCTCTGTTGAAGTTCTTCTCCCAATTTGAAATAATTTATTTATTCCTGCTACCACTACAAAGACTTTCTCTACTTTCAGTCTGCAGGCCGACGCTCTATC
Organism: Myotis daubentonii; assembly: GCF_963259705.1. Taxonomy (NCBI): domain Eukaryota; kingdom Metazoa; phylum Chordata; class Mammalia; order Chiroptera; family Vespertilionidae; genus Myotis; species Myotis daubentonii. The sequence goes on from NC_081849.1 coordinate 49,169,961, forward strand.
CACTGAGCCAAACCAGTCAGGGCTGACTTTCTCTACTTTAATATCTGGCCCAAATCTCCTTGATGGACCTCTGCTTAATTTAATACATTTCTCATATGCTTCAACATTTTTCACCAATTTAATGTTGCTTTGTAAGTATGCCTGAGGGTTATTAAGTGTGTTCTACAATGTTGACTAGATTGTAAACTCCTAGAGGAAAATTTCCAATTTTTTCCCAGTTTTATTGAAATATAATTGACATAACGTTGTGTAAGTTTCAAGTGTACATGTGTTGACTTGATACACATATTGCGTTATGATTATTACTATAGTATTAGCTAATACCATCACTTCACATACTTACCATTTCTTTTCTTGTGTTGAGACAATTTCCGATCTACTTCCTTAGCAATTTTTTAACTATACAATACAGCACTGTCAACTATAACCACAAAAATGTGTATTAGATTCCCCAGAACTTACTTCTCTTCTAACTGGAAGTCTGTACTTTTTGACCAACATCCCCCTAATTCCTCCACCCCGCAGCCCCTGGCAACCACTTCCCTATTCTCTGTTTCTATGAGTTTGACTTTTTTAGATTTCACATATAAGTGAGATGACACAGTACTTGTCTTTATCAGATTTACTTAAAATAACGCCCTCAAGTTGCATCCATGTTGTCACAAGTGGCAGGATTACCTTTTTTCTCATGGCTGAATAATATTACATTGTATAAATACACCTTCTTCTTTAGTCATTCATTCATTCATTCATTCATTCATGGGTGCTTAGGTTGTTACTGTCCCTTGGCTATTGTGAATAATGCTGCAAGAAACGTAACAGTGCAGATATTATTTCGATATTCTGTTTTCATTTCCTTTGGATATATAACCAGAAATAGAATTTCTGGATCATATGGTAGTTCTACTTTTAATTTTTTAACCTCCATACTGTTTTCCATCATGGCTGCGTCAATTTACATTCTCACCAACAGTGCACCAAGGTTCTCTTTTCCCCACATCCTCGTCAACACTTATCTCTTGTATTTTTTATGATAGCCATTGTAACAGTGTAACAACCACATTATCTCATTGTGGTTGTGATTTGCATTTACCTGATGACCAGTGATATTGAATATTTTTCATATAACTGTTGCCCATATCTAGGTCTTCTTTGGAAAAAAATTTAGCAAATCAAATTCAGCAGCAAATTAAAAGGATCATACACCATAATCAAGAGGAATTTATCCTTGGGATAAAAGGATGATTCAACATACACAAAGTAATAAATGTGATACATTAGATTGATAGAATGAAAGATAAAAATCATATGAGCATCTCAATAGATGCAGAAAAAGTATTTGACAAGATACAACATTCTTTTATGATAATACCCTCAACAAATTGGGTGTAGAAGGAACATACCTCAACATAAAAAAAAAAACCACTTTATATTACAAGTCACAGCTAATATCATACTCAATGGTAAAAACTGTAAGTTTCCCTCTAAGATCAGGAATAAGAGAAGGATCCCACTCTTACCATTCTTATTCAACAGAGATCTGGAAGTCTTAGCTAGAGAAATCAGGTAAGATAAAAAAAAATCATCCAAATTGAAAAGGAAAAGTAAATTTGTCTTTATTTGCAGATGATCTGAATATATATATATATATATATATATATATATATATATATATATATATATCCTACAGGCTTAACCGAAAACTATTAGAAATAATCAATGACTTCAATAAAGTTGCAGGATAGGAAATCAACACACAGAAATCAGTTGGATTTCTAATACACTAACAATGACAAATCTGAAAAAGAAATAGAGAATTGAATGAAGAAGGACTCAAAACAGTTTATTTTAAGTGTAAATGGGAACCAGATGGGCAAGAGAGGGAGAAGGAAAATGAGGCAGAAACAAGATTGGAAATGACACCCAGGAATTTTCCTAAACTAATGAAATATATAAATAGTTTCAAGAGCCTCAGGAAATTCCAAGCAGGATAAAGACAACCACACCTTAGGCCCATTACTACTGAAAACAAACAAAAAAAAGAGAATCTCATGAAAGCAGCCACGGAAAAAGACCCACTACATTTCAGTACAGCAGTCCTTGAATAACATCGTTTCATACAACATCATTAGTTATAATGTTGATTAGAAAAAGCAAAATTGATTCCCAGCCAGGGTCACTCTGTGTAGTTTGCTGTTCTCTGTCTGCTTGGGTCTTGTCTGAGTACTCTGGTTTCCTCCCACATCCCAAAGATGTGCGCATGGGGTGAATTGTTGCGTCTGAATTGTCCCAGTCTGAGTGTGTGTGTGTGTGTGTGTGTGTGTGTGTGTGTGTGTGTGTGTGTAAGTGACTCTGCGATGGAAAGCCTTCCTGCTGGGGGTAGATCGTGCCTGGTGCCCTGAGCTGCCAGGACAAGCTCCAGCCACCCGAGGCTGAATTGGAATAACTGGGTTGGAAAAGAATGATCTGCCTTGTTTTTATTATATGTGTAGCTCCCATGTATTAGGAGTGTTCAGGTCTTTATTTAGAAGTTTGGTGATGTGTTTGTGACCAGAAATATACCCTAGGAACTTAACTCTTGTTTATATCAATTAGCCTGTTGCAAAATTGGTTTTGTTTTACGTCCTTTCACTTAAAGTCACAGTTTCCAAGAACCTATGGGGGATGATAAGTGAGCACTGATTGTAATAGAAATAAAACTGCCAGATTAACTTTTCAAAAGAAACAGTGGAAGCAGAACACAAGTGAATGACATCTTTAAAATGCTGAAAAAAATACCAGCAAAGCCCAGCATGCATATGCATGGCTCAGTGGTTGAGTGTCGACCTATGAACCTCCTGATTAGGAGGTCCAGGTTTGATTCCCCGTCAGGGCACATGCTGGGGTTGCGGGCTCAATCCCCAGTGCAGAAGGCAGCCAATCAATGATTCTCTCTCATCATTGATTGTTCTCTCTCTCTCTCTCTCTCTCTCTCTCTCTCTCTCTCTCTCTCTCCTTTCATCTCTGAAATTAATAAAAATATTTTTTAAAAAATACCAGCATAACTGTATACTCAGCAAAAATATTCAAAATGAAAATGGAATAAAGATGCTTATAGACAGACAAAAGCTGAAATAATTGTCAGCACAGCCACAGTACAAAAAATACTAAAACAAATAATTTAAGCTGAAATAGACTGATGCCAGATAAAAGCATAAAATTGCAGGAAGGAAAGAAGAGTTTCTGAAAAGGTAAAGATGTGAGTAAGTACACAAAAAACATTACCTGTTTAAATCAGAACGACATCAATATCTTATTGAATTTATATGTAGAAGTAAAATATATATTGGTAATATCACGAAGGCAGGAGATTGGTAAGTGTAGTAAAACTGTCAAAAGTTTTCTAAATTATTTATAAAATGGTAAAATTACTAATATGATGTAATCTGAAATAACCACTTAAAATTAGTACAAAGGGTACATGTAAGAATTTAGAAGAGATAAAATGAAATAATTTTTAAAACACTTGTTTAATACAGCAAAAAACAGTGAAGAAGAAAATTGGAGTAAAATAAAAAACAAATAAGATGGTAAACTTAGAGCCAAGTGTATCTTTATTACATTGAGTGTAATAGTAATAAAATACTAAAATTAAGAGATGATAGCGAGACAGATTTTTAAAAACTGACCAAAGTATTCTATTCACAATAGGCAGACTTAAAAATAATGAAAAACTATACTATGCATTATTAACCAAGAGAAAGCTGATGTGGCTGTATCATTATAAGACAAAAATAAACTTTGATCCAAGTAGTATTACCTGAGTTAAAGATGGACATCTGATTATAAAAGATTCAGTTCACCAGGAAGCATAACATTATTAATTCTTTCCACCTAATTATAGTTACAAGATATATAAAGTTAGATGGAACTAAAAGATAGAAACAGATAAATCCATAATCACAGAAGAAGATATAAACACAAGTCTCTCAGCAAATATTGGAACAAGCTGACAAAACCAGCAGTAAGGATATAAAAGAAATGAATAATTCTATTAACCAATGCGACCTAAATGCCATGTTTGGGTCACTACTTATATAATTGCAGATACATCCTTTTAAGTGCTCAAGAAACTTTACCAAAAAATAGACCACACACTGCACCACAAGGCATGTTCCAAAAAATTACAAAGGGTTGAAATAGTGGAGTCATACATTGAAAATCTACTGCAGAAATAGAAGCAGAAAATCCCTCAAATTTGAGTATTAATACCTTTCTAAATATTTCACTTGGTAAGAAAAATAAATAAATGAAAATTAGAAAACACTTTGGATGGAATGTAATGTAAACATGACAAAATTTGAGAAATATAGTTAAATGCATAGAAATTGCTTGCTTTAAATTCATATACTAGAAAAAAAATGTAAAAACAAAGTTTCCATCTCAAGATAGTAGAAAAAGAATAAATTGAACAAAAAAAACCATAAAAAATAAGGAAATAATAAAAGGAAGAATGTAAAAAAAATTAAATAAAAAGTAGACATACTATAGAGATAAGTGACAGAGCATAAAGTTAATATTTTAAAGATTTATAATCCCTAGAAAAACTGATCCAGAAATTATTAAAAAATGAGAAAACTCAAATTACAATATCAAGAATGGAAAGGTAGGGAGATATTCTATACCCATTTTTAAAAATCAACATACATTGCAAATTTAATATATTGGATAAAATATAAAAACTTATTATAAATATAAAAACAAAACTAATACAAAACAAAATAGAAAATCAGAAAACCTTTTTTCTGCTACTGTAATTGAAACCTTCCCACACTGAAAATTCCAGGCCAGGAGGACTTCAAAGGCATATTCTTTCAAACATATAAGAAAGAAATAACATAAAGTTTATTGACACAGTAGAGAAAAAGAAAAGACTCCCCAATCTGTTCTTAACTCTAGCATAACCCTGACACTAAATTACCAAATTCATATAAAACCATTGCAAGAAAATAATATTACAGACAATAAAATGTAAACTTTATAAAACCTGATCAAAATATTACCAAATAAATCTAGCAGTAAAAATACTATATATGAATACATGTAAATTATATTACATATATATTGTTGTCTTACATTAGAAACAACTTATGTTTATTTCAGGCATGCAAGATTAGTTTAATATTTGAAAAGTAAACAATGTAATTGGCCACTTTAACAAAACAAATTAAAATAACCACATGATCATTTCAATAGTTTTTTTTTAAAAGCAGCATTTAAAAAATTAAAATTCTATTTATGTTATGAAAATTATTTTTTTCAGGGAACTAGAAATGGAATGGAATAGAATTTCTTTAATCTGGAAAATAAAATATTTAGAAAAACTCATTTCTACCATCATACTTAATAAGGATATATTGAATATTTTTCTCTTTAATATTCAGAATGAGACAAACTGAATATAAGAGAAATTCTATCCAATATTGTGCTAGAAGTCTTAATCAATTCAGCAAGACCTACATAAATAAAAATAATAAAAAGGATGAGAGAAGAAAGAAAAAAAAGTTTTAACCATGTAATTTCATACATAGAAAGCCCCAAATAATCTCCAAAGAAACCATTAAATTAATAAATGAATTTAGCAAGATTGACAGGTTCAGGTTAAATATACAAAAATCACTTGGATTTCTATATACTAGCAACAAACGTTTAAATTTTTATTTACTCACAATAAATTACTGCAAGAAGAAATTTACCATCCATATTAGAATTTTTAAAATATCAAATACTCAGATATAATCTATTGAAGGTGTTAAATCTTCTTCACTAAAAAAGTATGAAATACGGATACATTTTTAGTGTTTATATTTATTTGTATTGCCTGAAAGTGTCACGGATCAGAAGGACATTGTCTACCTGGCACTAGCCGAGCCAAACACTAAACACGGAGAATGGCAGTGGCTATTTTGTTACGAATGGAACCATCTAGAACAGGAAGCTAATGCTCAAAAGTCAAAACTCCTGGATGGCGTGTAGGTTACAGATTATAAAGGGCAAAATCACAAGATCCTGTGGGTTAGAGGGTTTGAGGTGCTGGGAACTGATTGCTTGGATTTGAGATAAGTGAATGAATCATTTCTTCAGGTTTTGAGAATAGTTCTGAGGTCAGTTCAGGTGGCCCTCTGCCTGGTTCATGGGAAAGTAGCCAGGGGGTTGCCCCACCTTGGGGCTCAGGAGTTGCACCACTACAGTATGGTGATTGTGGGGGGGCAGCGGGGAAAGGGAATAAGGGGGGGGATAAATGGCGATGGATGGAAACTTGACTAGGAGTAGTGAACACACAATACAGTGTACAGATGATATGTTGTGGAATTGTGTGCCTGAAACCTGTATAATTTTGTTAACCAGTGTCACCCTAATAAATTCAATAAAAATAATAAAGAAAATCATACTACAAACAAAAGTGATTTTACTTTCTGTTACTTGTAATTTTGCTATTTGTTTTATTGTTTTTGAAGGTATGATGTCATCAGGTAAATGTAAGTTCATAAATTTTGTCTTTTTAATGATTAGGTAGTGGGGTTTTTTTTATTGGAAATACTGTTTGATGCCTATGTTGCCTGATTATAATACAAATAAACCATCTTTCTCTTTAAAAAAAAGATGTTATTTTAACCTGCCTGCCCAGGTTCAGACCTTGTGATCATTGGTCAGGTCCAGGCTACTGTTTGCAGCTGCCTCAGGATGGGGGTGCTTATAATTGGGGGAAAGGCTAGGACTTTGAGGGAGAAAAAGATGATTTCTAGAGCTAGGATTTAAAGCTACAATTAATCAAAGTCATAAGGACCCTTGGTGTCAAAAGTAGGCATGAATCTTCTAGAGCAGGTGCAATTTATGTATTTAAACCATATCAATTCCCATTTGCCCCAATTCTTTTCTCTTCTGGGAATATATGAAAAGAGTCAAATTAGATATCACCCCACAAGTGTGAGGGTCTGTACTGCAGGCTCGGAACTGTGACAGTATGAGTCTGGAAGTTTAAGTAGGAGAGGGAGAGCCGTGCGCCTTTACCCTCTGGGAGGAGAAGACTTCGCTCCCTAATGTAAACATTCCTTGGGAAGATAAAGGGAATGTCCCAGTTCTCTTACCTTTGAGAGTGTAAATAATGTCTTTAGGGAAGATAAGCAAAGCATCTTTGAGTTTTACAACTGAGGTTTTATCTCCATAGCTTTAGAACTTATCCCCTTGAAGTGAAAACTCCTTCTTTATTGAGTAAGCTCTCACTGTCTATTTGGTTAACATTTAATTTCCAAGGCTTCAGCTTTCTTTGCTTTAGAAAGCCTTAGTCATGCAAAATCATTAAAAATAAAACCCTCTATGGCCCCATCAGTACTACTCAAATAATTTAAAATTATATCTTAATATATATCCATAGATAATATTTTTAACATCTTTGTTGTTAGCAAAATTGTCTAGTCAGTACAATTCCAATCCAAATCTCCAAAGGAAGTTGGGAAGCTGATTTAAAAATGTATAGGAAACCACAAAGATCTGTAAGACTCAAGACAGTTTTGAAAAAGACAAAGATGTAGAGAAGACAGTACTAGATTTTAATACTAGAAAACTGTAAAAGTTAAGGCCCTATGGGTATTAGTGCAAGGGATAGACAATCCAATAGAATAGAAAAGTGCACGGACAACGGGGGGGTGGTGAGGGCATGAGCGGGGGGGGGGGGGGTAGGGGATAATGGGATAAGGACACATATGTAATATCTTAATCAATAAAAAATATATTAAAAAAAGAAAAGTGTATGAAAATATAGGCCATTTATACATGACCAATTGATTTAAGATAAACAGATTAGTTTCATTTAAATTTCAAAAACAAATGGATTGTTTTTTCAGTATTAATAGTGCCGATCCAATGGGTTATCCATAGCCACGTCTATATTTGGAAAGCCATTAATTAAAAGGTAAAGCAGTAAAGCTTCTGGAATAAGAGAATACTTTTATGACATTGGAATAAGCAATATTGCTTAAACAGAACACAAACTCCAACAAATTAATTTAATTATTAAGTATTAACTAATATTATCAGTCTGCAGGAAAGTGCAAATTAAAACCACAATGAGAGAGCATTTCATATTTATTGGAATGGCTAAAATAAAAATTTTAAAACTGTATAGCAAAATTGGTGAATATGGAGCAAGTAGAACTCTCATACATTGCTGATGGGAGGAAAACTAACCATTTAAGAAAACTGGCAATGTCTAGTTAAGCTAAACTTATATCTATTCTATAATGTAGGAAGATCCATCAGTTTCAATCCCAGATTTATATTCATGAAAAATAAGTTCATATGTTCACCAAAATACGTACACAAGAACATTCAAAGCAATTTTGTTCATCATAACCTAAAACTAGAAGAAACCCAAATGTCTATCAACTGCGGAATGGATGAAGATATTTTGATATGAGGGTAGTGCTAACCTCATAAAATGAATTGATACAAGTTTCTATTTTCTGAAAGAGATGTCTAATATTGAAATTATTTCATTCCTAAATATTTATTAAATTTACCACTGAAGCCATCTGAGCCTGGAGTTTTCCTTATACCTGAAAGGGATATGATTTTCTATTTTTTCTCAAGTTAGATTTGACATGTTATGTCTTTTGAGGAATTTGTCCTTTTAATATAAGTTGTTGAATTTATTGGCATAAAGTTGTTCATAATATTCTTTTGAAAATTTCTGTAATCTGCAGGATATATAAGTGGCATTTCCTCTTTCATTCCTGATATTGGTAATTTTTATCTTATTTTTTTCAGAATACTATGAATAAAATTTTATAAATTGTACTGTTTTCAAAAAAAGCTTTAGGTTTTACATTTTCTCTTACACGTGCATCATTCTAAGATTTAGAATGAGGAAGAGATAGGAGGTGTTTGGAGTTACAGTGAACCCCACCTCCAACCCAGGTTCTGAGCCCAGTGTTTTCAGATGGGGTTGGATTAAAAAACAAGGAGTTAGTACATGCACTGGCCTCTTTTCCCTTAGATTGTCAAATTTAAAAATATGACAACAGCCAACACAACAATAGCTGTCTGGTGGGAAGGAATCAAAATTATACCCATTTTTTTTTTTTTGGTCAGATCAGCAAAACATATAATCTATTCATTGGTATGCTGCAGAAGTTTTGTAATTAGTTTATGTTTGCCTTTAGATGAAAAAGGTTGAAAATTGCTGGTATAGGTCATGTCAGTTGACTACATTTGTGAAATTAAAGGAGAAACTAAGCAAATGCTGCAAGGGAGGTATTTAATCAATATAGTCACAAAAATCAACATTGTAATAAAACTGTACAAATATTTAGCTAAATTGCAAAACTGTTATGAGTGTTCGCAGCATGTAATTTGGCATTATAACAAATCACAAGACAAACCTTTCCTATTGCCTTTGTGCAATAGCAAACGTGAAATCAGTAAATGAGTAAAACTATACAAGGTTGTTCGCTGGCTCTAAAACAATTGTTTACTTGAATTTTTTATGAAGGCTTTTAATTAAATATGCTTGATATCTTGGGTAGCATGTCATCTTCTATTTCTTAGTGCTGTGAATGTTTCATATTTGAGAGCTATGTATTACGTATTCTGAAAATTAAAGCTGGGGAGATCATTTCGACGGTTTATAAATGATTACTTTCATTGTCAAGTGCTCTTTTACTATTTACCAAATATTCTTCTGTCCAGTCACCTCTATTCTTCTAACCCATTTTAAAGCAGGAAATGGAACCTCCATGAACTTTTTCAAATGAAGATTGCAAAAACTTGTTAGTTGAATAATGTACCTTGAATATATAATACTACTTATATTGATACAGAGCTTAGAAGGATGAGGGGGGTGGTTAAATTAGAATATATAGTTCTAATAGCAATATGATGATATTGAAAGTCAAGAAATAATTAGTTCTGCTGTCCATTTTTTGATTTTTTTTAGCTTTTCCTTTACTGTAGGTAGCCACAGCAAACAGGAAGGAAATCTTCTACTCTCAATGTGAGCAGTTCTTAATTTGGAACCCTGGATGCATCTCTCAGCATCTGTCCTTCTGAACCAAATTTTCCAGTGTTATTTTAAGTTCCCACTTTCTTTTATTTGTTCTCTCCGCTTTTAATGGATATGTGCTTCATCACTGTAGGTGCTTATCAGTCTTTTGTTGTTATCCTTTACATCTTAAGTTATTCTTCAAACATATAGACTTGCAGGTGTATGGAACATGTAAATCTTACTATTTCTCTCTTCCAGTTCCCTAGCAGTCAATTCTAGTTCTACATTGTTAAGAATTGTCTAAAACTTACTGTGTAAAAAACCAATTTGGACATACTGGCTTCGCGCCAATTAATGTATTACATATTTCACTCAGCTTATTTTTAAAATAAATAGTGAGAATCTATCCGGCATCCTCATTTTGCATCCCACAGGAAGCAAATGAGAGTGGTATTCTAAGATCTGGTTAGGGTGAGAGATTGCACACAGAAAAAGTCATTAATACTTATTAAATATATAGTGAAGGCCACACACAAAGGATATTGAATCACTTGTTGACAAATTGGTCAGAGAATATTTTATTTTTGAAATTCAGAGTAATATCATTTTAATGGCCATATTTATAGAATTCAATAAATTTATGAAACATTTGCATAGTGTCTAAGTATGATTTTCAAAAAATTTAAAAGTGACTCTCATGCAAATATACAATGAATACTTGTCATAGAAGAGTTAAATTATTAATGAGGGATCAGTAAGATGGTAAAAGCTTGTTCAAGGACCATTTCAAGGCACTGGTTACTTACAGGCATTTTTGGGACTGGTGAGGGAGAATGTTAAATACAAGTTAGTATCCTACAGAACAATTCAATTATAACCTTTGTAGTTTCCATTTCTAACAAATAGAAATCCATAAGTTAACGTCATTCGCAGTACTACTTGTACTGTAATCAAATAGAAAAATAGCAAAGTCAAGCATAGGCACATTCTCTTATAGAATGGAATAGTCCTGGGATAGGCCTTTTATACAATGGTCTATATTACACTGAAAAGTCATACTGCTCCACCTCCAACCCCTTTTTAAATTTTGGATAAATGTTTTCAACACTTATCCAAAATTGGTTGCTATAAGTAAATTACATAATTTCTTGGCCTTATTTTTTCTTTGCTGATTGTTAAAAAAATTGATCAATTTTGTCCTGACAAGATTAACATATTCAATGTTAATAGGTCTTCTTTTTCATACTTTCTCATTTTCCATTTTTCTTTTTTATATTTACTCATATTTTCTCTGGGACACTAAAAGAAAAAAGAAAAATTCAAGATTTATTTTTCTCTGTGGTTAATAAGCTACTGTGCAAAGGGTCTTGAAAAGGTAACATACTTCATAGTTACTAATTATTAGTAATGCCCAACTCAATATTACTTTTTAAAAAATGTTTTTTATTGATTTCAGAGGGAGAGAGGAAGGGAGAGGAGATAGAGAGAAACATTGATCAGCTGCCTCCTGCATGCTCCCTACTGGGGATCGAGCCTGCAACCCAGGCATGTAACCTAAACAGTAATTGAATCAGCGACATTTCTGTGCACACAGGGTTATGCTCAACCAACTGAGCCACATGGGCCAGGGCTCCAATTCAATATTCTTTAAGAAACACTGACATGAGATTCTAGTTTATCTTTTTTTAGGCATTTTTAGAGGCTAGGAACCTGTCTCTTTCCTTTCTGAATTTCAGGTTGCTCTCGTACATTTTCACTCATGGTAGACACCCAACAAATGTTTGCTGAATGAATACCTAGTTTTTGTGGATTTCACTTTTTGTTAATAAGGGTTGCATGGTGTTCAAATACCCCTACCAATGACTTTATTTTTTATTATGGCCATTAATGCAATGGTTTTCCTCCTTAAGTAAGCACCAGGTTCTTTATTCCAACAGATCTTGGTTTTCTTTATAAAAATATTAACTTAGCCTGGAGAAGTATTTTCAATTTTGATGTCACACTATTTATCTTTGACAGTGGAATGGGGGTGCTATTCTTTTTTATTAATAGCCTTTTGATATATTTTATTAGCCCAAAGTAAATAATTCCTCCACTTATGTTTTTGTTAGCCTTTTAAAGCAACCAACATGGCAACACTTTTCATGACCAAGCATCAGATTGTTAATCTTTTCTTTTTTTATCTGTAAAATAAGGATGTCATATTTTACTATTTTTAAGAATCTTTCTAGTCTGTAATTCTCTATTGAAACATTGAAACAAATCTTTTTATCATTTATCCACTTGACTAAAAGCAACAACCTAATGGACCCTCATAGTTGTAGTTGTTCTTAATTCAAGTACCATAACAGCCATCTTTATTTGGCATAAATTTTGTAATATCTTCACTATTGTTAGAGACAGCATCATATAACGAAAAGGAAAAAGTGTTGAACTGGGACTGAGTGTAAATTCTGGCTGTCCCCCTTGCCAGGTTTAAAAGATCACAGGTGATTAATTTTCAGGAATATGTTTGAATATCATAAAACTTAAAACCAGACAGGTACAGACAGGCCTTACAAATCCCAAATGCCAATATGTCTTATTTCTACAAAATGTTTACATTCTCTCACTGATAAGAGATAGAAATAGGTATAACAAAAATTCATTTTATGATAATCATTTTGTGGATATCAGATATAAGACTAAAGACAAAAACATGTCCTAGTTATAGCAAACCTCACAGAAGCAAGAACAAGGTAAGTGTCTTAGCTTGGACTGCTATAACATACCATAGACTGGGTGATTTAAACAACAGACATTTAGTTTTTACAGTTCTGGAAGTTGGGAAATCTAAGATCACTCTGCCAGCATATTTGATTCTTGGTAAAGGCTCTCTTCCTGGCTTGCAGACAGCCACCTTCTTGCTGTATCTGCATGCATGGGGCAGAGAGAAAGCTCTGGTCTTTTCTTCTTCTGATAAGGGTGCCAATCCCATTATGGTGACTCTACCCTGATGACCTCATCTAAACCTAATTATCTACCAAAGGCCTCAGTTCCTAATACCATCACATTGAAGCCTCAAAATATAAATTCGGTGGGTGGCAGGGAGGGTGGGGAGGGGGGGAGGGAAGTCCCAAACATTCAATACACAACTGTGGGTATTTAAACTAAATCCTCTGAATGTGGGGAAAAGATGGAAGAAGGCAAGGCATGTGTATTCCTCCGTTGAGTCTCCCTTAATGTCTGTGAATAAAGAAGACATTCTATACCCTCCAGGTTAGTAAATTGCTGTAACTCATATTTATGAGATATTTTTAAAAAATAATTGATTGATTGATTTTTTTAAAAATATATATTTTATTGATTTTTTTACAGAGAGGAAGGAAGAAGGATAGAGAGTTAGAAACATCGATGAGAGAGGAACATTGATCAGCTGCCTCCTGCACAGTCCCCCACCGGGGATGTGCCCGCAACCAAGGTACATGCCCTTGACTGGAATCGAGCCCCGAACCCTTCAGTCTGCAGGCTGACGCTCTATCCACTGAGCCAAACAAGTCAGGGCGATTGCTTTTTTTGAGAGAGAGAAGCATTGATTTGTGGTTCCATTTATTTATGCATTCATTGGTTGATTCTTGTATGAGCCCTGACCAAGAATTGAACCCACAACCTTGGCATATTGGGACGACGTTCTAATAAGCTGAACTACCTGGCCAAGGCCTCTGTGAGAGCTTTTGATTTAGTATGTTTGGTGCAATTTCTGGGAATATGCATTTTTACTAATCATTCTAACTGATTTTGACTGTATACTCTTACTAAACACTGGATTAGATGATATGAGAGGTCATTTAAATATCTAAAATGCTGATTAGAAAAGCCTAATTTATTAGAATTCCCTCTGAATTTTCTCTGTGCTAGTATAGATTGTAAAAGAAAAAAAAAATACTACCTGTGAGTTATCATGATAATCACCTAAGGAAGATTAATACATCATCTTTGAGATTATTTTCTAAACTTAACTAAAAGAAATAATTAAGAGTTCTTTTTGTCCTCTGCTTGACATAATAAATTTTGCCCTGGTGAGATTAGATATTCAATGTTAATAGGTCTTCCTTTTCATTTTCTCACTTTCCATATTTCTTTTTTTATACTTATTCATATTTTCTCTGGGACAGTAAAAATATAACTATGCATAATTTTAACATAACCGATATCATTGGTAAGTATTCATGTGTTCCTATACATACTAGTCATTATCTTCCCTTTCATTTTGTATTCACTTTTATGAAGAGTTCTAGGCCACAGTGTACTTTGTTTAGTTCAAATTGTTTCTAATTAGAATATCAGCCTCAATTGCTCTTTTATGATGCCCTTGAGCTATTCATTTCCATTAGTGTTTAAAAAAAGAGGTGGTGAGTAATATAGGGGAAGAAGTCAGAGCATCTGACTTCTATAATCTTGCACAGTCTGTAAACTACTTTGCTTCTCAAATAAGAACCTTTTCTGTGTGTGTGTTGTTTTCCATTTTCACGGTCATATGTGCCCATCATTAATAATTGACAGGAGACATAAGCTGGACCAAAAGAGCAATATGTTCTCAGCGATAGTCTTCCTTTTGCTCTGCCTCTTAATAGTACAAGAAATAAGGTTTCTTGGTGTAGTGGCCACCTCTATTGTCAAGAGCTTTTGGTCAATTTCCAGGGCAATGAAGCTTCTGAGAAGCCAAATAATTTAAATGCCCTGGAGTTAAATTAAGGAGCTCTATTCAAGTAGACATTAGCAAAGGTAATAATACTTCCACAATTCCATTAACAAATCATGAATTCGCAGCAAATGTTGATGAGTTCATTTAATCACTATGGTAAAAACAAATGGGGCTTAGATTCTGCTAGTTGTTCTTCTTCATCCACAAAACTTTAATTTGACTTTTTCTTTTTAATGAAAGATATTAAGGAGGAAAAATGCTTTGGAATTGTAGTAGGCTGCTTCATATTCTAGACCTACTCCTTATTAATAGTTTTAGGGAGATTATGTAACCCCTCTGAGTTTTAAAGAGGTTACATAATCTCCCAACAAAGTAGGAAAATACAACCTGCCTCATAGAGGTATTCAGGACTCGATATAAAAACCAACGTAACATGCTTCGTACAGTACCTAGCATATGTATTAGACTTAATAAATGGTAGCTATTTTTTAGCAAGAGGCCAATATTGATGTTCATGAATGTGCATGCCTTCTTTCCTCACTCTCTTCTAATCCTTTTAATTATTTCCCCCCAAGCTACAAGAAATGCTTCCCTACCTGCTCAGCCTCCTACCCCCATGACTTCCATGTCCATCCCCCAGGTGTCTGATGGAGCCCAGTGTTTCCCACCCTGGCCTTGCTCTTCCTGTTGCTGTGCTGTTTTAAAGAATGTCCTGACTCTATTGTTATCAAAATATAACTTACCTTCTACATGGTTTCCATTCCTTTATTTCCATACCCCATATATTTTGCAGGGAATGCACCAACCAAGTTAGTGGTGGATAATAGTGAAAATGACTTGCAACCAGGTAACATCCTGGCATTTTCACTTATATTTGGAAAAAAGATCCCTTATCTTAGGAGTGATTCCTGAGTGGACATTATAATCACCATAGCCAATCCAGTAAATGAGGTATCAGTGGACAGGGGATCCTCACACGTGAACCTTGTCAGGGAGGAAAACCTCTTTCTCTACTCTCTTAGGTTCAGTACTGGGGGCCTGTGACTTAAACAAATGGGAGACGGATTACCGGGAGAAAAGGCATACAATTTTTCTTAAGCTTTACATGCATGGGAGTTCACAGAAAAGATATGAAACTCAAATCAAAAGTGGTTAGACTTGGGGTCTTATATACCATTTTAACAAAGGCAAGGGAGTTTGAGAGATGATAAACCATAGGGAAGTGACTAGGCAACATATTGGCTAATTTATGGAAGATAAGGGTTATTTTAGTAAGGTTCATTTATACAAACTCATCTAGGTGGTTGTAGGTTCCCCTGGTAGGGATAGGAAAGGGCAAGAAACACCTTCACAGACAGAAATGTATGCCTGCTTTCAGGCACATGATAGGGAGGGTATCTGTTGGTTGTCAACTGCCCTCAGCTCAAAATAATCCTCATGTCAAAGTGGCATATTTGGGATTGACAGATCCTGGTGTTCTTCGACTTCACACACCACCTTATAACAGTTAGATGACTACCCAACACTCACTTACTCAGACAGCTCTATCTTCATGATGTGCTCACCATAATCTCACAGATGCTGTCAGTATCAGCTGCGTGATTCCTTAAAAATGTGGATGAATAGCCCCTCTTTCCAACCTATCTCTGGAGATTCTGGTCTGCATTGTCAACAACCAGCCCAGGTGATTGTTCTACAATTTAAAATTTGAAAACTTCACTAGTGTATCCTTAAGTACATACCTATACTAACACAGCAATAATGTCCTTACAAATAACATTTACCAGGTTTTCAGGAAGGCCTGAATAATGAGTTGTAAGTTATGTCCTGCAAGTAAATGGAATCCTTTTCCCGAAAGTAAGAGAGACTGCCTGGCATCCTGCTGATTTGCTTTGACCAATCCTGGAAGTTGGGGTTATAAACAGAACCAAGCTGAGTTCTATTTTGAGACACATTAACATCCCCTGGAGAGCTCTTAAAAATCCCAATGCCCAGGTCACACCCCAGAACAATGAAGTCAGGACCTTTTGGGATGGGACCCATGCATTTTTTAAAAGCCCCTGAAGGCACTACAACACATAGCCACCCTTAAGAATCAGTGTCCTTAGAGTCATGATTCTCAACACTGACTGCAAATGAGAATAACCTAGGGAGGGCTTCCTGAAGACAGCTACTTGGAGATCCACTCCCAGAGATGCTCATAAAACTGTTCTGCAGTTACCTAAGTTGTACAACGGATAGCCAGGTTGAGAGCAAGGACACTACAGCCACAATTCAAAGTAAGAGTGAGGGAGGGAAACTTACTTTTAGATTTGCAACAGAAAGAGGAAAGCAGGAAAGGGAGAATCAAGTTCAGAGTTTCACAGTAGGAAAAAGCCAGTTGACACCAAACGATCCAGCACAGGCACTGTAGCTAATAGTCCTGACCGGTTTGGCTCAGTGGATAGAGCGTCGGCCTGCGGACTGAAGGGTCCAGGTTCGATTCTGGTCAAGGGCATGTACCTTGGTTGCGGGCACATCCCCAGTGGGGAGTGTGCAGGAGGCAGCTGATCAATGTTTCTCTCTCATCAATGATTCTAATTCTCTATCCCTCTCCCTTCCTCTCTCTAAATATATAAAATCAATAATATATAAATATATAAAATCAATATATAAAATCAATAAAATATATTTTAAAAATAAAAATAAAAGTGAGCTAATATTTCAGGCATCATAATCCTGAATGCACAGTCCAGGCAGGGGTAAGCTGTTTCTATGTGGAAGACTAAGCAGTACCATGGGCTTTAGAGAGGCAGCTATTCTCACTATCATCAACACCAGGTGTGCTTTGAACTAGCCTAACACGTTCGAGTTCTTTCATTGGTGTTCAAGATCTGTGATAACCTTTCATGACAGGCGATCAGAATTTACTAAGGCTGATGGTCTATATACCCTTGATACTCAAAGTGTGGTCTAGACTAGCAAAGGGATTTTGTTAGAAATGTAGGGCCTCAGGCCCCACTCCAGATTTCTGAATCAGATTCGTGTTTTAACAAGATCTGCATTGAACAAGATTTGTGTGGACTTTAAAGTTGGGAATCCACTGAATGGCACCCTAGACTTAATATTTTGTACCAGCCCTGTATTCCACCATATAGCTTAAAAGTTTGTCCTATAATTACTGCTATGCTTTGATATAGTATCCCACCAAAGAAACTTCTGTACAAGAAGCCTGCTAGAGGGCCTGGAAAAATAGAACAGAGAATTGGGCCTTCTTTGAACTTATGAAACAGCTTGTGTCTGCTTGCTAATAATAAGTGTGTGCATGTGTGGTGGAGTGTGGTCCAAAATTTCCTTCATTGTAATACATTTCAACTAGGAGTGAGGTTGTGCTCGCCTTTATCTCTAAATATCGGTGGCTACTCATAGCTACCCTAAAGAACCTAATTAATTATAAATTTAAAAACTAGATTTAATTCAGTCACAAGGTTAGAACATTGGGGTCCAAGGAGGCTAGAGATTTACCCAGGTCCCACTGATTAATGAAAACTAGGACTAGAACTCAAAACTTCTGACTTTCAATTCAGTCTTTTTGTTTATACCACCCTATTTCTTTAGAAAACCACTAAATCCCTTTTAATTTGCTTTGAAGTAGAGGAATGAAAATAAAGGTGAAGTCATGAAATTCAAGCTCATCAAGCTTAAAAAAAGAAACCTCAGTATTGCTTACTCAGGCATCTCTCTTATAATGCACAGGGAGACCAGAGGCCACTTACAAGAGATGCTT
The DNA here is from genome assembly GCF_963259705.1 of Myotis daubentonii. Classification (NCBI taxonomy): domain Eukaryota; kingdom Metazoa; phylum Chordata; class Mammalia; order Chiroptera; family Vespertilionidae; genus Myotis; species Myotis daubentonii. The sequence goes on from NC_081849.1 coordinate 49,188,432, forward strand.
TAAGAGAAATCAAGGGCTTCCTGCCTAAAGCATAGTTTTATTAATATCACAGCTCAAGAATCATTTCAATTTATGTATGGCATTTTTTCGAATGCAAATTTCTAAAGTATACATATTTCTCACATATATGTATATATTTAAAAGTGCCATACATAAATTGAAATGAGGAAGGGAAAGGAAGAGAGAGAGATAGAAACGTCAATGATGAGAGAAAAGCATTGATTGGCTGCCTTCTGCACACTCCCCATTGGGGAGTCTGTAACCCAGGCATGTGCCCTGCCTGGGAATGGAACAGTGACCTTCTGGTTCATAGATCGATGTTCAATCCCTGAGCCACACCAGCTGGTCTATGTATGGCAATTTTAAAATTCTGGTGAGAAATTGTTAGCAAGTTAACATATCATGAGTAATCATTTTAACTAGATTAAAAGATAATGATCAGGAGAAAGTAAGATAATTATTCTAATATAGATCTTAACAATGACTCTCATATAGTGTTAAATATTTTATTTTACTGGTTAATCAATGAGATTAATTGGTTGAGGAATTTGGTAATTGCTAAACCCTGTTCATGCAGGGGGAGAGTCTTCCTAACCAACCACATGTCTTGAACACCAATGAAAGTTCTTTTAACATTTCTTATGCTGCTTCAAAACACACCTGGTGTTGATAATAGTTACAATAGTTGCCCCTCTAAAGCTTAGAAGAATATAGTGTTGCTTTTTCTTTCAAAGAGAAACCACCTATCCTTGGACTGTGCATTCAGGACTATAGTGCTTGAAATGAGGGAACCAGATAGATGTCAACACTGGCTCAAAAGAAAATTCAAAAAGCACACATTTATATAGAATAAAGGATCTGGGTCACAAAAAGAGGCAAACTTTTTTCTCCACAGGAGTTAGAGAAGTCAAAGAAAACTCTACTGGAAAACAGAGTTTTTAATATCCATCACTTACTAGATATATGCAGTTTAAAAAGAGGTGCAAAGTAGCTCAAAGATTATTTTAATAGAGTTATTACTACACAGCTTGGAAGGATGCTATAGACAATGCATAATTTTTCATGAAAGCACAAAATATTTATTAGTAACTGATTAAAGAACTCATTATTTCTTACTTTTCCTTAGCTATTACAATGTCTATGTGTTAATTTCCCTTAAACATAATTTAGAATAAAACATGATCACTACCTAATAATACGAAAAAGGCAGATTCCAAATAGATGAAAGACCTGATTGTGAAAAGAATACCTATCATCTTAAAAAAAAGATATTATAAGAAAATACCTTTGTGATACAGAGATAAGGGTTTCTTTTTTTAAAATATATTTTATTGATTTTTTACAGAGAGGAAGGGAGAGGGATAGAGAGCTAGATACATCGATGAGAGAGAAACATTGATCAGCTGCCTCCTGCACACTTCCCACTGGAGATGTGCCCACAACCAAGGTACATGCCCTTGACCGGAATCGAACCTGAGGCCTGAGTCCGCAGGCCGATGCTCTATCCACTGAGCCAAGCCTGTTAGGGCCGAAGGGTTTCTTTCTTTTTTTTTACTTTTTTTTTTAATTGTTTTATTGCTTAAAGTATTACAAAGGGTATTATATATGTGTCCTTTTTTCCCCCCGCCCTTGACAATGCCCTGGCCTCCCCTACCCCCCCCCCCCCCAGTGTCTTATGTCCATTGGTTATGCTTATATGCATGCAATCAAGTCCTTCGGTTGATCTCTTACCCGCCTCCCTCCTGCCCCCCAACCCTCCCCGGCCTTCCTGCTGCAGTTTGACATTCAGTTTGAGGCAGCTCTGCCTCTGTATCTATTCTTGTTCCTAAGTTGGAAGGGTTTCTTAAAGAAAATCTGCCGAGGCCGGTTTGGCTCAGTGGATAGAGCGTCGGCCTGCGGACTGAGAGGTCCCGGGTTCGATTCCGGTCAAGGGCATGTGCCTGGGTTGCGGGCATGTCCCCAGTGGGAGATGTGCAGGAGGCAGCTGATCGATGTTTCTCTCTCATCGATGTTTCTAGCTCTCTATCTCTCTCCCTTCCTCTCTGTAAAAAATCAATAGGATATGTTGGAAAAAAAAAAAAAAAGAAAAAAAGAAAATCTAAAAAGCAAAAATTACAGGGCAAAATAAAAAGTATGAATATGAGTACACCAAAATAAAGATCAACACAGGCAAAGTTAGAGACATGACAGATTGGGACATGCGATATTTGCAATGTCTAGAACCAAAAAGGGTCTAATATGTAATATATGGGGACCTCAACAAGGAACATGATCCCCAGTAAAATAATGGACTGAGAAGTTTATCTAAGGCTTTCTTTCATTGTAACATATTACTGGATCAGAAAGTCCAATCATTTGCCTTTAATTGATAAGGCCTACTAATACTTTTTAAAAAGAATTCAATAATCGTTGAATGGCCAAATTCACTTAGCAACATCAGCCAAAAGTTTCTGTGATGGAAACACTAGACTGGAAAGTTTGGATGATGCACAAGAGGAAGTAAAGAACATGAAACACCGAATTGAGAGATTCTCCCGGAGAAAGGAAATGTTTGTGGCAGGAGAAAACAAGGTGACGGTCACCTTGGGAATTGAACAGCACTAACGGAACCAGTGAGATGTCTACAGAGATGAACGCAGGACACACTTTGCCATCTGGGCTGGTCTTTATTGCCTCTTACCCCTCTACTTACCACCCTGCAACCTGAGAAGTTGCTGTGCATACACATACAGTATATGTATTTATACAGCATGTCCCCCAAAAATACATATGCATTTTAACAGCTGATAGTTCAATTTTGAAAATGAAATATATTTTAATAAACACTGCTTGTATAATTATTCAAAGTGTGTATACACCTTTTGGGACACCCTATATTTGTGGATTTGATCATTTACTGAAGTTTAATACACTTTTAATGATATATTGTGCTTTATGCAATCAGCATAAATCCTTAGTAGAGTTAAATTTAAATTTGTACTTTGATGAGTATCATTGTGTATATATATCTAAGAAATTATGTTACAAAGAACAGAGGAAGTATATAAATAAATACTTGCCTGGTGAGAATGGAGAGAGAGAGAGAGAGAGAGAGAGAGAGAGAGAGAGAGAGAGAGAGAGAGAGAGAGAGAGAGAGACACACTATGAACTTCAAAATAGGGAACAAGGGTACGGCCCAATGACATGGGAATTCCAGAGTTCAAACAGGAATGGGAGTCTTCTCTGGCTCAAGTTCAGGGGATTAACTTCATGGCAGAAGTAGCAGAGAACTGAGAGAATCTAATTCATCAGAGCAAAGAGGAGCCCCAGTTAGGCTGGACCAGCTAAAATTATTCCTTGTCAGAGTGGAACATATCTCCACCTAATCCCAAAGGTGAGTCAGAATCAAAATGGCATCTGGATTAATGATGAAATACTTTGACTTTTTGTTCTGCATAAGTAAAATAAGAAGTCAGGCCTGCAATTACAAATACAAAAGTCAAGGTTAAAAGAACTTTTACATCTATGTATACTTTCAAAGTATATGGCAATTAGATTTTATAATACAGCTAAGTAATAAAATGCCTAAAAAATAAGGAAGCAATTTTCATTCCTTTTGAGGCATTTGTAAAGCCAGAAATGTGAAACTTGGCAAAGCACACTTGTGTATGAATTATCTTCTCCTACTAATTAACCTTGATTTTGATAATTCTCCAGGGACTATTATACATGTAAAATTGTTTTTCTTTGTAATGTGAATTATTCCTGACCTATATATCTAGTACTTTAAGAGAACCATTCAGTGATAGACAACAGTGTTAGTCAATAAAATTAAGTTGATTTAAAATATCATACTAGACAAAGGCACTTGATTATGGGGCTGTAGACTTCATTATAGATTAACCAAAGGTATTTTTTACAGCTTTATTGAGATATAATTCACATACCATACACATGACTCATTTAAACTGCACAATTCAATGTGTTTTAGTATAATCACAGAGCTGTACAACCACCACCCAATCTAATTCTAGAACATTTTATATTCCCTGAAAGAAACTCCATACCTCTTAGCGGCACTCCTCAGCAACAACCCCTATGGCCTAGCCTTAAGCAACCAGTAATCTACTTCCAGTCTCTATAGATTTGCCCATTCTGGACATTTTATGTAAATGGAATCATACAATATGTGGCCTTTTGTCATTGACTTCTTTCGTGTAGCATGTTTTGTTTTTTATTGCCAACTATATTCCAATTTATAGCTACATTACATTTTATTTATTCATTCATGATTTGATGGACTTTTGTGTTGGTTCCCATTCTTTGGCCATTATTAATAATGCTGCTATGGACATTCCTATGTTAACCCAAGTGTTTGGAAATAAAGAAGGGAAACCTCATGGAGGGTCTGATGTCTGACATTATGAGGAATATATTATGGTTCAATAGAAAACTATGCATTCTTCCAGGCATCTGATTTGAGTCTTTCTTTGTCTTTGACTTGTTTTACAACTCTCTGCAAGTTCACTTGCCTTCTCCCCCTTGCTGGGGAAGAAGTTATTTTTGCTTTCATTTACACATTAATTTCAATATTTCTGATCTACAAATGTGTGCTTTTAAAAAACGATCTCCCTTGAACTGGTTGTAATATCTTGCCAGTTTTCTCATTAATGAATTACATAAAATCATAACATGTTTTCATTTTTAAATCTGTTTGCGAGTCATGATTTTACCTTTTTTGAAAACGATCTTTTAACAACATGCTCGATGTTTGGCTGCTTCCCAAATGCCTCCATTTTCTGGTGGAATTAGAATTTCAGTGGCTCTGAGAAGTACCCTCCAGCTGGTTGAAAAATGGCTGAAATCTCAATAAAGGTGGCTAAATATCACGGTACTCTGAAATTTAAATACATTCTAAGAGACTAACATTTTTCTGGGTAGTCTTGAAGTTAGAGGGAAGTTTTGAGCAGAGAGACTCAAGGAGACTTCTCAATTCTTGGAAATGTGAGTACCACATTTATAAATTTTTCTAGGATTAATGTAGAGAGCCAATCAGCCTGTAACTATAAAGCAATGGATGTCACTATCGTCTAAACCACCAAGCCAGGTTTAGGCCTCCATCACAAAAAACATAGCAGGGAAGCAGGAGGGGCAGCATGATTTCTGATCTCTCCTATTCATGGTCCCAGAAGCTTTTTCACATAAATGACAACCCTACAACACAGGGTCCGCCAAATAGTGATTCAGGAGTGAGAACTTCAGGGATAAACTAGACATTATAAACTTACTAGATTCTAATATCAGTTACATCATCTAGCTAGTGTTTCCCAAATATCCATCTCAAGTCCAGCTGCACAACAGAATCCCCTTTGGAACATTTTGGAGTTTCCTAGACTCCACCCAGAGATTCTGACCCAGGAGGGCTGGCCTGGGACCCAGGAGTTGAAATCCGATCAAGCTCTCCAGGTGACTCTGACTTTCACATGAGGTTTGGAGTCAGTGGATATGATACTACTAACATAGAGAAATATTTTCTAATTTTTGCAATATAATCTGTGTTTTCTTACATTTATTTCCAAGCATGCTTTACAAAGACAAGGATAGCTATTCTTCACCTTTTGTGTCTAGTACCATGCCAGGGAATTAAATCCAAATCATCAAACTTTCTATGAGCAAAGAACATCACAGGGTTTTATTAACTTATTCAATACAAATTCCGTAGGCCATATAATTGGTGTCTTGTGAATCTAATGTACAAGGAAGTTTACTTTTTTAAAAAAAAAATCTAAATTCTACCAGGAACTATACAAAATCAATAGCACATTTGATTTATACAGGGTGAACCTATAAGATAGTAAGTTATTAGAAACATTTTGTGTGATTTTATTGATCCCTTGGTCAGTTCTGAATTGTGTGTTCCTTAATATTTATTAGGTTTTACATAACCAAACATATGGTTAGAATCTTGCAGAGAAGTCATATCTTCCAAAGTTGGAGACAATTTTATTTCGAGCAAAATGAAAGTCATTATAGTATGCAATGACCTTGCAATTCAAAAATCCCACAGAAACTATCAGAATGGTGCTAATGAGGTGATGATGATGTACATTTTGGAAACTATTCCTCTACATAAATATGTAAGTTTCTGGGTCAGCACTCATCCGAGAGCAGCTCAGTGTCAACTTGAAGCTTAGTGTTAGATTTTTGAAGGTGCATTTGCTTTTCAGAAAATAAAACTGCCGGAGTCCATTCATTGTCTTCACTAGCTGAGTTTAGACAGAGACCCCCCAAAAGCTAGTAGCCCTTGAAAGTCCTAGCAAAGGTCAGGGCTGTGCACCACCCAGTTAATCTAGGAACCACCCAGTTAATCTAGATAATGATAGCTGAAGCAACCTCCCTACCTTTAATCATGTAAATTGCCTAAGGGTGATGTTATGACCTAATCTGTGTGTCACTGAAACCTCCTTACCGTAGGGCTACCCCAGACAAACCTCCTTATCCTAGGGCTACCCTAGACCAAATAAAAGGTTGGAGCGGCCAGAGCATAGGTGAAAGTCCTTCCGGACTTGCCCGCCTGGTCCCCCAATATTGCAAAATTGTCTTGTGTCTTTTTCTCTCATTTGTTGTGCGGCTCCTCTTTCAGATACCGAACCCTACTCCACGCAGAACGTGGAGGGAGTCTTACTCGACAAAAACTACATCACATAATAAATGACTATTCATGAATCTAAATGCCTTATTTGGCCTTGGCTCAACTTTGGGTGAGCATATGGTAGTCTATCATTTGATTGTTTGTGGCTGGCCTTGCTTAATTTCTGAGGCTCTTGGGGTGAGCTCAACTTACGAATTTGCAAAATATGTATACTTTGCACACGTTATATACATTATATTATGGTACAGTATATTCAAATACATGTAATTTATTATAATAAAATTATTCAGGCTTCAAAAAAATCAGATTAGATTGATAGATTCTCAATCAAAGCGAAAGTTAAAAAAATTCAGCTTTCCTTCTAAATTTTAATTAATATCAGCTCAATTTCATTTCACATTAATATGTTTGTTTTTATTCTCAGTATCATAAAATATGAATTTAATTTCTTTTGAGGACCCAGCTAGTTATTAAGCTGTTTTCAACTATTAACTGTGCTGCTTCTATCTTCACAAAATAAAATAGATGTTTAGTTTATTGTTTATGTTTTTGTCTCAATTCAGTATGGAGAATAAATAGCTTATTTTCTATTTGTATAGATATATACTACCATGGTGCCCATGTTCTAAAAGTAAATTGATATAAGGGAACAAATACTTGGCATGTAGGTCAAATAATTTTAATGTAGAATTTAATAGTGTTTTGTTCAACTACACAAAATCAAGAGTGGAATTAAGACCCAAGATTTGTAGACTAACTGGTCTTTTTATTTTAACTTATATAAATATGCTTTTAGAAAACTAAAATCTTACAATTTCAGTTGGAAAGTGTTTTTCTTCTAACAACAATACAAAAAAAGCCCAGAAAGTATGTGATTCAGCAATATATTTAGAGTCTAATCAAAAATCCTAGTTGAGTAAAGAACTTTGTAGTGTCTTATTCAAGAAGAAACTACGTCCAGCAACATTTCCAAATATAGTCACAGTGCTGGGTGACAAAACTAGGACCAGAGCAAGAGGGCTGGTCGCTCAGTCTCTGCCCACTGATTAGGACAAGCACTTGTGCATTATTTATTCAATTCAAAAATGTAATGGTGTAAAAACACTTAAGGCCTTATAATATATTTTTAAACTTTTTTTTGAAACTGTGTTAAAATAGTGGTAATTAATAAGGATCTATTCTGGACATCAGGATTATGGCTAAGAACCTATGGAAAAGGTACTAACAACTTCATAGCAAATTTGTTATTATGTCTAGAAGCAGATAATTGCACCTACAAATTAAATACTAGAATTTTCTTAAAAGGCAGTTTGTTATAATTTGAATTTTATAATGGACCTCAAGGAGGTATTATTACTAGAACTAGACTGTAAGTGGAAATAAAACCACAGAACTCTCCTGTTTAACTGTAGGCAAATGGGGTGTTCATTTATTTACTTTAATAATTAATCCACCAAGGCTAATGCCATGGAATTGAGATGCTACTGAGAAACTTTTGTTATTCTTTGACTCTGCCTGCCATATTTTCACAAGGAAGAGTGTTTTGGACAACTGTTTTTCCCAGCAGTTGTATGCTAAGAAGAGCTGTGCTATCATATAGCTCAAGAGCTAAGCTTAGCATCTCCAAGGTAAAAGGTACTGACTATGAATTCCAGGACAATGTTTTCAGTTTGAACCTCAATTTGACACTTTGCTAACTGCTCTCTTTGTGAAGGGCCACTGTGTCTCTCTCATTTATTTTTGTTTTGAGATAATAAATTATCCTAAAGCAGAATAGACAACAGGCCAATCCCAAGGATGCCAGAGTTCAGGTGCACCCTGTAGGTAGAGGACTGGCAGATAGAGTCCCACTGCTAGAATCCTTCAGCCAGAGGGCGAATCTGCTGAAAGGAAAATGGGATTCTATAAAAGCAAATAAACACCTCACACTTCTTTTTTATTTAAACGTGCAATCTAAACCACTATAAAATGGAAAACTGAAAAGAATGGGTATAGCCGCTATTGTTTCAACCTTAGGCAGTGACAGTAATGAAAACATCATACCAATGTCTAGTCCAATAAAACTCTTGGTTTTCTGTATTTTGTGTGGGCAACCAAATAAACTAAAATAAGGGAACAAAGAGAAGATGAATAACTTCAGCCTAAACACTGTAAATCTATGTGGTTTATTTGTAAACCTATTAATAATAACTGAAAAAAGTGACTTTAAGAAACCCCAAGAAGTTCTGTAGTTTATTACTTGCAGAAAATAAAAGTAAATCCTCAAACCTATCACGAGCCTCCTTTTAGGCTATAAAGCCAAGATGCTGGATGTGTTGTAGAACAAGAAATAGACTAAGATGACTGTATACATTTTTAATGGCACAGCCAAGCTATGAATGCAGGTAGGAAGTCATGCTGGCTCATTATCAATTTATTTGGGCAGAAATGATACCTTCTAGATGACAAAATCCATTTATTGACTTAAGCTTAATTTTATAGCTGTATCACAAAACTAGGCTGATCTGAGGACAACAAAGCTCTCTGATATTGACAAATGTAAAATAAGCAGTTATAACTAAACTTTTGGAGAAAATGCCTTATTACTATCAACAAGTTTTTCTTATTAATATTGGTAAAAATAAAAAAGTAGTATGAGTAAAATATACTTTCATGCTGAATTTTTGTGTAAAATTACCTGTAGGGATTGCTCTTTCATTGCTTTGCCTACTCCATAAAGAAATTATTCTAGAGTCCTTAAGTTTGTTTATTCTTTTTTTAAAAAAATGTAATTCTATTAATACAAAATCAGCCAGGTGCCTCCTGCTATAAATTTAGGAGTGGATAGGCAGTCTGCTGACTCAGCTTAATCAATTTCCCTTACTGTTAAAATTTGACTCAGGCTTGATTTAAGCTTTCACAGCTGCAGCCAATATTTCACTTACGCGCAAAAATTTAATTATTTGAATAGTTACTTAGAATACCGGCTATGAAAAACTTAAAAAATATATTTAGAACCCCCCTAAAACAGTACAGGATACATTTTGCACGTTTTATCAAGTAATCTTATGGTCTATTCTTACTAATCATGATATTATTGGCTAGGAAGGAAATCAGAATAACAGTCCAAAATATTTTACATAATTTATGAAAGAAAATATATATAAACATCAACCTCCTCCCCCAAGTACATTGCAGCTGGATGCCTTGCATGTCAGTATAGAACTTCACTTTACATGCCTTAACACTGCCCCACTCCTTTCCATTGGAGCATGCAAAATGTCTGACCTTGAGTCTTATATACATTAATGACATATCATAGAACTGATTTTTAAGTCGTATTAAGTCACTATACCTTTTCTAATTTATAGAAGTGCAAATGCCGTCTAGGACAGTCCAATAGAAATGTCTGTTGATGGGAATATTCTGTATCCACAGTTCTAATAGGGTAGTAGCCATTAGCCACATGTAGCTAATGAGTCCTTCAAACATGGCTAATAGGAACTAGAAACTGTCTTTACTTGTATCTAAATTTAATTAATTTAAAGGTAAATAGTGTCACGTATTGGATTACTACTGGCCTAGTAGAGCTTTCAAACATTCAGATAAATGTTAGAAGTGGAAAGTAGATTTTTGCCAATCCATGAATTTTAATTATCGGCATTATATTTTTAAAACTCCATCATGGATTCCTTCACTATGACTTTGTCTAGAAGGTTCGCATTTCAAAAAAATGAAACACAAAGCAGTCACATTCCTTAGTCTGCTTTTCTGTATGAATAATATTTTTTTGCAAAGAGGTATAGGGCTGATTTTCTTGCCAACTCTGCCCCCTCTCCTATTGACAGAATTCAGTGATTAGATTCCTGCATTTATTTAGGTTATTTTTCCTAAAAATCATGGTTTCCATACTGCAAATAAATGACAAGAACTTTTCCATTAAATTACCCAGACAGCACAAGTGTTCTTTCCAAAAGTGGAGACTAGAACCACAGCCCCCTCACGTTGCCTGTTACATCTGTTTATACTTACAGAAGTCACATCTACTTTGTAGGCAGAGAATGCCAATTTCTCAGGAAAGCACCCAGAATCTGGTGAGACTTGAAGGAAAAAATTTCACTGTTCAAAATAAAAGATACGCAGATTAGCTACAAAGCCCTTTTTCAAATTAAGTATGGGAGAAAAGATTTTGCTCCCAGAGTGTAGATGTGGCGTATTTGATGGAGTTCCTAATCAGCCATAATCCCTTACTAGCGGATGAAGCTGTGGGTAAGTTACAAAACCTAACCTCAGTTTTCCTACCTGAAAAATACATACAGATAACAATTCTGTTGGGAAAACCTGTGTAAGACTTTGAAATGGGCAAGATTACTGGGTGTCCTTTCAATGGAATGCTGGATGGTACCTGCAGGAATGTAGGGATTGCGTGGTTTTTCAGTGGGCGTGCACCTTCACCTGCCTTTGGCTAGGCTATAATCTATAAACTTCAGAAATTTATGGTCATGTAAACAGTTCTTATCTATAGATAAGGCGAATTCTTTTGTTCCTTAGAAACAGTTGATTACTGCCTGTGGAACAGATCATTCAAAACCTTTTATTTTAGTATCTTAGACCATATTAACCGGTTTTGCCTTTTCCCTGATTGTCCATAAAGGCCTGTTCCTCCCATTCTCATTTGAATGTGTTGCAATATTTTTCTGGTTCCCTCCCTCATTAATGAGTCAAATAACATTTTTTGACACATCTTGATTTTCTATTTCTGCGAGTCATGCTTTTACTTGCTTGCAACATTATCTTTTAAGAACTTCTAGTGCATAAAGTTTTTCAGAAGATTGGTTTAAAGGTCTATGTTGGTGGTCATGATCAGTTTTATAGTTTGCAGGAAGGCTCTAACACTTCCACTATTATTATTTTTTGGGTGGGGGGTAGGGAGGGTGATGTAGGAAGGAAGGGATACTGAGCTTTCATTATAAACGCGTGAAGACCTGAAAAACAATCTCCTGCCAAGTGTCAGAAGACCTCCTCCTCCCGGTCCCTAGCAGCGGAGGCTGAAGGTCAAGGTGGCTGCAGGTGGAGCGCGGTGGCCCAGGTGAGCCCCAGCACCTGGCTGCGGCCAGGCCAGGTGGAGGCCTTCCGCCAGCCCACGGCCTGGGGGTCCGGCCGCCCGGGGGTCACGGAGTGAACTGCTGGGGCTCTAGCCGCGGGCAGCCCCGGACCCCCGTTCCCGCTGCACCGAGACCCCGGGGGGACAGGCCCCGCGAGCGCAGGCCGTGCCCCCGGCCCGCGGGCCCTCGCCCACCGCCGGGGGTGGGGCGGCCGCGCGGCGGGCCGTGCTCGGCGCCCTCGGTCGGCCGCCAGAGGCTCCCTCTCGCTCCCTCTCCTGGGATTTGGCTGCCGGGCTCCCTCTCTCTGCGGCCCTAGAGTTAATCCCAGCGGCCGAGGTGAGGCACCTGTTACCCCAGGTCTCCCTCAGCCCCGCGGCCTCTGCCCCGTGACCCCCGACTCCCCCGCGGCCAAACGGCCGGCGCGGGGACGGCACGTGGGCGCAGCCCCCTCCCGGGCGGGCCGTCCGGGCCCGGGGGTGCGAGCGCGTCGGGGCGGCCCCGCCATGGCGTTGGGCAGCGCCGCGCGCCTCCGGGGGTCGCCCGCCGCGGGCAGGGCGCGCGTGGGGGCCGCGGCGCGAGGGGAAGCGGCCGCCTCCGCCGCCCCCCGCGCGGCGCCGTGAGGAGCGGGTGGAGGGCACGGAGCGGGCGGCGCGGAGCCGAGCGGCGGCCACCGGGGGGCGGGGGCGCCGGGGAGGAGGGGGGAGCGCGGCCGCCCGACCCTCCCCGCCGGCGGCGGCTCCGGCTCGGGTAAGGGGGAGGCTGCTCGCGGGGCGAGGAGTTGGGGCGGGCGGAGAGGGCGAGGGACAGATCGGGGCGCACAAAGGCTGAGTTGCAGGCGGGGGGTGGGGGTGGGCTGTGGCTGGGAGCGGTAGGTGGAGGAGCGGAGGCATGATCAGTGGGATCTATTGTTTCCTGGCACGTTGGGCGGAAAAACAAAGGGATTTGTGATCCTTACCCTGTCATTTTTTTTTTTTTTGGTCCTTTCCCTTTTTAAATGTGGCTGGGGAGCCCGGCTCTCCCCGCGCCACGCCGGGAGCCGCCTGGCAGCCGCCGGGAGCCGCAGCCAGTGTGCTAGGACTCCAGGTGCTCCTTGGCACCGAGCGAGACTGCGACCTCCTCCCGTCGCGCTCGGCGTCACCTGCTCTCCCGGCCCTGCCCCGGGGCCGAGGGACGGCGTCCCGAACCTGGCAGGGGACTCGGCCGCCTCTCAAGTTGGTGTTATTTATGTTTGTCTTTGGTGAGGGCAGGTTTTGAATCCCCCGGCTGCCCCAGCTCCCCCGCCCCCGCCCCCTCGGGCAGGAGTAGGCGGGGGAGGGAGTGGGGGGGGGAGCGGGGGAGGGGAGGGTGTGTGAGGCTGAAGCCGAGGTCCGGGTGGAAGGAGATGATGATCCGATGCCTTACCCCAAACCAGGCACCACACTCCCGAGCCTTTCCTGTTTGTCTGCATGGGCCGTGCATGCGTGCTGGGCCAGGAGCCGAGTTTGGCGACGATTTAAGTGAAAGTGTGTGTCTTCCTCAGCTGACGGTGCGTGGGGGCTGATGGAGCTCGGCCTAATATGAAAATCCCAAACCAAAACCAAATGAAAAAAACCTTTAGAAGATCTTGGAAGTATTTATGGCCGCCCTGATGGGTATGAAATCCAGCTGTGGGCTCCAGGAGAGCAGCAAGCCTGCATTGCGTTGCATGTTGAGCTTGTAGTAAGTTAGAGGCAGGCAGGAATAAACACATCAGGGCTGTTAAAGAGAGGTTTCATGGTACATTTGCTTTGTGATCATCACATTCTCATGCTTTTATTCCCATGACATTCTACATCCCTTTCCGTAATTAATAATATCCACTCTGAGGAAACTTCCAAATATTTGCTGTAACTGGACTGAGAGGGAAACGTATTGCCATTTTAAGAACTTGGTTCTGCTTGTTTTGGTCTGATAGTGCACTAGTGTTGCTCTGGGGATGCTGTCAAGGAGAACCCTGGACCAGAAGGAGGGAAGGAAGCCTCCGTAGGCATGTTTTGGAGTTTGTAAACATAGTTCCCGAACTTTTAATTGTATTTAAACAGAAAGAAGAACTTTTATCTGATGTGAAGAGTCCCGAATGAAATTCATGTTTCTGGGCAGTTTGATGATTTCTTAAAGATGTACAAACTGCTGATTTCTTTTAAGGTGATTCACAAAAGCAATCAAAACTTGGGCTAAAGTATTGCTTCCAAGTGTGCTTGTATGACTTGTATGTGTGCATGTGTGTGATTTGGGTAGAGATCTCCAAATTGTGTTTGAAACATTTTGTTACCAGAGACCAGAGTTATAACTTTTAAAGTCTTGGCTTTTAAATTCCAGGTCTTATAAGTAATTTCCTCTGTTTGAAGCCACTTTGAAAGGAAAAGTGTATGTTAGTTGAGTAAACATAAATTCAAATAAGTAAATGAATTCAGAAATTCATTCTTTTCTATTACAGATGAACCTCTAGTCTTGCTTTGAAAAAGCCATTTTGTGTAACTCTTGACTGAATAATTTCCTAATACACCTGTTGCGTGGATCGCTGACACAGTATGCTTTTTGAGAGGTACTTTTGCTTGATCAAATACTGGTGATTAGAGAAGAGAGGTATTTTTTTTTCCTGATCATTATGAACATTGGCTTTTCACCCTGAAATAAAAATGTTGAAAACCGAGTCTTCAGGCGAACGAACCACTCTCAGAAGTGCCTCTCCTCACAGGAATGCGTATAGAACTGAGTTCCAGGCACTGAAAAGTACCTTTGACAAACCCAAGTCAGATGGGGAACAAAAAACAAAAGAAGGTGAGGGCTCCCAGCAGAGCAGGGGGAGGAAATATGGCTCCAATGTCAACAGAATTAAAAACCTATTTATGCAGATGGGCATGGAACCCAATGAGAATGCTGCAGTCATTGCCAAAACAAGGGGGAAAGGTGGCCCGTCATCCCCTCAGAGAAGAATGAGGCCCAAAGAATTTCTGGAGAAAACAGATGGCTCAGTTGTTAAGTTGGAGTCCTCTGTTTCAGAGCGAATTAGTAGATTTGACACAATGCACGATGGCCCTTCATATTCTAAGTTCACAGAAACCCGGAAGTTGTTTGAGCGAAGTGTGCACGAATCAGGGCAAAACAACCGTTACTCCCCAAAGAAAGAGAAAGCTGGAGGGAATGAACCTCAGGATGAATGGGGTGGTTCGAAGTCCAACAGAGGCAGTACTGACTCCTTGGACAGCCTTAGCTCCCGGACAGAGGCTGTCTCCCCAACTGTGAGTCAACTGAGTGCAGTATTTGAGAACACCGATTCCCCCAATTCCATCATTTCTGAGAAGGCTGAAAATGAGTACTCAGTGACTGGACATTATCCCCTCAATTTACCAGCTGTGACTGTTACAAATCTCGACACCTTTAGTCGTCTTAAGGATTCTGATTCTTGCACTCCTCCAAGCAAACACGGTGATGATGCAGAGGATGCTCAGAAGAGCGACACATCCCCTGTACCAGAAGTGGCTTCGAAAAGTACCTCTCTCGCTTTGATACCTAGTGAAGAGGCAGAGCTGAGCAAGGAAGCTGAGGACTCCACATCTAACCAAGAGACTCCTGACAGAGTTGACAAAGACGTTCCCGGAGAACCTTGTGCTGAGAACAAGGCAATGCCAGAGGCTGACATCCTCTCCCCCCAGAGTGAGCCTTTAGAAGATGCCAAAGCTAATTTGGTTGGGAATGAGGCAGCAATGACACAGAAGAAAGAGCTTGCAGGTGGTGATTTTATCTCTGCTGATGCTTCTGGATCCAGCTGTGGGAAGGAAGTACCTGAAGATTCAAGTAATATTGAGAGTCCCCATGTTTACATGCACAGTGACTATAATGTATATAGGGTAAGATCCAGGTATAATTCCGACTGGCGAGAGACAGGCACTGAACAGGATGAGCAGGAGGATAGTGATGAAAACAGTTACTATCAACCTGACATGGAATACTCGGAAATCGTTGGATTGCCAGAAGAAGAAGAAATCCCCACAAATAGGAAAATTAAGTTTAGTAGTGCTCCAATTAAGGTAAGTAGGTCTTCTCAGTTTGTTTTGCAAGTTTTTTTCCCCCTAAGTTTTCTTAGTAGTATTTGGGCCTAACTGTATGCAGAACAGATTTTGACAACTAGAAGGAATTCAGGGTTGTTGATATACACATGTTGTTGGTGATTTTAAAAGTATGGGAGATATCCATCATATTTCCTGATGTGCTTTAGAGTTGCATAAGCCAGTATCAAGTAATATTAAAGTTGGAGAAGTTTGGGGATTGTGAGATACTTTCCAATGGACCAGAGTGTGAATATAATATTATGAACACTGAAAACCAGGGGTGTTAGTCTGAAATAGAGTGACTTCTATAACTAATTTTACCTAAAGTTACCCATAAATAATAACATTTTCTGAATCTAAACACTAGGATATCAAGTATAACACACAAAAGGGAGTCTTATGGTAAGCTTGAAATAATACTCTTTATTTCCTAGCTTCAAAAAATCTGAGTTATCCCTTCCTTAAGTGTAAGTGGATTGTGAGGAATGTTGGAATTTTTTTTTTTTTTTTTTTTTTTTGGTACTGCTACTTGGTAGTGAAAGCTTGATTCATGGAAATATATTAGCGGACTTAAATACTTTAATTGGAAAGCTATTACTGTAAATAGCTTTGCGTTCAGAATTTGATCTGTAGCTTTAAAGTGAAACTTTGTGAAAGGAAGTTAAGTTGATTTGCCACTCATGGATTTATTTTTACCTCTTGAAAACTGGATAAATGCCAGCTGAATTCGGATGCTCTATTCTAACGACTTCACTTAGTTCACATTTGGTAGAGGAATAGCACAGAGTACATCAGCAGCGGGTGGTGAAACATTATTAGCTGGTAATGGCAACAGGGTTAAGGAGTTGAGTGTCAGTATCTCCTGGAGTGCTGTTTCAGAGTGTCCTTGCCCCAGCCGCGTCCCAGGATCCTGGCATGCCCTCCTAGGGGAATCCGGAGGCAGCATGTGTAGTTTCATACCACTTTCTAGGGGCTTTTATCTTACACACTGTATATATGGTAGATTTGGAATTTGAGATGGCTTCTTATTAAATTTTCTCCTCAAAATCTCTAGTCACTGTCTACTGTCATTTCCATCTTAGGAAACTCCGATATAAGGCTGTAAGGTGTGTAGTTTACAAAGCAAAGAGAAATCTGACCTTGCTTTAATGATGCAATACTGTTTTGAAATAAAGTTATAACCTGTGAAGTTGCCTACAGGTGTTAGACGGTAAACTTTCATTTCACTAATGTAAGGCAGAAATTCTGGATCAGACCGGGCCATGTCAAGGTCAACTGTGTGTAAACTAGAGATGTGAGTCTAGTTCCTGAGCAAGCTAAGTTTACTTGCAGTGCTTTGCCCCCTTCCTTTGTTATTCTCCCTGGTACCCCCCAAATCCAGGCACTGGCTTTAGTGAGCCTGTTCCGGCTTGTTCAATGAGCTCCTGAATTTGACAGTTCATGTCCCCTTTGCAAGTGCTCCCATTTGAACATCATTGTTCTACCCCTTAGGAAGAAAGCAGTAAGATTAAATTGTTTCACATTGAACAAAGCAAGAATAACTGAAATGAACTCTTCAAGAAGTTTGTTAAAACCAGTGACTGACTCCCTTTTGGGCGGGGGGGGGCGGGGGGGGGGGGTTGCAGCTTATGAAAGTTGACCAAGTAGAATGCTACCCATTCAGCCAAATGGGGCACCTGCTATGTATCTGGGTTCTGTGCTGCCCTAAATATAACTGCATAGTAATAGGTTTAATGAACTATAAAGGATTTATCATTGAAATATGGCTGTTCATATATGATCAAACCAGTTTTGGGATATGAAACTTCGAATATCAAGTGATTTTTCCCCTAGTATTGCTTATATCAGTAAGCATTTTGCCTTTTAATTTTTATACACTAAAGATACTGTATATTTCATATAACAAAGAATGAAATAGATTACATATATTTAAGTTTAGCATATTTCACCAAGAACATAGATCAAGCAAAATATTTGTAAAGCAGAGAGATAAATGCCCGGTGTTTTATCAGGCAGTTAACAGTACTAGTTGGAGTGGATTAACTTTACAAACAGAAGATTTCATTCTTTGCCCTTTGTAATGAATAAGACAATTACTCTTTCTTGTTGTTCCCATTGTTTAACATGTAAGTGTGGTTTCACTTGGAAATTTTGAGAACTACTTTTCTACTGGGTGATGTTCGTGATGGTAATATCTAGATTAATTTGCAATTAAGACTTTGCCTTAGAGAGTAGTAAGACTTACTAAATTCAGTGTGTATTTATTGAAGGCTTGTGTGTGTATTCTGATGCTGTTTGCTGCAGGAGAACAAAAACTTATTGGGTTATGTCTTTCCTCTGTAAGCTTGTAGAGTCGAGACTTAAACACAAGGTATTTAAACCCATGTAATAGTGTAAAAACTTGTGCCTAAGTGTCTAATGAGTACTATAAATGTCCTTGGCTGTACTAGGTGCATGGAGTGATCAGGACCTGGTCAATCATTTGGAAGAGAATACACTCAGCTATTTCATATGTGTATTTCTTTATTCTTTTTATAAAGCATTATTTATAGAATGAGAAGTTATGATTTCCAACCAAAACCTTTTGCTTTGAAATTTAAACACATACCTTTTTTCAGAAGCAATAGGAAGCATATTCCTTACAGAAATGATCTTTAGAACTTTTACATACTTTTTCTGATACTCTCATTCTTCACAAGGGTAAGCATTCTCAACACCTTTAGCCTCTTGTTTTAGATCTTGTTTATGATCTCAGTGTATGTGATGTCCTCAGTTTCTATTTCAATTCTCCTATAGATATTTTAGATAGATACTTCCCTCGATCATAAATCTAATTTTCAGTCTGGACTTAGAAAGTCATTTGAATCATACCTGATCTTTCTTGTGTAGCCTATTCCTTATATATAATTGCTGGTGACTTTTAGAAATAGTTGGATTGTTTCTTAATGGATAGGTTAATGTGTTTCATAGTGTCCTGGAAAACTATAATGAGATTAATAACAGAAAACATAAAATCCAACTTCGAGATACGACGGAGTGAAGGAGTGTTATGAACCATGCTAATTTGAGACATGGAATTATGCCTTTATTCTCAGGAATTTCTCAAAACCAAGAGGTTGAATTAATTAAATTTGTCTTTTATAAATCAAGATAGAAAGGGCGACACTTTTTCATTCTTTATGTTAATTCAAAACATTTACTGAGTCCTTACTATATGTTTAGAACAATGCAAATGTGATAAATATATAAAATGATTGGAGCCTATCAAGTTAGAAACTGCCGGTAGGTGGGAAGTGTACAGCCCATTAGGGATGCCTCTAAGGCTATTCTCAGTCCTCTGCTTGGATGATGTTTCTAAGGCCACTGAGACCTTATTAAGGAAGCCATACCCCGTTCTCTGTTTCTGGTAGCCTTATGCCTTTCGGATTGGTGCTCTTGAAACATAGTGTATCTGAAAAGGGATATTTTCTAATTCTCAGCAAGAAGGAGATTGCAGGGTTAATGCTGAGGTGCAGTGCACTATACTTTTCTGAGTGTTTCCTCAAACTGTATAGAGTTTTACAGACCTGGGTTCAAAGGAGAATCACCCAGGGCAGCTGTGTTGCTCTAAACCCTACATCAGTGATGGCGAACCTTTTGAACTCGGCATGTCAGCATTTTGAAAAACCCTAACTTAACTCTGGTGCTGTTTCACATAAAGAAATTTTTTGATATTTGCAACCATAGTAAAGATTTATATTTTTGATATTTATTTTATATATTTAAATGCCATTTAACAAAGAAAAATCAACCAAAAAAATGAGTTCGCGTGTCACCTCTGACACGTGTGTCATAGGTTCGCCATCACTGCCCTACATGCTAGTTGTTGAAGACAGTTTCATTAGCGTTTTCTTCTTCACTTGGGGCTCTGCATTGTCAGGGGGTACACAAGGCTTTTTATTCAGGATAGTGCTCTGAGCATAGTTCTGAGATCCCAGTTTCTGTCTTTGTGGAGCTTTTTCTATCTAAAAGTCTCGCTCAGTGCTTCTTAAACTTAATATGCGTATGAATCAACCGGGGATCTTTTAAAATGTGGATTTGTGATTCAGCAGGTGTTTTGTGGGCAGTTACCTTGATGCGATGGTTAGCCTCCAAGTTTGCTACCAGCTATCAGAGGTTATGGCATACAGGCTCAGCAGCCAAATTAATATGCTGGAGTCACACGATTTATCAACTCGGTTTAAAACCCACAGCCGGAAGCAAGAGGAAAGCCATAGAGTAAGTTCATATACCTACAGTGCTAACGAGTTTGGAAGGGCCCACTGCCTGAGTCCTGGGTACACAGTATTCATATGTCCCATTCCTTTTTCAACTCAACCTTCCCCATTGATGGTGTGGCTATGAGGACTAAAGTTGATGTGTGAGCAAGGACTCCACCGACTAATGATGCAGACTTGCTCCAACACAGAGTGAGGACAGGTGCACTTAGATACAGCGGTAGCATTGCCAGTTTGCCTGCTGATGAGCCATGGGTTTTATTTGCATTTCTTCGGTAGAGCACCCAGGATAGGACCATGTTGAGTGTCCTAATGGGTGGCTGAAATGGAGAAGACATAGCTGTCAGTCCAGATATGACATGATGATAATTTGATCTTTCCATCCCTTTCTATTTGCAAGTAAACCTCTGTTTTTTTCCATCATGTTTTCTATTTTAGCATGTCTTACAGGTTACTAACTTACTTATTTAACACATATTATGAATTGTGCTCTCTTCTTACAAGCCTTTTTAAATATATATATATATATATATATATATATATATATATATATATATATATATTGATTTCAGAGAGGAAGAGGGAGAGAGAGATAGAAACATCAGTGATGAGAAAAAATCACCGATCGGCTACCTCCTGCATGTCCCCCAATGGGGACTGAGCCCGCAACCCAGGCATATGCCCTTGACCGGAATCGAACCTGGAACCCTTCAGTCCCCAGGCCCATGCTCTATCCATTGAGTCAAACCAGCCAGGGCTCCTCTTACAAGCTTTTATCACCTATACTTAATCAAGCCTCTGAGTGTTGCCTCTTTCATAAGCTGCTAGCTTATGAAATAATCAAACATTATCACTTCTTATGAGTTTCTCTACCTTTATAACAGAATTTAATATTCCCAAGTAAATCAGCAAACTCAGAAAACTGGAGGTCTGGGGTGAGATTTTGCATTTCTAACAAGTGCTCAAGTTAGTGCGGGGCTTCTTTCTGGTCAAGAGACTCCTCTTTGGGATCTGATTTTGAATTACAGTCTCTTGACTTCTGAAAGGGGCTAGTCCCCAAATACTGGGGAAGCTCATTTAACAAATCTGCTTTCCAGATGGGTTCGCTGTATGTAGCTGGTTGTGTGGAATAATATTCTTTGAAGATGAAACAGGTGTAAAGTTGTAAAGTGCATGAAGCACTCTGGATACCAAAGCGGATTATGACCCCTAAATTCATTAGGAGTTTGGATCATTAAAAATTCTGAACCCTTTGTGTGGTCAAAGTTTTTAAGTCTAAAAAGACAGGAGGAGGAAGTTCCCGATAGATTCAGAAATTCCATTTCTGTCATTATTTTGGACTCTAAATTAATATATTTCTAGAGAGAGTATAAGAATTGCCCTCTTAGTTAGTTTGCTGTTATTTGGATAACTTTGATGTCATGACATCTAAATTGGACATCCTTTTAAGTTTTGATGTTTTGTAGCTTATAGTTTATAACCAGGTAAACGTCAAATATTTGAATATACTGTGTAAAGCCTAATACTGAATATTTATTGAATGAAACCCTTTTCTAATATTGAGTACATATACTAACACCTTCCCCCCCACCCTCACTGAACTTTGGTCATTTGACATGTAAAAAAGAATTATTCTATACAGCAAAATATTACAGATATTTTGCTGTCATTTATTTATAATACAAAGATTTAAAGTTTCTTGCTTTTTGTGTCATCCATATATTTTATCTTCCTCACAAAGGACACTAGGACTTTAAAGATAAGAGGCTGAATTTTGGGGAAAATAACTTTATTATATTATTCATCTACTGTTTACTTTATTAACCCAGTTATATGCCCCTCAGCAGTAATTTGACTTAAATCTCGTCTGCATTAGCTTTTCTCTAACATCCTCTTCACCACTCAAAAAGAAAAAGATTTCAGAATTTCTGTAGAAATATACAGTTAGATATAGGATAACTTCTGTATAAACAAAACAAACATTGCTGTATTAAACTCTGAATATTATTTTTTGGGTGCTCGCTTTGCAACAATATACTGAATACTATTTCTCAGTTTTTGTGTTGTTATCCAAATTACTTAATACTTTTTCATAATTTTCTGTGCTCTTTCTTTTTGGCTCTATTTCAATTCTGTTCTTTTGCCTCCTTATAGTCTACAGTTTCTCACTTTGAATAGGAAGACAACATTTCAAATGCTGCTTTATACTTTTATTCCTAGTCACTTAAAAAAATTTCCCCTTGTTCTAATCTCTTCATTTTGGTTTGTGACACAGCAACTTAAAGATGAAAAGTACTTAAGTGTAATCTAGTGTAATTTCCCACTCACTTTAGTTAGCCCTTCAAGTAGCATATTGTTGACAGATGATCCTTCAGCTTCTGCTTGAATAATTCCGCTATGGGGAGTTTATTATTTTGCAAGGTCAAAGGAAAGTTAGAAGAAGGGACATGCTGTGTGTGTGAGTGCACACGCGCATGCACATATATGTGCTTATTTTCATTTACTTTTAACTTGCAATTTTCTATTGAGATAAAATTCAAACAATACAAAATTCCTATTTTAAAGCATACAATTTAGCAGTTGGCCGTATATTTACAGTGTTGTGCAGCCGTCACTGTTTTCTCATTCTAGAAAATTTCCACCACCCTAGAAAGAACCCCTGTGCCTGTTAGCAGTCACTCCCAATTTTCCTTCTTCCCGCATCCTCTGGCAAACACTAATCTACTTTCTGTCTCTATGGATTTGCCTCTTCTGGACATTTCTTATAAATGGAATCAGGAGCAGGCTTTTAAAAGGAATACAGGAGACACAAAGAGTATGACTTGGGATATGTTAAAAATTTAAGATTGCGTGAGGACATCAGACTACAGGAAAGTCAAAGAGCAAAGGCAAAATAATTTTCTGGACGGTGACATGGTCTAAAGATTAAGTGGCAAGATGTGGGAGCAACAAATTCTGTCTGCACTTTTATGCAGTGTCTTGGAGAGGAAGAAGACAAGAAACTGAGGAGACAGCAGGATACAGGAAGGGATGAGGGTACGTATTTGTCAACTGAGGAAGACTAGTGTATGCAGCAAAGAGGATGGCTGCAACAGCTCCCTGGTTCGGGACACTGCACTTCTGTTCATGTGCTCTGAAACTGCTGTTGATGAAGCATAAGTCTCTGCTTCAGCAGAGCGTGTCTTTAAAGGCACAGATAGTGCTAGTGCCGATTTTCATCTTTACATTGGCCTTTTCTAGCACGTCGGGACCCTTACCCTTTTCTAATGATCTGATGCTTATTTGCCTCCTACCGCTCTTATGTTGTTGCTTTCATGATTCTTTTATGTTGACTGGAATTGTTCATGGACAAACTTCACTGTTTGTTTTAAAAATTTTTCTCATCTTTCATTATTTCAATATAGAGTTCAAATGCCATACTTAATATTTTCTGTAATATAACCATCTGTGAGGTGAGTAATTATGGGTGGGCGTTTATTTAGTTTATTGCACATTGTCTACTGAAGCGTCTTATATATATATTACTATTAAGTATTATTAACTGGTAATGAAAGTAACCAAGAGTGACTTGGTATTCTGTAAACTTGGGAAAATTTGCCTCTTAAGGTCTTCATTTTCTCACTTGTAATTGAGGCTATCTTACCTGTAATTTATCACTAAGACACCTTTATCAGCTTTAACATCTTCTGATTTTTCTGTAAAACGTATTTGTACAATACCAATATTATAGCTAGTAAATATCTGCGCTATCATTTCAAAGGGAAAATTTCGGACATCTTTTGTTAAAATGTCAAAATGAAGAATTTATAATCAAGTGCTCTTGCGAATGTTATTTATGCTATACATTATAAGTAAACATTTTTAAGTGATTAAAATATTAAATCTAAGAGAGTGCATTTTTATAGAGTGTACATCTAAAGTACATCTTCAGAACGGCTCGATTATTGAAATTAGTGTTGAACTATATGTTAATACACCCTGCTGGGAACCTAAGAATAAAGAGAGAAATGCTTTGTAATACAGCTGCTGACATATTAATTGCTTCACTCACTTTTGTTCTGGAAATAGCTTCACCGCACAGTTCAGCATAATTGAGATACTGGTAATTTTTTGCACAGTTCCTAAATTTTCAGCCTAATTTGCTTCTCTTTTTCACGCACTCATCTTTACAAAAAGGACAATGAAATAGGCAGAGTATAAAAATATCTGAAAATACAATATTTTAGGAGAAAAGTTTTCTTTGCTAACCTAATCTATTTCAAGAGGGATTTTTGAAAAGCATTTGTAGAGTTAAATCTGTTCCTTATATATTTATGTATGAAGAAAAGTGGTTTTATATGAGATGCTCATCTTGCAAATTATTTTCTACACACAGTGGGCTAGAATGGGACACAGAGTGATTGGTGCGGGTCAAACGGATAAACAGAGCCCTGACCGTGGAGGCGTCTTTCCAGGAGTGACCAGTTGAGTCAGTATCTGGTGTTGTCCCCTTGATGCTTTTGGACCAGCGTGGCCTGGAGAAGCCGCGTGACTGTGCCCGAGTCTGCCACTCTGCAGTGAGGTGCACCTTTCTCTTTCATCCACTTCAGATCTCTCCTTCAAAAATTACTTTTACTCTTCATTTTCTTTCAAAAATTTGTCAGGACAGAGTTTCACGGAGAGTACGTTTATCCTGGAAAATTTATCTAGAATACAGGGAGGGATTTTAGAGTCCTAAAGCCGGGAGTGTCTGTTCAGGCTCCTGAACGGTTTTTCCTCCTCTGTAAGGACCTCAGTGGACGAGAGAGCTAGACAGCTTTATTGGTCGGTGTTTAAGATCCACCTGTGAGTCAGTGCCGTGCTGATGGGTTCTTTTACTAAGCACTTGTTTCAGATAAAATAGATGTACCAAGTTGTTACATAAAGGAAGAAAAAGACAAATTCGCCTTTTTTGTTATTAATCAACTGGTGTAAGTATTTTTTTTTTTTTTTAAAGAAACCATTCCTCAGGGGGAGAGGCAAAACTTTGCTGTAGGGTGTTTGAATACTGTCTTGTGCACCATTGCATAAAACGTATTTACTTTTAGAAGTTTATTCTGTAGGTAGAATAATAAAGGGCAGTAATTTAAATGGTGCATCAGTTATTACGGACTGTGCCCAGAGCACCGATTTCCTCTTAGAAATTTTAAGGTTGAGCATGGAACATTAAAATAAATACTTAAACAAAATAAAAGCTGCTCCAGAAATGAAAAATCCACGGTAAAACAGGGAAAGTAGAATACAGTAATGATGATAATGTAGATTTTCATTGACTTTTGGTATCTGTGCATAACACTAAATTAACAATGAAAGGGAATTAACCCTATATACAGTGTTTTGTTCAGCATCTACAGTTATTTAGCTAGAAACCTAAAAGTAAAATTATTGGCTAAAATACGTGTAAGCCATTTATACATACTGCCTGAATTATTACAATTAGCACTCCATTGGAATGGCTTTCTCACAATCCCTGCATGAGCACTGGTATTATTTATATGCTTTACAGTTTTCAGTTTGGTAGATGAAAAATGTCTTTCATAATTTCTGTGTATTATATTGATTTATTGGTGAGTTTGAATGATTTCATATATTTACAGGCCTTTTTAGATATGAATTCTGAATGTTTATTGCCTTTTTTTGGTGAATGATTGTTAGTAAGGAGTTTATCAAAGTGTTATTTGTCTTGGTAGACAGCTAAAAGAACTCATGTATCCAATAATAGGGAAATGGTTAAATTAATTATGACATATATACAAGGTGTAATAGGATAAAACTGTTTTAAATCATGTTTTCTAGAATTTTTAAAAATGAGAAATATTTTACAATATTGTGTAGGGTAAAAAGACTAGTAAAATATTTAATTGCATTTTTATCATTATTTTATTTTTAAAGTATATGTATTTACATCTAGAACAAAGATTGAAAGCTCATATATCAAAATGTTAATTCTCGTTATTTCTGGATGGAGAGAATAAAGGTGATGTTTAAAAAAATTACTTTTATTTTTCTAAATTTACTAAATTTTGTATAATGAACATGTTATTGCTTTAATTATATAAATATAAAAAAGGTGATGGGGTCACAATTGGAATGATCAGCAATAACAACTTAGGAAGTTGAAAAAAACAAATTTTTAATACCTTCTAAGATTGTAGTAATATTTAATATAATTTTATTTGGCAGTCATTGTATCATAGGAAAAACATTTTGGTTGAGGAGTGTAAATTTATGGAATACTGAAGAAGGGTTGGTGAACTTTTCACAGTTGAATTCATTAAGTGCATACTTTTTTACTTCTTGATAAAATTGATCCCACATTTGTGGCAAGCTTGTAAGTATCATGGGGGGAAGACTTTTCAATGTATTTTAAATTATGGTGTAACATTTGTATATCTGTTAGATATTTTCCTTGAGTTGCTGTTGTGTTACTTAAAATATGCCTTAAAAACTGGGCATGTATTCTGGATTTGAAGTGAAAAATACTTGAAAAGGCAGTCTTACTAAAATTAATACATATTTGTTTAAAGAAAGCCTAACAATGGTCTCAGGTGAGATTATGTCTTTCTTTTTGATCTGTTAAATCATTAAGCCACAACAGGCTTTCTCTCTCCAAAGATGAGACAGTAGAGAAATCAAATTTAGTATCTGGTCTATATGTAATCCTATGAAAACACTCAGTTAAAAACAGGATTTTGAGTTCTAGACCTCCACAGTGTCCTTTTGAATATGTTTCCTGTTCCAAAACACCAACCAGTATGTAGTTTCCTGTTGTTCTCTTTAACAAAACTTTTAGCTGAAAAGAGAATCATTTGATGTAGGATTAGATTATATGGTAGTGTATAATATTTTTAGTTAGAGTCAAAGGGTCAGTTCCTCTCATACATTGGGTTGTGTTCTATCTTTGAAAAGCTTTTGTAGATAATGCTGGAGTTTATAAAGGAGAAAAATATTTTTGTTGGGTGGTAGAGTTTTCCGAAATTAGAAATTTAAAGTATTGCTTCTGGCCTAATTAGATCAACTGATAACTCAAATCTTAACAGTTTCAAGCAGTTTGGCATTTTATAAGCACTTGTGAAGTCCTAATTAAATTGCCTTATTATTTAATCTGATGCTACATTATAATTTTTCATTATGTATAGTTAAAGCTTACTATAATATGGCTAATAAATTCTATTTGTATTTCATTGAATACTGAGTTTATAGTGGTAATATTTAGATGGTTGTATATTATTATAGGGATTATTTAAAGAAAAAAGGCAACATTATTATGCATCCAACCAAGTTTGAGATGAGACTTGTGTTTTTCCATTGGAGACCATGATTCCTGTAGAATTGTTATGTTGCTCGTTTCTTTTTTGAATAATGAGGTCTGTGATTTATATGTTTAAGGAACTGGAGAGCTATCAGGAGGTTGCCCCATTTGCAGATGTAGCAGTCGGAAGTTTTAGTTTAAAGTTACTTGGTTTTGATTCAATGAATTTCTCACCCTTAATTAGAGAATAACCATTGACTAAGTAGAATTGATCTATCTCACTGGAGGGTGATGGAAATAAACTCTAAATATTGATATGAAATAATTTTAATGTTTAGGCAATATGTTAGGGTTCTATTTAATGTTTAAGTAATATATTAGGGTTCTCCAGAGAAACAGGACCAATAGTGTGTGTATGTGTGTGTGTGTGTGTGTGATACACATGCATATGTATGTATGTATATGGAGAGAGAGATTTAAGGAATTAGTTATGGAGGCAGTGCTGCTAGGCTAGAGACCCAGGGAAGAACTGAGGTTGCAGTTCAAGTCCAAAAAGTGTCAATCAGAAGACCCAGGGCAGAACCCAGGTTAGGCACTCTGGGTTCAAGTCTGAAGGCTATCTACTTGAGAGTTCCTTCTTGCTCAGGGCGAAGTCAGTCCTTTGTGCTTTTTAGGCCTTCTACTGATTGGATGAGGTCTTAATACCTGTCTGGGTATTAAGACAGGGCAATCTGCTTCACTCAAAGTTAACCAATTTAAATGTGAATCTTATTTAAAAAATAATCTCATAGAAGCATCCAGAATAATGTTTGGCCAAGTGTCTGGATCCCATGACTCAGTGAAGATTACACAAAATTAACCATGAGAGTCTGGGACTCTTACTTGGTTGTACCCCCTGAAGATGTTTCAGGGAATTAAAAACCTAAATTTTCCCACATATTTTCGTGGAGGAGTTGTTAGAAAATTTGCTAAAGGGGTTCTCCCTTTTGGGGCAGTATGTAGTAGGAGGAGGTAGTAGATCACATGGTTTGGAATATCAGACCTAGATTCAGATCCTACTGACACATAATCTTTTTAAGAAAACATGTTTAAACTTTACAGGCAGGGACTTTGTGTCTGTGTTTGTTTTATGCTGTGTCTCTAGTCCTGTCATATGACTAGAGAGGCACATAGTAGGCATACAATTAGTGTTGGTAACCTTTAATGTCTATCCCTCATATTCCTTCAACTTTCCTATGCCCTATTCCCACAAAGGTCCAAAGTGGGATGATGGAGATAATATTTGTACATGTATAATGATTGTATAATTTATTTATAGGTAAAATCCTTCAAGTTAGCAGGTATAAATGAAAACGGAGTGATCCCATTACAGATTGTCATCTTTTCTGGCTCCTGCTCTGGTTTGCTCTTTCATTTGGGGAATCTCAGTCTATCCCCCTGTAGTGACAGTTTATAAGTAACCAGAAGCAGTCATTAAAGTATGGCTGCATGAGATATGGCTGTGAGGGTAGAAGGGCGAGAGTATTCATTTTGCCTTAACTTTATTTCGGCTTTGAGTGATTGCCCAAGCTTGTAATTAGTTGCAAAGAATATAAAAATTGAGGCTCTATATGAAAGATGTAATGCTCCTTATTTGAAATTGCAATAATTTGCTACAACTTCGGTAGCTTGAATCTATGAGTCTATCTATATTCTTACATGAAAATTTAAAGAATGCAATTAAATTATTTCTTACCATTTAGTCTTTTCTCACCTTTTATTTCCTGACCTGTTTATTAAAATGTGTTTTTGTTGTTCTCATCAGCCATTAGAAAGGAATTACCTTTTTGGATAACTTCTGCCTCCGTTTTTCTCGGTGACTCAAAAGTTAGTAATAAACTTCATGGAAACAAATAATCTAAGGTCTTGAAATCATATTTTTGGTTTTTATGTTTCCTCCATAAATTACATTATCTGGAAGATGTCTGACAGTTGTTATTAGGCTGAAATATGAAATGGCTTTGCTTGTTCATGTGAATTTGTTTATGTACATAATGTATATCATTTTCCCCTGGCAGAAATAGCTTTTAATGGCACTTTACGGAAGAAAATTGCTAAGCTGTTTTCTTTTTAAATAAAAACACAATAACTTTTCATGAGTTTATGTACATTTCTGGAGACACAAAAAAAGTGTTTCATAAAAATAAAAATAAAAATCACCTTTTAGTGCTAGTGATGTTGGGGAGAGCATATGATAATATGGAAGTTCATTGTGTTATTTGAATAAATTGAGCCAGTATGTTAAATGTTATGTTATTACTGCTGATATTTTTTGTTTTGAGATTAATATGATTATAACATTTTGTAATTACTGTGTGGGCAGTAGTCAAGAATGATAAATCACTTATTATTTGGGTGTTTATAAATAACTGGTTTGCTACAGCCACTTAGAGAAGCATTGTCTTCTGAATTGATAGCAGTCAACAAACATTATTAAATACTAGAGGCCTGGTGCATGAATTGATGCATGGGTGGGGTCCAGCTGGAGAAGGGGCCAGCCCCTGGTTGAACTCCCAGTCGAACTGCTGGTTGAGGGGACAATTTGCATATTTGCCTTTTATTATATAGGATACTTATGTGTTGAGCTTTCTGTCTGCTGTGTAGATATTAATATACATATGACAAGTCATTGCTCCTCAAGAAATTGATAGTCTTATGAAGGAGACAGGCAGAGAAGAAAACATTTATAGGATACTGTGATAAGTGCTGTGATATAGGTATATGCAGAAGGTGACCATGTATAATTTATTGTCCAAACTGACTCGTTTCAGAAGAAAGGGTAAATAATAATTATACATATTTGAGAAGTTAGCTAGTCTGAGTCTGTGTTTGTTTGTTTATTTATTTATTAAATAAGAGAATAGACTGTTGCCTAGTTGTCTTTGTATCACTCAGTGTTAGGGTAACCATGTAGTTTATTGCCAAACTGGGACATTTTTGGAGATTGAGAGAAATGCTATAAATACTTCTGTTGGGACAATGGACTGACCCAGGGCAGCCAGTACACATGGTCACCTACATATAACAGAGGTGCTCCTGAGTAGGAATGTCTACCTTCAGTAGGAGGAGGGAAATCAGCAGGGAGGGCTTCCTCGGAGAGGTGGTACTTGAATCTTTAAAGATGAATAAGAATGAGGTAGATATGTGGGACATGCTAAGTTGAAGGAAAAGCATGTTTGAGGCACCTACAAATAAATCAGAACAGCTGGAGGAACCGGAGGGGTGTGTGTGTGTGTGTGTGTGT
Organism: Myotis daubentonii; assembly: GCF_963259705.1. NCBI lineage: Eukaryota > Metazoa > Chordata > Mammalia > Chiroptera > Vespertilionidae > Myotis > Myotis daubentonii. Next base: position 49,219,026 of record NC_081849.1, read on the forward strand.
GTGTGTGTGTGTGGTGTGAGACTGTAGGCAGGTAGTATTTCAAGGAGGGATTGTATTCTAAGGGGTTGGAAATTAAATGCAAAGTCTGGGGAGTCATTGAAGAACTTTAAGGGCCAGATGACCTTATCATTTTGCTGTAGTGCCTCCCTCCTGTATATTGGTGGTTATGGAAGGTTGGAGGAAATCCATTGGTTCTCGTTCATTTTCTCAGTCTTTTAGTAAACATTTATCTTAGAAGCTTTCAACCAACTTCTATTTAATCAACTTGCTGGATTAACTGATGTTTTCCTTTTGCCGGAAAAGACTTACTGACTGATGCCCATCTGAATGATTTAGGCTTGCAGACTGTTCTTATGCCCTCACTACTCATCCTGCCAAGTTGAGTTGTAGGCTGTCTATGGGTTGGTTATTTATTTCTTTTAAACCTGTTTTTGCTCATGTTTCTTATCTAAGTGTGTATTTAATTGAATATTATGTAAATTGGTGAAATATGATTGTGACAAGAAATACCGTTTCTATAAATATGTAAATTGAATTTTTGTAAAGCTCTGATAAAGAGGTCACTTAAAAATCTTGCTGTTGAATTTAGTGAGGGTGATATGGGTGAATAAAACTGTTTGAACAAATATCTAGGAAGATTATTTTGTGAGTATTTTAAGTTTTTGCTCCACTTTAAGAAGGCCAAACTGGCCATCATAGCCAGTGCAAGAATGATAATTCCTATCATTAATGGCCCGATGATTGGTGAATGAATGTACCTTTAGGTGTCTTATATTATTATAGACCTAATAAAATATATATCAGTTTTTATGAATCCAAATTTTAACTGCCTCTTTCAATTAGCTGGCAGATTCTTAGTCTAAAATGCATTTGCTAAGATCACATCTTCTTGTAAAGAGTGTCTGTTTTAAACTAGGCACTATGCTACCTAAATAGTAGAACAATCCTCTCTCAAAGAGCCTACGTCCCAGTGGGATGGATGGACACGTAGGTCAACAGTTATAATGTAGTGAGAGAAGCACTGTGGTAGAGGTGTGCACAGGACACTGTGAGTGCAGAAGACAAGGCACCTGGGTTCTGGAGGCAAGTTAAGGGAAGCTTCTGGGAGGAAATAAAACTCTAGCTGAGTTTTGAAGGTTTAGTGTTTGCAGAGAAAGGGGCAGGTGTGTAAGGTAGCCGGAAGGCACATAAGGGAGAAAAATCTGGAATCTTTTGCAGATCTTTTGGTGTGGCTCAGTGGTTTAGCATTGACCCATGAACCAAGAGGACACGGGTTAGACTCCAGGTCAGGCAGGGCACATGCCCCGGTTGCGGGCTTGATACCCAGTAGGGGGCGTGCCGGAGGCAGCTGATAGATGTGTCTCTCTCATCGATGTTTCTCTCTATTCCTCTCCCTTCCTCTGTCTCTAAATTAATACAAAAAATTTCTTTTAAGTAGTTTAATATTGTTGGGACATAGTAAGGCACAGACAGATCAGGAAGGTTTCATTGCAGATGTTTTGAAACTTATCAGTCATTGGAAGGGATATTGAAAAATGAAAGTCATGGTTGGATTTGTGTATGAGAAAGACCACTCTTATGGAGAGTGGAAGATGGACTGAAGGGATAGGTGTGGAGATAGGGGTGGGGTGGGAGTCCAGGTGAATAGGGAGGGATATGCCTGATGAATGTAAGAATGAGTATCAAGACAGGCAAAGGGCAAACTGGGGCAAGATGGATTAGGCAGAAGATGATGAGAGGTGCTGATTTTTTATAAAATTAACATTTCAGTGCAAAAATTATATGCAACTGTTTCTTGCTTATCTATGTATTTCTCTTTCCCTGCAAAGGACCTTTTCTGGTGCTTATTTTATTACTGGTATATACCTCAGCAAATGAGAGATAGTGAAGGAATTAGCCAGATACAAAGAGGGAGTTTGTTGTCTTTGTCCAATATTTGCAAAATAGGATGAACTAATGGGTTCCTTGGAGCGAAGGCTGTGGATCTGATAGTTGGATCCAGGTATCAATGCCATTTGAGTACTGTGAGAAGAGAAAAGACTGGACTAAGGGATTAAGACCTGATGAGAGTATGTGGAGACTGCATGGTGGTGCAGGCCTACCTTTTGGAGGAGCAGACTTGGAGAGAAATACTCTTTGGAGAAAGTTTGAAAGAAAGATTTAATAAGTACAAAGGTTTAATGAAAGACCTTGCTGGTAGGTTGGTAGAAAAAGTAAAGAACTCTTAAACAGGCAGATTTGGAATCAGTTCAGGGCCGCAAAGAACCAGAGCTGTGCTTAGCTGTCAGAGCCTTACGTTTAAGACTGGATGGCTAATGGGTCTACCCACAATAGTCAGCTGTGCAGATTGATGGTACCTTCTGTAGAATTACTCTGCATGATCAGCTAGAAGTTTTTCTTTTTTTCCGTTGAAGATGTTTTTCAGCTGTATTTTGCCCTCTGATATGATGGATCTGTAATGATTCTAAACAAAGTAACATACATGAATATTACTCTAAATCAGCAGACTGAAACAGGATGCCTTTCTATCTTAATTTACTTGGAAAAAATAAGTACTCATCAGTCGGATACTGTGCCTGTTTTCTTTTCTGAAGGCACTGGGAGCTTCAGATGGTATTCTAGTTACTCCTTATTTATGACCCAATTGATTTCAAGCAATAGCTGTTTGACAGGTCATTGTAAATTAAAATCATTTTCCTATTGGCTGAATGTTGTACAGTGAGATTTCATTCCTGGAAGTAGATGCCACCTTATAAAAAAATACTAAAATTAGTCATGAAAATAAAAGAAGAGAACATACAATGAAAGTTTATGCAAATATTAGGTATACTAACCAACACAATAATAATGCTAACGTTCCTTTTAGGGTATTTTTCTGCATGAATTAGACTGACTGTGGCTTCTTAAAATACCACTTCTATGTGTAAGAATGTGTGCCGCTGAAAGTATTTGGCTGGGAGTGGCTGTTGCCATGGCTATTTATTCTTCAGTGAATTTTTGCTGCTGAGTCTACGCTGACCTGCTTTTGGCACTTACTTCATTTGAGGTAGGTGTTGGCCTGGGCATTAGCCAGTTTTAAAGATAAGTTTAGTTTTATTTGCTGTTTATAAGATAAGCTGGCAAATACTTGGGCCTGAGCCTTTCTGTCTCAGGGGTGGAGAGAAATAGTATTGGCCCTCTTTAGAAAGAATGACTTATGATGGTTTTTATTTTAAAATAAATTCATATTTTCTAGCTGAAAGATGCATTGGATTTTGTGCTATTATATTTTGCTTTATGATTTTGTAAATTGTGTCAAAAAGATTGAATTGCTACCAACTTCCTGCTTGAATTCCCTAAAATGAAGGTACTGGATTAGGTGATCTTCATATCTAGAAGTCCCTTGTAGATATAAAATTTTGAGCCTTTATTATATAACTAGAAGCCCAGTGCACAAAAATTTGTGCACTTGGAGGGGAGGGGAGGGGTCCCTCAGCCCGGCCTGTGCCCTCTCGCAGTCTGGGACCCCTCGGGAGATAACAACCTGCTGGCTTAGGCCTGCTCCCGGGTGGCAGAGGGCAGGCCTAATCCCTAGGTGCAGCCCCTGGTCGGGATCAGAGCAGGGCCGATTGGGGAGTTGAGGCGCCACCCCGTCATGCACAGAGCAGGGCGGATTGGGAGGTTGCGATGCCACCCTCAGTCACGCTCAGGGTAGGGCCGATTTGGGGGTTGGGGCACCACCCCCTGTCACGCACAGAGCAGGGCCAATCAGGGGGTTGGGGCACTGCCCCCTGTCACACACAGAGCAGGGTTGATCAGGGGGTTAGGGAGCTCCCCCCTGTCACTCACAGAGCAGGGCCCATCAGGGGGTTGAGGAGCTCCCCCATGTCACTCACAGAGTAGGGCCGATAGGGGAGTTGGGGCACCGCCCCCTGTCACACACACAGCAGGGCCGATCAGGGGGTTGGGGCGCCGCCCTCTATCACCCACAGAACAGGGCCGATCAGGGGTTTGGGGCGCCGCCACTCTCACACTCAGGGCAGGGCCAATGGGGAGGTTATGGCTCTACCCCATCACATACAGAGCTGGGCCCGTGGGGCGGCGGGGGGCGGGGGGGACGTTGGGGCGCCACCCTCTATCACCCACAGAGCAGGGCCGATCAGGGGGTTGGGGCACTGCCACTCTCACACTCAGGGCAGGGCCGATGGGGAGGTTATGGCTCTACCCTGTCACACACAGAGCAGGGCCGGTAGGGGGAGGGGGTTGGGGCGCCGCAACCCGTCACACACAGAGCAGGGCCCGTGGGGTGGGGGGGTTGGGGCACCACACTCTGTCACACACAGAGCTGCAGGGCGATCAGGGGGTTGGGGAGCTCCCCCCTATCAGGCACAGAGCAGGGCCGATCAGAGGGTTGGGGTGCCTTTCCCTGTCAGGAACAGAGCAGGGCCGATAGGGAAGTTGTGGCCCCTCCCCCTGTCACACACAGAGCCACAGGGCGATCAGGGGGTTTGGGCACTGCCCCCTGTCATGCTGATCCTGGTGCCTGGAGGCCTCGCAGCTCCACTGATCCCAGTGCTGGGAGGCATATTACCCTTTTACTATATAGAATAGAGGCCTGGTGCATGGGTGGGGGCTGGCTGGTTTGCCCTGAAGGGTGTCCTGGATCAGGGTGGGGGTCCCCACTGGGGTGCCTGGCCAGCCTGGATGAGGGGATGATGGCTGTTTGCAGCTGGTCACACACCCTTCAGGGTGGGGGTCCCCACTGGGGTGCCTGGCCAGCCTGGATGAGGGGATGATGGATGTTTGCAGCTGGTCACACACCCTTCAAGGTGGGGGTCCCCACTGGGGTGCCTGGCCAGTCTGGGTGAGGGGCTGAGGGCTGTTTTCAGGCTGGCGGGTGACTGAAGCTCCCAACCACTCCTTTTTTCCTTTTTTTTTTTTAATTCTTGGATTTATGGCTGTCACTGGAGCTGAGAGCCGGCTTTACCTCAGACCTCGGCTGCTGAAAGCAGGTTTCTGGCTTTGTTTACTTTCTGTATTTGAAACTTTGTTGTGACTCCAGCTCTGAGATCCCTGCTGACTGAAAACAGGTTTCTGGGGTTTTGTTTAGCTTCTATATTTGTAACAATGTTTCTTAGCAGCTCAGAGCCCAGCAGTGGCAGGCGGGGAACATTGGAGTCCTCTGTCACTGAAGCAAGCAAGCCTCCTGTTCGTGTCTGTAGCCTGGCTGCCAGCCGCCATCTTGGCTGGCAGTTAATTTGCATATCGCCCTGATTAGCCAATGGGAAGAGTTGCAGACGTATGGCTAATTACCATGTTTCTCTTTTATTAGATAGGATTCTTAATTCACTACATGAATAGTTAGACCCCTGCCTTTTGTGAACGTTGCTTTGCAGTGTGAGTTTAGTGTTTGCTGAGTTTATTAGAACTGAAGCAAAGTTTCAGAGAACTAATTCTGGAAGTTATTTAAATTTGGGCCTATGTTAAAATGGGGAGAATATGTATTCACAGCATTTGACCTTGGAATTCTAAGCAGTAGTGGTTGAGAAGAAAGGGGATGGTGGAACTCATTGTGACAGCTCGTGAATTAAATTAACCACCCACTCTGTCTATAATAATTATGATTCATTTTTTATAGTGCTCTTCATTTACTAAGATGGAGACAGGGATCCAGTCTACTTGGGCCTATGCTTTGTTTGTCAGGAAGGGTGATAGAGTTTTGATTCACTCTACTGTCTGATTTCCTGCGTGACTGGTATCGCATAACTGTGAAACATGGTTGGGAGTGTAGCACACACCTATAGATCAGCACAGTGTGATAAAACATGTACCTATATGATTAAAAGTCAGGAAAGAATTGACTTTGACTATAACATTCACATATCATATGAATGTTATAGTCAAACCTTATAGTGGTTCTCACCCTTCCTAATGCCGCGACCCTTTAATACAGTTCCTCAGGTTGTAGTGACCCCCAACCATAAAATTATTTTCGTTGCTACTTCATAACTGTAATTTTGCTACTATTATGAATCGTAATGTAAATATCTGATATGCAGGATGTATTTTCAAGGGTTGTGACAATTATTGCCTTTGGCTGTATATGTAGACCCACATCACTGTGTACATGTATGTATATAGCATATATAGTGTTCTGCTGTCATTTAGGAAAATTTCAGTGCTCTACTTATTAAGAACAGTTACATTATCAAACTACAAAGCTGAAAGAAATCCTCTGGGAACATAGTTTGCCGTGATTCCATTGGAAATGTGCACATTTACATGGCAATTAAGAGACAAATTTCCTCTCTGAAAAGTCAAATACACGTTGAAGTTAAAATATTCCGAACTCTTTGAATAAATGCCAGTGTAGCATGTGAAGTATCAAAATGCTTCTTAAGTAATCACTGAATTTAGATAGGCAGAGAGATCATAATAGAATTGAAGTGGGAGTCATTCTCCTCCCTTTTCTCAACTATATTGGAGACAAGTTTCAGTATGGCTAATGCTGTGTGCTTATATTTGAAAATCAGTGTGGTCAAATCTCCAACCTGTAGAACTATGAGCTGAAGAGTGGCATCATAGGGCAAAGCAGTGAGGTACAGTGAGATTAGGATATTTACAGTCCCCAGGTAAAGTCACCTGAGTAAATTTTAGTTTAATCACTTTGTCTCTATTTTGTAACCACCTAGAATTTCTTTATAATAGAAGAAAGTTTTCTAACCACTTGCACACTTCACAATAATAGAATAACAAGAAACAGCTTTGATTTTGGAAGTAAAAAAATATGCATTACCAGTGTATCAGCAATCAGGTGAGGTTTGAGTGCCTACTCATCCTAGCTGCTGCAGTCTTCAGGAAATTCATTTGCATTCCACCTCACAAACTTTTATTTTTTTTCAATATAAAAATTTTTGGGGTGATATTTTGTATTCTTTTTCATTTTATTTTTATTTATTTAAGAAAAGGTTTAATTTATTGAGGTGATATTGGTTAATAAATTATACAGGTTTCAGGTAAACAGTTTTACAGTATGTCATCTGTATAGTGTATTGTGTGTTCAGCCCAAGTCAAGTCTCCTTCCATCCGTGACCATTCGTCTCCCCCTTTACAACTTCTTCTACCTCCCCCAACCGCCCTTCCCTTTGGCAATCACCACACTGTCTTCAGTGTCCAGGAGTCCTTTTTTCTTTGTTTAAGTCCTAAAATAAACTTCTCTCTCTCTCTCTTTTTTTTTTAACTTCTCTTTTAAAGATCCTTTTGTTATTCTGCTTCAATCAAGTAATCTACATGACAGTGAGCTCCTTGGGGGAAAGGAAGCTCCATGACTTTGTAATTTTTATGTCCCCACTGCCTGTGGCACCAATTAAGTGCTCATTAATTAATTGTGAATGAATGCAACTTTGCAGCCATCTACCCATAATTTAGTTATATGAGCTCACTCCTGATTTCCAGAGCTCTTAGGCATTAATTAGACTAACGAAGCCTATGAATTACAAGTCTGTGCCAATAAGTGGTTTGGTTCCATACAGGAACTATATGAATCTCATATAAACTGATTTAAGAGAAAAATTGGAGAAATAAAGAACATTTTTTTCTATCTGAAATTAAAAAAAAACAACCCACATTTTTATCTATCTGAAGAACCAGGTCATTGTATAGGTGGCCCTGATGATGGGTATTGGCCTTTTGTACAATAGAGCATTTTGGATAGGTTGCCAACCATCTCATTTTTTAGTTTAATTCAGAATAACTTTGACAATTTTTTAAATATATTTTATTGATTTTTTACAGAGAGGACGAAAGAGGGATAGAGAGTTAGAATCATCGATGAGAGAGAAACATCGATCAGCTGCCTCCTGCACACCCCCTACTGGGGGATGTGCCTGCAACCAAGGTACATGCCCTTGACTGGAATCCAACCTGGGACCCTTCAGTCCACAGGCCGACGCTCTATCCACTTAGGTTTGTGATATTGCTCACGGAGGGATTTGTTATTCCCTTGCCATTATTCCAGAAAATATATGACATTTCTTATGGGAGGGGAGCTGATATTTGAGATGTTATTTATTTAAATGACATTCTTATCTCCTTTTGCCAGTGGAGGGAGGTGCTTTAGGAATTTCAAGCATCTTCTTACTATTACCCTTGTAGAAGTCTGGAGGTATACAGAAGTGGTGTTTGAATTTCTTATTTGTTTTTGGATTTTCTTTTTCATTTAAAATGCTATGAAATATATTTCTGAGGTTCTTTTTATATCATGATTACTTTATGTATAACTTTTATTGTTTTCCCCTCATTTGTTCTCTGTTTTCAATGTTTTTCTTTTTATATGGTTTAATTTCTTCCCCTGTGAGAAAGTAATTGGATGGAGCCCTTGAATCTGCTGTCTTTGTCTTTTGTAGCTTGTTATACACAAACATCATATGGTTGGAGTTGATATGATAAAAAATTTATTTTTTAAAAACTTATCTGTTTCAAAAACAGAAATTTAAATTGGGTTTTATTTCAGTTGTAATTTGTTTATTATTTCCATAAGGTCCAGACTCCCTAGTTAAGTTGATATGTATAATTTTGTAACAAAATTGCCAGTTTAAAGGCTGCCATTTTCACCCATAAACATCTTCATAGAATTCCCCTCTTTGCCATCAACTTAATCAAATTTTTTGTTCTCACTTTTAGGGTTTTCCCTTTATACTCTTTTTCTACTAACATTTCCTGCTGTTTTCCATTTCATTTTATTTTGCCTACATAAACATATTTGTTTCTCACTGGGAAAACTCAGTTTTAGAAGTGTTGGTTTTTCTTTTTGAAATTTTGCACAAGGCATTTCATGGAGAATTTCAAGTGATTTACATAAAAAACCCACAATAAAAAACAAAAATAAATAGAGAATCAGGATAAAGCAAAGAAGAGCCCAAAATGCAGACTGTAAATCAGCAGAATTAGTTACTCTGCTTGTGTTTCCCATGTGATCTTCAACATCCTTCAGACCAGAATGGAAAGGAGGTTCATTCAGTTTACTTGCTCCTAACGCCAAAGGACAAGCAGTATTTTTAACCTCAGGAGCCACAAAACTTTATGATAATAAAAATAGCTAAAATTTCCCCTGCTAGGCACTACTTAAACTTTATGTCTTAAAGGGTTTCATTTGTGTTAATTCATTTAGTCTTTAGGATAGCCAGTCACTTTACAGCAGCAAAATTCTAGAGAGAGCACTTGAACATGGAGCCCACAGTTTATGGGTGGACCCAGAGCCTGTTGTAATACTCAGTCTCCTGAGTAGGCCCTTCTATAGTTTTACCCCATTTGGAAAATAGTTTTCCTATAAATACTTTTAACTGAGTTTAGAACTGGTTACCATTCAAATACATTTCAAATTCCCGATTTAAGACAAATAAAACTAACATTTTTAGTTTTCCTTTGTTAATGTTATTTTATTGACTAGTCTTTAAAAACTTCTATGAAATAGTTTGTATTTTAATAAATGGGGAACCAGAACCAGAGTGTTAAACCCAGAAGATCAGGGTAATTAGGAGATGGCCCAGGAGTAATTTGAAAGTAGTGTTGTGTTTGGGCAACATTTTGGCCTTTTACAGGATGTACTTTTTACATCCAGAGTATATTATTGGACCATCGATCAGTTAATGTGTTTTTCCTGTATCAGACTCCCTGACAGCTCAGTGAGTATAATTGAGTTGCAACAGCACACCCTTTACAATTTAGACATCAAACACTTGCTTTGAACATATTGTCCTTTGTTTAATCTTCTCTAATGTGACCTTTGAAAATCCCTAACATGTGGTATGAATTTGAGAGCTCAGTCTTAACTGCTAAGATTCATCCTGAGTTTTAGCATCCAAATATTACCCTTGTGTTTATAAATTAGTATTTTTTGTCACAAAGATCTGGCCTTTGAATTCAGAACAGATTCGTTGCAGAGTTGAGAAAATATTTCAAAGCAAATATAGTCAGCAATTCACAGTACCTGTTTAGTCTATTATCTGAACCTTTGTCTTTTCTTTTGGCCCTTTTACCTTGTTTTGTAGATTATCCTTTTAAAGTACATGTTTCTGGAGTATTGAATATAATGCTTTGATTAGCAACAATTCTAACAGAATATTATTTAATAAAGTATGAGGATAATAGAGGCAGACATTGGGCTTTAAGATATATAGATTGTTATACTTATTATATAGAGTGTATGCTCATAAATTGTGTACCTCGTGTTTTCATACATTATCTACGGAGAGGTAATTTTCACTGCCTGGAATTGATAACCTTCAGTTCTTTTCTCTCTGCCAAGGACAGAAAGGATGCTAGGGGCTGTTCTACTACCTAAACATTATTCCTTTCCATAGTCCTTCTTACAGCACCAATAAACAAGGGCTTTGTACAGTCTACTCTAGAGCAGCGATGGCGAACCTTTTGAGCTCGGCGTGTCAGCATTTTAACTTAACTCTGGTGCCGTGTCACATATAGAAATTTTTTGATATTTGCAACCATAGTAAAACAAAGACTTATATTTTCTATATTTATTTTATATATTTAAATGCCATTTAACAAAGAAAAATCAACCAAAAAAATGAGTTCGCGTGTCACCTCTGACACGCGTGTCATAGGTTCGCCATCACTGGTCTAGAGCAAGCATGTTAAACTCGCGGCCCACAATGAATATTTTTGTGGCCCAGCCAATATAACGGTATGTAAGAAACATTTTAATAAAAATTTCATAACTTAATTTTTACAATATCATGTTATACATAATAATTAATAACGAACTACAACATTCGCTGACGACTGATTACTATAGTTGTGTTGCATTCATTTCCCTTATGCACCCCTACGCGCCCCTACGTGCAGGCGCACCATTTCTCTCCACTAATATGAGCAGTGAATATTTAGCAGCTGATTGCCACGTCATTAGTCTTAGACTGATTTGTTTGGTGTGTACAACAGGACATATTTCACTTTCGGAGAACAAGAGACATAGGTTTATTTGTGTTATGCTTATTAATTTGTGCAGTTATTCAGTGTCTGGAAAGTTAATGTTCAAGAAAAAAATATTAATTTTGATTAAAATGTTCTATTTTATGTTAATGATTACTCATTTATTACATCCCTTTGTGTTCAGCATGTCTCTATCTAAATATACCTACATTTCTATGAAAATTGAAGCTTTTATTTTTGTGTGGCCCACATGAACTTAAACCTTGCTTATTTGGCCTGTGTTAGCCTTTGAGTTTGACATGCTTGGTCTAGACTCTAGAGTCAAATGACAAGATATGGTGGCATGTCCCAAAGATGTGTTTTACTGAATATTAGTTGTTTAAGAAGTACTGTGAAAAAATGATCTGTGGTTAAATATGTTTGGGAAACGTTTTACCATAGCCCTTCTTAGAGAATCACAGGACAATTAGCCTTCTCATGGCTCAAGGAGACCACACTGGTACATTTCAAAAAATATTCTCTTCCTGCCTTACTCGTTTTCATTTAGCATTCCATGATGTTATGTAGCATTCCTTGCCTAATGGAACACACTTTGGGAAAAATTGTTGTACAGTTTTTAAAACTGAATTTTTCCCTTTAGATTACATTTCAAAAGTTCAGTTACTCTTATTGCCTTCTCCCTTCTGCCCTCACTGATTATGCCATAAAAATGAAATTTTAAAATGAATCTTGGGTTATGATAAAGTGATTCAATTAATGAAAGTATTGCTATAATAAAATAGTTTCAACTTTCAGTAATGCGTGTTGATTGAATAAGTAGTCCATTTTTGCTATTTCATTTTAGAAACCAGAGATTCTGCATTTTAAATTTTCTTTTAATCTGACTCAGCCTGGATTATAGCATACTGTATTTTCTGTCTCTTGATAACCATATTGAAACAAAATCCAAGAACATTAAAAAAAAATATGTTTTCTTACTGTTTAATTGGTAAGAGTGGAGTAAATATTTTAGGCTATATTATGTTTGGAAAGGAGGTTTGAACAGTATTCTCACCTCTTAGAGAGAGATAGCCTGTTTGGATAATTAAGCCTAAATTAGTTTTCTTCAATCACCAGGTCTAAGTGTTGCTTTGTGGGTACCAGAGAAGGCATTGGCCTTGGAGTGAGGATTCTTTGAGACTTTCCTAGCTGTATTCGTCTATTGGTAATCATTAGCTATAAGTGATCCTTTTATAAAGGGCCTCAATTTCTTCTTCTGTAAAGTAAGAGTCCTATTAGATGATCTTTGTGGGATCTGTTCTAGCTCCTAAAGTCAGTTTTCCTTAATTCTATATGTTAAACAAAATTTTTAGTTTTATTTTGGCCTAGAAATGATTTTAACACCAAATCAGGCTTAGGCCAGTAGCATTGTTTGTTCTTTGATAATACTAGAGGTCCAGGAAAAGAGCTTCTCTGTTTCATCCTACTATTTTCTGTCTCATTTCTTGCATGGTCTTCTTTATTCTCTGGATTTGAGTAGAGCTGTCTTATTTGTGGAGGATCCATTTATTGTTGATGTTTAAATAGAGAAACCTGAGCAAACATCATATGAGAAAATCTTTTGAAAGTACTTTACCCTGAAATAATAAAGTTGCTTAAATCAAGATATTAATAAAATTTTCTATTAAGTACAGGGAGAAGAAAACAATATGTACAGGGTGAACAAAAATAGGTTTACAATTGTTCATATGGAAATAATACAATAAATAATAATACAAGAATAAACTCTGTGTTTCATGTAGAATTACTGAGGGGAACTAATACCAAATGGTAAAACATTAATTCTGTAATATATTCAGATTAATGAATGACCAGCCCATGGTCATTAATTGCTTCTTTGACTTTGAAAAAATTATTTCTCTAGTTCTCAGACTCCTCAGTGTGTGTGTGTGTGTGTGTGTGTGTATATATATTTAGAATTATCTAAATACATTTACATATATAAAAGTAAAAATAGGACCATGTTTTTTGTGGGGGGTTTTTTTCTTCATTATTCTTCCTTTTTTCAATTAATAGTATTGAAAACTGTTATATAGTCATTTCATGTCTCTGTATCATCATTTTTAATAGTTCATTAGTATAGATATTATAATTTATTATTTATCTTTTTTCTATTGATAAATATTTGATTATTTCCAAAATTTTTTATGGTTTCAAGAGATGCTGCAGATAACATTTTGGTATATTTTGTGCATGCGTGTGTGTTGTTGTGGGATAGATGCCTATTCAGAGTCTTTTCATGTAAACTGGGTTGCATCTCTCTCCTCTAAGCATCCAAAGCTTCCCGGGCATCGCTCTATCACAGAACCAAACCGTGTTTTATTGGAAGTCTGAGGCTGTCCCCTTCGCTGGATGTTCTTAGGGGGTGCAGGTTGTGATTCATTTATTGTTGTATCCCTAGCACTGAGCACATAGTCATTAAAAATAAATTTGAACTGAACTTGAAAATCATTATCCAACTTTTCCATTTTAATGTCTTGGCTTATATCTCACAGACTTCTTTAACACTCCAGTATTTTTTTCCAGTGCATTGGGATCATGACAATATAGATCTCCTCATGTCCATAGCCATCAACATATAGAGTAGCTCCTCTTCTTTGCAACTTGAGTTTCAGAAGCTTGGCATAACCCAGTTTCACAGATGTGGTTTCTTACAGAATGAAATGTTTTACAAGTCTCTAGAGATAATTCTCCTCATTAGAAATCAGGGGATGAGAACTTTTATGTAATCAGCCTGTGGTAGAGCGAAAAGGATACATACAGGTTTTGGAGTCAGATGTTTGAATGCACCTTCTCTGTGGCATACGAGAGTCATTTACACAGGGTAAGTTTATTGACCTCTGTGAGACCCAGTTTCCTCATCTGTGAAATGAAGGTAGTATTATATATGAAGATGGGTTATTGGAAGGATTAAAGAAGGCCTTAAATGTGAGATGCCTAACGTGGGACTTAGTTCAAGGTAGGCACTTGGGAAATGTTAGTTCCCTTTCCCAGTTACCTTCAGAGTTTTCCAGCCTTAAGGGGAACTGGCCTGCCAAAGCACCCACTGTCATTTTCTATGGCACTGGGACTCTCTGGTAGAGTAGAGGGGTATTATACTTGACAGGCACTTCCAACATTTTAGAAATTTACTGTTCATTTTTTTTCTCATTCAGACATGTCTTCTGTCTCCAAAAATGTTTCTCCTTGGGATGAATATGTTGACTGTGACCAGGAGAAAAGTGCTCCTACTTTACCACTGTTAATGATTTCATATTTGTATTGCAAGTTCTTCTTTCTCTGTCATCCTCTTTAATGAGCTTTATTTGAAAAATTTCCTTGATTTGTCCTCTTTCAAAGTGAGGCAAATTATACTTGTCAGAAGGTCAGAAATGGTCCTAGTTCTCATCTGTCTTGATCAAACCCATTTTTAAACTAATCTGTAAATTTCATCAGACCAATTTGTGAACAAATAGAAAAACTACTTTCAAGAGCATGTACTGGCAGAGATAGAATTAGTTGGTTCTTTTCTAAGTAAGCTCGTTTTAGGGTACAAAACTGAAATATGTTAGCTTTGGGAATTGAGTGACTTGTGGCAATATTTTCTCATATAATCTTTGACAAGTATGATGTGGATATACTATTTCTATGTATTTAAAGGAGAAATAGTGATTTTTCTTCCTCCAAACTGTGGGGAAAAAGCATGTGGATTGTATAAGAAAATGTGTTATTATTTGTTTACTGGTGTAGTTATGCTAAGCCAGGACTTCACTGATGTGTGATGTAGGTGAATCACTGTAGCAGGGGTCCTCAAACTTTTTAAACAGGGGGCCAGTTCACTGCCCCTCAGACCGTTGGAGGGCTGGACTATAGTTTAAAAAAAAACCTAGTCGGCTGCTAAGCAACAGGCAGCGGCAGCAAAAACACCCGGTGGGCCGGATAAACGTTTTCGGAGGGCTGCATGTGACCAGCAGCGTAGTTTGAGGACCCCTGCGGAGGCTAGGTTTGGAGGGAGAAGATTCAGGTGTGGGACTCAGCTCCAGAGATTACTAGTCTTGTACTGGTGTGCATGCAGCTCTTACCAGTCTCCATTTCTTCATCTAGGAAAAGACATAAAATACTTCTCCACAGTGTTGTTTTGGGAATTAAAGAAACGAGTATGTGAAACCAAACCAGTTTCTAAACTTGAAAGTGTTGCCTACGTACTGTTACTATGCCAGCACATAGTGTAGTGCTGGTCAATGGTAGGTAGACAATAAGTATTTGGTCAATAAATGGACCAGAGACTTAAGCTGAAACAATTTGCTTCTTAACAAACATTCAGGTTACCCCTTTTTATTTTCTTCGTTCTCTGTGTTCCACGTGAAGAAAAAATATTAATATTTAATACATAAATTTTTAGCAGAGACAAGATTTTGATAATAATGGATTGCTCAGTATTCAGTTAGACTGTTGAGCACTTCAGTCAACAAAAGACTAAGGATACAAATTATTTATACTGTTGAACAGTTTACATAATACATATTTGTTGAACATATACTACGTACTTAGTTTTTAATCAGTTAGGTAAACTTTGATTGGGAGCACACCATGTGTTCAAACCCAAGGGACTATATAGTGTTGAGCAAACTCACCCAACCCTGTAACCTGCCAAATATACTCTATCTCTTTGCTTCCTCCCTTACCTTGACCTGTCCTGATTGCTGATTGCAAGTTCCACAAGTGCAGGGTTATATCTCGCCCACTCCTGTACTACCAGCATTTGGTGTGGTGCCTAGGGCAAAATAATTGCTCAATAAATATTTGTCGAATCATGAATAGATAAAGGTCCTGATTAACAGTGTTTGTATAGAAAAGAACTTGAGCCATAACAATCATAATGGCTAACCTTAATCAAACTCTTACTACGAGTCATGTCCTATGCTAAGTGATTTACAGGCAATAACTCATATAATTATCTCATAATACCTTGAGTTGGCTACTGTTACTATTCACACTTTTACACAGGAAGGCTTGGCATCTCAGAGAGGTTAGGCAATTTGCCTGATGTCTTATCTCCCATTTCTTCTTTTCATCCATTCGGGGATCAAATATAGCATGAGCTCTCCTTTTCGTTTTTCTTTTGCTAAAACTTAGTTAACTTGAGCCTAGTCTATTTCATCCAGATATACAACATCCTCCTTAATACTGTTTCCCTTCCCTCCAACTCACTCCTAATTACTCTGAAGAATCTCTCTTCCCTTGATTTGTGAGCTGGAGATAATGCTTGCTAATCATAGTTCATTCATAAACATGACATCGGTATTATATTTGTAATAAAGGAAAAGAAAAGCTTCAAGCTTTAAAGTAAGATAAACCTCTAGAATCCTTGAAAATAATTAAAAGTCAATTCTGGATCCCTGCAAATGTGTTTATCTGAAACCTGCTCCACTGAAATCTACTTTTCTTCAAGACCAGAATGCAAGATCAAAAAATAAAGTAACAGATATAATTTGTTTTGGTAGATTCATTGAATTTGAAAATTGGAAACAAGCTTATTTTATTTTTTAAATTGTGAAGAATCTTTTATAAATTAGAAAACATCAAAAAATAAGTAAGGAAACTAGAATTCTTGGTGTTAACTCTGCCAAAAAGCACCTTGCCAAGCTCCCATCTTTGTGTAAGCCACAAAAGTCTTTCATAAGCAAGAAATAGACCTCTTAGGAGCAACAGTAAAATCAAAGAAGATCTGAAGATTTCCATTATGCAAACTCTCATTGTGATTCTTCATTTTGCCACAAAGAATGAAAGATAAGTATCTTCTACTTGGGTTGATGTTATCTATCAAAGACCAACCTTTTTAAAAATTGAGAAATAGCAGGAAAGAGTAACATACAAGGACTGAGATAAAATAAAAGTAGAGAGAAGAAAAGGTTTTTAAAAAAGTAGTGGAATTTAGAAGCTTTCACAAGATCAGATGTAACAAACGGTAATAAAGACACAAAGGAGAGGTCAATTTTGCCATGAACAGGTGCTTGTGATGAGTTATGTAGGTGAGGAAATTGTGTGTGTAGTGTGTGTGTGTGTGTGCTTGTGACCTAAACACCAGTGAAGATATGGACATTGGAATTGTATCTTTAGCCTTCTTGACTGGCATCTGTACACTGGCATATGTGACAGTGGTTCATTGAGAATTTGTACCTCTTCCATGTGCTGTTTTTAAGAAGACATGAAAGTATGTTTGCATAGTTCACAAAGGAGTTTATCTAAAGGTTTCTAAAATACAAGTTGACACTAAAATGGTCAAGCCTCAATTGCTAACTTTTTTCCTTTTTTGCCCTCAGTTGACCCATTTCCCAAACATAAAAGCCACTCGTATTTGGGATCTGAGACGCTTCTGTGGGCTGGCAAGTGGGGAAACCTAATTTCTATCTAAATCTTGATTTTTGTACAATTAACTTTTCATTTCTATATATCTTAAAAAATCTTTAAAAGCTCATCTTGATGATAAAAGTTGGAGTGCTTTCTTTGTTTTACAGCAGTCAAGGAAATGAGGAAAAATGATTGAATTTTCAGTGAGGCAATATAGTTTATCGGAAAGAGCATGGACTCGGTTATGTAAGTTTCAGTTGTCACGTCCTTTATGTGTCTTTGGGCAGAAGTGACTTTCTTTGGCCCTGTTTCCTCACCTGAAAATGGGAGTTTTTGCCTTACAAGGTTTTGCAGGTTACATGAAATGTATTCAAATGGTTTAGTTTGTGTCTGATATGTAGACTCACACAATAAATATTATTTTCCCCACTGCTTTCT
The DNA here is from genome assembly GCF_963259705.1 of Myotis daubentonii. Taxonomy (NCBI): domain Eukaryota; kingdom Metazoa; phylum Chordata; class Mammalia; order Chiroptera; family Vespertilionidae; genus Myotis; species Myotis daubentonii. The sequence continues at coordinate 49,236,762 of NC_081849.1, forward strand.
TATTCTAAGTCAGATAGAATATTTCTCTTTGATTCTTACCCTGGGACGAGCACTCAGAAGCCACAACAGCACAAAAGTCATTTTCCCTAAGCTATAGAATTCACTAAGAGTTAAACATGAGCTTCAAATTAGCTCTCCCGTGTTCTGCAGCAGGAAACAGCCACTTCCTAGACTTGGATGGGGGTATAAAAAGAGTATGAATCCATCTAGGAATGAGCCAGCCATCTCATTAAAAGGCTTTCACCATAATTGAATAATTTAGAACAGAGGCAAACTATGACCCCTGGGGCAAATCTGGGCCTCTGTTTTTGTGAATAAAGTTCTGTAGCAGACAGTCAGGCCTGTTCTATTAAATGTTGTCTGTGGCCACGTTCAAACCCTACAGGCAAAGTGAGTAGCTGCAACAGAGATTATATGGTCAGCAGGATCGAAAATATTTATTGTCTTCCCTTTACAGAATAAGTTTGCCAACTGCTTATTTAGAAAGCTGTAATAGTATGTTAGGTGAATATTTCCTGACAAACTTTGGCTTAAATGTTCATGCTTGAAGAACTGTGTTAATTTTCTTACTTAAAAATTCATCTTGCACCTTTTGAGAGTTTGCTACACTAAGTCTAGGTTAAAATGTGATCTGGAATTCATAGATCTCAATATTTTTCCATTTTTGGCTAATTAGGTGTTTTAGGTAGAAGATGTAGTCTTTATTATTAATATTTCATGTGTTTTACCAAAATTTCAGGAAACCTTTTACAAAGTTACTGAAACTTAGTGAACTGCAGATTAAATAATTTAAGTGCTTATATTATTTGACACCTGTTTTTGGAAGTAAAGCTTTTGTCTGCATCTGCTTTATCTACTAATGCATTTTGCACTATCATGGTGCAGGGTGGTGTGTAGACCCTGGGAGATGGCAGTGGGTGGAGACAATATTTATTGAGTGCGTTTCACATGTAGTGGTAGGCCCTTGTCCATATCGACATTTTAATAGACAGGCCTATAAATTATCAGTACTAGTATTTCTATGCATGGTACATAGTGATAGCTTATAAATAGGTTGAAATGTGTTATGGATTCAGATCTCTTGCAGTTGGGTGTGATTATGAGAGAATCAGTGAAGGACCAGTTGTGGCCTCCATTTTAGCAAAACTGGAATATATATTCTTTTTAAAAACTTTTCAATGACAGTTTACTTTCAGGATTATTTTGTATTGGTTTCAGGTGTAGAGCATAGATAAGCATATAGTTTACAAAGTGTTACCCCCAGTCAGTACCCTCTAGTCAGTAATATTGGAATACGTATTTCTTAAATGTTGTCAGTTTGCTCATTTCTGAATCCACCCCGCCCCTTTGTTTGTAAAATACTTCCCTCCATCCATCTATATGAGTTCCTGCCCTAATTCCAAATCTATTTCCAATAACACCTCCTCCTTGCGCCTGTCCTCCCTTCCCAACAGGCATACCCCCTTTGATCACCTGCCCCTTTGGAACTTTGATACTTAAATGAAATAATGTCAGATGTTATCACCAGTAGGGTTCAGCATTGTGTCCTCTACACACTTATTAGACATTTAACATGTAACTAGTAAAGTAGTTTGTGACTATAGTAGAAATGTGCTTCACTTTTTAAAAAGAGGTCATTGCTACTGTTCCTTGGAGTTGACTCATGGTTCTTTAGATCAGCTAGCTTTTACTTAATGGGGAGAGGGCCCATTGTTTCCTAAATGTGCACTTAAAAGTTAAATTTTGGCCCGGCCAGCGTGGCTCAGTGGTTGAGCGTCGACCTAAGAACCAGGAGTTCGGTTTGATTACAAGTCAGGGCACGTGCCTGGGTGGCTGGCTCGATCCCCACTGTGGGGCCTATAGGAGGCAGCCAATCAGTGATTCTCTTTCATCATTGATGTTTCTATCTCTCTCTCCCTCTCCTTTCCTTTCTGAAATTAAAAAAAAATAAATGTTTTTTTAAGGTAAACTTTGACTAAAAAGTATTTATGTTTTGACAGTCTTGTTCAATTTTAGAAGTCCTAATCCTTCTTCAGGGCAGTTTCTATAGCCACTTTTGTATACTTTGTTGGACTCTCCAAATCTTTTTTTTCAAAATAGTAGATTGCCTGGAGTTGTATTCCATTTACCTCAGGAGAGAGTTTTGAAAGCTACTGCAGAATTTTAATTGAATTCCATTATTTAAGGGCATTGGGGGGTAATGCTTTTCAGATGTGCATGGATAGTTAGATTCCAAGGATTCAAAGAAATTGAAATTCTTAATCAAATTTTCGATCCTAAGTCCAGATTCTCCACACAGGTCCAGTGGGTTTTGGGGTGTTGGCCTATGATGTCTGTGTTATCAAATTTGCATGAGAGAATATTTTTTAAACTGCACAGTAGCTATGAGGCAGACATTTGTTTTTAAAGATCTGTTGATTGCCTTTCTTTTATATGCACTTTTACTTAATTTTCATAAGATGTACATGTATATAAAAAAATCAGAGCAGGATAGTAAGAAACACCTTTACAATCACATGTAGGTTATTTAACCTCTGGTACTTTTCTTTCCTCTTACAAAATGAGAATGATTATACCTTCTTAAATGGAGATTGTGAAGCTTTTTCTCATGACATATACAAAAAACAGGGATTCCTAAGGTCAAATGAACATAGCAGGGGTCATCTGGATAATTAAGGCTGATACCTTGAGAAAACCAATTTATGGGGGTGGAGTGACATATTTTAGGGAGGGTATCTAAATAATTTAAATTGATTCATTATACTTGTCCCAGTTCACTGAAAAATGGCCAATCTTTTATTTTGTTTTGTATGAAATTGGCATAAAAGTCCCATCTTCATGATTTCATATCAAACATCCCCTTGCTGTTTAGTCACAGCGAGAAGACAATAACATCCTATTAAAGTACATCAGTTGAATGGGATAAAATATTTATGAACATATGTTTTGAAACTTGGAAATGTTCTAGGAAAATAATCAATAAAGATGTAGTAAATTTGTTTTGTTAAAACAGATGAAATCTGTTAAATATTTTCTTAGTTATCTGTTTGACTTGCACAAAGCACTAGGAAGAAAAATAAGAACTTGTTAACAAAGACGTTTGCATAAATACAGAATTTACATTTTGGATTTTGTTTCATTATTCTAATAGTAATATTAGTTTATTTTACTAGATCAGTGGCTCACATAGCATTAATTCTGGGAACTTAAAGTCATCAGAAAGCTAATATGATGCTAAGAATGTACAGAGATTCGTAATCAAGTTTAAAATTACACAGGGAAAAGAAGTATTAAGACTCTTCTAAAATTTAAGTGGCACTTGTTCGTCTTGCAGCAGAGATTCTGAAAGCTATATTCCCTCTAGAGCTAGCATGTTAAAGCTCTCTGGCAATACCTTAGGTGACTTACACCTAACGCTCCTTAGAAAGCTCTGTCCTTAAGAGTGTGGTCCAACTAGAGTCCAGTGATTTTTGCTTTACTTCCTTAATAAGCACAGCTGAGATAGGTGAGCATTTTCATAGAGAAATTCTTCATTACTGAGGGAGGATGTGTGCCCATCGTTTCCTGTGCTTTAGAAGATTTATATATATTGCTTTATTTAATTTGCAGCAGCATTGTAGGAGTTGATTCCCCACTTTTATTGAGATATAATTGACATACATCGCTGTATTTGTTTGTGTTCAGCATAATGGTTTGACTTCATATATATTGTGAAATGGTTATCACAGTATGTTTAACTAGCACCCATCATTTCATATAGATACAATAAAAAGCTAAGAAAGAAACAGATTTTTTTTTGTGATGAGCACTCTTAGGATTTACCCTCTTAACAACTTTCATATATAGCTGATGTTTGAATAATGTGGTTAAGGATGCTGAGTCAAAAATCTGCATACAACTTTTGACTCCCCCAAAACTTAACTAACAGCCAGCTTATTGTTGACTGGAAGCCTTACTGATAACACAGAGTACACTAACACATATTTTGTATGTTGGTTGTATTATCTAGTATACTGTATTCTTACAGTATAAGTGAGCCTGCACAGTTCAAATGGGTGTTGATCAAGGGTAAACTATATATCATACAGCACTGTTAACTATAGATTCATTTTGTACATTACATCCCCAGTACTTATCTATATACTAGAGGCCCGTTGCATGAAGAGATTCGTGCAATAGGCCTTCCCTTCCCCTGGCTGCCGGCACCAGTTTTCCTCCGGCACCCAGGACCCAGGCCTTTGCTCTGGCCGAAGCCTTCAGTCTTCGCGGCTCCAACGGAGCTTTCAGTCTTCGCGGCTCCGGACAGAGCCTTCAGTCTTCGCTCCGCCTCTTTGCCTCTTTGTATGCAAATTAACCATCATCTTTGTTGGACTGATTTGCATACTCTCCTGATTGGCTGGTGAGTGTAGCAGAAGGATGGTTAATTTACATGTTTGTCTATTATTAGGTAGGAGGATATAAAAAGCCAGTAACTAGAACACTGTAACCACCAGAACAACTGGTTTCTATGACATCCTCTGTGGCCAGTGAACTGGCAGGATCTGGGGGTGGGGCCAGCTGGCAACCGCCTGCGGCCCCTCCCCCAAGCTGGCCTCACCCCTGTCCACCCTCCTACTATGGGGGGGGGGGGCTGGCTGGCCAACCCCTTGAAGTCCCTCCCCCTGGTTGGTCCCACCCCCGATGGGCCCCCACCACCCTGATCAGCCCACAGTCCCTCCCTCCAGTCAGCTCTGCCCCTGATCAGCCCCCCCCACTCCAATCAGGGGCAGGGCTGGCCAGCCAACCACCCATGGCCCCTTCCTCAGACTGCTGGCCTCCGATCAGCCCCCCGCACCCCATTTGGGGGCGGGGCCGGCTAGCCCACTGCCTATAGCCCCTCCCCATGGCCAGCCCCACCCCCGGTCAGCCCCCACCACCCCGATTGACCCATGGCCCCTCCCCCAGCCAGCTCTGCCCCTGATCACCCCCCGCCCCACAACTATCGGCGGGGCCCGCCAACCAACCTCCCACCATCTTCTCCTCCTGACAGGCCCGGCCAGACCCCACCCGTGCACGAATTTGTGCACTGGGCCTCTAGTTTATCTTATAACTGGAAGTTTGTAGTTTCTGACCACTTTCCTCCTTTACCTTTCCCCTCCCCCCTTTCTCTGGTAACCACAAATGTGATCCCTTTTTCTATGAGTTTGGTTTTGAGTAGAGTGAGAGGAGCCAAGGTAAAGGAATTGTGTTATCCATACTACTGTACTCTTCCTGTGGCAGTGATAATCAAGAATAACCTGTAGGAAGTTCAGAGTCTTTTTTTCCTATCACAAAATTGGCCCAAAATAGTTCTCCTATTTCTTTTGATTCCCACTGGATGGTACTTCCTTTCTTGCTCTAATTGCTGTCCTATAAAAATATCCAAACATGACTTGTGATAATTTTCTTTAGTTCCCTTAACTGTCTGGGCACTGAACTTCCTCCTTAACAGGGGAATAGCTATACTCAGCACATTCTCATTTGTTGCGCATTGGTTGCTTCTCATGGTTTTAAAATTCAGTGCTTATTTGAGGGAGCGATAGGACTTAGCATTTCTTTATTTGTATACGTATTCATTTGTAGTTTTGACATTGTAATAACCTGCATGACTAGGTGTCTCCAAATTCTACCAGTTTCCCATGAGTTTGTCCTCTTTCTGAGTCAGTCCCAACATTGGCTTTTGGGCTAATATTGTTTGGAGTTGAGGAAGATTAGTGTCCTATGTTCCTGTTGTATAGGATGGGAGTCTCTGGCTTCCTGTGTGTGGTTATCTGCCTTCATGTACCTTGGCTGGGACCTCCCTCTCTGCTGCCAGGTGTGCCTGCCTACCTGCCAGCCTGTACCGGTCGCAGTGTTGCTCAGTCTCTCCTGTTGCCTGAGGCTGTGCTCTCCAGTTACGACTGGCCCCCAGGTTGGTTGGAATCCTTCCATCAGGAATGCTGCTGGATAAACGTCCGGGCTGGTCATCTCAGTAGGTCTGTCTGCTTTCCCAGGGCAGCCCATTCTGTTGGTAGCTGAACCCCTATTCTAAAGTACCTGCGGGCATTTCAAAAGGGGCAAAGTTGTTTGTTACACAAGCTTTCAAGAGGAAATTAGCTGCAAGTAAGAAACCTTTCTTTATTAAAAATATATCAAGTATTAATATTCTTTGTTTGCTTATAGTTTATTGTAAACAAAAATATAACCACCAATTGTTTGCCTAAAGAGTAGAATTTTAAGTCATTTATTTGTGTATAAAAATGGATTTCTTAATTTTATTCATTTTGCATTTCATATTATTTTGTCATATTTAATGTGACTGAGCAAATGGATTATTTTGTACAGGACTGAAACACTACCTCGTTAATGTCTTTCATTTTTTTTAGTTCCTACCTGGTGATTAAGTTTTGGAACTCAGCAGTAGTTGCACTGTAGTATGACTAGCTAAAATTGAGCAGTAGGAAACTTTATAAATTGATGCAGCAGTGGTGAAAAATGTTTTCAGAGTAGCATTTTTGTCTCTATCAGCTATACTTTCAAGTATAAAGGGAAATGAGAGCAGTAAATGCATTCAATTTCTCTTCTCAAATAGTTCTGCCATTACACTGGTCTCTCCAAGTAGTTTTTCTTCCTTTTAAATTCCCATGCCTTCCGGCTTTTGTTAACTTTCTTGTGTGAATACTCACTTTTTACTTAAAGTAAAAAAAGTAGCATGTATATGGATGGCTAGCCCTCTGAAGGCAAATCTTACCTTTTGTTATTCCGCGGTCCCTGGCTCAGTAATTGTCCACAGTGCCTAGTATGGCTTCAATTGATGTTTGAAGGGAAATAAAATCAGATGAACTAGCATTGACAGATTCAGAACTTCCATTTGTCAGAATTTGCAAATATGTAGTGTAGGTAATTTTAAGGTAACTATTTTCTTACAGTTGTTTATATCCAGATATCAGCATACACGATCATGTTTCCTTTTCACAAATAAAGTATTAAACATCAAAGTGGTTTCTATCATATTTAAATACATCTTTTGAAATGTAATGCTCATTATACATTTTATTTTTCTAGCATATATGAGACTTATAGGTCGCAGAGTTCTCAGGTTTTGTGTTTTGTTTTGTTTTTTGTCTTTGAAACAGTAGGAACTTTGGTTCTTTATATCCTTTGTTTTAAAACTATACTGCAGTATGTTACCTGTTAGGAGGGAACTTTTTCTTGGCACTTCTTCGGGTGTTGAGGGGGAAGACAGTTTCTGCCTCAGTCATTCATAGCATAAACGGTTAGGACAGTGCCAACTCCATGCTAGTTACTCAAATGTCATACCAGATAAGGGCTGAACCTCAGAGTTCCTTATCTCTTACACATTTTTGTGTTACTGAGTACAATCCTGTCAACATTTCTGAAAAAATTCTTGTAAGACTATGTCTTAGGGAAGGAGGAATTTTGAGAAGAAGTGATTCTGCTGGGTAGAAAAGGAGAAAAGAATGTTCTTGGGCGTCGCGGAGGGGGCGGGAAGAGGGGGGTTCTGCTGGAAGAGTGAAAGCCAGAATTTTAGGAAAAGAGGATGAAGGGGCAGATGGAAGCATAACTAACTGGTTATTGTCAAGTGTGGGTGGAGCTGGATCCGAAAAATTAGGTAAAGGAAAGGGGGATTGTTCTGTTCTGCTATGGATATTTATTTAGGCTTTACGTTTATTGTATTGTAGTTGATATGCACCTCATTTTTAACTTTTTCCCCACATAAATTTGGTATATTAATAAAACTACTTGTTTTTAATTCCTTTTCTGTATATTATATGTTACCTTTTAAATTAACTGTGTCAAATTTGGTAGCAAACTTGTATCTTTTAACAAATGGAGGAATATGGACTATTATTATTTCTGCTACTTTCCACGGGACCGGTATATTCATCCAGTTAAAAACCAATACCTGAAATATCATACTTAGCCGTCTTTGCTGAAACCCCTCACCTCTTTTTGTAGGAGCAACAGTAACAGTAGGAAGTAAGCCATACCAAGTAAAGCAATTGTGAGTTTTTCTTTCTACCTTTGGCAAAGTAGTTGTGAGAAGGCACATGTAGATGCGCTGGGCCTATCATCATGATTCCTGGGTAAACATTTTACAAGCAGCTAATACTCCCTTTTAGATTAGAAACTGGCTCAGCAGGTGAGGTATCGGTGTTAGACCCTTATTTTTTATTAATCATTAATCAGCCACAAGTGTGAATTTTAAGTGTTGATCGGAGGCAAAACATAATGTGTATTTTGTATGTCAAAAAGCCCAAGATTCAACGCTTGCCTAGAACATGGTAGAAACTTAAATTTTGTGAATAATGTGCTGAAAAAAAGTTGTAAATTTGCCTTCAGATTATCATAACCTTCATGCTTGAACTAGGCTCCTGTCTGGTCTGACCTCCCTGCCTCCAGATATTTGCGTGGTCGGTCTCTGATACCATGCTTCTGTGCCTACATGTCATCCCCTTAGAGGCCTTCCCTGTTCTCCAGTTTAAATTAGCCTCTCAGGCCCTATCATATCTCACTTTTTGTTTCCAGAATATAACTTATCCATATATGATCTTTCTTTCTTCAGTTATTTCTCTCCTATTAGAATTTTATGCTCCAGGAAGCAGAGACCTTGTCTCTCGAATGCACCTCTTTATCCCAGGGCCTACTGTCTGGCACAAGACACATGCTCAAAAATATTCATGAAAGGAATGCATATGTTTTCTCATTCAAACCCTTCCTTTGGTTTTTATTTGTTATGATGGTACTGTGGAAGTTCTCATGGAAATAAATGATAGTTGAACTCTAAAATATAACGAATGACCACATCAAATTAGGGCTCTGAGCTCAATACAGTTTCATTACATCATCAGCAATGTTAAATTAAGCTTTACTATTATTTTCGCTTTCTTGTTACATTGATTATACGTTTATTTACATTCATAAAATTGAAACCTGGTTGTAATTGAAAAATTAAAAAATGATGAAAAAATATTGAAACTTGGCTAAAATCTCAGATTATATAAACAATTTCTTTTTTAAAATCGACTTGGACATTTTCTCTATTGCTGCTCAAATTTCCTTCAGGGCTTTTACAACAGTATGGCTTCAAATACCAATGACGGATATAGTTATATATTTTATAGATTACATTGTTGGGGAACTAGTTAATGAACAACTACTATAAAATTAATGAAAACAGTTAATGAACAACTACTAAAAAGTAGAATAAAAGTTTTAATTTATATCCAAACCAAATCTAGAGTGTGATGATCAAAGGACATTCTAGTTTAGGTTGAATATAAATGAAAAAGTACAAAGTGTGTTAAGATTAGAAAGTATTTCATTTTACCATTGGAAAGAGTCATTTAGTTATACCTTCAGTACTTAGTAACCACATATAGTTGAAGGGAAATTCGCATTTTATGGAATTTTAATCATGTCATTGTTTTTGAATTTGCTTAATATGATGTCTTTGGTACTCTCCTGTGCATACTGGTTGTGTACAGAAAAAAGTACCCAGGAATTATATTGATTTTAAACATTATTATTTGAAGTAACAAAATCAAAATAATAGTTTAACATTTGTATTATAAATTCAGCTTATATATCATATTATTCTTGTTATACATCTCTTAAATTTTAGTAGTTTAAAGGTTTTGAATCATATTTGTCACATTTACAAACTTAAAAACTTTAAGCCATTTAAAACTCTATATAAAATTTATTATATTTGATTTGAATATTTTTCTGAAAACCAACATAATGCTTGTACATCTCAAAATTAAACTTGCAAATATGGTGACTCTGAAGTTCCCAGTGTATGTTAACACTATGTGTACAGCTAGTGGGGTTTCTATTTATAATCATTGGCCTAAATCAGTTATTCTAGTTTGTATTTTATTTGGAATTACAGGGCTATCCTATCACTCTAATAGGTCAGATTCTCTTAAAAGTTTCAAATACTTAAAATATAATTGAACTTATTATCCTAAAATAGTATTAATATGAGTTTGTTTTACTAGTAAAATGAAATCTCCTCAGGTTTATATGCATTAGTTTTCTCAATTATTTGAGACTGCAAGGAATTTGAGTAGGATGCTTATCAGACTTTTTCTTTCATTGTTCAGATGTATTAACCTTTATTCATAGACTAGAGGCCCGGTGCACGAAATTTGTGCACGGGTAGGGCCCCTAGGCCTGCTGCCGATCGGGGCCTTCCTTTTCCTGGCTGCCAGCTGCTGGCTGGGGCCTGCCTTCATTCTGCACTGCCCCCTGGTTGTCAGCGCACTTTATAGCGAGTGGTTGAACTCCCGGTCGAACTCCCAAGGGGACAATTTGCATATTAGCCTTTTATTAGATAGGATAACAGGGACATATTGTCAGTCCCTTCTTAACTATATATATATAGCCCACATCCCTATTCTACTTATATATAGAATATAGACTATTGTCTATAATACTTGCTTGGATTTTGTATTTCTTTGGCTCATAAGATAATTCAATACCTTTTCACCAAACTTTAAAGACCTTTGAAATTTTTCTTTCCATCTGGCTGGAGCATAGAAATCTTACTGATAGTAAAGATATCTGATGAATGTTGGCATTGTGTCAAGACTTTAGTCACAACTTGCAAGGTCATTTTGCTGATATTAAGTATCAGTGAACTGTGTTAGTCTCTTGACCCCTTCTTCAAGGGTTTGTGTATGTTCTGTGTGGTAGGGGGAGAATAAGAAAGTGCTCGGAAAAGGTACACTGATGCTAATTGTTTGACACTTGATATTCTAATAAGCTCTGTCCTTTTGGTTTAGGTCAAAATAAAACGAAGAGAGAACTCTGAAATCCTTTTAGAAAGTAGGAGAGGGTGAAGGAAATAACACTAAACACTTTGCCAGGTGTTTTACACATATTATCCAATTTAAATTCATTTCATTCTTACCACATGCCTGTCAGATAGTCTTGTAGTTTTTCATAAAATGTCTTGATTTATAGATAATGAGATAATGGTTCAGTGGGGTTAATAACTTCCCAGAGGTAATAACACTGTTAAGTTATGAAGCCAGAATTTGAATCTAGATCTTCGGTGTCCAGATCTCTTTCCCTGTGTTGCCAGTAGATAAATGAAAACAAATGGAGATTGTGTTTATTTTAAAAATATGCTTCCTTATATTTGCTTTTCCCCCTGCTGGTGCATTTAGCAGAAAAGCAGTCAATGTATTTCTTAAATCACCCCTCGAGGCTTTGTAGACTCACTTTTTGGCAGGGGAGATGCAGGTTCCATAGAGATGACATCCACTTACAAGTTTCTATGGCCTTTTCTCTATGTAAATTGAGTAGATAAAAGGGGAGTTGAGTAATGTTATGAAGCTTCTAGTCGGGAAGAAAAACTCCTAAGTTCGATACCTTCCTGACTCTGGTTTATTCTCTTCTCTTTCCTCTGCTTCATATGAAGGAAACAAAGTTGACCAATAAAATGACAGATTTGCCCTTGAAGGGTGATTAGGATATGCTTCCTCAACACATGCCACTTTGGCATAAAGATTATTTTGAGCTGAAGGAAATTAAGTCAAAATAAGAAAATGAATAACCTGAGTCACATACCTCAGGTGAATTCAGAGTAGAAAATCTATAATCCTTTAAACAAGAGGAAGACCGTGAGGTTTTTAATAAATATGAAAATATATAGATTTAGGAGTTCTAGCTGGTCATTTTTATAGGGAGTTGGCTCCAAGGAATTAAGGTTAATTTTAGAAATGACTGGTGCCCCCTTTGCAAAAACTATTTTTGAAATATTTATGCCTACTGTGGTAGCAAATAGTGCCAAATGGCCCCTTAGGCAGCCAATTACTATATAAAGTTTGAGTTAAAGTATTTGGAAAATGTGTGCCTTAGCGTTTTAACACACTCTTGTTTTACTGGTGATTTGAGCACGTATCTTGGAGCAGATTTTTCCTGGTATAGCCAATGTGCCTGGGCAGCGCCTGAGGGTCGCTGTCAGAGGATGCTCACTTTCCTTAATTTATGAATATTGTTGATGATAACAATATCCGAATGCTTCGTATGTGCCTAATATGTGTCTTTTGAGTGTTACGTTGAATCTACTTCTTGAATCTTCAGTGGGCTTTAGAATGGAAACTTACTTTTCACTCAAGTGAATTTCCTGAGATTCACTGAAGATCAGCTAACCTCCTAGTTTTTATTCAGATCTCATTCTTCTAGAATTAGGGGTTTTTTGTTTGTTTGTTTGTTTGAGGGAAAGGAGGGTACAATCCACCTGTGTATCCATTCTTTATATAGAAATATTGGTTTATGTTCAGTTCATTCTCAAATTACCTCCTGCTGTATTTCCATGTGGCTTACTGTTCCTAAAATTTGTAAATCACAAAAATGTACTATTGCTCAGATATCTGTTAATAACTTCACCAAGTACATACTATCAACTCCAATGGCTTAGCTGTTCTTAGTTTTCTTCTTTTCCAATCCTTACCCAAGGATGTGCTTCCACTGATTTTAGAGAGAGAAGGGGGAGAGAGAGCAGGACAGAGACATCAATGTAAGAAAGAAACATTGATTGGTTGCCTCCCATATGCTCCCCAACCAGGAATTGAACCTGCAATCTAGTTATGTGCCCTGACCAGGAATGGAACCAGCAACCGTTTTGGTGTAAGGGATGAAGCTTCAACCAATGGAGCCACCCAGCCAGGGCTGTTTTTAGATTTTTAAAGAACTTCCTGATAAAGCAAGATTGTTAGGTATTATTATGTTGGGTTGTCAGTTGAAACTAGTGGGTTTAAAAAAATCTTCCACTTAATAGTTTAAAATTATTCAAAGGAGATTTTCTCCTTCTATGTTGAGGATATATGACATATGACCCTAAATTGGATCTTCCTCTAAGATAACCTTACTTTTCTGTAAGGAAACGTAGAACTTAGTCCTTCTGTGGAGAACATCTAAAGTTTTATTTGTATGCATATAGTATTCAGTTAGAAAACCCCAAAACCCTCATGTTGAAAATTCGGATACATAGCTAGGAAAATCACCTTACATTAAAAAATATATTGAAATGATACATGTGGGATCTAAAAAATAAATATAACTTAACAGCAATGAAAACCACCTTAATTTCAGACTTGTTCTTGGGAATCTGAGTGACTACAGCATCATCAATGTGAACATAAAAGGTATAAGTATATCCCCGCTGGAGTTAAGCTAGCACATTAACACAGCTCCCTTTCAGTTTCTCTATCTGTGGGTTTCAGTGTAGGCAGAAGACTTGCCACAGAATAGCAGGATAATACATAGAGCTCTTAGAGAAAGACATTTCTTTTTCTGGATTTGTTTCTTTTTCAGATATGCTTTATCAGTGAAATGGTTTACTTTTGAATATATAAATTCATAGCTTTTAACATTTCAAGTGGAAATCAGTTAAATGCAGCAAATAGCTTTCTATTCAAGATGCTTGAGAAATCAAGCATTTAGGTTTATAGAACCACATAGCCTTTTTACATGGACAACCAATTCTCAGAATATTAAAATAAAAAATATTTTTTAAAACATTTTTTAATGATTTTGGAGAGAGGGGAGGAGAGAGAGAGAGAGAGAGAGAGAGAGAGAGAGAGAGAGAGAGAGAGAGAGGAGGAAGGAAGACAGACAGAAAGACAGACAGACTGATGAGAGATAGAAACACTGATCAGCTGCCTCCTGCAAGCCCCCAACTGAGGATTGAGCCCACAACCTGGGTATGTGGCCCTAACTGGGAATTGAACCCGCGACTTCTTTCTTTTTTTTTTTTTAAATATATATTTTATTGATTTTAGAGAGGAAAGGAGAGAGGGAGAGAGAAACATCAATGATGAGAGAGAATCATTGATTGGCTGCCTTCTGCACGCCCCACACTGGGGATCAAGCCCGCAACCCAGGCATGGGCCCTTGGCCGGAATCGAACCTGGGACCCTTCAGTCCACAGGCTGATGCTCTATCCATCCAGCTAGGGCATGAACCCGTGACTTCTTTCTTGGTGCGTGGGATAAAGCTCAATCCACGAGCCACACCAGCAGGGCTAAAATAAAATGGTTTTAATGTCAAAACTTTTTGAATATAAGTATTGGTGTGTTTTGTTTTTTTTTAATGATGTAAAAATGGCATTTTAGACATTTGGAATGAATTTTGGGTTTACCAATTAAGCAGAACTTAACCTTTATTGGTGAAGCATGGGATGAAAGTTTGTGACTGAGGATTTCTAAGTTCTAATATGCCAGATAAATCTAATTTCAACTAGAGTTACTAATTTTTATAACAGCTTTTTTGAGATTAAATTCCCGTACCCTAAAATTGCTTTTAGTACATCCACAGAGTTACACAACCATCACCACAATCAATTTTATAAATTTTTATCACCCCTAAAAGGAACCCTATCCTATACCAAGCTTGCCCCTCATACCCCAAATCTAGGCAAATGCTAATCTGCTTCCTGTGTCTTGCTCTTTATGTTCTGTACATTTTATATAAACGGACTCATACAATATATGGTCTTTTGTGTCTGGCTTCTTTCACATAGCAAAATGTTGCAGTATGCAACAATACTTTCTGGCTTTTTATGGCCAAATAATCCATTACAGTGTGTGTTACATACCATATTTGTTTATCCATTTATCAGTTGATGGACATTTGGGATTCTTTCCCCTTCTTGGGTATTATGAATAATGCTGCTATGGACATTAATGTATAAGTTTTTGTAGGGACATAATTTTTGTTTTCTTTTGGACATATACCTTGAAATGTATAGTGTGTATTTGAAAACATTAATTTTACATTGTTAAAGTAAATCATGTTCTGTATATAATGAAATAAAGTAAGGAAACATCTTTGAGTAGTGGAAATGTTTTTTTTTAAATCCTCACTCTAGTATTTAAACCATTTGTATCTCTAATTTCTTACATGGCAAGTGAGAGTGGGACTGGAAGATCTCTGTGGAACACTTAAACTCAAACCCTCTCTCTCTCTCTCTCTCTCTCCTCTGTGGCTGGTTTGTGCAAGGACTTTGGGATAGTGAGTTTTCAGAGTAGCTTGCAGGCTAGTAGGAAGGTGGAGAGTGGGAACTCATAAGTCAACAGTTAGAAACCAGTGTGTATGGTCAGAGGAGGGTGGCAGTCACCGAACACTAGTGGACCATTGAAGAGTGGTACCTCCCCCTTTGTGGGCCAGGGTATGGGTGGGGAAAAAATCTCTTGGTGGAAATGACACTTAAACAATCCTTAGGAGTCAGCCAAGTGAATTAAGGAGTTAATGGAATTTTATAGTAAAAGCTACTTGGTAATCTTTCATGCTGAAAATTTTGAGTAAATGAATCATTAAAGTTGACCAAGAAAGAAAAGACTGTAACATTTTTTTTTTATTTAGTACTCATTGCCAGACTTCCTAGTCATTTTTTTCTCATTGCAAAAGAATGTAAAACAAGCTGATTAAGCTTAAAATAACTTTTAACTCTACTTGACCTCTTACTTGAACTATTCTAGTCACCTTCAAAGCTTACTTGAACTCTTACATGCACTTTTCTAGTCCCCTGCAAAACTATTTGGGATCAACATGAGAGAATTCAGCATTTTGTTTTGTTTGTTTTTTCCAGGAAGAAATGAAACTTCATTTGTTTAATCATTAATTTTTTAGTAGTTAAATATCTCCTCCCAAGGAAGTGCTTGGGAAATGGTCTTGGCTGAGTGTCTCTGGGTGAGAACGCCTCAGAGTGGAGTTGTCTGGGCATGGGTGAGATGATGGTTGAGCCTGAGTTTTGCTGACTGCAACATCTAATGTGTGCAGGGCCACTTTTCTCCATGAGACCTGTCAGGTAAAGCCCTTTTTGTTGTTGTTGTTACTTGTGAGGTTCTTGGGCCCGCCCTCCCTCCCTCCCTCCCTCCCTCCCTCCCTCCTCCCTTCTTTTCCTTCCTTCCTTTTTGAGATATAATTGACTTATAACATTGTGTAAGTTTAAGGTGTACAGACTGTTGATTTGATACATTTATATATTGCACTATGATGACCGCTGTGGTGTTAGCTAACACTGCCATCACCCCATAATTATAATTCCTTTTCTGTTGTGAGAAATTTAATAAGTAGCCTCTTAGCAACTTTGAGGAATATAATACTGTATGGTTAACTGTAATCACAATGCTGTGCATTAGATCTCCAGAACTTATGCATCTTCTAACTGGAGGTTTGTACCCTTTGGCCTCTCCCTTTTTGCCCCACTCCCAGGCACCTGGTAACTACCATTCTGCTCCTTGTTTCTAGGAGTTCAACTTATTTAGATTCCACATATAAGTGATATCATCCAGTTTTTGTCTTTCTCTGTCTGATATATATATATATATATATTATATTTATCTATCATCTATCTATCTATCTATCTATCTATCTATCTATCAACTATCACCTTTTTTTTAATTAAATCTTTATTGTTCAGATTATTACATTTGTTCCTTCCCCCCCCCCCATAACTCCCCTCCTCCCAGTTCCCGCCCCACCCTCCGCCCTCACTCCCCACCCACTGTCCTCATCCATAGGTCCACGATTTTTGTCCAGTCTCTTCCCACATCTCCCACACCCCTTTCCCCCCCAAGAATAGTCAGTCCATTCCCTTTCTATGTCCCTGATTCTATTATAATCAACAGTTCATTCTGTTCATCAGATTATTTATTCACTTGATTCTTAGATTCACTTGTTGATAGATGCATATTTGTTGTTCATAATTTGTATCTTTACCTTTTTCTTCCTCTTCCTCTTCTTAAAGGATACCTTTCAGCATTTCATATAATCCTGGTTTGGTGGTGATGAACTCCTTTAGCTTTTCCTTATCTGTGAAGCTCTTTATCTGACCTTCAATTCTGAATGATAGCTTTGCTGGATAAAGTAATCTTGGTTGTAGGTTCTTGGTATTCATCACTTTGAATATTTCTTGCCACTCCCTTCTGGCCTGCAAAGTTTCTGTTGAGAAATCAGCTGACAGTCGTATGGGTATTCCCTTGTAGGTAACTAAGTTTCTTTCTCTTGCTGTTTTTAAGATTCTCTCTTTATCTTTTGCTCTTGGCATTTTAATTATGATGTGTCTTGGTGTGGTCCTCTTTGGATTCCTTTTGTTTGGGGTTCTCCACGCTTCTTGGACCTGTAAGTCCATTTCTTTCACCAGGTGGGGGAAGTTTTCTGTCATTATTTCTTCAAATAGGTTTTCAATATCTTGCTCTCTCTCATCTTCTGGCACCCCTATAATTCTGATGTTGGTACGCTTGAAGCTGTCCCAGAGGCTCCTTACACTATCCTCGCATTTTTGGATTCTTTTTTCATTTTGCTTTTCCGGTTGGATGTTTTTTGCTTCCTCGCATTTCAAATCATTGACTTGATTCTTGCGCTCCTCTGGTCTGCTGTCGGGCGTCTGTATAATATTCGTTATTTCAGTCCGTGTGTGCTTAATTTCTAGTTGGTTCCCCAATATAAGATCGAGGGTCTTATTAGTTTTCGTGTAGATCTCATTAAGTTTATCGGCAGCTTCTAAACAGTTCTTGAGAGACCTTAAAAGTGTGGTTCTGAACTCTATTTCTTCCATTGACAATTTTGTCCTGTTTCTTTGTCTCCGCATTTTGTTATGCTTCTTTGGTGCACCCCCTAGTGGTCTTTGTTCGCAGTCTTATAGATAAATCTTGATTGTTGTAGCTAATTCCAGGGAGGGTTTGACCTCCAGGCCAAGTGGCTATGAGAATCAGCTGTGTCAGCAGTGAGAGAACTTCTGTCCTCTAGGGAGGTGCTAATCTAGCCTTTGCCTGAGGCTATCCGGCAAATGCCTCTGTGCAGGGCTTGGGTAGGGCGGGTCGCACAGGATCAACAGGGTGGGCCAGAGAGAGCAGTTATGGCGGCTCTCAGTCCTGTCCCCAGGGGCTCTGCCTCTCTGAGTTCCAGCACCCGCTGCAAAGCTCGGAGAGAAAGCTGCACTCGCTCTGACCGAAGCCCGACAGTCCGCTTCTCCCGTTTGAGCCTGGGTCCCTAAAGACTCGCCTGTATCTGGAGCTCAGAGTCTGTGACTCCCTCCCGATTGAAAACAACAATCGCGCCCTCCGCCGCCAGCCCGCTCCGCGCACTCCGCACCTCAGAATTTGACTTCAGCACTGCGCCTCCTCTGAGTGTCCGTATGCGTTTCTCTTTCCTCCTAGTTGTAGGACTTCCACTCAGCCAGCGTTCCTGTGGTTCTGGGTGATGTCCGTTCCGTGTTTTAGTTTCACTTTTGAAGTAGTTGTTCAAAGCAGCAAACTCCGGCGTTAACCTATGCCGCCATCTTGGTTCTCCAAAGTTCTAACTATCACCTTTAAAATAAAAGGCGATTATGATGACTGAGGTGCACAGAGAAGATGACTGCAGGACATGAATGACAACTCTTTTTTTTTTTTTTTTTAAATATATTTTATTGATTTTTTACAGAGAGGAAGGGAGAGAGATAGAGAGCCAGAAACATCGATGAGAGAGAAACATCGATCAGCTGCCTCCTGCACATCTCCCACTGGGGATGTGCCCGCAACCCAGGCACATGCCCCTGACCGGAATCGAACCCGGGACCTTTCAGTCCGCAGGCCGACGCTCTATCCACTGAGCCAAACCGGTTTCGGCGAATGACAACTCTTAATTTTAATTCATAAATGCAGTTTTCTGTAGGTTTTTTTTTCATATATCCTTGGTTTTGTACATATTATTTCAGAGTCTTGTTATTTTAATTAGGCAGTTTGTCTCTTCTGAGTGTTAGCTCCATGTCTATAAGTGGGTAAAATACTGACCTCAGCTTTCATGATTTGTTTCTTTGAGGCAAATCAAACATAGAACAGAGAGAAGGGAAACAAACTTTCTTAGATGAAGAAATACATTCTTAACTTACTCTGTTAAGATTTTTTTGTTGTTGTTGCTACAAATGTGATGGGCTGCTCATTCTCAGGCAGTGACCTCTACCTTGGCCCTGACTGAGCTGGTATGATGGCTCTTTGTGTAAATATTTTCTCAACCTTCAATTTGTCACAAGTAGCTAAGCATTATCCCATGAATAATAGATTTATGATTTTTTGTAGCCTTAGCAGAACGGCTAGGATTCTAACTTGTTCCAGCTGTGTTTCCTGGATTTGGTTTTTCTTTCGGGAACTGGCCTTTCTGAGCAAGAAGAAAATGAATGGCTAGTTAAATAGATTTGCAATAGGTGTGTACTGTTGTGGCCCTGAGGAAGATTACTCTGAAGTTAGGTTTAGACTACCTGTAATACCTTAGGCTTTTGATAATCTGAATGTGAAGTGTCACTAAGTCTTGGGGTCAGGTAGCTACTAAAGGTAGATTGAATCTTAGAGAGACAGAGGGACTTCCCCCAAAGTGGTTCCATTCTTAATGTAATACTCAATTTCTGACTCCCAAGTTCCCATTCTTTCTATTCCATTCTAATAATAGAAAGACCAATGAAATGAATAGATTTTTAATGGTGAGCAAATAGCTACTTCCTGTACAGAGTAATAAAAAGCAAACAAACAACCAACCAGAAGTAGCAGTTACTTACTACATTTTCTGAATGTTTGTTATTTAAAATAATGGAGAGATTTTACTTCCTTCACTTTCTTGCCTTATGAAATTTTTGTCTCCTTTTATTAAATACTGTGAAAACAAGGAACTGTCACAAAACATAAAGTAAAAAAATCTAAGGTATTTTCTGCCTTAGATGATAAATTCCTACAGTTAAAAGGGCCAAACTATTTTTCAACCTAATGATGCTGAGTCTTGTACTGTTTACTGAAGGAATTATAGGATTTTTGTACTGGTAGAATGAAAAGAGATTCTTCTAGATAAGAGTAGCTTAAATAAAACCTTGTTTTGGGGACAACTGGGATTAACTGATTTATTGGAATTGATGGGGCCTTATAACTGATTCCTGGGATTTGGACATAATTAAGGGGTAATAAAGAACAGCATTGGCTATTGTTGAGTAAGAGGGATTTTTAAAAAAAAAATGCTTCAGTAAGATTGTTGTCTAGGAGATATGGAGTGAACAGAAGACTAAAAAGAATATCTGACAGCAATTGCAATAATGTGATGTGTTGAGAGCCAAGAAGGGGGTTGGGATTTAAGCTTTCCCATGAAGAAGACGTAGACAAGAGAGGAGTGGACATTAGAGATTTGGGGGAGTTGAGTTGGTGGTGGTGGAGTATGTCAGACTAAAATGAATAAAGTCATTTGATTGTATTTCGAATGAGGGTTTATGACTAGAGTAGAGGGTTCATGGGGACTAGAGAGAGATAACTTGAGATCGGGTAAAAGATTCTCAAAAATTAGAAAGCTGAGTTTTAATTATGGTGTGTAAGTCAAGAAAAGTTATAGGACATTGAAAATAAAAATGGTGTTTTAGAAATCTCAGTTTGAGAAATTGTTGACACCATTTAGAAAATGGTTGTGGTTTTAGGATCTTGGACTCTTGTAGCAACAGGATTTGAGAGAGGAAGTATATGATATTGGATGAACTGAGTGAGTCAAGTTTGAATATAAGGTAGAAGTTCTCAAACTTGAATGTGCATTAGAATCACCTGAGGAGCTTGTTAAAACTTCTAGATAGCACTCTTTGAGGTTCTGATTTTGGAAGGCTGTATAGAGTACCTTTTTACTCATAGTTCTGATGTTAGCGATTAACCAAAGTTCCCAGGCAAAGATACTGGGATAATCACAGATGAAAAAATGGAAATGAAGGGAGTAATTTTGTAAGGCACATTGTGAGTCTGATTTTGGACAAATTGAATGTGATCTTTATATGAGTTTGATGGCAGGACATCCAAGTGGAAAGAGGTATCTTGTAAAAATAGGTCTTTGCATTGGATAGAGTGCATCTGTCTGGCTGAGAGAGTGGATGACGTATCAAGAGGAAGGGTGTTGGAAAAAGAGCAAGAATATGACCTTTTCTTCTGATTAATTTACCTCAGAAACACCAGGGCACTGATGAATCTCTTTGGTTAGGTCAGCCCAACAGAGGTTCACTCTTGGTTTTTTTTTCTAAAGAACATTGATATTTCTTGTTTTGTTTTCTCAGCTCCTGGGAAATATACATAAATATCTCTGGCAGAGTCAAGCTGGTCTTGACATAGCTAACAGTGTTTTTAACCACTGTAGACAGCTATTTGAGCTATTCAGTTGGGACACATTAAAATGATTCATAAATAAGTAAGGCACTGTTAATTATTATAGCACTAATCTGTGACAATATGTCAGTGACTCATTTGGGTCTATGCCTTATATTCCTTACCTATTTCAATGTAGGCATTGGATTGTTATTATATTAATGGGTCTGAAATATTTCCGTATATATGTGATTCTCAATTCATATTTTTGGAAACCCCAGAAAATTTTTCTGATAATTTTAGCTCTTATTCTTAAATTCTCAAAAATTTATTCTAAGTTTTCTTAATTTGGAAAACAAATACTGTACTGTACTATTTAGAAGAGTTTGGGTGTAGAAATTGCTCTGCCTCTGAATCAAAGAAGTAGTGACATTGTACTTCACTTCCCAGTTGATAGGAATCACTGTGACAAAGGAAGTTTAGTGTGGTCCATTCACAGAGGAAAAAAGTAGCTCGGTAGCTTGAAGCCCTTCTTTTAGCTTTGCTGTATATTTTATAAAATGGTAAGCGAGTTCATTCACCTCTGGACAAGCTGGAGGTCTTTGAAACTGCGCCATCTGTGTGGAAGAGGCCTAATACAAAGTGACTTATTCTTAAACATATTCAGAAATGCCGTGGGCCAAATGGAATCTCATGAAACCTAACCTATGTACAGATTGTTTCCAGCATACGAGCCAGTTGTGTTTCAGAAATGTATGTGTAAGGCAGCTGTTTGGAACTCAGACACATTTTTTCTCCATCTTACTGAAGTAGTATAAAAAAAATTGGCAATATTCCCAGGCCAGCTCACAAGTCTTTTCAACCCAAAATGTACCTTAAGTTTTAACAACAGTTCTATTTTATTAAGTGGATATTTTTGTTTCTATGGGAAAATACATTCCAAGTCAGTTTGAAAGAAATAGGTTATCTTTGATAGCTGGGTTAGGGTCTTCTCTGAAGATGTCACTGGTCAAGCTTGGAACCAGTAATTTATTAACTATACATTCATAAACAGCTATCCTCTCCCCATAAAAAGGCATATTTTTAGGTCACTCATTCACCCCAGGAATTGCTCTTTTAGAAAGATGGCCTCAGTTTTTCACTTCTTTTCTATTTTCCCTTCAAATGTGGGTGCATGTTCATAAATCAGGGGTTGTCTATAACAGATTTTGCTATAAAATGTCTAGCTCTCCTCTATTTCATAACCAGCACTATTTAATAGGGTTGATCACTTTCTGTCTTAAATGAGGCTGGTGAGGGCTTATGATGTAAAGCTTGTTTGGGAAATTACCGATTACCTGGCAAGAATGTTGACTATTGGTGCTATCCAGGGCAAAAAAGTGAAATACCTTCTAAATTATCAATGACATAAAATAATATGAACTATTATAGCATTGTTTGTTATATTGGAGTTGAATGCTGTGAAACTTGGTGAGCCATCCATAATAAATTATTTCTATTATAATTAGCACTAGAGGCCTGGTGTATGAAATTTGTGCACGGGGGGGGGGGCGGGCAGGGGGGAGGGGTGTGTCCCTCAGCCCAGCCTACACTCTCTCCAATCTGGGACCCCTAACTGCCCTCCCTGCTGTCCTGGTTCCCCCCAACTGCCCTCCCCTGCTAGCCTAGTTGCCCCCAACTGCCCTCCCTTGCAGGCCTGGTCCCTCCCATCTGCCCTCCCCTGCTGGCCTGATTGCCCACAACTGCCCTCCCCTGCTGGCCATGTTGTGGTGGCCACCTTGTGTCCACATGGGGCGGCCATCATGTGTATTGGAGTGATGGTCAATTCGCATATTACCTCTTTATTATATAGGATGTTTTATTCTTAATCCATATTTTGTTTTGACTGGTCATGGTTGGTGAGTATGTATTCATTAGATGAAAGGAGCTCTGTAAAAGAATGATTAAAGCTGTTTCAGGTTCAACCTTGAGGAATGTTTTACCTTCATGGGATTGCTATTGTTTTGAGTGGAATTGAGGATCTGGAACTTCTCATTCATTCATTTAATTTTTCTCTCCACATATATTTTTGAGGGTCTACTGTGTGTTGGGCTCTATTCTAGTTACTAGGGATACTGCAGTGACCAAAATAGATATGGCCCCTTCCCATATGTAGCTTATTATATTCTTGCTGGGATACAGAGAATAAACAATAACTGAATAAGTAAACATATAGTGTGTCGATGTATTGTGAAGTTAGATCCCACTCTGCTAACAGATTAGCTGTGGTGTATAAGAGTCAAGGATATAGGCAGATTGTGGCCTAAGTAACTAGAAGCATGTTATTGCTTTACCTTACCATGAGGAAGACAGTAGGAGATGGGGGCCTTGAAGCACTGGGGTAGATCAAGAATATAGTTTTAGCATACTAAGTTTAAGGTACCTATTAGGCATTTAAATTGAGATATTCAATAGGCAATTCAGGGGGAAGTCTGGGTTGAAGATAGAAATTTGGCAGTTGTCACTAGAGAGTGGACATAAAAGTGCAGAGGTCTTTTGGAGTGCCCTGGAGCAATCCCAAATTGAGGAAATATGGAATCAACAAAGGAGGCGAGAAGAATAGTCAGTGAACAAGAAGAACCAAGATAATTGGTGCCAACTTAAATGCTTCAAGAGAAAGGGAATGATCAGTTCTGTTAAAAGTTGCTTATGGTGCAACTAATATGAAAATTGACCATTGATTGAGCAACATTGAAGACATCAGTGACTTCTGACAAGTAATTTTCATGGGAAGTAGAGACAAAAGCCTGCGTGGGGTGGGTTCAGGAGAGAATTTAAAGGGAATAAATGAAACATACCTACAGACAGTTAAAGGGGAGTGAGCTCCAGAGGGCATAATGGCATTGTTTCAGGCTCTGAGGAAGGATGGGAGATGGGACCAGATCAAGGAATAGAGAGAGCATTATGGGGATGAGAGACCAGGTAGGTGGTGAAGTATGATTTGGGCTCCTTGAGCTTCTTGTGTTGACTGATGTGATGTGGAACAAAGAACATAATGCATTTAGCCCCAATAGTAGATTGTGATTGCAAAGCTGATGAATGTGGAGCTACAGGAAAGTGTGGGTGTCTGGCCAACATCACCTAGAACACTAGGTTGTAGCCTTGATCTTGGCCAATAAAATGGTTTCTTTTAGAACATTTTGCTAAGGGATAGTCTAGGAAAATAAGTTGCTCCAGTTTATCTGAGATTAACTGTATCAAAAAAGCAAACTAGTAAAGACAGAGCCAGCATATTTTTAATCAAGTTATAGTTATAAACTAGACTAAATTATAAATGGCTTTTGAAAGGATAAATGCTTGAAAGTATGAATAAATATTATAGGCTCATTCTCCTTTTAGTAATTTCTGAAGGCCTGATAAATAATTTTAGATGTGAATAATATTTTTCCTACATATTTATTCCTTTTCTCAGGTTGTGTAAAAATTCTGCATTGCCACTTCATTTCTCAATATTTTATCTGTCTTGGTCTTTTATTATGGGACTGCACTCATTTTCATTCAGCGAATTTTTGCTGAGTTCTTTTCTCCTAAATAAATGCCAGTCATATTTAGAATAAAGTCATAACCCAGTGTAAGTATTCTAAACACTGTTTCAACTTTTCAGTGTTCATACAAATTCTAGACTAATCCATTTTCATTATTCATTTGATTTGGATGTTCAGAGTCATATTCCTTTCCAAAACATCAAAAATTTTAATGACAGAATTTGAGTTTTTAAAGAAAATTTATGGAGCTTTCTGGGCACATTTTGAAGGAAGAAATTATCTTTTACTATTAGAAATTACTTATTTAAACAAACACTTTAACTTAACTTTAACTTAAACATTTTTTAAGTTAAATCTGTCATATTTGTAACCCAGATCAAATGTTTAGTTCCTTAGCTACAAATTGCTTTAATTTCAGTTTAATAATGATTAGGCATATTCCATATGTCGCTGTTAGCAAGTCTTTGTAGGACAGTATAGTTGTTAATCAGTGCCATCTGTTAGATAGGTGTGAATTTTGTTGGAGGTCTCAATGGGATGTGTGGTGAGAGTGTATTACCCTTATATTTTTACAGAAGATAAGCACCGATGTTAAATGCTATTTAGCAAATGTTTGCAAAGGGTTGGCAGTAATTTTAGGTTATGGCTAGATAATGTGAACTTAAATTCTTTTTAGAAAGACTTTTCAGTTGACTTGGCAGTTGCTTGTAATTTGCCATTATTATGGTCACCCCATGAAAAATCTCTGAATACTCATTGAGCCATGTACAGGTATCACCTCTTAATTTTCCACAGGCAAACTGTAAAGTGTCTGTGGTGGCTTAGGTGGGAGAGTAAGGCTCATTATCTAGTTTGTTTTGAATGGTAACTGTACAGCTCTCTTCTATAATCTATGGCCATTTAACACAGTGGAAGCCAAATTCTAGCTTGATGTTATATAGGTATAAATCATAATTACCTAATAAGAGGAAGATAAAAGTTGTATATAATTCATACTGGTTTACAATGCAAAAATTTATCCTATCTAATAATAGACAAAGATTGAAATTGACCGTACCTTCGCTATGCCTCCCATTAGCTAATCAGCAAAATATGCAAATTAACTGCCAACAAAGATGGCGGTTAATTTGCATACATAGGCACGAAGCAGCAGAGTGAAGACTGAAGGCACCTCCGACCACCGGAGCTGCGAGAGGCTTGAAGTTGCCTCCGGCCACTGGAGCCATGAGAGGCTTGAAGGCGCCTCCAGCCGCTGGAGCAGTGAGAGGCTTTGAGGCGGCTCCATCTGGAGCGAAGGCCTGGGTCCCGGGTGCCAGAGGAAAACTGGTGCCGGCAGCCAAGGGAAGGGAAGGCCTATTGCACGAATCTTTTCGTGCAACAGGCCTCTAGTTATATATAATTGTTAGAGCAACACATGTCATGTAAAATTGTTTAACACAAGTTTTTACCATTTATGTATGAGCCATTTTTTAAATTCTCAAAAAAAATGCTTTCTTTCTTTTGACTTATTTGCTAACTTACTTTTATACCAATTGCTCCTTATCCCATACAGTGAACATCAAGGATAAACCCCAAAGTAAACTATGGACTTTGGAAGATTATTACGTGTCATCATAGGTTCATCCTTGGTAAAATTGTACTATTCTGGTGAGTGGAATTGATAATAGGGGAGGCCTTGAATGTGTAGGGATGGGGATATGTGTGAAATCTCTGCACTTTCTTGATTTTGTTGAAACCTAAAACTCTCTTTAAAAAAATAGCTTAAAGTCAACAAAAGACTAGAATCAACTAACAAGGGAGGATGTGCATTAGAGTCCTTTTAACTTTTTTCCATTGGAGAACACTGTAAAAGTTTTTCTCATTCTAAGGCCAAGTGGTGTAATTTAAAGAGCGCTGAATTTAGATCAGGCCTGGTCTGTTCCCCTTTTGTAGCAAGTATATTATAGAATTTGTCATTCACGGTGGTGGTGAGAAGACAAAGATAAATGCAGTAAGGCTCTTGTGATGATGGAGGTTGCTTTTGGTATCTGTTTTCTCAAGTATAAAATCTGGATGATAGAGCCAAGTGAGATCGAAGGTCTTGTTAAGCATTAACATTAGATGATATTTTGTATTGCACCATGGAAATCATTAAGTGTGTGCTAAATTGTAGTTGCTCACCATTTCTCTTTCTTCATTTTTCTCTTTGGTTTTCACAAGGGGAAAAAGTTATTCTTTTAAAAATAACTATTAAGGTACAGTCAACATCTAATAAACTGTACATGTTTAATGTATACTCTTTGGTAAGTTTGAACATAATGTATATACCTATTAGGTTATCACAGCAATGGAGATAATGAACATAGCATCAGTCTAAAAGTTTCTTTGAACCCCTCTGTAACTTCCTCCCTTCCATTCCAGACAACACCTGAGGTGCTTTCTGCTATTCTAGACTATTTATATTTTCTAGAATTTATATAAATGGAATTATAGGGCATGTACTCTATGTTGTCTGGCTTTTTTGAATAGCGTAATTATCTATCTTGTCATATTAATTCTTCATTCCTTTTTTTATTGTTGAGTAGGATTCTATTTTATGTTATACCATAATTTTTTTATACATTTACCTGATGACACTGTAGGGATTGTTACCAGTTTTGGGTATTACAAATAGGTTTGCTATGAAATGTGCATATACAAGTTTTTGTATAAGCATACACCTTTTTTGGAGGGTAAACACCTGGGAGTGGGTTGATTTGATCAGATGGTAGGTGTATTTCAACTTTTTAAGAAACTTCCAAACTGTTCTGAAGTGGTTGTACCACTTTACGTCCCCACTTACAGTGTATGAGAATCTCAGTTCCTGTAGCTCTGCATCAACACTTGATATGGTCAGTCTTTTTAGTTTTGGTCATTCTAATAGGTGTGTAGTAGAATGTCGTGGTTTTAAATTTGTTTTTAAAGGATATTTTTTCCATTTATTTTTTTATTTTTTTAGAGTGCAAGGGGGGGGGTGGAGAGAGAGAGAGAGAGAGAGAGAGAGAGAGAGAGAGAGAGAGAGAGAGAGAAACATTTATATGAGAGAGCCACATTAATTGGTTCCCACCCCTGCAACCCAGGTATATGCCCTTGACTGGGAATCTAACCTGCAACCCTTCAGTGCTCAGGGCCCATGCTCCAACCACTGAGGAACACTGGCCAGGACTATTGTAATTTTAATTTGAGTTTCCCTAATGATGTATAATATTGAACATCTTTTGTTGTTGTTGTTGTTAATCCTCACCTGAGGATATTTTTCCATTGATTTTTAGAGAGAGTGAAAGGAAGGAGGACAGAGAGAGAAACCAATCGATAGGCCATCTGGTGCTCTATCCACTGATCCAAAACAGCTAGGGCAGTGGTCGGCAAACTCATTGGTCAACAGAGCCAAATATCAACAGTACAACGATGGAAATTTCTTTCGAGAGCCAAATTTTTTAAACTTAAACTATATAAGTAGGTACATTGTTATTAACTTAATCAGGGTACTCCTAAGGCTTAGGAAGAGCCACACTCAAGGGGCCAAAGAGCCGCATGTGGCTTCCGAGCCGCAGTTTGCCGACCACCGACTAGGGTAATATTGAGCATCTTTTAATGAGCCTTTTGTTTTTCATCTATATATCTCACTGTGTGAATGTCTGATGAAATATTTTCCAATTTTTAAAATTAAGTTGTTTTCTTATTGTTGAGTTTTAAAAGTTCTTTATGTACTCTGGATACAAGCCTTTATCAGATACATGCTTTTTCAAATACTTTCCCCCAGTCTAGCTTGTCTTTTTATTCTCTTAACAGTGTCTTTTGGATAGAAGAAGCTTTTTAATTTTGAAGTCCAGTTTATTAATTTTTTTCTTTTATGAATCATCTACTCAACTTTTTTGACCATATGGTACAGTTATAATGATGGTTTCATGTCCTTATCTACCATTTCTAAAATTTGTGTCAGTTCTAGGTTGGTTTCAAATGATTTTTTTCTCAGCATCATGGTTCAAATTTTCCTGCTTCTTTGCATTTCTTATCATCTTTGCTGGATGCCAGCCATTCGTGGGTGCTAGATATTTTTTTATTTCTATAATATTTTTGAGCTTTTCCCCTAGGGTGAAGTTAAATTACTTGAAAACAATCTGATATTTTTCGATCTTGCTTTTAAATATTTGTTGGGCAGGACAAGACAGCATTTAACTCCGTGACTCATTATTCTTCACTAGTGAGACAAGGCCCTTCTGAGTAGACTACACAATGCCCCATAAATTATGGTGTTTTCCAGTCTGGCTGGAACAACTGGATATATCTTTGGGGAAAAATGTACCTTGACCTCTAGCTCATGATATATACAAATATTAATTTGTGATAAATCATAGGAGATCATAGTAAAATATTTTCCTGGCCTGAAGATAGAAAATGATTTATTATAGAAGGCATAGAAAGCATTAAACATACAAGAAAAATTGATAAGTTGGATTTGATAATTATTAAAATCTTACCATCAAAAGCACTGTTACAAATGAGTAGGAATACTAGAGAGCGGGAGGAAATGTTTGCCGTGCATAAATCTGACGAAGACTCCTAGGTAAACAATTTAGAGGGCTCCTAAAGCTGCTTTCATACTTTCTCTTTCTCACTGGGTTTCAGTAACGTACTGTGGTGTGGTTTGCATTGTGCATTTCCCACTTGAGATTCGTCTATCTGCATGTATAAAAATCTGGACAATTACTGGTCATTATTTCCTCAAATGCTTTTGCTGACCTTCACTTTTTCTCTTCTTGACTCTAATTTCACATATCAGACTGCTTAATATTGTCCCACAGGTTACTTAGGCTCTATTCATTTTTTGTAGTCCTTCCTTTTTCTCTTTTATTGTTGTTAGTTTCTATTGCTATTTTTTTAAATGATCTTTTCATTTCAGATATTGTGTTTTTCATCTCCATAAGTTCCATCTTATGCCTTCCATTTTCCTTTTATCATGTTTGTTTTAACTACTTGAATCTATTTAGATAAATTGTTTTAAAGTTTTCATATTTGATTTGTTTATTAATTTTTGCATTTTGGGGTCTGTTCTGTTCTTCTTTTTACTCATGCCAGAATATTTTTAATTGCATGTCAGATATTACTATTAGGCTGTTAGGTGACTAGATTTTATTGTGTTCCTTTAAATGTTTTGAAATTTGTTTCAAGGGGATGCTAAGTTACAGTGCTTTAACTTAAAGTTTTTGAGGCCTTTTTTGCAAAGCTCTGTTAGGATGGGTCTAGTGACATCTCCACGTAGGCTAGTTTAGCGCTACTACTAAAGTGTAACCTTTCTGGGGTATCTGCTTAATGTCTGGGGTGTTCAACAAGTCTGTCTACTCACGTCCATCAGGACTTGAAGGTCTCCCAGCCCAGTGAAATCACCTGGAATTATTTAGCTTACAGTAGTTCCGCCTCGGCGTTTTCTCCCTACATGTGGGTAGTCTGGCTTCATAGTCAGCCAGAGACTCAAGGGACCTCTGTGCAGATTCCTGGACCTATTTCTCTGCCAAGCTCCCAACTCTCCAGTATTCTGCCCCACAAACTCCAGTCTTTTTAGTGTCCCCCAACTCTTCTGTCTCCTCAACTAAGTGAGACTGTCATGATCCACTTTCAGGAGGTTCCCCTCCCTGCACTCAGCTATGGAAAGTGCCTCCTGGAAGAGAAGTTGCACTCATTGGTCTGGTGTTCCTCACTCGTGGATCACAGTCCTGGGCTTCCTATTGTCCCAGTGTCGGAAAAAATAATATTTTCCATTCTTCTAGCTGTTTATGGTGAAAGGGTATGATCAGTTCTATTGTATTGTGGCAGAAGCGGAACCGTTTCTGTTTTTAATAGAAGTATTTATTATTGCAGTCCTGATTTTGAATGGATGTGATCTGAGGTTATTTATTTGTGTTGTATTCTCAGTAATTCTTTTTAGCAACAGAGCTCTTCCCCCTGTTTTTCAAATGAAATTCCACAAGGGACTGCACTATAGAAAGTAGTTAAAACCTCATCTGCTCTCATTTATGTGAGGGTTGGAGCTGGCTTGGTTCCCACCGCACCCTGGAGCAGTCTGGTACTCCTGAAAATAAAATTGGAAGAACAGTGAACTATTTACCCCTCTCATTTTACATGTGAGGAAACTAACTTCTAAAAGGGTCAAATGTTTAGTCCTAAAGTAATGAATCTTAAGCTCTCTTGCTCATATGGGTTTTTCTAGCATTTGAAATAAAACCTCTTATATCCAAACCCAGTGTCTTATTCTCCTTAAGTCAGCTTGATTGGGGGGCGGGGGAGGAAAGGTCTCTTTGATTTTGAGCTGTTTCAGCATGAGATTCTTAGAGAACTCCGTTTCCCATTAACCTTTGTGTAGCGCATTGCACGTGCATGGTCTCTATTGTAGCTTTTACATGTTTAAACAATCTTAGAATAGTTTATTTTAAAACCAGCCCAGCATCTTGGTTTATTCTGCTTTCTCAGTACTCTGTATATTAGATTTCTGCTTATCCATTTTACGAGAAATCTGTATGATGATGGCAACATACAGTTGTTTTATTCCTCCCTCCTCTAGTTATTGTGGTTATGTTACTTAATCTAGAAACTACTTGGACTGCATTCTAAAGAATGTTGTACTTTGAACTCTAAATAGTAGATCATAGGTTGTGACTTTGAATTGTTGGGGAAGTTTTTATGAAGGAAACAGAGTGTCAACAGCTTGCATTGTATTTCTTGGCAAAAATCTGCTCTGTGTACACCTGGGGCCCTCTGCAACCAGAATGTAAGAGCTTACACTTTCATTATTTCATCCTAAAAGGCATCCTGTGTTCCTCACTGCTTTATTAGTGTGTTTCAAAAGTGAGAAAAACAACATGGGTGGATGAGGGGTAGGCAGGCAGGGTGCATATACCAGTAGTTCGCACCTTCCGTAGGCTAGTTACAGCTAGACTTTAATATTGAAGAATTATGATGCTGCTATTCTATTTTGTCTTCTTACTGAAAAGGGAAATGAAAACAACTAATTTAATTATGTATTATGTCCTTGTTGTATAGTCTTAAAATTAACATTTCCTTTGAGACACATCTGTGGTGACTATTAGGGGATCAAAGAATACTTATCCAGTGAACAAACGAACCAATCCCAATAAAACTAAGAAACATCCTAAAAGAAATTGTTGATGATGTAACTACCAAGTTGCATTACTTTATAGAACAAAAAGAATATGATCACTCTTTGGTAAAACCAGTTGAATTACCTTGTTATTCTATTAAGGTTAATATTGCAGTATTGGTAGAGCTCTTCTTTGTGCGGTGTAGGAGGGATGACCTCTTACATATCTTTATGTCCTTAGCATTCAGCAAAGTGCTTTCACACCATGGGTTCTCTGAAAGTGTTTGTGGATTGAGACAGTAAATCTGTTCTATTACAGCCCAGTGTGCTCATGTACAGGCCTAGCAGATCTCACGAAAGCTATTGTTTCCCGGCTGTAATGATCGTATATGTGGATTTTTACGTGTGTACTTTACATACTTATACATTTACTCTCTAATTGTAAGTTAGTAGCCATTTCCTTTCCTAACATTGACTAGAAATTTTTATTTTTAAAAAATCTTTTATTTTTAATGTAGTATTTGATACCTTTTTGTATACTCACCTATAGTCTAAATAACTTGAGTTTATTTTCCTTTTCCAGGTGAAAACTTCCCACTTATTGGTAATTTAATTTGTAAATTTTTTTTATTGATTTTGCCTTATATACATTTATATAGTTATAAAAGATAGGAGTTTAGGAGGGGTTATCATGCCTATTGTTTGCTCTTTCAACTTCTTTGTCAGGTAGGTAGGCAGGTAAAGTAAGTGATGCAGATAGATTGTCTGTCGGAGAGTTACAAAGCAAGTTAAGTTTCAGGGTTAGGATTCCAAAATCAGTATTATTTTTGCTGATCCTAAACTGTCTATGGATATTATGTATCAAGAAGTAACGTAATCTATTTGCGTTAATTTTTATTAGAATGACTTGCAATTTTGAGTAAAGAGAATAATAAAGAAATGACACTGTACTTAGTGGAGGTAATATAATTTCAGGGGTTGATTCACATATATGCCATATATACATATATATTTAATATATATTTTAAATCTTAAAATTTTGATTTTCTTGTATTTTCATGTCTTAACATCCTCAACTCAACAATTTGTTTCTGATATAAGCAGATGGTCTGAAAAAATAATTCTGAGATTTGTTATTACTGTAGTACTAATTTGATCTTCTATAGCAGGGGTCCTCAAACTTTTTAAACAGGGGACCAGTTCACTGTCCCTCAGACCGTTGGAGGGCCGGACTGTAGTTAAAAAAAAAAAAAAAAAACTATGGCCGAAACCGGTTTGGCTCAGTGGATGGAGCGTCAGCCTGCGGACTGAAGGGTCCCGGGTTTGATTCCGGTCAAGGGCATGTACCTTGGTTGCGGGCACATCCCCAGTGGGAGATGTGCAGGAGGCAGCTGATCTATGTTTCTCTCTCTCATCGATGTTTCTAACTCTCTATCTCTCTCCCTTCCTCTCTGTAAAAAATCAATAAAATATATTAAAAACAAACAAAAAAAACCCCCAAAAACTATGAACAAATTCCTATGCACACTGCACATATCTTATTTTGAAGTAAAAAACCAAAACGGGAACAAATACAATATTTATATTTGCATGTGGCCCACGGGCCATAGTTTGAGGACCCCTGTTCTATAGCATTTTGACTAAAGGGAGACTAGTCTGGAATTCATGTGTTAGGGGACCCATGTTGTTTAGATTTTGAAATGTACTTCACTAGAATTCAGGAAGATTGTTGTAAACAACGGCTTGGCCTGCATTATAATTAAAATTTGAATCTTTCTGTAGCTAGTTCTTTGAGCTATTAAAACTAAAAGAAAAAAAAGTTACCTTAATTTTGAGATAGAAAATTTGAAGCTTTTCAAAATCATCTTTTTTATCTCACATACAAAATAACCATTATAGTAGTAGGCATTCATCCTATATAACAAAAGCCTAATATGCAAATTGACCAAACAGTGGAACGACCGGTGGAACAACTGGTCACTATGATGCGCACTGACCACCAGGAGGCAGACGCTCAATGCAGGAGCTGCTCCCAACCCACTGGCCCCAGGCCAGCCAAGGCAGGTGCCAACAGGCCTTCCCTCCCACGCCCTATCGCCCCGTCAGTCATCCTGCAGAGGGAGGCGACCAGCAGCAGTGGGGCGCAGGGCTGGCCAGCTAGTGGGCTGACGCCATCTCCCGATCACCCCACCAGTCACCTCCTGCAGAGGCGATTGGGGGACAGGACTGGCCAGCAAGCAGGCGGTGCCAGGCCGACCAAGGCAAGTGCCAGTGGGGGCCCCCGGGTCACCCTGCCAGTTGCCCCACAGATCAGCCCTGTTTGCTGGCCAGGCCTAGGGACCCTACCTGTGCATGAATTTCATGCACTGGGCCTCTAGTTTGTATATAAAGGCAGAAAAATTGAAAGTCAGAGGTATAAATCTTTACAATGAATAGAGAACCTTTATGTGATATAATACATTGAAAAGAAGTAAGTTCTGAGATTCTTAACAGATCTAATTGCCACGTGACTCCTGCATGGACTCTTGTATGAGGAAAAGAAAATCCTTTAAGAGACTTTGGAACACAAATTTTAATATAATAATAATATTTGAAACACAAATATTATTTTGATTTGTTAGCCTATTTATTTACAATTATCTTTCTTTTTCCATATTACTTGCCTTTTTGATTAGTGTTTTTTGTTCATCAATTCAAGAGGAGTTATTTTTACTGCCTTCTGAAAGTTGAATCTATCTATATTAGAAGTTTTCTAAATGTATTGAAGACAAAGAAATTCATTAAAATCTGATATTAAGCTCTTATTTTCCAGAGGCATATTTAAAAATCAAACAAAGGGAACTTTAATATTCTTTCTAAGTGGCATTAATTCAGGTATGTCTACTCTAAAAGTTAATCATTGACAAACTAATTTGAAATGCTGTGGTGTTCATATGAATATTACCAGCCATGCTTTTTAGACAAGAGAACTTTGTAATGAGTGCCCTCTCTGTGGAGATTGAAAAGTAGCCTCATCTCTG
Source organism: Myotis daubentonii (assembly GCF_963259705.1). Taxonomy (NCBI): domain Eukaryota; kingdom Metazoa; phylum Chordata; class Mammalia; order Chiroptera; family Vespertilionidae; genus Myotis; species Myotis daubentonii. Next base: position 49,271,530 of record NC_081849.1, read on the forward strand.
GTAAACACTAGTGTTGATCCATCAACGGGGAAGCAGCTAGCCCTTCAGAATACTTTGTGGGAGTGAAAATTGCCTTTTATACCAAAGCTTGTTAACTCCTAGAGTGGTTAAGGGGAGGCTCCAAACTGTCCAAAACAAGGTGGTTAGAAATACATGAGTGTGGCATTTTAAGTATATGAATTACTACAAAAATTATGATATTACAGATTAGGATCTCTTCATACATTGAAGTTCTAATATGTTGACATGAATAATATTCCCTGTTATTTTTGAAACAGAAGTCAGGATTATGAGCAATCTGGCAGTTTATCCAAGTCCTGTAAGTTCCAGCAAGAAAGGAAGAGTTAGAAGGCAGCTGGGTGGGTGTCCAGATAGGATAGGTGGTGATGGGAGTGGGCTTGTGCTAGGGGCCTAAAGTAGAAGGAAAGTCTAGTTGGGGATTCCTGTTAGGCGAACCCATGGATCTTCACAGAAATGAACATTTACTCAGGAGAAAGCAAGTCAAATCCATGGATGGATTTGTGGGCTTGGAACCCAGAGTTAATAGAAAATATACAGAATTGAAAGCTATTATGTGGCCCAACATCAGAAATGGAATGATCTAACAGGAAAGGAAAGTTTAAAAGGAAATATCATTACTTAGGAAAAACAGAACAGTGTAGGGTCAGAAAGAAATGCTGGTATGTTTTTAACCTGAGCTTAGCTCATTGAATGGCATTATGGGTGTTTAACTCTCCTATGTCTACTCTGTGCACTTCTGATGTCCTTACCCTATAAAGAAAGTGTCTGTTTGAATTTACTCTGTATTTATATTCTATCAGTGAAAGCTGTAATAGCTATGCCTACAAATGGCAGGGCCAGCCTCATAACTCTTGCAGTAGTAATCTAGTGAATATGTCTTTTGGGAACCTGCTCATGAAGCCTGCTGAATGGAGAGTTGCCAGTGTCATTGTAGCATATAAAAAGCCCTATCTATATATATAAAAGCCTAAGTGACTGTTATGACCTAACGATTGGAAAGACCGAAATGACCAGCTGCTATAACATGCACTGACCATCAATGGGCAGACGCTCAATGCAGGAGCTGCCCCCTGGTGGTGAGTGCACTCCCACAGCCAACCTCCCATGGCCAGCCAACCTCCCCAGTCTCTCCCCCCCCCCCCCCCCCCCGCCTTCCTCCGACCCCTCCCTCTGTCTGGCAGGCCTTGTCTGGAACTCAGTGAGACAGCCCTGATAGGCCCTGATCACCGCCTAAGCCTAGGGACCCCACCCATGCACAAATTTCATGCACCAGGCCTCTAATCAGATACATAAAAAGGATGTGTGTTTTAAAAAGTGTGTAAAAGTAAATCAGCAGAAAATTGCCTTTTAAAAATAGTCATGTTTTCTCCTTAGGATTCATTACTACTTATATTAGTAAGGTGGTATTCTTTTTTTTTAAAAATATATTTTATTGATTTTTTTACAGAGAGGAAGGGAGAGGGATAGAGAGTTAGAAACATTGATGAGAGAGAAACATCGATCAGCTGCCTCCTGCACACTCACTACTGGGTATGTGCGCACAACCAAGGTACATGCCCTTGACCGGAATCGAACTTGGGACCCTTCAGTCCACAGGCTGACGCTCTATCCACTGAGCCAAACCGGTTAGGGCAGTAAGGTGGTATTCTTAATGACTAAAGAAAACAATTGTTTTTGATAGTCAGAGTCAAGTCTCTTATGAAAAACTGATGAGTAATTATTTTTGTCTTAATATCAAGAATCATGTATACAATGTAGATCCATGCTTGTCTCTAAAATAAACAAGAAAATACAGTTTCCAGGTTCTATTAGTTGTTATGAAACATGGTTACTCAGCTGTTATTCTGTACTTGGGGGGGGGGGGGGGGAGGGGAAGTTTTCTTATTGTTTCCAAGTGGAATCATTTGGAAATTATATCATGTGAGTGTAGAAACATGATATTTTTAAGGGAATATTCCTTCAATCTGAAAACTCTTTGATAAGGAAACAAAAATATAACAATTTTTTGGTCTCTCGATATACAAATAAAAATCTTCTATTTTGATGAGAAACCCTGGTTTTAATCTTTATATAAATTTTTACAGAAATATTTTTGGCCTGTGCAGCTCTCAATCCCAAACACAGGCCAAATACCTTCTGATTTGTTCGACCTATGACATGGGTTCTCAACTTGGGGAGCTTCTTAAAATATCAGTGTGGTCTCATCCTCAGTGATTCTCATTTTTTATTGGTCTGGAGTGGGGCTTGGAATGGTTGGGTTCCATAGGTTATTCTAGTATATAGTCAGAATGAAGAACCACTGCCTTGGAAACATTCCGTTAAACTTTCTTTTGTCTTCATATGAAGTCAGTAGGGGAAGAGGAAGAAAAGAGTGACTGGTAGCACTAGCTACCATCTGTGCTTATTCTAAGGGATCAAGGTCAGGGAGCAGGCAAAGACCTGGATTTTTGCATCCTGTGCACAGGGCACGTGGCCTAGTATGCACTGTTGGATATGTTCTTGAATGTTGCAGTGTGGTCTCATTTCTTGCCAGGAGTGAATTGAATGCTAGATTATTTTTGCTTCTCCAGTTCTGCTTGACTTTGAGTAAAAAGCTGACCATCTCATGCTCGTAGCATTTTAGGAAAAAAAATTATGGTACCAAGAGCATCAGGTAACATGTCAAAAAAATATATGAATGGAAGAGATGTGTGCATCACCTCAAACCAAAGTTTCAGAGCATTCCTTTCTGCTTTCTGGCTAAGCTGTGGGAGTGTAGTCACTGAGAATTTTGTAAAGAAGTTTATTTTTAAAACAGCATGAGAACCAAAAAAAAAAAAAAAAAAAAAAGAAGCTTTGGAGGAAGAGGGAGAGAAAACACACCTGTGTTATATTGTGTCTCCTTTAAAACTCTTGAGAAGGGTTTAAGTCTTTAAAGAAAGCTCATTTTGTCATTATCTCTACACTTTTTGTATAAACCTAATTGTACATCTCTAAATTAACTAATTTATGCATACATATTTATTGAATGGGTTCCTGTATATGAATGAAATTACTTGAGTCTCTGAAAAGAAGAACAGGGATCTGTCTGGTTAATAGCAATTTTGGACACTATATGCCTCAATCAATGTTTTGTGCCTCCAATCTGGAGTAGTACATAGTAAGACTGGTGTCCTGTTAAGTATTGCTCCCTTGTAGTTATTGGTTAAGGATGCATTTTATCCAACATTTGCTGCTGCACACTACCATATTTAAGGGAAGGACACACTAGAAGTGATGATTTCTTCCCATTACCCTGTCAAAGATCTGATGGGTGTTTCCTGCAGAAAAAAAGGAATACATTTTCCCCCACAATCATTTGGGTAAAGATTTTTCAAAATATGTTTTATTGATTTCAGAGAGAGGAAGGGAGAGGGAGAGAGAGATATAAACTTCAACGAGGAGGGAGAGAAACACGGATTGGCTGCCTCCTGCACACCCTTGATCCCAGTAGAGGGCGTGCAGGAGGCAGCCAATCTGATTCTCTCCCTCCTGCACGCCCTCTACTGGGATCAAGCCTGCAACCCTGGCATGTTGCCCTGACCAGGAATTGAACTAGCGACCTCCTGGTTCCTGGGTTGATGTTCACATGAGCCACACTGGCCGGGCTAGGTAAAGATTTTTTATTATCCCAGAACAGAAGTGATGGAAGTAATTTTTATGGCAACAGACCCTCTTTTGTTAAAGTGGGTTTGCATTCTTTTGGGTTCCAGGCCACTAGACTCTAAGTTCCATCTGGGCAGGGATTTTGTCTGTTTTGCTCACTATTGTATCTTCAATGAAAGTTGAACTGTTTTAAATTTTGATTATGTCATTTATGTACTTTTATCTTTTTCCTTCTTGTTATTTCATTTTATAATTATATAATCCATTTATAGTTTTCTCCACAGGGCTAAATATAGTAACATTTTACAATTTACTAAAGACAGTAAAACTAATGATTTGTGAATAATTTATGAATTAATTTAATAGAGAATAACAGTTTAAAAACTAATGACTTGAACATTATAGTGTTGAGCCTTTCTCTTATAATGAACTTTTTTTTAAAAGAGTTTAAATAAGATTTTAGAGTGTTCCAAGGCATGTAAAATTCTATTCAGAATCATACTGGTTTATTTACATTTTAAAACACTTAACTATGTAAAAAATTTTCTACAGGATGGTTTTAAATTACTAACCTAGTCATTTTAAACCTAATTTTATTTTCTAAAACTCAAATTTCAGATAATTCAGGACCATATATATTATAAACACTAGCATCTGGTTATAGTCAACATCTACCAGAAAAGTTAATGTAGAATTTCTTTAGGATGTCTGGTTCAGAAAAATGTCATGATGTATTTATAGTAGTCTGTATAAATAAGTGCTGTAAACTTGAATTCTTTCCTCCCATGAACCAGTGCTAGTAGAAAAGGCAATTAGCTTTTTTTCTATATTTGGCATAAATTATTCTCACCTAAAGGTATGCAAAAAATGAATGATGTGCAGAATCATACAATTTTAGAGATGGAGCCCCCATAATCTAGACTTATTTTTAGAATCTTGATTATATTCTGTAAAAACGTGATTGTATTTTTATGGAGGGACATTATTATTAAGTTTTAGGTGCCTTACTATTCCTGCAGTAGCCTTATTTGTTAATTTTTGCCATGCATCCCACTGAGAGATCTAACTCCTTACTCCAATTTGCTACATAAGAATGAAAATAAATTGGGATCTTAAGAATATTTTTTGATGCATTTGATTTTTGAAAAGAAGGCTTTAAATAAGATGCACAACCTGTTACAACTAATATTTTTACAACATGAGAAATTCACTTTTCATTCAGTAGGCTAATGCCTTCTGGTAACATTTTGAGAAAAATATCAAACTGACTACATTTTAATTTTAAAGATTAGTTTGTCAACCCTCCTTTCTCAGTTCTGCTACGGTCTGCCTGAGGACAGACAGAGTTTGCTTCTGCAGCAATTCAGTTATCTTACCACTGTTCCTTTCTCCCATCCTTTGAGAAACACATTTCAAGGTGTGTATTTAAATACATGGTCAATCATTTGGGAGCAATCATTTTTCTTTGAATGGTTACTTTAACTTTTAGGTACTTAATTGGAGTATAGTTTTGCCCTGGGTTGTAAATTACTCTAGGGACAGGTTTCTCAACCTACGTTCTATGATTTTTAAAAGTCTTCGTTTTGGGGAGCTGTCTTGTGCATTGCAGGATGCTTAGCAGTGTTCTGGGCCTCTACCCACTAGATGCCAGTGGCACCTTCTCCCCCCATTTTTGACAACTAAAAATATCTCTGGACATTGCCAGATGTGCTCTGGGGGCCAAAATTCTAGTTGAGAACCACACACGTGTCTCTCCTAATTGAATATTATGTTAAAAAACACTCCGCCCCAATAATTTTTTACTGAATTGAAATAGTAACTTTATTTCAAGGCCTTATTGTACAGTGTTGAAATGGTAACTTTTATTTTCCAGCTTTTGTGTATAACAAATACGTGAAAATATGAAGAGGACAGCTAGTGTAATCCAAGTATACCTAAGAGTTGGTTTTGTTTATCTATTAAATCAGTTTTTGATCCCATGCTTATTTTTCCATTTGTGTCTGTTACAGAGTTATGGGCCCTAAGTTTCAGTTCTTTTCTTCTGTAAAATGGAGATGATATCTATTTCATAGTTTTGTTGTGAGGATCAAATTTCTTGGTTAGTATATAATAGGCTAAGCCCAGCTGAAAATCAAATGCCTTTGGTGGATTTACTTTGGTGGTACCCTTCCCACACTTTAACATTTGCTTTGGTGGCTTACCAGTGCTACCAGCATCTAGCTCAGTGGTTCTCAACCTTCCTAATGCCGCAGCCCTTTAATACAGTTCCTCATGTTGTGGTGACCCCCGATTTCATTGTTACAAATTGAACATAATTAAAGCATAGTGATTAATCATAAAACAACATGTAATTATATATGTATTTTCCAATGGTCTTAGGCGACCCCTGTGAAAGGGTCATTCGACCCCTAAAGGGGTCGCGACCCACTTGTTGAGAACCGCTGATCTAGGTATTAGGGAATTATGGGTTCCCCTTTGATTAGCACATTTCTAGACCCATCAGGGCTGCATCTGGATGACCTGTGATAGGAAGTAGAAATCAGGAGTAATCCATGGACTCTTGCAAGTGCTCTGATGGGCTCCTGACAATCAAGTAGATAGGGCTCAGAGTCATTGGCCAAGCAACTAGGAGTTTAGAATCATTAAGAGCCATTCGAAATGAGGGAAATAAATATATATATATTCATGGCTAGTGAAGTTTGAAGAATCTGGTTAGATATAAGGTGGCTAGAAGAGTGTACATGACATACGGCTCCCTCCTTCAGTAGGCCATGTTGCCCAGCTAGCTAGAGGGGAGGATAGGAGGCAGAATGACTTAGCAGAAAAGCGGTGCTCCTAGCCACATAGGGTACATGGCCCTTCAGGTTTTATGGATACATCAGGTGGGTAGCAAATTATTTGATTATAAGACAAACAGAAGACCCTTATAATTAAATCACTCATTTAATGAATGATATATCCTATTAACCTTTGTATGCTAGAGACATCATATTTAGCATTTAGTTACTAAATGTACTATTCAGAGGGTACAAAATTTTAACAGTTCCACAAATGTTAATATCAAAGACTATTTTCAGATATTAAATTCCATACTTTCTTCTAAAGACAATCTAACTTCTAAAGTTACTCCGTTTTTCTTTGTAAGTTTGATAATCATCTCTACTTTTAAATGAAAGGTGTTTTTTCCTTTAATTTTACTTTCTTTTTTGTTTCTGTTGCTAAATTCCACTCATAATGAATATTTGTAGCAAGCAACAGGGGGTAAAGTTATATATCATTTAAGTTGAAGTCTTTTAGTGTAGCTACTCAATATTGACGGTGTATTGTGAGCAACACTTACGAATATCTTCTGTACTTAGTAGGTCTTTGAAGTTGAAGTTTTTCTACTTGTCTTATCCATTGGTTTACCTTAAAATATATAATCATAGTACACAAGGTTTTTTAAAAATTCTATATGCTATTCTTTAAAAGATTGTAACTATTTTAATCAGGAAGAAATTAATCAAACTCCAGAGTAATTATATTTTAAATAACTCATTGGTAGAAATAACACATGTTTCAGAGACTTTGGGGGAAATTAAAATAAATTATTCTGAGTGTCTGCCTTCTGTTGATATAACAGATAACATTTCAAAATTTGAAGATAAACAGTAATATTTGTTAAGAGAGCAATATTCTTGTATTGTTCTGAGTTTAGTTGTATGTAATGTTATTGTTCATAAAAATACACAAGTTTCACTGATGTTGTCAGTGTTGCATGTAGCAGGTGGACAAAAATTGTGAATTGGTGAATTAGAAATGCAGCGTGAGAAGAGAATTTTTCTTTTTGAACAGAACTCTCTTTACCCTTGGCCTGAATTTCTTTAAGATAACAATACTGCCTTTCAGAATTCAGCCTTTTTCTGAAGACATTGTTCATATCAGCATATTACATACCAAATACCTCATGCTAAATTTTATGTTAAATTTAAAATGGGAATCATCCATATGTTAATATCTGAATTAAGCACATCAAGACTAATTTTATACTTTTAAATGTGGGAATTACAATAGAGCATTCTTTTACAAGGTTAAGTTTTAGATTATCTTACAAGTCAAAGTATCTGAAAAATTTTGGCAAGTGTGGTCTTGTTCAGAGTGAGTATGAATTTCTTTTTATATGAAAGTCCTGACAGATTGTGGTCTGTCTGTGAACTACTGATTGTAGGGGGAAATACATATGGTATTTATTTATTTTATTTTCTTTAAACTGAGCAATCAAGTTAAATCCTATGGTAATGTTTCAGAAGTAATCACAATATATGTGTTTGTATCCTTACATCTTTATTTTCTATGTAACTAACAAGCTGATTATAACATTTATATGGAAGCTCAAAAAACCTAGGATAACCACAGCTGTTTTAATTACCTATTGCTTATGAACCCAAATAGTTGCTACTCTTTGTAAAACACAGTATTCTTCATTAAAACTTTAGAAGAAATATAGGATATATTCTGTGTCACAAAACTAGAACTTTAACTCTGCAACACAGCAGGTCATAAAAGAAAATATGGATTTTATAAAATTAATAAACTTTTTCTCTTAAAAAATCCATTAGGGAACACAAAGACAAGATTAGTGGAAAACATTTACAAAACATTTGTCAGACAAAGGACTTGTGTCCAGAACATATGTAGTAAGTACTCTTTCAATTTAATAATAAGAAGACAACCCAATTAAAAAAGAAAGAGTAGACAACTGTTGGACACTTCACAAAAGAAAATAAATGAATGATTAGCACATAAAAAGAATGCCAGCATAATTTGTTATCCGAAAAATGCAAATTAAAATCACATTTTCATTGTAGAATGGGGAGCATATGGAGCAACTGGAAATTATATGCATTGCTGTACTGTATAACTACTTTGGTAGACATTTTGGCAATTGCTTAAAAAGTTAAACATACATGTACCCTATAAGCCAGCCACTGCATTCCTAGTTATTTATAGAAGAGAAATGATAACATATGGCCATACAAAGAGTTGTACATGAATGTTTATACCTATTGAATTTGTATTAGTCAAATCTGGAAACAACCCAAATGTCAACAACAGGTGAAAGGATAAACAAACAGCGTCTACCCATATAGTGGACTTACTATTCAGCAGTGAAAAGGTGCCCACTGCTGATAAATGCAATGTTATGGGTGGGAGTTTTAAAATAATTACACTTAAAGCAGCCAGACAAAGAATACTTATTATATAATCCTATTTATATAGCGTTCCAGAAAGCCCAAATGAATCTGTAATGACAGAGGTAGATTAGTGTTAGCTTGGCAACAGTTGTAGATTGAGGGATGGATTAAAAAGAGTTGCAGCCCTAGCCAGTTTGGCTCAGTGGATAGAGCTTTGGCCTGCGGACTGAAGGGTCCCAGGTTCGATTCCGGCCAAGAGCACATGCCTGGGTTGCGGGCTCGATCCCCAGTCGGGGGCGTACAGGAGGCAGCCAATCATTGTTTCTCTCTCATCATTGATGTTTCTATCTCTCTCCCTCTTTCTTCCTCTCTGAAATCAATAAAGAAATATTTTTAAAAAAAAGAGTTGCAGGGTGGTTCTTGGGGCTCGTAGAAATGTTTGTTATATTGATTGTAATAATGATTTCATGGGTGTATATAGGTCAGAACTCACCAAATTGTGCATTTTACATATATGTGGGTCAATTAAATCTCAATAAACTTGGAAAAGGAAGACAATTTTCAATTAAATACTTCATTATTTTTTAGGATATTCAATTTCTAAGTTTGGCTTTATCATACAAAAAGCACTATTTTTATTTGCTTCATGTATTTATGATTGTAACCTCAAGAATGATTTGCCTATATGTTTACTTTTAGGCCCATCTAGTCCCATATATTTAGATTTGGGGATAACATAAAAGTAATTTAATTTCAATTGGCCTCACTTCCCTCCACTATAAATTTAGGGTTGTATCAGATCACTAAAGATTCTTCTATTGAAATTCTATAATTGTGATTGTGAATAAATCAGGCTTTGGGATGCAGAATCACCTCATCAGAGAACACTGTAGCGAGATCAGGAACGACTAATCATAGAGGTCATGTTAATTTTTTCAGATAGTATTTGAATAATTTTAGACCAATCTGCTAACGCAGAGTTGAACAACCAAAAAACTGCCCAAAGCTAAAACCTAGTCTTTGTCTGGATGAGCTAGTACTTATAATCAGGAGTATAAATGAAATATAAGAAAAAATAATCCTATATAATAAAAGAGAAAAATGGTAATTGGCGTACGACAATACCCTTTTCATTGGCTAATCAGGGCTATATGCAAATTAACTGCCAACTAAGATCGGCAGTTAACTGCCAACAAGATGGCGGTTAATTTGCATATGTAGGCACAATGCAGGGGGGCGAAAGGGAAAGCAGGAAGAAGCCCCCTGCCACTGACAGTGATCGGAAACCCAGGGGGGGAGCTAAGAGCTGGGGGGCAGGGCAAAGGCGGCCTTTGCCCTGCCCCCCAGCCATGATCGGAGAATCAGGCGCCTTTTCCGCCCTGGCCAGTGATAGCAGGAAGTAGGGGTGGAGCCAGCGATGGGAGCTGGGCACGGTTGAAGCTGGCAGTCCCGGGAGCTAGGGGTCCCTTGCCTCGGCCTAAAGCGGAGCCCACGATCGCGGGGCCGCTGCAGCTGCAGGTCCCCGCTGCCCGAGCTGGACGCCTCAGCCAGAGGCGTTAGGCCTGGGCAGGGGCGGAGCCTGCAACCACAGGGAGCTGGGGGTCCCCTGCCCAGGCCTGACACCTCTGCCGGAGGCCTCAGGCCTGGTCAAGGGGCCGATCCGGTGATTGGTGATCGGAGGGTGATGAGGGTCAACTCCTCTGGCCGAGGCATCAGGCCTGGGTGGGGGGCGGAGCCGGGGATTGGGGGGATATGATGATCCCCTTGCCCAGGCCTGAAGCCTGGGTCAGAGGCGTCAGGCTTGGGTGGGGGGTGGAGCCAGCGATCAGAGGGAGATGGGGGTCCCCTGCTCAGGCATGATTCCTGGGCCAGAGGCCTCAGGCCTGGGCGGGGGCCAGAGCCAGTGATCGGGGAGATGGGGGTCCCCTGTCCAAGCCTGACACCTCTGGCGGAGGCGTCAGGCCTTGGCAAGGAGCCGATCAGGCGATTGGAGGGTGATGGGGGTCTACGCCTCTGGCCGAGGCATCAGGCCTGGGCTGAGGGCAGAACCAGTGATGGGGGGAAATGAGGGTCCCCTGCCCAGGCCTGACGCCTGTGTCAGAGGCGTCAGGCCTGGGCAAGGGGCCGATCCTCTGATTGGAGGGTGATGGGGGTCAACGCCTGAGGGCTCCCAGTATGTGAGAGGGGGCAGGCTGGGCTGAGGGACACTCCCCCCCACACACACACCCAGTGCACGAATTTCGTGCACCAGGCCCCTAGTTGATTATATAAAAATGTATTCATATTGCTTACTATGTATTTGGAATGATTTAGAAGAGCAATCTCCTGGTTTGCTCAAGGAAATTTTGAAATTAATGCAGAAATTTTATGAATATACTAGAGGCCCAGCGCATGATTAAATCGTGCGCAGTTAGCATCCCTAGGCCTAGCGGCAATCAGGGCCACGGCCGCCGCCCAGCGTCGCTCCTCCACCTCCATGGCCCCTGCCCGTGAACCTCCACGCTCGCAGCCCCCGCCCCGCCTCCACCGCCCCGCGACATCCACCCTTGCTGCCCCCGCCCCGCCACGCTCCTCCACCGCAGGCACCCCACAAAGCTCTCGGCTGACAGCCCCCAACCCGCGAGGCTCCTCGGCCTCAGCCACTGCCCCCACGCCCCTTGGCCTCAGTGCCCTGCAAAGCTCCATACTCACAGCCCGCCCCGCCCCTGCCTCACGGCCACCGCCCTGCCCCGCGGCGCTCCTCCGCTTCAGCCACCCTGGGAAGCTCCAGGCCCACAGCCCGCTGCCCCGCGAGGCTCCTCAGCCTCCGCAGCCCGCCCCGCCAGCCGCCAGCCGTGAGAGCCGGACCGGTCCGGTCCGGTCCTTTGGTCATTTGGGCTCACAGCTGCCTCCTCCCGCCGCCGCACCGCGGGTGGCCGGGGGCCCACAGCTCCCACTCCCTCAGCTCCCTAGCCTGCTGTTTGGTCGTCTGTCCGGTCGTGACGGCACCTGGCTTTTTATATATGTTAGGATATTTAATGTAATTGCACATCTCACTATGCAGTAATCTAGATAAGTTTTATTTAGAATTAATGTGACGGGACAAGTACTAGATAACCTTAGAGATGGGGAAAGAAGAGAGTTCACCTGGCTAAGAATATGGAGCGTGGGTGAAGAGAATCAAGAAAAGGGGTCTTTTTCTAATGTTAAGAAAAATAATGCTTCCCACTGCCCTTAGAATACGCTTGTAAGTTTTACTCTCATATACTTGTCACATAAAGAACATCCTGTTTAATACCTACACATGTCATAGACAGACGGTCCCCGGGACAGAATGAAACCCCTACAGAAGTCGTTTGTATCCGGCCTGCGCTGATACAATAGCCCTCTTTGAGCGGAGCCTGAAGCAGGAAGACAGCGCTACTGACCAAACGTTGTGGTTTCACTCTTTAGGCCATGCTTGGACAAACAACGAGGTCAGTGTGAACAGTCTATTTGCGGGTTGGTCTCGGAAGAAGTTCTCAGAGGTTATTTTTAAAAAAGCCAAGGGAAACAGAGCTCCTGTTTTTGGTGTGTATGTCACAACTGAGCCTCTCTGTTTGAAGAGCTTCGTTTCATATTTTTTGCCTCTTGGAGTGTAAGCTATAGGCTATATCCTAGACACTGTAGCATTGATAAAATGTTAATGTACAGAGGCCCTGTGTGTTTTCTGCACCACATACTTTCCTCGCTTACACTGCTTTGCCACAAATCTTTTTCACAGGGCGAGGAAGTGTTTCACAGATGGCCAAGCCAGATTTTAAAAGACGGTGTGAAAACATCAGTTGAAATTTATTATTGTTATTATTATATTTGTTGTTAGTAACTCCTACATGAATGGAACTTTCTAGTATTCTGGAAATGTAAGCAGGTTTTGAGTCCATTGGAACTAGGCCAGATTTTGATTTAGAAAATATAAATCATGAAAAAAATTAGGAAAATTATGATTGAGATAATCGGTATCAGGCAATAGCTTATGTTGTTAAAATTCTAAGCAATTTGATAGAATGCATACTAAAATGATAATCAACTGTTCAATTATCAGTGAATAAACGGAGCCCAAAGGCCTGTTTAGTCTTAAGAAATTACAGAAGTTATGTGTGTAAAGTGAAATAGGTTGTTTTCCTCTTAATAAGTTCAGTGAAGTACAATTAGGTATAGCAGACTTTTTAACACTCTACTGCTGAAATTATTATAATTAATTTTTAAGTGAGAGTTTTCTTAACAAGTCTCAGGGAAGAAAAACATATTTGGAAGCATGACATTTTTATCTTATTAGTTATTTGCTTTTGGGAAAGTTATTTAGACATGTGTTTGATTTCTTATTTCTGGTGAATATTTTACTGAATCAGAGCTAACATAATTACCATAGTAGTTGTTTATTTGCTGTATTGTGATTGTTACATGTCCTATAATTTTTGTTACAGTTTTAAAGTGACAGTTGGCCTATCCTAAGCATCGTGGCTGGTATAGGAACTGGGGAGACTATGGTCATAATAGTGCAGGAGTAGCGCCACCGTCATATGTCCCTTCTCAGACTCTTCTTTATTTCCTATCTCTGACTCTGTCCTTTAGTTAGAATTTTAAGTTTCTTTAGGGAACACTTTAGGTTTCTTCTATGCTGTACACAGTGCCTAGCCCTGTGCTGGAGCTCTTTTTCCAAGTGTCATGCTTTAGTGTTCAAATCCAACAGAGTATTGGGCAGATGTTTGAGAGCATCAATTTCCTCATCTGTGAAATAGAGATTATAGCATATATCTCAAGACAAGTGGTCAGATCCAAGTGAGATAATATTTAGAAAATGTGTTTTCCAAATAAAAGGGTTATTCAGATGTTATTTACCTTAACTCAGTGTTGAGTCAGTAAATTGAATTGAACTGTTAACCTTTTTGCAACTAGTGGTACTCTAGATAGCCGGTAGGTGCTATTCCACTTAAGTTCCCCTACCGTAGTTGGAGGAAAAACTGTATATTTTAATATGTTTCATTGAAAACATTTGTTTTTAATTTCACAGATTGAGATTAGGGAATGAGGCTGGCATATACTTCTAGATACTCAATTTCCTAGAGGCAAATACTTTGTACTCAGACTAGCAGAGTTCTCTTGTCCAAGTGTCAGGTCTGAACTTCTTATTACTGTAATGACAAAAAAAGAGAGAAGGTGGCAACCCAAAGGACAAGGAATAATTCTGGATGTCTACCTACGTTGTTGGCCGATCCAACAACGAAATGGTAAAATTTGGTAAGTCAGACCCACTTAAACTCTCGTCTTTCCTTTAGAATGTAAAAAATATGTGTTTTATTTATTTCCAGTTTATCCAGGAGTGGTTTTCCAGATATTTAACAATAAGTATGGCGTAGGCACCAAATTGTTAGGGTTGGAACAGTGTACTGGGGGACACCCTGTTCTACTAGCGATTTAGGTCTTTAGTTGTGGAATTGTGGGAATTTAGGGTAGGTTCAGGCCAAGGGGACTGGGCTTGTGTGGGAGGGTGGCAGGGCTGCTGGCCAAGTAGGACAGAAATCTGTATGTAACTATTGAATATTTTCCTGAATATGTATATCCAAATGGGATTCGTTATACCTAATTTTAAATTTAATTGTACAGTACTTGTTCTTTTCTTCTTTAATCAGCTGTGGATGATAGTTGCAGGTATTACTTAATATGACATTAGTTGCCTTTTAAAGAAGGTATATGTAAAATGTTAGTTTTCTCAGAACTTATATTGTTATTTATTAAAGCTATTTAAAGAAACCTTATTTTGAATTCCTTCATAAAATGATTTTAATTTAACTTATATAATATTGAACTTTTATTTGTTACGTTGGTCATAAAAGCGGTTCTAAGAAAGCATAGATAATATAGTTTTAGAAGGTATAATTTACATGTATTCAAAGATTTGGGAAAAGAACCAGAATGGTCCAATTCATGTGTGGCCAGTCACCCAGCTGGTAAATGTCAGAGCCAGAACGTCTGATGCGTTTCCTGTTATTCTACTGTACCTTGTTTGTATTAGAAGCAGTGACACTCTCTCCTCTGTCTTCTTCAGATCAGTTTGGCAGCAATTATGATATATGGCCTTTCAGATATGTAGCATGAAAGATACTGTTTCCATTTGAAATATGGGGTAACTGAGGTTCAGTATTCCTCGGTTCCTAATCTGTTTAATTTCACTGTTCACACTTGTCACTTTCCCTGCATAGCCAGCCAAAGGTATCCTCTATATTCTCTTGGTTGGTTAAAGTCACAGTGAGAGTTAATAGCAGCGCAGATCTATGGACTCCTCAAATATGCATGTTGTGGGCTGTATGACTAGGAAGAGAAAATTTGTTACTTGCATTTTTGCTAAAGCATACTCATTTTTGTTTGTTTTGTTGGTAATGGAATGAAAAAAAAAAAAAAGTGATTCAGGGAAACAAGCTCACTCAGAAGATTTACTCCTCAATTTACTTTAGGATTAGCAGAACAGATTGAATCCCTTCCCCATTCTACCCATACCTAAATCTTATCCCTTAAGACACAAACCAAGTGATACCTTTCTCTTGAGAGTATATATGACCTAAAATGGGAAATTGGGCTGAAGAACAACAAAATGGGGAAAATCTGAACCTAGAAGTTCTGTTTTTAAGGAGAATCTTTATTTTTAAGTGTATAGCCTGCATTACCTGGAAAATTGTCGTGATCTAATCAGACTGAGTTCTTTTAGTACTCTTAAGAAAAATCTGCTTTTATTGCAAAATATAACATACACAAAAGTGTATAAAAATTGTGCATTATGTAAAATTATGAATAATTATAAAATTAACACCCTCATACCCACCTCCCACATGACTCAATAGAATATTTTCATTACCTCAGAAGTCGTTCTAGTTTTAGGTAACCACTGTCTCTGACTTTAATGGTAATAAGCACTTCATTGTTTTTCAAATGAAATTATTTTTTAACTTTTATATGTATTTCTAAAAGTTCACTTTACTCTTTACTGTTTCCTATTTTTATGTACATATTCACGTCCTTTGTTCACTTTTTCATTCTGCGGGCTACGTTTTTTTTAGCAGTTTGTGGAATTTCTGCATAGCTTTTGACTGGAAACCTATTGTTACTTATATGGTTACAGTGCCTTGTTTCACTCTCTACCATGTCTGTTTTTTTTTTATTATTCCAAAGATTCATTCTTTATTTTGATACAAAAAAAATAAACCCTTCAACCTCTAAAGAATGTCACTTTTTTT
Organism: Myotis daubentonii; assembly: GCF_963259705.1. Lineage (NCBI taxonomy): Eukaryota > Metazoa > Chordata > Mammalia > Chiroptera > Vespertilionidae > Myotis > Myotis daubentonii. Next base: position 49,287,599 of record NC_081849.1, read on the forward strand.
CATATTGTTATAGAGCAAACTTACAGAATATCTTCTAACAGCTCCAAGAATATCACATATGCTTTTGGAAAAAGTCATTACTATTTGGATTCAAACACACATCAGTGTGGAGGAAGGAATAATTATCTCCCTCTTCTGATTTTTCCATAATTTTTTCTAAATCATCACAGGAAAGCTAGTGGTTAGGATGTCACATAATTATGCCTGAATCTGCTAAGGGAGATGAAACCAGACATCTGAATCCAGCTAAATATAAAAACGTGACCTTTTATTGCTCTTCTCTCCTGCTTCTGGAGTAGGAAGGTTCTACTTTATATCCCCATGGGCCAGCAGTAGGCTTGAGTTATGTGTAGGTGCCTTTTGGTTATAGTTGCAAAAGAAGCCATTAAATTCTTGAGGGTTTGACATCTCCTGGAAAGAAGTAAGCTAGAGGTAGACTGCTACTCTGGATTTGCTTAGATGGAAAACATTTACACTAGTAGTCCAGTGGATGTGCTGTAAACATTGAAATAACCAGGCCTGTACTAGTCAGCAAGCTCAGTCAGTGAATCAGGATACCATCCCCAGAACTTTAAGTGGCACATCTGAAGTTCTCACTGTAGAGTTGTGGCTTCGGCTCCATCAACTATGGTTGGCTTCTCTGATTTTATTGCCTATCAGTCTTTACCAGCTGTAGCAGCCACTGCTTGGTAAAACTTTGCCACGAAGTCTGGCTCACTGACCTCCAGCTGCCTGACAAATTCATTGCGCTCCTCGTCAGCCCAACCTCGAAACCACTGATCCCAAAGACGTAGTTGGCACTCAAAGATACAAGGTGGTCGGTTGGCTCCAGACACACTAAGCTGCTCCAGACCTTCTAGCAATGGCTGTAATTTTCCTGGCACTGCTTTAGTTACCAGGTCTTGTAGGAAACGTTCACGCTGGGGACCTGGCCAACTGGCAAACCAGTGAAGAATACACTTCATTTCCTGGGAAGTGATGTAAGACATTGGGGGAAGGGAAGAGTTAATAGAATTGCCTGGCACTGAGGGTAAGAGAGAAGGGAAGGATAGCTGCATCGAAGATGATGATTCCAGTGGCATCCTCCCCTTTCCTCTCACAGGGCACCGAGAGACCATCAGAGTACTTAGGCTCCAACTATCCCACCGCTTCCATGTTTCCTGAAAACCCTAAGCAAGGCCCTCTACCATGTCTCTTCACTCTTTACTATGTTTTTTGTTGAACAGCCATTTATTATTTTTAATTTAGTCATGTTTATCAATTATTTCCTTTATGGTTAAAGCTTTAAGCATACTGTTTTTTTTAAAAAAATATTTGTATTGATTTCAGAGAGGAAGGGAGAAGGGGAGAGAGAGAAACATCAATGATGAGAGAGAATCATTGATCGGCTGCCTCCCGCATGCCCCACACCAGGGATTGAGCCCGCAACCCGGGCATGTGCCCTTGACCAGAATCAAACCTGGGACCTTTCAGTCCGCAGGTCAACACTCTATCCACTGAGCCAAGCCGGCTAGGGCAGCATACTGTGTAAGAAATATTTTCCTCTCCCAAGATTATGGACCCATTCTCCTATATTTAAAAAGCTTTATAGTTTGTCTTTTACACTAAGGCCTGAAAATTTACTTGAAGTTTTTTTTTTAAGTTCTTTTTTTTTTGGGGGGGGGTGGTATGAGGGAAGGATTCAATTTAATTGCCCCCCCCATCCCCCATGGATATGTAATTGTCCCAACATTGTTTATGGAAAAGACTTTCCTTTCTAGACTTTCATGAAGTGCTACTTTTGTCCTAAATCAACTCTTTGTATATTATGGATCTGTTTCTAAGTTCTTTAGTGTGTCCTAGTTGTCTTTTGTGTTTGTGTTGTTGTACCAATACTGTGCTATCTTTTATTTATTTTAATTTAGAGAGGGAGAGGGATGGGAAGGAATGGAGGGGGAGAGAGACATTGATTTGTTGTCTCATTTATGCATTCATTGGTTGCTTTGTCTATGTGCCCTGACCGGGGATTGAACCTTCAACCTTGGTGTATCCAAACGATGCTCTAGCCAACTGAACTGCCCAGTTAATAATAATTCATATCCGATAGAATTTTTCATTTTATTCTTCTGCAAGATTGCCTTGTTTTTTCTTGGCCTTTTGCATTTACATTTTACAATTAGCTAGTCAATTTCCACACAGACTGTTGTAATTTTAGGCTGTGATTACATTGACTTTATAGAACAATCTGAGAAAAAGTTGACCCTTTAATCCATATAAATGGTGTATCTCTTTACTTATCTGTCTTAAATGTCTCAATAAAATTTTATAAACTTAGATGTTTATGTCTCTTCTTAGATGGATTTCTATTTAGCAATGTTTCTGATGTACAAAATTAAAATAAAAACTAGTATATATAGCACCAACAAACAAAATAAAAATTTAAAAGATAAAATTTACAAAAACATTTGTTCTAAATACAGGCAGTCCTCGGATTACGTTGGACTCGACTTACATTGTTTCATGGTTACATCGCCATCTCCCACTTATTTATAAAAAAACAAAAAGTTCCGTCATTTCGACATATGTACATATGTGCTTTATGTTTTTTATTACTTATTTACCACAAGTAAAGGTCAGGAATTGTTATCTTTCTTTTAAATGTTTTTCCCTGTTTCACTTCATTACTGCTCTGTCTGTGCTTCATGTGAGTGACGTAGGTGCTTATGTAGGTGGGTTCCGACTTATGGTGATAATTGTGTTACATCGCCGTAGGAAAGGATCTCCCACGTAACCCAAGGACCTACTGTATATTTCAACTTAAGGTTTAAATTTACCACCTTATTTTGTGCTTTCAACTCCTAAAGTTTGTGCTATTTGATTCTACCAAGATAGTAGTGTGCCACTTACCCACCAGTTTTGTACAGTTGTATCAATTAATCAGAATTATGATATATTCTAACTTGAGAAGTAAGAGGTATTTTATTTTACAGTGTTAATGGCATTACTATATATTCTTACAAATAATCACTTACTCCTTCTAACAGTCTACAAGTGCAGCATTTTGGTTCCTGTTGTATAGCAGATGAAACTTAAATGTAGGGATGTTAATTAGTTTGCCCATTGTCACAGGGCTAGAGAGTTGTGAGCACCTTGATCTGAACCAGGTTGTGTCTAGCACCAATGTCCATGATGTTTTCACTTTTAAAAAATGTTCTTATTGATCTGAGAAAAAGAGGAAGGGAGAGAAAGATAGAAACACCCATGAGAGAGAAACATGTATGGGCTGCCTCCTGCACACAGCCCACTGGGGATTGCAACTGGGGCATGTGCCCTAACCGGGATTCAAACCAATGACGTCTTGGTGCGTAGGTTGACACTCAACCATTGAGTCACACCGGCTGGGCGATGTTTTCACTTTTAACATTTTATCACATAGCAGTGACTCCAGAAGAGCACAGCATTTTAGAATAGGATGGTAATTGATTATGATAATTAGAAAGCTGAAGCATCAAAACACTAATTAATATTCATTTTATGTTGTTTCACTAAGCAAGAGAGAAGATAATGTATTTTGGGAAGATTTCCATTCAATACATTAACATAAAAGTTTAAATAAGCTTGTTGAGCTTTATGATTCAAATTAATTCAAATTTTTTTTCCTGTAGAAGGTAAGACGTATAAAGCATAAATAAAGTACTCATTAATGTTATCTGTTAATGTAGAAACATGTTTTATAGTTAAGAACTCCACTTTTTACATAAAGCTCAATTCTTTAGGATAGAAAAATGTGAAACTTTAGCTTATATTTATATATCTTTTCTCCTTCTGTCAGTGGCTGCCACCTTGCCAAATCCGTGGGAGTTTTATGATCTGTTATCCTCTGAGATCTGTGGATTCATTTAACATTTTGCTGTGATTTTATTGGTTTTGGAATGAAGAACTAAAATCTGACTATAGTTCACTATTCATATAACAAGATTTAAGGATGCTTAGTTTTTAAAAGTTCCTTTGGTCTCATTAGATTTATTTCTGTTTGACTAATGAGTAGATGGAGGGAAAACATTCAAACAGTGCATATGGTTTCTAGAGGTTGTTTTAATAAAAAAAAAAAATCAGGTCTAGTCAATGAAAGCTTTCAGAAAATGATTTTATGAAAAACTCACATTCTTTTAAATCAAGAGCAGTTTCCCCTCTCCCCCTACCAAACCTAAAAGTCAGTCGGACCACTTTTTTTTCCTTATTCTCTGTCTTCATTTTTGTCAGTTTCTTTAAAATATGTCTTAGCTGTGTGGAGACTTGCCTGAGAGCTGTTTCCTGCTGAGGTAGAGGTCAGTAAAATGATAGCTGGAAAAACTCCTTATTGTCTACCATGAGGGCTAGGATAGAATAAAAGAAAATTTAGTAAATGCTGTTGTCATTTACAAGGGGTCACGATATAGATTTAAACCATTGCAATCAACTATTTATTTAATTATTAGAATAGTGTGGAAGTTTAAGTTTAAAAGTGTGTATAAACTTAAGGGAATTTTAAATGGAACAAGTAGAATAGAAAAATTAGTGTATTGCATAATAAAACCAAGTATTAGCTCATGAAAATTTAGTATCGGTTCCACAGACACTTTGTTACGTCAAATAGTGTATATCAAGGTTAATTCAGGAAACAGAAACATTGTCTTAAGCTGGAGGATATTTAATGCAGGTAATATAGGTGCTTATAAAATGGATTGAAGATGTAAAAATGGGTTTTAGGCTGTTCCTTGTAGAATGACTTCCGGAGAGACTAGAACTGACCACCCCTAAGAGCTGCTTACCCCTGAGTCTGTTGCCGGAGCTCTGAATTTACTAACACACTCCCGGGGCTGGCACCCCACTGATCAGCAAGCCAGAATCAAACTGCTGCTGCTGTGGTCACAGTTGCCTCTTGACACCCAGAAAATTGGAAAGTGCCACTATAAGCACCGCTGTACGAAACCTCACATTTCTTTGTCTTGGTTTGCAGTTGAAACATCCAAAATTGCACAGGAAAATGGCCTTTGCTTGACTTTTGTTTTTATCATCTTAGATAAGTTGCTTCCATTTGCAGAACTAATTCTCACCCAGAATTTTAAGTACAAGAGAAATGTTCTTCGTTTATTGACCTGTCCAACTGTCTAGATGGAGGGAAGAAGGACAGATGAGAATCAGTGAAAATTCTCCAAGTCAGTTCACCCTTTCATTTCTCAGCACTCACACATACTCTCCCACTCATGCTCAGGTTTCCAAGCAACACTAGTGGCAGAACCATGCAGCTGTCACTCTTATACAGGAAATGAGCTCACTTCTCCCCCAGAGGGGTTAGAACAAAGTAACTTTACCCAGTGAATGGACTTTCTTATCCAGTAGAGATTCATACTGAAGTATTTGTGTGTCATATGGGGTTTGCTTTACAATATTTGGAGGGGGGGGGGGATTGGGAGGGAGAGAGATGAGGTAAAATTAGCAAAAATGTTGATAATTATTGAGACTAGATTATGGGTACATAGTGATCTATTACTTTTCTCTATTTTTGTATACGTTTGAAAATTCCAATAACTACAAAAATTAAGAATATATAGCCCTGGCCAGGTGGCTCAGTCAGATGGAGCATCATCCCGTACCCCCAAAGGTTGTGGGTAGTATAAATACCAAAACAATCTATCTATATAAAAGCCTAAGTGACGGTCGCAACAGAAACAACTGAACTGACAACCGAACAGGCTGTGTGGGGCGACCAGGCCAGCAGGGGGGTTAGTGTGGGGTGACCAAATGACTGAGCAGCAGGTTGTGTGGGGCAACCAGGCCGGCAGGGGAGGGCAGTTAGGGGTGATCAGGTCAGCAGGCAGAGGCAGTTAGGGGTGATCAGGCTGGCAGGAGGGCCAGTTAGGGGCAATCAGGCAGGCAGGCAGATGAGCAGTTAGGAGCCAGTGGTCCTGGATTGTGAGAAGAATGTCCAGCAGTCGGGCATCCCTGAGAGGTCCCAGATTGGAGAGGGTTCAGGCTGGGCTGAGGGGACCCCTCCCCATGCATGAATTTCATGCACTGGGCCTCTAGTCAAACATAAAACAAAGACATTACAACAATCCATGCCTAGGCACATCATATTCAAACTGCTAAAAACCAAAGGCAAAGAGAAAGTCTTGAAGTAAACCAGAGGGGAAAATTACCTTAGCAATGGAGGAATAATGGTTCCTTGGTGGATGTAGAAGCAAAGTTACATATATTTAATGACATGTGTTTTGCAATTTAACAAGGATGTTTTAAATGCTTGCTAAATGTAATGTGTTATAAAAGGTAATGCAGGCTAAAATAAAGTCTAATATCCTCTCCCCTAATCAAGTAGTTAAAATAGGAGAAAGTAAGAAGATAATAATAATAATACACATATTTTAAAGTCATCACAAGTGAGGTACCAAAACAGTGTACAGGGGACTTAGGGAAGGAAAACAGTGTGGCTGGGTGGGTCAGGACCCAGCTCCATGATGACGATATTAAATAGTTAATAGTCAACTTCCTTTTCTTTGCCCATAGGAGTTGACCCCAAACTTGACCTTCAGACATTGCTTTAAATTTTCATTTGCCTTTCACTTCCATTTCACTGTGAAATTAGTGACAACAGAGAACTTTGACCTCTAAGTTCATTCCCACCCTTTTCCTCATGCCACATCCAGTTTTCAGGAGGCACTTCTCATTTTCTGCAGAAACTGTTAACATACACTTCTCCTCTGTTTCTGTGGTTACCACCTCAACCCTGGCCTGTCTTGTATGACTTTTTCTCTCTCAATACTATCTTTCCAGCGTCCTCCACATTCTCCATGAAACGGACTAACCCTGTCTCTCCCATGCTTAAACCCTTCTGTGCTTCCCACATCACCTACAGAATAAAATCTGCCTCTTTAGCCCATCCTTCCAGGGCCTGCACATTCTGCCCCACTCTGTACTTTGTGATTTCTGAGAGGAGATACTCCATGAAATAGTTTCCAAACTTACTTGACAGAAATATCCATTGAGAGTCTCCTGGGCCTCTAATGTTTAGCAGAGTGCAGCTTGGGAAGTGCTGAGATTGCATGAAGAATGTGCACTTAGGGGGATGGGGACAGGAGGGAGAGCATGACTAAAGTCATCTCATAGTAACGAGCACGGAGCGGGGCCAGCTGTGCATGAGGTCATGACATATATTCGTACACGATTCTCAAAAGGCGGATTTCTTCTCCAAGATTTTTAGGAGTGATCCTCTGTGTCTGTTTATAATCTGAAAGACTCTGTCATGCAGAAAAACTAGGAGGGAAAACCTTTCCGCTCTTACTCTCCAGGGAAAGGAGATTTTAGCCATGTTTTTGGAAACTTGCATCGGCAGGATTTAAAGCTTTCCAGAGAGCTCAGTTTTATTTCACCTGCAGTTATATTTCATTTTAACAATATGAGTGTAGGATTATTTGGCAAATTTGAGAAGAAGAGTGTGTTTTCATTTCTCAGAAATATTTGCGCTACTTTTTATAGCCTCTCTAAAACAGTATTTACACTTCTCCAGTTGTCATCCTAAAATATGTATGTGTAGTTGATAATGTTTCTATCACTAAAGCTGTGGTTCATTGAGTATTCATTTATTGAAATTTCTTGTTACTGGAAATATTTTGCTTTACTGGAATAGGGGTAATTGAGTACTAATTGTCCTGTCCTTACAGATTAGTAATCACTCTGAAGTGACTTGTGACACCTCAAAAATATCGATTACAGTTTATTATATATTGTTTTAGTTATTATATATGGTGATTTAAAAGTTCATTGTTCCTTTAAACTGTTTTCAGGACCTGGGCTGGAGGGCCCGTTTGAGGGACTGACCATTGACACTGGGTTTTGCAAATGAAAATGTTAACTTTCCATAGGATCTGCATGTAGTTAGAGGGCAAAATGCATGGCAAGTCATGTGGGTACATCCTTGGGAACAGAAGACTATTTGTAGGCATCACCTCTAGGCGGGGAGAGGGTCCTCATATCCTCATACCCTTCTGTGCCCGGCCTCATGTGGGTACCGGCCTGGGTGTGGCAGGGCTGGTGGGTAGGGTCCCCTGGGCTTGCAGGGAAGGCAGGTAGCCAGGAGCTCCTGGTGTAGTTGTGCATGAAATATACCTATTTAAACTAAAGTTAAAGCATCTAACTTTAGTTTTATGCCATCGTAAGTACTGACTTTTCAGAAGAGGTAGAATTAGGAGTGGAGAAGGGGAAAAAAGTTTAGGAATGCCATGATACAAACACATCATGACAGTGAAAAAGGTCTCTTTATGAAAATTTGGCTTAAAACCCTGAAATTCCTGCTGTCCTACTGCTTTTTGAAACTGATATTTTTTATTAGAAGAGTCAAAAGGCATGTCTCTGTAGGTAGAGAACTTTTCTACATGAAATGAATTTAAGAATGCTATTTTATAGTCCATTTTTAGTCTCATCAAATGAAAATATCCAATGTTGTTACAGCCATGCTTTATTTATGGTGCCTTGAAAAATAAACCATTCACTGTGATTCACTTAAGTTTTAGATCATTGGCAGTGTGTCGTTTTATTATGTGATCTCTAAATATCTCTGCCTGTGCAACCTCCATATTTTTCACAAGTGTATAATAATGGGAACCTCATGATGTTCTGATATAAAGCAAAACTTCTTATTGATGTTGAATTTAGTCAGTAAATTGGCTAATGTTATTTTCATGATCATGACAGAGAGAAAGCTATCAAGCTACGAAAATAGAACACTTCTAAAGGCATTATTCACATGTTGAAAAAAATTCCAAACAGTCCTAGACTTTTAGCTGACAACTCTCCATTTGGAATTATTATGTTTCTGATATATATATAAAAGTATATTTTTGCTGAAAAATATTCCATTAAGACAGATTTTAGATATTCTGTCTGCTATACAATTTCGCTAACTTAGAACCAATTTTTTAAATGTTCTCCCTTCAAAGCTGGAGACATGGGAATGTTGCTACTGTGCGGTCACAGGAACACGTTATAAAAAATGAGACTGCTAAATTAAATCTTCTTCACTTTTTAAAACTACATAATCATATTCCTATGTGGTATTTCCATCACTTAAGGGAATGAGATTTCAAATTACATTCTAGGGAGACCTAAGTTCCCCTCGGGTTCTCCTTCACTGGAGGTGTGTGCATGCTATCAGGTAATTAATGCTGCCTCATTAGGATAATACAGTAAGAGCAGCAAGACTTACTTCTGCCTTCAATAATTGCGCTGAGTAGAAACAGGCATGTTCCACGAAATAAATACCTTTGCTGTCTATATGGTTACAACACTTCGGACAGTAATAGATAACATACAGCACAAATGAGTGAGAGACTGGGAAGTGATGTACTCCTCTGATAATAAACTGTTCACACGTCATTTCCAGACGTGGGCTGAACTTTCTACATTCCACAGGCCGCCCCAGTCATTTGTTCCCTACTCCTAATTCTGCCTTTTGTCTTAATAACTCTCCCCAGTTCTGTCCTGAAATACTAAGCCTCCTCGTCACTAATTTGCAACGGTTTTGAAGTAGATCAGAGGTAAGATTTAAGTGGATCATTCTTTAGCTTGACCGAGATATAAATTCCACTTATCTCAGAAGAAAAATAACACATTACATGAATTTGACCGGAAAGGAGAAACACCCAAAGAAGCCCTAGAGTTGAGTGAGGGAGAGGTAATGAGGCCATTACTGTTTTCTTAGTTGTTTGTAGTTAATTTCTGGTCACTGTCCCCCAGGGCCTGTTGTAAACTGCTTCCTCTCTCCTTAAATCCTGAAAGCCACACTTTATCCATCATTCTCACCTCCTGTTTACTGAAAAGATTGAGGCCACCTGAGTGACTTTCCTCTCCTTCCTTCTCTTCTACCTTAACTGTCGCCCTTCATCAGCACTCCTGTTCTGTTTTATTGTCTTTCCTACTGAGTGTAAGCGAAGTTTAGAAGAAACTGTGTGAGCATTTTGCCCCTGCATTTTGAAAGATAAGGAATGCAATGTCCATTTTCTGTTTTTAACTTACAGGGTTTTAATGAGTCTAAAAGAGGAAAATGAATATGAGAGTGGCTTAAATTATACAGGGTGGTACAATAAGTAAGTTGTTGTTGTTAACAATCTTTTCCATTATTTGAGCTGGATATAGTTTGATCCAGTTTTTGTTAATGGCATAGATTTGGTTTAAAAGCCTGCAGCAAAACTTGAGTGGGTTCAGTAAAGAGCAAGAATGATAAAAAGAGAAAATTAGTTCTAAAGTAAAATTGAAAATGCTTGGGACTTTATTTTGTCCTTATAAAATTAGGTAAGATGACTAACTCCTTAAACTATTATTACATTGACACATACTATACTTTCTCTTCAATAATCAAATGGAGAAAATGGTCTTAAATTGCAGCTACAGAGAATAGTTAATTACTAGTATAATTTCAGAATAAAAGTGTTATAAATTAACAGGCTACTAAAAGAAGCTGAAGAGTTCTTAGCATGGTGTATCATTAAGATTGGGTAATATTTCTATTAAATGTTTCAGATATGTTTTCTAAAAGCTGGTAACCTAATAACCTCTTGCCTCACCTGTAGCCATTTGTACTCTACTTTTTTATAACATCAGAGTTTGGAGCAGCATATGAAGCACTTTTTGTCCCTCTTTTGTTCTATTTAACATTTTTCCAACTACGCACGTTTTTCTAAAATCTAAGATGCCTCCACAGATGAGGATTCTCTGCTGTGGAGTCCAGATTATGGGGACATCAGCTGTTGTTTATTTGCGACTGACTTCTCACCTTCTTTTGCATACCAATTTGAAATGGCTTTTTTCTAAAGAATCTATCCTCTTTGACTAAATTAGATAGAAATAAAAGACCAGGGATCCTCAAATAAAAAAAAAGTAAACAAACATTCAGATCTGTTGACCCTGCAATTCCAAAATTATTTCTAAATGCTTATTACCAACTTGGTTGATCAAGTCTTCTTTCCTTCTTCCTTCGCAGATAAACAGTGACCTGCAGCCATCTATGGCCGCTGAGCTAAATGTACTGTGATATTTGTAATGGAAAGCTTTGTGTCTACCTTGGTTTTAGTAGGGCCTCTCTCCTGGAGTTGTTGATTTCAACAATGGAGTAATTCAGGAGAGCAGAGCGGGGGACTAGTTAGAGCCCTCCAGGTGGTGTGTAACACACACCATTGCTGGCAGCCACTGAGAGGTTTTCCACATTTACCTCCACTGGGCTTAGAGTCCTTCCAGCCTCAAGATTAAAGTCAGCATGTCATCTTTTTGTATTATTTTTAATGGCCTTTTCCTTCTATAGTACAACTTATAGTAGGGACTATTAAGTCAATGTTTTGAACAAATGCTTTAAAGTACATTTTTTAGTTGTTGTGTACCAAATCAGTCACAGAGAGCCATCAACATAGTTCCAGTCCTTAATGACACAATCTTCAACTCTCATTTCCAACTCCCTGTAAACCTTCCCTTTTTCAAAAATCCCCTTCTTGAACCATAATCGCTTTAGTTCTCCAGGATCTTTTTGTGCCTGTTGTGAATGAGCTCATTGTTCTTTCACAGTAAAGAATGTTTCTGATACTGCTTTGTGGTAAATATAGTTGAGTGCCCTAGCGGACATTCTTGTTGAGCCCCAAAAGTCTATTCTGAGTACACTGTCTCTCAGACTCTATGTTTGCTGAAATGCAAGGAGGAGAGTTTGAAGAATTTACCCAACCTGACTAGGCTATTTTAGATGTCTTCAGTTTTCCTGTTGGATTTGCAGTAACTGTTGCCAGCTATGGAAATCAGTTCATTGGGGAACACTTCATCTCTTTTGCATTGTATGAGGCATATATTTAAGGGGACAGACACATTGTTGAGGCAGTTTTATTATTTTAGGCTTTGGCAGTTAGAAGTTATCCATATAGAAGATATTTGTAGGTTTTTTTTAAAAAATGTATGCTGTAGGCTAAACAGATGCAACAAAATATAAGTAGAAAGGCATGCTGGTTAATAATTATTTCCTATTTTTCCTTAGAATAGAGTTTTATTTTATGATCAAATTAAAATAAGACTTTAGTTATATTTTCCCAGATTTAATTTTTTTAAAAGGTACAGCTGTTAATAGAATAAGAAAGACTTCATTATGTTTTTAATTCCTCATTTAGCTTTACATAAAACAAAATGTATATTCAATCATAGTACAAAAAGTCTAACATAAAACCAGCTGTAGTGCAAATGTTGACCTTTGTTTTTCGTAGACCAAGATGATAAAAATTCAGGAGCATTTTCCTACTTAGTAGTTAGCCTCCATTAAATCTGTCTTATGACTACTTGTATTATAACCCCTTCATTTATCAATTTTAAAGTACTCATTCAAATAAATTATGTGACTGGCAGGATTTTAAGATAAATTACTAACTTGAGAAACTTGGATGTGAAAGATAAAAAAAATATTATGCAAGAAATACAATAAAAAGAAATATTATTAGAGCAGTTTATTTTACATAATCGTTTCTCTACTTTTTTTAAAAAAAAACCTCCGGAAAAAACTTTATCCATGATTTCCAACTTGTATGTGTGTGGTGGGTGAATTTAAGAGTTTTGCAAATCCCAGCCTTCACCATAGGTTGAATTAATAATTGGTGACTTACATATGTACTGCCGTTTTCCATATGTATTTAGAAGAAATCCTATTCAATGAGATGTGAATTTATTTATATGGTTATCAAATTCATAGTAGCTCTTTGGTCATTCTATGCCTTTTTCAGTCAGTTGATGCTTAAATTGCATCTACTATCATGTGATGAATCTGTGAAAATAGTAGATTTTGAAAATGAATGACCAGACTCTTGCTGTTGGATCTCTGGCTTTAGAGAGCATATGTAGGCACTCTTGGGACTGCCATAGTTTGGTAGAGAATTTTGAGCCTTTGCTGAGAATGGCTCTTTGGTTTGGCCTCCTTACTGATGATCACACCTTTATTTGGGTGATATTGTCGACTGTGTGCATATGCGTTCATTTTGTGTTTCTATTAAGCTCCTCCTAGAAAGCTGCTTATAGAGTTTATCCTGTCTGTTCTCACCTCATGATCAGATGTCACCTTTCCTAGAAGCCCTGAGCACTGACACTCCTTTCAGAACAAAAATTTTTCAAGCATTACTATAGTGACCCCTTGCTTTTCACATGGGCCCTGTTTGCCTTTTCATTTTCATCAATGAATTTTTGTTTTGCTCAGAGTAGTTTAAGTATATATCAGCCTATGTCATCTTACTGACTCTTAATTCTTTTTGCTTTTAGTATGTCTAATCCCTTGTGAATGATTGCAAATTAAACAAAGCAATAGCAGTTCATAAAACTATAACAGAAAACTTTTTTTTTCTAAAAAAGGTGGTGTTTAATGTCTCTGAAAATTCTGCACTGAGCATTTTCTATAGGTATCAGCACTCAAAAAACTTTGCAGTAGGTTTTAATTTTCTTAATTGTTTTCCTGTACCTGAGTTGACATTTGGAGATTTAGCAGTACTCATTGGAAACATTTGTCAGAATACGTTATTTGGTGATGATGGGTAATTAGAGTATCCCCTTTTGATTAAAGTAACCTATTTGACTGCTGCACTGCTCCTTGTATAAATATGGTGAGCTTTTAGTTCTTTCTTTGCTTAAGACCATAGAAGATAGGTTTGTGGTTTTTTAAATTAAATTTATTGGGGTAACAATAGCTAATGACATGATATAAATTTCAGGTGTATAACCTTACAATACATCTGTGTACTCCATTGTGCGCTCACCACCCAAAGTCTAGTCTCCTTACGTCACCATATTTTGCGTCACCACCTTTAGCGTCTTTGTTCTCCCCTCCTGCCCCCTTCCCCTCTGGCAGTCATTATTCTGTTTTCTGTGTCTATGAGTTTGCTTGTTTTGTTCGTTTCTTTTTGTTTTATATCCCACATATGAGTGAAGTCATATGGTTCTTGTTCTTTTCCCTCTTACTTATTTCATTTAGCATGATACTCTAAAGATCCATCCATAATGTCACAAATGGCATTATTTCATTTTTTTATGAATGAGTAGTATTCCATTGTATATGTATAACACATCTTCTTTATCCAGTAATTTGTTAAAGGACACATAGGTTGTTTCCATGTCTTGGCTATTGTGAATAGCACTGCAGTGAACATAGGGGTGCATATATCTTTATGAATAAGTCTTTTCAATCCCAGAGGAGGGATTGCTGGGTCATATAGTAGCTCTATTAATTTTTGTGTGGAACCTCTATCTGTTTTCCAGACTTAGTGGCTGTATTAATTTACATTCTCTCCAGCAGTGTATGAGGGTTCCTTTTTCTCTACAACCTCTTCAATACTAGTTATTTCTTGTCTTATTGATAATAACTATTCTGACAGATATGAGGTGATATCTCATTGAGGTTTTGATTTGTATTTCCCTTATAACTAGTGATTTTGAACAACTTTTCATATATCTGTTGATCATCTGTATATCTTCCTCAGGCCCTCTGTCCATTTTTTTAAAACTGGATTATGTGTTTTTGTTGTTGAGTTGCTTGAGTTCTTTATATATTTTGGTTATTAGCCCGTTATTGGATGTATCATATATAAATTCTTTTCTCATTCAGTTTTTTTGTTGATGGTTCCTTTTGTTGTACAGTTAATTATTACAACTTAAATAATCAACTCCTAATGAAATATGTGTCATGGTGTTAAAACAAGTTATTTTTGGGAAAAGAACCTTGGTATAAGAGGCAGAAAATACCCTTGGATTACCTTAAGCTTACACTGATTGTCTTTCCCTCCCTGAACCTCAGCTTTCAAATTTGATAAGAAGGATAACACTTTCATTGACCATCTCACATTATTAGTATGAAACATGTTTGGGAAAGGACTATACAAACTGTCAGTAGAGTCCCAGCTGGAGTGGCTCAGTGGATGAGCGTGACCTCACGGTTTGATTCCTGATTAGGGCATACTATATGTTTGGGTTGTGGCTCCATCCCCGGTAGACGGCGTGCAGGAGGCAGCCAATTAATTATTCTCTCCCTCTCCCCTCCTCACTGAAATCAATTAAAAAAAAAGACCGCAAAAAAACTATCAGGGGGGTTTATAATTAGAAGGTGTTATCATACCTTTTGCACTTCTCTCCCACTTAAAATATTGCTATTTTCTAACTTCCCCATTTCTATTAAGACCTCCAGGCTAAAACCTTAGGAAGCTTAACTCTACCCACTCTTTTGTACTTGACATGGAATTAAGTCTCTAAGCTCTGTTAATTCTTCCTTTGAAACATCTCCAATATCGGTTTTTATGACCACTATTTAACTCCCAACTCTACTGCCTCATCATTTTTTCCTAGATTACTCTGATAACATTTATCACATTTGCTTTCTCTTCCCCTCACCAAAGGCAGCTTATCCTGTCTTAAAAGAGATGTTTGCCAACAACCGCCAGTGACCCCCACACAGCCTGTCTGAAAACATCCACATTTCTAGCCTGGTCAGTGGGATCTTCTGAAGTCGTACTCTGCATGTTAATTTCTGCCTCACGTCCATCTCCTCAGTTTCTTATTAATACACCCATTTCTGTGTTGCCCCCCAGCCCCTACTTGTTTCTCATGGTAACCTAGAATGTTCTTCTACAGAATACCTTTCTTCCAGGAAGCCTTTTCTGACAGCACCTCTCATATTTAACTCAACTTACTTTAAAAACTTCTTCCACTTATTTTCTGTTACATAGATATTGTATACCTTTTCTAGCTTCCATCTATTGAGTACCAACCATAGGCCAAGAATAATATTCTAAATGTTCTATTTAATAATTACAAAAGTCAATCTAAAGCATCCCAAGGAAGGCGTTAAAGCAGTAATTTACTCACTTGTGTTGTTATTTAACTGTTGTATATAAATGTGCTTTCAATCTAAAAAATTTAAAAGCTTTCAGAAGGCAAGACCTGTGTCTCACACTTTTCACTTGCACATGCTATTAGCAATATTAAGTTCTCACTTATACTTGTTAAAATTGCATATGCATGATGTTTCTTATCATCCAGCACACTTAATACCTATGAATTTGTGTGTTAAAGAACTTTAATGGCACAAGAACTTCTTATCTAAACAATTAAATTGGAATGACAAAAGTTCAGTGAATTTGCTAAATGCCTTGTAATCATTCATTATCCAGGAACAATTTTATGACCATGGGATCTATGTGGTATTCACCCTTTCCCCCCAAGAAATCAACACACTGGTTTTATAGTCATAAGAAGATAATTTCAATGTAACAGTGGAATACTTTGAGCAGCATAGCAGATTCTTTTTCCCTTTCTTTTAATACTGGTTACTTCAAACCCTGGGGCTCACAGTGGTTTGAGGTTAATGAAGTGTTGCATTCTTATTAGCCATGGTGAGTTTATGGTGTTACAGAATACCAGGTTTTTCTTGCCATTTGATTTCCCCCCTGCCATATCATTTTGCTGCATTTTTCAGTTTGCAAATTCTACATGCATTATGTTACCATATTCCCAGAAGTCACTTGGCGATAGCCAAGTTTGCCTGAGGTAATACCAATGGCATTTACAGCTGTATATAATATCAGTTCACATCATGAAGCTTATCACTGATCTATTTAAACCAGCTCTTAAGAAAAACTGAATTTAAAAAACTGAATTTACACACCACTGAATCTTAAAAAGGCCAAAATCTAAAATGAAATACTTATATTTGGACAGTTGCTGTGTACTTCAGCCAGGACAATTCTAAAAATAATCAGACATATCAGCACTAAAATTTGTGAGACAACTTCAAGTTACATCTAAATGTTGATTGACTAAATTATCAATGCAATTTGCTGCTTTTAAACATATTGTTGAATTTCTGTCTCTCTCTGTCCCTCCCTCTCTTTCTCTCCCCTTCCCCCCTGCTCCTTCTGTGACACATACATTGTTTGGAGACTTAGGAAAAAAAGGGGAATTTATGACTTCATCAGAAGCCTCATTAGGGAATATGTTTGGCTTCCATGCTGAGTTTCTCCTTTTTTCTGCTGCTGCTGTTCCCAAGAATTTCAGTCTTTGCACTCACATAATTCGGGGGATTTCAAATACGACATCGTTTAGCCACAGCTGTTTTAGATACGCCACAAATTGTAGTTGTATGAAATGGATTTTTTTTTTTCCCCTGAATGTGGAGAAAAGCAAAGACTACAGAAAAGAAAACAAAACAGGGAAAACTTAAACTGTCTCCATAGTAATTGAATAATTCATGCAGCCAAAACGCTATAGTTGAGTAGTAACTACCTAGCTTTTAATACAATGTCAAATGCTAGTGGTTTCTTTCTCATTGAGTGCAGATGTGGTTTATTCTGCATCTCTAGGGTGGTTTATAAGAAATTATGGTCATGGAAGAGAGGTTTAATTTGGGTTCGCTCCATGAACTTGAGGCATTTTTCCCAACAAGGAACTGGCGGGTGAGTTTTACGTACATTAAAGAAAGAAATGCAGAAAGCTTGCACAACCTCTACAACTTGGAAAACCACCCCTGTATTTTATTTTTCTTTCTAATTCCCTCTGAATTCATTTGTTAATAACCCTCTTCTTTACTTACTCATTTTTATCCCTTCCACCTACCCAATTTTCTACTTGGAATAACTTTTTGTGTAACAGAATCAATTAGATTCCTTCTTTCTATACCCTTTCAGTATACTAATGAAGAGAAATTAGTTATATTGAACAATTGTTCTTAAATTTGTCTCAATTACCTCCTCCCCAATCATCCATTTTTCTTCTCATCCATTAGTACATCAGGAATTGGAAAGACTTTTATTCTGAATAACTGGAATAACCAATATTTGCCAATCAGAGAGTTACATAGAGCGAAGGTGAGAAACCTGAGTATTAGAAATGCATGGAGAACATTTGGAAACATATATTCAAGTGTGTACCTACAGGTTCTGACTTAGTACTCCTAAAGTGGCCCTGTGAATAAGGACTGGAATTAATAGATAACAGCATTATTCTTAGGTCACCTTCATTAATTTTCCAAGGCAGCGATTTTTAAAACAAGCAATACCTGACTATTTAGTCAGGGGCACTGATCTCTTTTCCCTTGGATTGTCCAATAAAAAAATGACAACAGTCAACATAACAATAGCCATTCGATGTCAATTCATCAAAATCATACCTCTTTTTGTCTGGTGATTGTGGCTCAGTGGTTGAGCATCACTGACCTAGGAGGTCATAGTTTGATTCCCCTTCAGGACTCATGCTTTTTTTGTGTGTACCACAGAATTTTAGTAATTTGTTTTTGTGTACCATGAGATGAAAAAATGTTAAAAATCACTGCAGTAAGGATTGGTTTAAAAAGGGAAAGAAAATCACTTTTGTTCTTTTATAGATTTACCTCTCAAAAGTCCTATCATTAGCTAGACTGTTTTAGTTGGCTCATAAGTAAAAAAGGATGATTTGGGCTAACCTAAAATAACTAACTGGATTACTGATGGATCTACTAGTAGTATGAGATGCATTATTAGTAACGTTAGATGGGTACAGTGGAAAATGAAAAGAATTGTAAGATGCTTTTCCTGAAAAAAAGAAAAATATATCAGAAGGTATATGTGTTTGTGATAGAGAAGGCACCAACCTAGTAAATGAGAACATGGAGTTTGCAGGAATAGAGTCTTTAGTCTTGTGTTAAAGGGGAAATATCTAAAAGGGAGATTGTGAGGCAGTTACTAGAGAAGTGGGAAGAAGACAGGAAAGATGTGTCTAAATAGTCAGGGCAAAAGAATGTTTCAAGGAGGGACTAGTCAAATGTCTGAAGCTGCCATAGAAGTCAAGTAAAATGAGGTCTAGAAAGTTGGCTTTACCAAACGAAGGGAGGGGGGAGGAAGATGGGTGGGGTGGAAGATTCTTGTATCAAAGACATATTTTTTAAACTTTAGTTATCCATATTTCTTTTTCCATTTCTAATTATCATCCCATCTATTGTTCACTGGGTTTCTTCTTTACTTCTATAGGTGATATTGCATGGCTAAAAATAATCAAAATTTTATAAGAAGGTATTTTTAAGATTTACTTCACAATCACTCCAGGCCTCTTCTACCCCTTTCACCTAGCTACTTATAAACAACCATTCTTATTGTCCTTTCATGTTTCTTTCCACAAAGTTCCAGAGAAATCTATCGCATAGCTTTTTGATACTTATGAAAATCCCACCTTCTCTAAAGTACAAGTGAATAACAACATAGTAATGAGCTCTCAGCCCAAGACTCAGAAAGCGTTGAGCCAGTCTGCCATGTGACTGTGTGATTAAACTGCCCAAGCACATGTCCCCAAATAGACTGTGGCCTGAGCACTAAAGGTAGACCTAAAGTTCATGTTCTGTTACTTCCTCTGTCTATGTCTGTTAACCCTGGAACCTAAGCAGTTGGCATTTTATGTGAGGTTGAATATGACAGAATTTATTTACATTAAGTGTAGGTTTTAAGGATAAAAGAGTCTCTGATGTATTAGCCCCTACACAATGAATGTGTACCATAATACTCCACTACCAGACTAGAATTTTAATTTTATTTAGTTTCCTCCATTCCCAATACACTAAGTCCTTCCAAGATTATGGAGACATTGGATCCCCATCCGGACCCCCCTTCAGCCCTTTTGTTTTGGCCTCCGAGAGTTGGAAGAATGCAGCAATGTCAAAGAGTTGCTGAAAAAATGTGTGACTAAGAGTTTTGCCTTTGATGGTGGGAGGGATTAAGGTGAAGGAGAAGCTAACAGTCTCAGAGACCTAGCAGACAACTTGGAAATGGTCCTGGAAATGGAACAAACCCAAGATGTAGACTAGTTCTCTAAGCCAATCATCTACAGTGCCTTCAGACCCATCAGGGTTAAAGCCTTTTATGTGTCCAGGCTTAAGAAACTGAAATCCTGTATTTGAGTTCTTGTCACACAGTAACATGAGGCTGACAAGTAAGTGTCTGAATAAGCCGACATCCCACACTAGACACCTCTAGGAGTTCCAGGCAGACCATGCAGTTTGGCAAGGAGATGGGTCAGAGTTGAGGATTTATAGAAATTACTTTATGGAGCAGGGATTAAAGTACATGCCAGGAATTCAACTTGGACACTAACTAGTAAAGAGCAGATACATAAAAGAAAGGTGAAAGACAAATACCACATTATTTCACTTATATGTGGAATCTTATGAACAAAATCAACTAACAAACAAAATAGATTCATAGATACAGAGAACAGACTGACAGTTGTCAGAGGGGAGTGGTGTTGAGGGGCTGGGAAGGCTGAAAGAGTAAAGGGGGGGATACATGGTGACGGAAGGAGAATTGACTTTGGGTGGTGAACACAAGACATATCCTATCTAATAAAAGAGAAAAATGGTAATTGGCGTACGAGCTACCCTTTTCATTGGCTAATCAGGGCTATATGCAACAAGATGGCGGTTAATTTGTATATGTAGGCACAATGCAGGGAGGCGAAAGGGAAAGCAGGAAGAAGCCCCCTGCCACTGACAGTGATCGGAAACCCAGGGGGGAGCTAAGAGCTGGGGGGCAGGGCAAAGGCGGCCCTGGGGTCGCCTTTGCCCTGCCCCCCAGCCATGATCGGAGAATCAGGTGCCTTTGCCGCCCTGGCCAGTGATAGCAGGAAGTAGGGGTGGAGCCAGTGATGGGAGCTGGGCACGGTCGAAGCTGGCAGTCCCGGGAGCTAGGGGTCCCTTGCCTGGGCCTAAAGCGAAGCCCACGATCGCGGGGCCGCTGCAGCTGCGGGTCCCCGCTGCCCAGGCCGGACGCCTAGGCCAGAGGGGTTAGTCCTGGGCAGGGGCAGAGCCTGCAACCACGGGGAGCTGGGGGTCCCCTGCCCAGGCCTGACACCTCTGCCAGAGGCCTCAGGCCTGGTCAAGGGGCCGATCCGGTGATTGGTGATCGGAGGGTGATGAGGGTCAACTCCTCTGGCCGAGGCATCAGGCCTGGGTGGGGGGCGGAGCCGGGGATTGGGGGGATATGATGGTCCCCTTGCCCAGGCCTGAAGCCTGGGTCAGAGGCGTCAGGCTTGGGCGGGGGGTGGAGCAAGCGATCAGAGGGAGATGGGGGTCCCCTGCCCAGGCATGATTCCTGGGCCAGAGGCCTCAGGCCTGGGCGGGGGCCAGAGCCAGTGATCAGGGGGAGATGGGGGTCCCCTGTCTAAGCCTGACACCTCTGGCGGAGGCGTCAGGCCTGGGCAAGGGGCTGATCAGGCAATCGGAGGGTGATGGGGGTCAACGCCTGAGGGCTCCCAGTATGTGAGAGGGGGCAGGCTGGGCTGAGGGACACTCCCCCCCCCCCCCCCACACACACCCAGTGCACGAATTTCGTGCACCGGGCCCCTAGTATGATATATTATAGAATTGTACACTTGAAACCTATATAATTTTATCAACCAACTAGAGGCCCATTGCATGAAGAGATTTGTGCAATAGGCCTTCCCTTCCGCTCGCTGCCGGCACCGGTTTTCTTCCGGCACCTGGGACCCAGGCCTTCACTCTGGCCACAGCAGAGAAGCCAAGCCTCTTCAGCCTTCAGTCTACACTCCGCTGGAGCCTTCAGTCTTCGCTCCTCCTCTGGGTATGCAAATTAACCACCATCTTTATTGGGTTAATTTGCATACTCATCCAATTGGCTGGTGGGCATAGTGGAGTGACACCAATTTGCATGTTTCTCTTTTATTAGTGTAGATGTCACCCCAATGAATTAAATGTTTTTTAAAAAGAAAAAAAGGTAAAGAGGTCATATCCTTTTCATCAGTGCCCGTCAAGGTCTTTCTTAAGTAGTCCTGTAACGGATCAGGTGTTTACATAAATTAGATAAAGGAAACACAGAATTTTGGCTTGCTATACACTACAGTTAAAGAAATAAGGTCAGAAGCTCCCAAACTTTCCCCACAAGTTAAAATTAAATTTATGCACGTCATCTAAATGTGGTTTTGCAACCTCATGGCTTAGACTCCACCCAATTTCACTGGGTCAGGTAGCCTGATCGCTGTAGGAGATTCATATTCCAATTTAGATATGACTTTAACATAAGAATCTGGTAGCATGTAACAGCAAGCTCATTTATGCATCACTCAACTATACACTCTTCAAGTGAGTGTATGTGAATGTGAATATTCCATTAATCCCAGCGTAATTCCGACTATGAATGTACATAGACTAGGAGATATTCCTAGTTCATGGGGTAGATGACCCAGGAAATTGGGAGGCAATAGTAGTGGCTGGGATATGGAGTGATATGGCATGCACACACAGAAACTACCTTCCGCTTAAAATATGTTATGTATATTGAGATATAAATTTATTACAACAGAATCCTATAATAACGTGGGATTTTTAAAGTCATTTGCATTGTAAGGAGAGTCCTATGTTCAGACAATGAAAACACCTGGGTAAGAAAGACACCTGGACTTTCTGGCCTCCTGCCTTTCTAAGCTTGTGCTAGGCTCAATGCAATGCTACCAGTGGGAAGGTCTCTCTGGAAATCTATAGGGAGTTTTAAATATGTATGACCTAATATCTATAAAAATATTAAGTGAATAGGAAAAATTCTGTAGGTGATATTCTAATAAATGCAGTTTAGAATATTATCACTTAGTCATAAAGTAATTTTAAAAAGATACAATAGGCCTTTAGAATGAGTTGCCGTCATTCTTTTTGTGTCTTCGTCTCTGTTAGTAACATGATGCAGAGTAATTCACTATTACACACGATACTATAAAACTTTATTAATACAGGACAGTGTACCTGAAAATGACTTGTAAATTAATGGTTTTAAAAATAAAAACAGTGACCTACTAGGCTAGTGAATAGAGAATTTGCTTAAAATATCTTCCTGATTTGAACAAACCTGGATTACCATGAAAAGATGCTAGCCTAAGGCTCAAATTCTTTTTAAATTAAACCACCAATGCAATTTAATTGAAAATAGTCCCATTAGCTTGTATCCTCTTGGTAATTGTTTTGGTTCTCATTTTCCCTTGACAAGGGCAATTGTGTATATCATGAAGATAGAAGAGTCTACTCCTTTGCAGGGCTGACGCGATGGGTGGAGTGGGGGGAATGAATTAGGTGACCTTTCAGGGTGAGTGGAGCATTCTGCCCAAGACTTTGTAATTGTGCAGATTGAGAAATCAGTGTTCAGGCTCAAACTTTCACCCTGGTTTTCATGAAAAGCACATGACAATTAACATTTGAGAGGGCTTAAGAAGGAAATTGCAAACACCAGCTTCCCAGTCCCGTATGTGCTGGTGTGCAAAAGAGAACCAAAGATGTGCTTTGCTTCTTCAAATAATTCAGCTGATAGATGAGTGATGTGTTTTTCCCTTTTAGTTGTGATTGTTGTAGTATGATTATGAAATTATACATTTTTCTTTATATCACTCCTCCGCGCCCCCCCCCCCTTTTTTTTTGCTTCTAGGAGAGCCACTAAATGTTTTAAAGAAAGATATCCACAACAGGCTTTGCTGTCAGAGTCCTTGTGTTTGTGTTTTTCCTTTTATGAAAGGAGTGTTGCTTAGTAGCAGTAGGGCTGTGGGTGTTTGGTGGCAGATGGGGGACTGCAGGGCTGCAGCTGCAGTCTTGCAAATATTGTTAAAATAAACTTCCATTGCAAATTGACTGGTCAAATAGGGTGTCATTGTGATGAAGCAGAGTCGAAAGTCTAATGTAAAAAAGAGTAAAAGCATTTATCTGATTCATGGAAACTTTTATGGTGAGCAGTGTTGATGAGATTTTTGGGCAGAAAATCGGTGGGCTGTGACCCTAAGGGGCCCCTAGGGAATAACTGGAAAAAGTGTACTAATGGAGTGTTTTGATGAAAGAAAAAGCAATTACATTATTTATTCTCAGAAGTTTTCATTTCACAAACTAATCTTGCATAACCTTGCAATATGGGTTCTTATATATGCATACGATAAAGTTTGGATGTGGTAAGTTTGCATACTAACTAGCTGTTAACTTGGCCTGTACTGGATAGCACGGAGTGTTGCAAGAATAGTCATCGCAGTTCACAGCTCAGTATCTGGAGCTATACTGCCTGGGATTGAACCCCAATTTTAGCATTTACTGTTTGTGACTCCTGGGGCAATTATTAACATCTCAGTGTCTCAAACTTTCCTTATTTTTGAAGTGGTGGATAATATGAATATCTATCTCATAGGGTTGATCTGAACACTTAATAATTATGAAAAGGTACATAGAATAGTTCCTGACAACACAGTTATAGTATATAAACTGTTATTTTTTCAAGAATTTATTTTAGGAGGGGGGAAGATGGGGAACATCTGTAATTCTGTCAGCAATAAAAATATTAAAAATAATTTTATAATTTCTAATATTTGTAGATTATGCCATTTTAATGTTACTATAATTTATTGATCTGTCCCCCATTATGGACTGTTTAGCTGTTTGCCCATTTCAGATTTAAACAATGCTGCAAAGATTGTCTTTGTTCTTATAATTTTGTACACTTATAGTATCTACTAGAGGCCCGGTGCACAAAAATTTGTGCCCTCAGGGGGGAGAGGGGGTCCCTCAGCCCGGCCTGTACCCTCTCGCAGTCTGGGACCCCTTGGGAGATAACGACCTGCTGGCTTAGGCCTGCTCCCGGATGGCAGAGGGCAGGCCCAATCCCTAGGTGCAGCCCCTGATTGGGCTCAGAGCAGGGCCAATTGGGGAGTTGGGGCGCCGCCCCCTGTCATGCACAGAGCAGGGCGGATTGGGAGTTTGCGATGCCACCCTCAGTCACGCTCAGGGTAGGGCCGATTGGGGGGTTGGGGTACCGCCCCCTGTCACACTCAAGGCAGGGTTGATGGGGAGGTTGTGGCGCCACCCCCTGTCACACACAGAGCAGGGCCGATCAGGGGGTTGGGGAGCTCCCCCACCCCCGTCATGCACCGAGCAGGGTCCATCAGGGGGTTGGGGAGCTCCCCCCTGTCATGCACAGAGCAGGGCCCATCAGGGGGTTGGGAAGCTCCCCCCTGTCACTCACAGAGTAGGGCTGATAGGGGAGTTGGCACACTGTTTCCTGTCACACACAGAGCAGGGCGGATCAGGGGGTTGGGGCGCTGCCCTCTATCACCCACAGAGCAGGGCCGATCAGGGGGTTGGGGCGCCTTCACCTGTCACGAACAGAGCAGGGCCGATAGGGAGGTTGTGGCCCTGCCCCCTGTTACACACAGAGCCGCAAGGCAATCAGGGGGTTTGGGCGCTGCCCCCTGTCACACTGATCCCGGTGCCGGGAGGCCTCTCAGCTCCGCTGATCCCGGTGCTGGGAGGCATATTACCCTTTTACTATATAGAATAGAGGCCTGGTGCACGGGTGGGGGCCGGCTGGTTTGCCCTGAAGGGTGTCCTGGATCAGGGTGGGGGTCCCCACTGGGGTGCCTGGCCAGCCTGGATGAGGGGATGATGGCTGTTTGCAGCTGGTCACACACCCTTCAGGGTGGGGGTCCCCACTGGGGTGCCTGGCCAGTCTGGGTGAGGGGCTGAGGGCTGTTTTCAGGCTGGGACTGAAGCTCCCAACTGCTCCTTTTTTTCTTTTCTTTTTTTTATTCTGGGCCAGCTTTAGCTCCGAGGCTGCAGCTCTTAGGCCTCCGCTCCTGAAA
This sequence comes from Myotis daubentonii, assembly GCF_963259705.1. NCBI lineage: Eukaryota > Metazoa > Chordata > Mammalia > Chiroptera > Vespertilionidae > Myotis > Myotis daubentonii. The sequence continues at coordinate 49,313,240 of NC_081849.1, forward strand.
GCAGGTATCTGGTTTGTTTCGGTTCTCGAAACTCTGTATCAACTCCAGCTCTGAGATCCCAGCCGGCTGAAAGCTGGTTTCTGGAGTTTTGTTTAGCGTCTGTATTTGTTACAATGTTTGAAACTGCAGGCTCAGAGGCCTGCAGCGGCAGGCGGGGAACGTTGGAGTCCTCCGTCACTGAAGCAAGCAAGCCTCATGTTAGTTTCAAGCTGCCTGGCTGCTGGCCGCCATCTTGGCTGACAGTTAATTTGCATATTGCCCTGATTAGCCAATGGGAAGGGTAGCGGTCATACGCCAATTACCATGTTTCTCTTTTATTAGTGTAGATAGGTACTATAGTAATAAAAGCATAATATGCTAATTTGACTGCATAGCCGAATGACCTTCTAGACGTCATTCTAGACGAAGCCGCGGCGGTGGCTGAGGCCGAGGCAGAGGCGGTTAGGGGCGATCAGGCAGGCAGGCAGACTGGTTAGGGACAATCAGGAAGGAAGGCAGAGTGGTTAGGGGCGATCAAGTAGGCAGGAAGAGAGGTTAGGGGTGATCAGGCAGGTAGACAGGTGAGCAGTTAGGAGCCAGCAGTCCTGGATTGCGAGATGGATGGCCCGATTCCCTAAACTGGCAGTTGGACATCCCCTGAGGGGTCCCGATTGTGAGAGGGTGCAGGCCAGGCTGAGGGAACCCCTTCCCGTACATGAATTTCGTGCACAAGGCCTCTGGTAAATATATAAAGTCCTTAAAGCATAATTCCTGTGTCAAAAACTACATATTTTAAATTTCCTTGGATGTTGCTAAATTGTACTACACAATGTGTGAGGCTGCTTTTCTCCTCTGGTCTTCTTCAGTACCAAACATTACTGACTTTTCTGTTTTTGTTAATGTGAGTGGTGACTGGTGATGATAATTTTTATTTTAATTTACATTTAATTATAACTAGACTCAAATATGAATAATTTCAAAGTAGTAAAGATGGATTATTCAATAAATGACATTGATAAAACAATGCTAACCATTTTGTGATTTTTGTGGCGGAAAGATAGATCCTAACTACTAGAGGCCCAGTGTATGAGATTCGTGCATGGAGGGGGGAAGGTGGGAGTCCCTCAGCCCGGCCTGCACCCTCTTGCAGTCCAGGAACCCTTGGGGGATGTCTGCCTGCCAGCTTAGGCCCAATCCCCAGGTTGGCAGACAGACATACCTCTCGCAGTCTGGGGCTCTCACAGTCCCAGACCCCTCGCTCCTTACCTGCAGCAGAGGCGGGAGAGGCTCCTGCCACCGCTGCTGCGCTCGCCAGCTGTGAGCCCGGCTTCTGGCTGAGCGGCGCTCCCCCTGTGGGAGTGCACTGACCACCGGGGGCAGCTCCTGCATTGAGTGTCTGCCCCCTGGTGGTCAGTGCATGTTATAGCCACTGGTCGTTCCACTGTTAGGTCGATTTGCATATTAGGCTTTTATTATATAGGATACCAACGTGAGTTTGTGATGGATCAAAGATTTAAAAGGAAGAACTAGTCTAGGAATATGTTTTTGGGCCTTTTGTGTTTAGCTCCTTTTCTATTTGTTTATCAGTGTTTCTCATATTACTTTGTAAGAACACTTTGTCTTTAAAGGAAGTGACTAATTGTCAGCCCATTTGCACTGTAATTTTCTAAGTTTATTATTGACTTTTGAATGATATAGTTATGGCTTTTCTTATTATGGCCATGCTTATTCTAATTTTTATGTATTCAGGTTTACATATTTTTATTTTGTTATTGCTTCTGACTACTATAGAATTCTTTAAAAGGTCTTTCCAATCACAGGATCACATTTAAGAAGAGTCTCTCATCTATTCCTTCACTACTTTTGTAATTTGATTTTTACCTTTAAATCTTTGATCCATTGCAAACTCATCTTGGTATAAAAAATGCAGTAAATATCTAGCTTTATGTTTCCCCCAGATGTTTTATCAATATAATTTATTGAATAATTCATCTTCCTTTTACTATTTTGAAACATATACTTCTCATAAATTAGAGTTTCATAAATAGCTAAGTTGGTTCTTCCTGTTCACTAATCTGTCACAGTAGTAATAAGCAATCTTAATTATTATATTTGAAATATAGTTAAGTCCTCACTTAACATTGTTGTAAGGTTCTGTAACCTTAAGAGGGATGACATATAATGAATCCAGTTTTACTATAGGCTAATTGATATAAACAAGAGTTAAGTTCATAAGTTCATTTTAATGTTACTATAATTTGTTGATCTGTCCCCCATTATGAAATGACTTATAATGAAGTGACTGTTACCTAAATGATGTTAGTTGAGGATCTGCTATACTTCAAAAATTCTCTTATATTTAGCTACTCTGACCCAACACTGTTTTCTTCCAGATATTTTTAGGTCGTTCTTTAGTGTGTTTTTCCTGGCAAACTTAAATATCTTTGTCATATTTCAAAATAAAAATACCATAAAATTTATAAATTTTTAAAATTGGGAATCCATTGAAATTATAAATTCAGTAGGACTATCTTAGTATTCAGTGGGACTTAATTCCTGAGGTCATCATAAATGGGATATTTTCTTCCATAGATTTTTCTGTCATTCTTGTTTATATAAGAGAAAGCTTTCATTTTATATGTATACTAGTTTTATATATAAAACGAGTTAATTATAATGTTGCCAATATTATCCATTTGATTTTTTGTTTTAGTTATATTACTTGCAAATTATAGCTCTGTTTCTTTTCTTCCAATATTTATGCCACTATTTCATAGGTATATGATACCTTTTATTTCTTTTTCTTCTGTCATTTCATTGGATGATTCTTTCAAACAAGTGTCATTTTTCAACTTTTTTGCTTTAGTCTAAAAGATCCTTTTGTTTAAATATAGGTGACTTTTAGTTTTTAATCTAGTCTGGAATTATTTTTCATGCAAATAACTGACTGTTCAGTAAGCAATTATTATTTCAGCAAAATGTTTGTGATTTTACCAGCTATGTTAAAGTTTTTGTTTCTACTGCATCCTTTGTTTTCCAGTTTTTGCTATTTGGCCCATATTTTTTTTTTAAAAAAAAAATGTTATTGATTTTTTTACAGAGAGGAAGGGAGAGGGATAGAGAATTAGAAACATCGATGAGAGAGAAACATCCATCAGCTGCCTCCTGCACACTCCCTACTGGGTATGTGCCCACAACCAACGCACATGCCCTTGACTGAAATTGAACCTGGGACCCTTGAGTCCCCAGGCCAACGCTCTATCCACTGAGCCAAACCGGTTAGGCTCATATTTTTATTTACACTTAGTAGTGGATCTTTACAAATTCAAATGATATAATCTGTGATTATTTTTAGCTAAGGGATTATCTACTACCTACCTGTTAAGTGAATATAAGGATATTAGTGTACTTTGACGGGAACCAGAATATACCACCACAAATATGCCAGTTTGGCATAAGGATTATTTTGAACTGAAGGCGAATGAGAAACAGCAAATATAGGAGGAACTATGTGCCTGACCCCTTTCTTCCTAAAAGCAGGGACTACATTTTCCTTTGTAAAGGTGAAATAAAATTTTATTTGTAAAGGTGCCAAGAAGAGAAGAATGATTCTTATTACAGGAGGTGACTTTAGCCTGTATAGCAAACCTTGCTAAATAATCCTTCTCTATCATCCACTTCCTAGTCACCTTCCCACAATTTATCAACTCTTGGGGCCCAAATCCCCTTTTTCTTTCATTAATCACCTCTCCACAGTTTATTCTCCTTTGGTAAAATGGTTAACAAGCCCAGTCCCCAGGTCTGATCACCTTTTTGGGTTTTCACATTTTTTTCTGTGAAGCCCCCATGCATTTAAAGACATCAATAAAATTTGTATGCCTTTTCTCCTGTTAATACATCTTCTCTCCATTTAAATTGTAGTCCTCAATCACAGAACCTAAGAGGGTAGAGAAAAATATGTTGCTCTTCTACAACTTCTTTCATCTTCCTTGACTTCTTGCTCATGTTTTTGACTTTTATTTACCTTGGTAAAAGATAATTTTCAGAAAAAGTTGAAGTCATGTCTTTTATACAGATTTAATAATGAACATGCATTAAATAATTTATTTAACTTACATAATGTGAGGGATCAAAGTAGATATTGTAACAGGTTCAGAGAAAGTCAGAACAGCCCAGATTTATAAGAGGTAAAGAAATGTTGAGATGACTTATAAATGGAAGCAAAATTGGTTTTTCTGCAGAGGAAGTCACTAAAACATGCAGGTTAGCACGCATGTATCTACCAGCTAACTATAATTGACAAAGAGTTACAAAATACCGCAAATATAATAGTAGGACCAAAATTCATAACCCAGAAGGATATGCTATGTTAAATGCATAGTTTCCATTGGAATACAAGTTATTTTTCTTTGATTTTATTTTTACATAGGAAATGTTTATACTGATTTTAAATATTATTATGTAATTAACAGAGTTGTTTAGACTTCATTCTCTATATTGGGGATTAGGAAATTTTTTTTCTTTAAAGGTCCAGATAGCAAATATTCTAGGTTTTGTGGAACACATATGGTTTTAGTCATATATCTTTTGTTTTATTATTTTTATTTTCTCCCTACAACTCTACAAATGTAAAAACTACTGTTAACATGTGAGCTGTACAAAACCAGGCTATAGGCTATGCTTTGCTGACTCTGCTCTATACAAATGATTTGAAGTTCAGCAACAATCTTTCGGTAAAATCAATTTCCAATTCTTGAGATCTTTGTTTTGGCAAATCACATATGCACAAACACAAACTCATTCTCCCGAGAAAGCTCATTAATGCAGTGCAGTTTTTTATTTGTCTCTGATGTTTCTCAGTGCTTTTCTGGGGATCAGTGACACATGAGGGACAGGGCAGTGAGAGTGATGAACCTTGAGTAAAGGCTATAACAGGTGTGCCGCGGGGGGGGGGGGGGGGGGCGGGGGAAGCTTTTCTTCTACCCTTCTAGGGTTTTTTGCTGTTGTTTTTGATGAGTCTAATAATTAAGTCAACATAATAGATTAACAGGAATAAAAGCAAATTTAATATTTACTGTACGGGACCCCCAAAGATATGAGACTTACGGGTAAGTTGGACAGCTGGGGCTTATATGCTGTCCGGAGCTAAGGAATGGGAGTACGGGCCTGAGGCTTCAGAGGGGATGAGGGTAAGTCATGGTTGATAAAAAGAACAGGTATTTGGTAATTAGATGTTTGCCCTGCCATGCAGATAGGTCTTTCAGATAAAAAGTTATTTCTGGCAACCGGCAGGCCCCTTATCTAAATTCTTTTAAGTAGTTAAGGGAGAGGTAAACGTTTTTCTTGAGACAGCTGAGTCTTAATTGACTTTAGTCATAGTGGTGCATTTTGGGGTGGCATATTCAGCTTCCCTTCAGGTGCATTGCCTGCAGAAAAATTTAAACTACAATAAAGTTGAATACAAGTTGGTCTATCTAAGTTCATTTCAAGAGTAAATTCAACTTTTATTTCCACCCACCATGTGCTAACAAATAGTGAACTTACCGTCTTCCTTGAAACAGCAACAAAAATATGTACTGTGTGAAACAAAGTAAAGACATTGGAAACCAAGCAGTAAAGATCAGTAATCCATGAGAAATAGGAAAAAACAAGACAAGCCCTGCAATCAATCACCCAGCTTCACCTGAAGGAAGTTATGGGAACAGGGTGCAGTTAAGTGGAACCCAGGCAGAGCTTGGCACTGAAACTGAGATGAACTGACAGAGCTGGGAGTCTGGGGAAGCCAAAACTGCTAGAGCACCCCTGGTAGAGTACTGATGAGGAGACAGCTGCTCAGAGAGAACTCTGGAGAACTCCAGAGGGTCCTCCTCAAGACTGAGTTGAATACTGATTGGTGCATGCATGTGAGAAAACCACCCAAGGCAGGAGAAAAACACCAGAAAGGATTTCAGGGATCCATGCCCAAATTTTACATCTGTTGTTGAATATTGCTAATCTTCAGCAGCTAGAGTGGAAAACCTCATAATTCTGTAGGCATTGGTTAGAGCAGTGGTTCTCAACCTTCCTAATGCCGCAACCCTTTAATACAGTTCCTCATGTTGTGGTGACCCCCAACCATAAAATTATTTTCGTTGCTACTTCATAACTGTAATTTTGCTACTGTTATGAATCGTAATGTAAATATCTCACATGCAGGATGTATTTAGGCGACCCCTGTGAAAGGGTCATTCGACCCCCAAAGGGGCGCGACCCACAGGTTGAGAACCGCTGGGTTAGCGTATCCCAAGAAGGGTCTCACCTCTTTAGAGTATTAAAAATAAATAAATTTAAACCGAGGCTAAGGACCTCCGTTCCTTCTTCATGATGCTTAAAATCGAGACTTGAATGTATCAGTTTCCAGGTAAATTGACCATATTCCAGAAAAAAATTCAACTCAAGATTATTTGTGACACTACAAAAATTTCTTAGCATCCAAGAACCGAAGATTGATGATACCTGGCATTCAATTAGAAATTTGCAAGCATTCAAAGAAGAGGGGAAACAAAAAGCATAGTTAGGTAGAAACATAAGTATGAGGTAGAGATGAAAGATTAAAAAAAAAGAACCAAATTAAACTTCTAAAGATAAGCTACGGAATTTCTGAGATGAAAAATACAATGGTTGGGTAAAACTGCACATTAGACGGTCGGTAAAGTTTAGTGAAACTGAAGATAGAGCAATAGAAACTTTCCAGAATGAAACTGAGAGGAAAAAAGACTGGGTGGAGGGGCTGGGGGCTGAAGGTGCATCAGTAAACAGAGAAAACTTCAGTGGCCAGACATACATGCAGTGACGTGAGTGGGAATTTTCTTCTTCTGAAAAGCAATACTGGCAAAAATGGTCAGAATTTCCTTTTTCTGCAATGAATGAAAGGAAATTAAGAAAAGGCTTCCAGCAGTGATGAAGCCTTTATTCAGGGGTCCTCAAACTTTTTAAACAGGGGGCCCGTTCACTGTCCCTCAGACCGTTGGAGAGCCGGACTATAGTTAAAAAAAAACAAAAAAAAAACTATGAACAAATTCCTATGCACACTGCACATATCTTATTTTGAAGTAAAAAAACAAAACGGGAACAAATACAATATTTGTATTTGCATGTGGCCCGCGGGCTGTAGTTAGAGGACCCCTGCAGTTTATTCAAGGAAAACAACGGAATCTCAGTAAGAACAGCAGCTTTGTGTTTTCACTGGCCACCCTCCAGCTCCTTGGTAGCCTTGAAAACCACCCTTTGGCAAGCACTGGAGGGGCCATTTGGTGCTGGAGCTCTTTTGAAACCCTATTTCCATAGGATGGTCATCATTTGATCTGTCCAGTGACCCCCTGGAAGACCCTGCTCACAAAGCTTGTCTTCATTTGACCCGACCCATCGTTATCCCAGTGCAAATAGTCCTTTATGGGAGAGGAGGCTTTTGCCACAATTGTCTAACATTCCTGCCGACTTAGGTAGTAGATACCATCGGAACAAACAATAGGCTAAGCAAAAGCTGAAAGGGAAAGCTGGGGAATAAGATGTTCATAGGGGGCTTTGTGGAAGCCCATAATTACCTGTGAATGCAGTGCTTGATTGTTTTCCCCTGGTGTATGTAGCCAGGAAGTCCTTGTGTAGGCAACACCTGTGAACATCTAGAGCTGAACTGAGGTTACTAGAAAGGATGGTAGAACTTGAGTGGAAGAAACTTCTAACTTTGTCATTTGAGAAGAGCTCATCAGTGTAGCTATGTCTACATGGGATCTTTTGTTTTTTACTGTAAATGAATGTACTGAAGGGTAACCCATTTGTAAGATGGGTAAGAGGAACATGAAGGAGAATTCTGGCCCTTTTAAGTAGTTTGAGATCTTGAGATTGCTGGAGATACTGATTAAGAGTGTGTCAGGGAGAGGATGAGAAGAATGTTAAATGAGGGAATATTAAATTAAATCTTTCAAGATATGGTGTATTGTTGGAACTTTATCTGGTAGTTTACAAGTAGCCATTTGAGGTTTTAACAATTGAAGCAAACAATTTTATTTTTTGCTCTTTAAGCAAAGTCCTGATGAAATTAGTGCTTTTAGAAGAGCACTTCAGTGACAATGTGAGCTGGTTAGAGTGGTACCTGCGTAGTAGCTGGGAATCTCTGTATAATAATCAATGCAGTTTGTCAGCGAGAAGAACGTTTGCCACTGATGGGGAGAGGAAGGAAACTCAGGCTGTTTTAGGGGGAGGAATATACTGGACCCGATCCTCCGATTTCTACTTTAAGAGACTTAAATGGATGGAGGTGCCCTGATGAAAGCCTCCATTTTTCTTTTTCTTTAAGAGAATGGTATTTTATATTACATGCTTTCTAACTTTAAATTAGAAAACACTGCAATTAGGGAACCTTAATAATAAAAGTAGATGATCTACGCCCATAATTACCTGTTTTCTTGAACAAAATGTGTATTTTTTTTTGAGCTTAAAGTTTGCCCGATATTCCTCCTCTCTGATAAATTTGGCACCACTTGGGAGATAAGGTAATAAAAGGTATAACTGTAGAGATGAACGTATCCCCTCTGAGAGACCGAATATGAGGATGTAGTTTGGGTTTGTAGGAAGAGCTTCCTAAATTCTGAACTCCCAACTTAGACTTACCTACCCAGTCCCTGCTGGCACTGGAACACCACAGCCCAAGTGAAAGCCCTAAAAAGCACAGCATCAAGGAGCAGACCAAAACATAGGCTCTTACAGACATCCTGTTTTCAAAAGGGAAGGACAGGACAGAGGCCTAATTTCTTACAGGTCAGGGTGGACTGGCCAGTTTGGTGTGAATGAGTGAGGGGCCTGGAGGCTTACAATAACTGCTGCCCCTCCCCATGGAAAATAAAGCCAGGGGAAAGGTGTTTTGCTCCCAGTCAGTGGCACTGACACAACCGGAAATCATTCATGGATGCTATGCTACTTTCAAATAGCAGGTCTATTGCAGGTGTAGTTTTGGAATTTCAGAGCAGAAAGTAATCTTGGAGACCATTTAGTTCACTCCTCTCATTTTTACAAGTGGGGAAAATGTGGGCCTAAAAGGTCAACTTGCTTAAGATAACACAGTGGAAGAGCAGATCTCCGAGTCACCATGCCGACATCTATTTATAAGTAGGAATGCGAATGTATTGCTTTTTCTATAGAAAAGTAAGTGAATTTTCTCATTTCCATCTTTTTGTGCAGAAAACAAAAATGTGAAACTATTAAAGACAATGAAGCAAGTTCATAATTCAGCAACCTTAAAACAACTATTATCATTTTTATATATTTTCTTTCAAGTGCTTTTGAACACATAAACCTTATATGTGAAGTATAACTGATATCCGAATTGGAGTTGTTTTCTGAGAGGGGCTCAATTCGGTTCATGGGAAAGGACTTATTTTGCTACTTGTCTTTGTTATAGAGAACCATTCTGAAGGAATACGCTATACACTCAAACACATCTGGAAATTATTGTTCCAGCATCAGCTTTGATTAACTGTGCAATCTTGGATGGCCTCCCCTGAAACTAAAATAAGAGAATAGACCAGATACGGCAAATATGTTTATTTTCTCCTTCCTCTAACTTGATCAATTAGCAGTGGCTGCATTGAAGATTCTGGGAAGATGCTAATCAATTAGCCAGCATGATTCACCTGGTTCTTCCACCACAAGGAAGGGAATGGCCTGGGTGGTGATTATTTGCATCCCTGTTTGGGCAATTGCCAAGATCCCATCTGGTTGTAAAAGTCTGTAATTGTACACTTTTAGAAGCTCCCCCACGCCCTGAATTAAACTAATTTATCATTTTAGTGGGTATTAAATAAAATTATTCTTCAGACTAATCAGGATGGCATACTTATCTATAGATGTTACTCGGGGGACCAGTCTTCTATTTTCATATGATGGAAAAAATTATTCCGTAGGAACACACAAAGCCATTGTTGAACTAAGCCCAGAAAACTTCAGCTGAAGCATATGTTAGTTCTTGCTCAGCATGAGCAGTGATTTTCCACTGAGCAGACCCTCAGCCAGATGTTTGAAAGAAGAGAATGTAAGTTGACTTCCCTATAGCATATTCTCAGAATTAAACCATAGTGTTCCTGTAACTAAGCTCCCTTGAGTAGGAAGTGGGATGTAGATCTTTGTTATCGAGGATCAAGGCTTTGGTAGTGTTTTAGTATTTGAGGTCAAAACTCACAAATGTTTTGTTTTGGGTTTTTATTTTGTCAGTGGTAACTGTAAAGAATAGTTTCTGAACTGCTTAGCATAGTTATGCTTATTACATTAAAATTACAATTTTATTTTACATTTACGTTTTATAAAACACAAGGTCTTTTTGTCCCTTAGTCTCATCACTGTGAACATTAGTCATTGCTGTATAAGTTAATGCTGGAAGTGCTATTAAAATACATTTTAAATTAATATAAAACCAGACAAACTTGCTTTTATAATATGTGGAAAGACTTAAGCTATCGATCATTCAAGATTTGGTAATGAGTGTTTTAAAATAACATTTATTATTTTTTCATTTATTTACTAAAGCTCTATATTTTAGAAAATCCAGAAAAATACAAAGAAAAGAAAATCATTTATAATCCTAGTACCCAGAAATTATTATAACTGTATGTATATACATAATTGGGACCATTCATATATGTATATACATACATATATGGTGTTACCATTTTTTCATATACCATATATTTGAACATTTTTTGTGTCATTAAATAATCTTAAAGAGTATGATTGCTATGCTACATCTGTAAGCATCAGTGTTACGTCTTATGGATATGCCATTATTTATTCACTATAGGCCCGGTGCATAGATTTATGCACCAGTGGGGTCACTCGGACTGCCTGCAGGGATCAGGCCAAAACCGGCTCTCTGACATACCCCAAGGGGTCCCAGATTGTGAGAAAGTGGCACTCAGTACCCCAGAATTGGGCTCCCTCCTCTCTGTTTCCTGGTGCGTCACCTGAGAACTGCAGCTGCCAAGTCACCGCAACTCAGCAGCTCCTGCATTGAGCGTCTGCCCGCTGGTGGTCATTGTGCGTCATAGCTACTGGTCGGGCAGCCACTTAGGCTTTTTTATAAGTACTAGGTGCCTGGTGCACAAAAATTTGTGCACGGGGTGGGGGGTCCCTCAGCCCGACCTTCACCCTCTCCAATCTGGGAGCCTTCAGGGGATGTCCTACTGACAGCTTAGGCCTGCTCCCCATGGTTCTCTGATCTCTGTGGACCTGCCTGCTTGATGCCACCACAGGCCCTGGTATCTGCTCTTTGTGGGGGACTGCTTGCCCCTTGCTGCCATGGCCAGGGGCAAGCAGGGCCCTGCTGTCTGCTTGCTCGCTGCAGTGGACATTCCCACCCCCCCGGCCACTTGCGTGCACGACAACTCAGACCACCTGGGTCCCGGGGATGTACCCGCCCCACTCCCGGCCACTCAGCGCCTGTGCATGTAGGTCCGGAGTTGTTCTGGGGGTTGTTCTGGGACCCCGGCCATTCCAGGCCTACGCGCAGGCCTATAGGCTCAGAGCAGCCTTTCTCCCAAGGATACCTGTCCCCAGATGCAGGCCGCTTGGCGCGCGCACAAGCAACCACCCCTCCCCCAGCCGCTCAGTGCCTGCCTATGCAAATTAACTTGCCATCTTTGTCAGGTTAGTTTGCATACTCACTCCTGATTGGCTGGTGGGTATCGTGAAGTGATGGTCAATTTGCATCTTTCTTTTATTAGTGTAGATTCTTCCCTTTTTTGGACATTTAGATTTCTTTGAAATTTTTCCCTGTCATAAGCAACACTGTGATTAATGTCAGTATACACAAATATTTCTGTGTATCTATGACTTCATTAGATTAAATCCTTAGAATCTATTAGGTCCGTGGTCAGCAAACCATGGCTCGCGAGCCACATGCGGCTCTTTGGCCCCTTCAGTGTGGCCACGAAGTTTCAATCACACTGTACTTGTGCACCCACACATGGTATTTTGTGGAAGAGCCACACTCAGGGGGCTGCAGTTTGCCAACCACTGTATTGGGTCAATTGATACTAAAGTTTTAATATCTTTAACACATTGCCCTCTAGAAAGTGATGCCAGTATATTAGAGTGACTGCTCATTTATCCTTTTGCCTGGTTTTAAATCTTCGTAGTTGAAAAATGAAGTATGTAATCTGCATTTCTTTAGTTACTAGTAAGTTTGAATTCCCCCTATTTATTGGCCCTTTGCAGTTGGGGGAGGGGGGCGTGTGTGTTTGTGTGTTTATTCTATATAGGGGTAATTGTTTTATATTTTGGTGTTTTACTAATGCTTCCTCTTCTAAAGCCATATGGATGGGTTAAAGAACATGAACTTTTTGTTGTTGTTAATCCTCACCTGAGGATATTTTTCCCATTGATTTTTTTAAAGAGAGAATGGAAGGGAGAGGGAGAAATAGAGACAGAGAGAGAAATATCAATGTGAGAGAGACACATCAACTGGTTGCCTCCCACATGCTCCCTGACCAGGGTCTGGGATTGAGCCTGCAACCGAGGTAGGTACCCTTGACTGGAATTGAACCCATGACCATTCAGTCTGCAGGCTGATGTTCTAACCACTGAGAAAAACCAGCTAGGGCAAGAACATGAACTTTTAATTTAGCCAGACCTGGGCTTGGACTTCAGTTGTCCCTTAGATATTTTCCATATGTCATTGAGCAAACCTACCTGTCATCTGTGAGCCTGAAGTTCACTGATATGCAAAATAGGACCATTATGAGATTTAAATGAGACACTTATCTCAGAAGAGTCACTAAATAGTAGCTTCAGTTATCCTCCTCTTTTTTTAATCTCCTCATTATCACCTCCCTTTCATTTCTCTGTTTAGATCTTTTTGAATGAAATTGAAGGAAAGGTTCATCCAAGTCTGATATTTGCCTGTATACTGAGTGGTTCACCTAATGGTTCACCTAATGGTCACTGTTGAAACCTTTTTTTCACTACTTATTGATTTGGGCTGATTAATAATATACTATTTACATCAGGTAGAGCGAGAAAGGAGTACAAAGAGCCAGCAATGGAACAGGCCCAACTACCAGAGAACCAGCCTTTTCTGTTTTGTGTCTAATACTACCTTTTGTTAAGGGCTGGCTCCCTGTGTTGTATTTTTTATGCTTCCTGTACCAGCTGCCAGAATCTCGGTGCCCTAAATGCCAAAGCTTTAGTGGAAGCGAGCAGGGTAGACCAGACAGTGAGGAAGATTCCTTGCCAGCTTATCTAGAAAACTTGAACAACTGTCTAAGTGAATGAACGGAGCACCTATTCAAGGGAGTTTAGTTACGGAATTTCCAAAAGAACTGTATTTATCAGACAGTCACCCTTGTAAGGCACTTCCATCAACAGGCATCTGGACAATAGGAGGTACCCTGTGTCAAGCACAGTGCCAAGTGTTGGAGACGCAATGAGGAACAAGATGCTAGTCTTGTGTTGAGGATGCCAGACAGTGATAAGATTTAAACACATATTATTTACAAATAAAAGTCCAGATATACCATAAGTATTTGCTAGAAGACTGAGGGGTTTTGGAGAAGGAAAGTGATTGAATATTGGAGATATTGTCATAATGAACCTCCAAAATATTGAAAAAATTGAGCCCTGTATTTTGAAACTGTTTTTTATTTCTTCCAAAATGAAAGGGTGAGGCAGAATTTTCCTTTGTAGTAAACTTTGCTTCTAAATGCAAAGTTCGGCTCCATCAGGTGGAGTCCCAAGAGGCAAATGGGCATCTGAGAACATCACATTTAGGATCCTGGGCACACACATTTACCCTCCCCATGTCAGCATGGCAGGCGGAGATGACACAGGAACAGGTTGTGGTAGACTTGAGTTCTCACACCTGGATGGCTTGTCGGTTTTTTTGGCTTGAGAGCCACCATCGAATAAAGTTTCTCATGGATAGACCACCATGACCAGAATGCAAAACTGTAAAGCAAGCATGTCAAACTCCAAGGCTAATACTGGCCAGATAAACAAAGTTTAAGTTTATGTGGGTCATAAAAAAAAAAGCTTCAATTTTCATAGAAATGTAGGTTTATTTCGATAGAGACATGCTGAATACAAAGGGCTGAAATAAATGAGTAATCATTAACATAAAATGGTAGAACATTTTAATAAACATTAATATTTTTTCTTTTTTTTTAAATATATATTTTATTGATTTTTTACAGAGAGGAAGGGAGAGGGATAGAGAGTTAGGAACATCGATCAGCTGCCTCCTGCACACCCCCCACTGGGGATGTGCCCGCAACCAAGGTACATGCCCTTGACCAGAGTCGAACCTGGGGCCCTTGAGTCCGCAGGCCGACACTCTATCCACTGAGCCAAACCGGTCAGGGCAATATTTTTTCTTGAACATTAACTTACCAGACACTGAATAACTGCACAAATTATTAAACATAATGCAAATAAACCTATTTTTCTTGTTCTCCGAAAGCGAAATATTTCCTGTTGCGCACACCAAACAGGTCAGTCAAAGACTAATGACATGGCAATCGGCTGCTAAAATATTCGCTGCTGGTATTAGTGGAGAGAAACGGGGTGCCTGCGCATAAGGCGCGTAAGGGAAATGAATGCAACATGATTATAGTAATCAGTCATTGGCGAACATTGTAGCTAGTTATTAATTATGTATAACAGGATATTGTAAAAAATAAGTTATGAAATTTTTATTGAAAAGTTTCTTACATACCGTTAAATTGTCTGGGCTGCAAAAATATGCGTGTGGACTACACGCAGCCTGTGGGCCGCGAGTTTGACATGCTTGCTGTAAAGTGGCTGCAGAATTTTTATCAGCAAATCCGCCACAGTTGTGGTACATTGGGTCTTTAACTGACCCCAAATTAATTACAGGCAGATGCTGGACTCAAGGCTACAAAGGGAGCCAACCACTCTTCTGTATTTGCACATGTAATTCAGTGTCTCACCACAATTGAAATACTTTTAAATTTCTTCTGCCAACTCTTCATTTCAACCAGAAAAACCAATATTCGATATTATTATATCTCTCAAATGATAAGTTTTCATAACCAATAAAGCTAATTGACCTCGACTGTCCGATTCCTATCAATACACTTTTTATATTAGTATTTCAAAATACATTAAAAAAATGATCAGTCCTACCAAAGTGTCTTCTCGTGTTAGTCATCTTAAAGTGATCAAAAAGGGAGCATTATAAGATTTCTTGGTAGGAGCTAACAGGCCTTTAATAAAGGAGGTTGGTGGTCTTTTTTCATATTATCTACAATAGAATATAAAATTAATTTTAGTAAAATATTTATCCTTTGGCAATACTTGATTCCTGACATAAATAATTATTAAGACCATGTCTTAAGTCATCTCTTCTAAAATATAGCCTTGTAAAAGATTATGCTTAATCCTATCTAATAAAAGAGAAAAATGGTAATTGGCGTACAATGATACCCTTTTCATTGGCTAATCAGGGCTATATGCAAATTAACTGCCAACTAAGATTGGCAGTTAACTACCAACTAAGATTGGCAGTTAACTGCCAACTAAGATTGGCAGTTAACTGCCAACAAGATGGAGGTTAATTTGCATATGTAGGCACAATGCAGGGAGGCGAAAGGGAAAGCAGGAAGAAGCCCCCTGCCACTGACAGTGATAGGAAACCCAGGGGGGAGCTAAGAGCTGGGGGGCAGGGCAAAGGCGGCCCTGGGGCCGCCTTTGCCCTGCCCCCCAGCCATGATCGGAGAATCGGGCGCCTTTGCCGCCCTGGCCAGTGATAGCAGGAAGTAGGGGTGGAGCCAGCGATGGGAGCTGGGCACGGTCGAAGCTGGCAGTCCCAGGAGCTAGGGGTCCCTTGCCTGGGCCTAAAGTGGAGCCCACGATCGCGGGGCCGCTGCAGCTGCGGGTCCCCGCTGCCCGGGCCGGACGCCTAGGCCAGAGGCGTTAGGCCTGGGCAAGGGCGGAGCCTGCAACCGCGGGGAGCTGGGGGTCCCCTGCCCAGGCCTGACACCTCTGCCGGAGGCCTCAGGCCTGGTCAAGGGGCCCATCCGGTGATTGGTGATCGGAGGGTGATAAGGGTCAACTCCTCTGGCCGAGGCATCAGGCCTGGGCGGGGGGCTGAGCCGGGGATTGGGGGGATATGATGGTCCCCTTGCCCAGGCCTGAAGCCTGGGTCAGAGGCATCAGGCTTGGGCGGGGGGTGGAGCAAGCGATCAGAGGGAGATGGGGGTCCCCTGCCCAGGCATGATTCCTGGGCCAGAGGCCTCAGGCCTGGGCGGGGGCCAGAGCCAGTGATTGGGGAGATGGGGGTCCCCTGTCCAAGCCTGACACCTCTGGCGGAGGCGTCAGGCCTTGGCAAGGGGCCGATCAGGCGATTGGAGGGTGATGGGGGTCTACGCCTCTGGCCGAGGCATCAGGCCTGGGCTGAGGGCAGAACCAGTGATGGGGGGAAATGAGGGTCCCCTGCCCAGGCCTGACGCCTGTGTCAGAGGCGTCAGGCCTGGGCAAGGGGCCGATCCTCTGATTGGAGGGTGATGGGGGTCAACGCCTGAGGGCTCCCAGTATGTGAGAGGGGGCAGGCTGGGCTGAGGGACACTCCCCCCCTCCCACACCCAGTGCACGAATTTCGTGCACCGGGCCCCTAGTGGGTATATAACAGGTTTACTTGGCTAATTGATGATCACTAAAGATGATTCCCAGCTTTGTATATGTGAAGACTTTTTTGAAGTTTTATTTTAAAGCATTTTCTGATTGGGGCTCCCTTTTGTCTTTTAAAGGTGCCTTTTCTTTTGTTCAAAAGCAGTTCTGATGTGAGATGCCATGCATGTGTAGACCACTGATGATAATAAAAGACCCATTGCTTCTAAGACATTGTACTGTTAACAGCTGGTGATACTGAGTGCGGTAAACATTTCACAGTGTTACGTACATTAAAACATCATAATGCTAAATAATTGCATCATATTGTTAAGTAGATGCAATTTTTGTTAATTATACTTCAATAAAGCTAGGAAAAAACAAACAATCAAACAAAAAACCAGTAGATGACAGAAAGATGAATAAGACTATCCCACACAAAGGAACTGACAGTTTATTTGAATAGAAAATGTTGTCACAGATAAATACAATATGTAGCAGAATGTTATAAATTCTATGGGCAAGATGCAAAAAAGATGAAAGAAAGCTTTCTAAACATATAACAAAGCAGTAATAGTTTTCGCAGGGCCAAAACCGGTTTGGCTCAGTGGATAGAGCGTCGGGCTGCGGACAGGGGTCCCAGGTTCGATTCCGGTCAAGGGCATATACCTGGGTTGCGGGCACATCCCCAGTGGGAGTTGTGCAGGAGTCGGCTGATCGATGTTTCTCTCTCATTGATGTTTCTGGCTTTCTATCTCTCTCCCTTCCTCTCTGTGAAAAATCAATAAAATATATTAAAAAAATAGTTTTCGCAGGATAGGGTTAGTGAAAGGAAGTAGTGTTAGGTAAAGGCTAGTGATATAGGCAGGGGTCAGGTCTTAGAGAGAATTGCTGTCTTTCTCAACTATCTGAGCTTTATTTTCTAGGGAAAGGAGAATGTCAGGAGGCTTTTCAGAGTATCCTCTCCCATTAGAAAGTAATAGTTAGTCACTATACAAAATTACAACATACAGAAAAAGTGTGCAGAAGAAATGTAGTATTTCTAAATTCACTCTCATCTCCCAGTCTCGTCTCCCAATTCAGTTCCTGAACCCCCAGTGCCAGGATTAGAGCCCACTGTGGGAATAGTACTCAGAGGTGGTGTATAATAAATTGTAGGAGAGCAGAACACAGTGAATATGTCACAGGATAATTTAATTATTAGGGATCTGAGCAGTTAGGAAGGAATGAGAATAAGAATCCTTTTAAAGATCAAATCAACAGATTTGGACTAATTTTAAGTGAATGTATCAGGGGAAATGAAGAGGAAGATTGGTTGTATGACTGACTGCATTTTCAAGCCCACATGACCAAAAAGGACCCAGTTGACATCAGATGGGAGAGACCCTGCCAGAGGCAGAGGATGGGAGACACACATCAGGCACTAGGAGTTTGAGGTCCTTGTAAGAAGGCCTCAAACTGGCCCAGAGTGTGGACTGTCTCTACGGAATCAGGGATCCAGGCAGCAGTGACAGTTGCATCCTCTTCTCCGTGTGCAGCGCACTCACCTGCTGTTATCATATCACCACTAAGCTTTGCTGGCATCTTTTTTATAGACAGTTTCTGAGGTTGTGGAGACAACTGACTTAAGAAGCACAGCAGTTCACATGGTATTTACAAAGCCATCATTTCTTGTACAAGATTTATGTATGAGGTCAACGTTAGTGTGATGCAAGGGTCAGTGATCCCCAGATTTGACCATTAATCCTCTGGTAATGGAAGCGATGGCAGCTTTCACCTCAAACACACCAAGAGTAATGTGACAGCACTGTCCTCCATGTGTTTTGAAAAAAGATTGCTGATTATTGTGTCTTCCTGTGAAGCACTCCTGCCCTTTAGGTTTTGCCTATAAATAAGGGGAGCCTGAGACAGATCCCATTTGTAGATTTCACATATGTTTACATTCTCAAGGATGACCAGGATCGGTCAATTACATTTGACTCTAGTTCTTGGAGGAGTCTAAATGGAAGGGACAGTTTGTTTATAAGAAAGCAGTCTTTCCTGCTTTGTAGAGTAGCGTGATTGATTTAACACTGGATCACAGCTGGCCAGAGCAGCCCTGCGTCTAGTCTTGGGTTTCCAAGCTCAGCCTTGTACCATAGCATCAGTGTCCTCATGTGCATATGCATCCCCGAACAATTGGTTATTTGTCTTCCAGTTTTGTTTTTCAGTTTTCTCCACCATGTGATGTCTGGCCTCAGCCTTGCAGGGTTTAAAAATTAGGCATATTTCACTCATGACCTTTTACAAAAATTAAAATTTTAGTTGACTAAGTAGGTCTCAGCTGGTGCTAGAAATGCTTGCTAAAACATTTTTTTCCCAAAGCTCTGTCAGCATCTGAGCCTGTTTGAGATTTTTAGAAAATTGTACAACTTTTGTTTTTATTGTTTGACCCCTGGTAGATGGTGATAAACTTCTTGAATGGAGTATCTCTCTTCCAGAGACCAGCACAAAACTTAGGTGCAGGATTTCATGATTTCTATATAATTTCACCCTAAAAACGTTACAGATACATTTTTGTTGCTGTTTTCACTCACATGCCTCTGTTGTCCTGGCTGACCTTGGAAGGGGAACTTGAGTTCTCCATACCTTTGTTTACTCATGTTCCTCTGAGATTGATGATGCTCGTGTTTTTGCCTCCCTGTCATTAGCAAGAGCAATGTGCTCATCTTCCTGCCTTCCTCCTGCTGTTGTGTGAACACCTGTGTGGACATACCACAAGGCACACTTTAGGGAAAGTCATTTAGAACCTTCAAGGGCCTACGTTTCCACTAAGTCCTCCAAAAAAGGTGAAGATAGAGGGTTCCCAGAGCTTCTAGCTCAGCTCTCTTCTTCCAGTCCTGGTCCCTTCTAATCTTCATAAACTCCCATTCTCTTTCCGTGTTTGAGCATGTGAATATTGTTCACAGAACAGATCATGCATCATAAAGCTCTTCCTACATACTTTCCTCCCCATCTCCTGTCATTCACTCACCACTCCAATTTTGGCCATATTGAATTACTTCCTGTGCTATAATTCTGTTCTCTCTCATTCCTATTTTGTACATGATACTTTTCTTCCAGTATGTCTTCCAGATACCTTCCTTTGCTCACTTATTATTTGCTGTTACTAACTATAGCTGGCTGAAGTCTGTGCTTTTAGGTCTCTCTTGGAATCCTTTCTTGCTTAACTCTCCTCCCCTCCTTCCCAGTTAGGATTACCTATCTCCACTGTATGGCCCATAGCATCACCCTCATCCCTGTATTACAGCTCCTTTGTTGGTTACAGTCACAGGCCTGAGATGAATTAAGTATTTCCAGTAGTGACCACAGTCTACCTACTGAGTTGGTGCTCAATAAGAATTTGAAGTAAGAATCAATGGCTCAAGAAGCAGAGGAAATGTGAAGGGTAATTATTTTTGCAACTGCTGACATCATTAATGGGTTCTGTAGTTTAAGAAGTTTGCACTGTTTGTTTTAACTTTTAGAATAGAATGTAAATTAAGTGGAATTCTCTATGTGGATTAAATTTTTTAAAAGATTGTTTCTTATCTGTACTGTTTACATTGACACATGATACATACAATGTGTGTGTTTACTTGAAACTGAAAGTTTTAAAGTATAATGCATACTCTTACTACTTATAGTAAACACTGATGTTTTCTATTCTGTTCTTTTCTATTTAACTTTTCTCACTGCTGTTCATGACCCATTAGATTAATTTCATAAATCCCTATAGGACATAGCCCGCATTTCAGAAGCCACTGATCTAAGTAACTGTACTTTGTCCTGTGGTGAAGACTTGAAGTGCAGGTGTATCAATCGGAATTCAGCTAGAGAAACTGAACCAGTAGGAGATATATACTAAGAGATTCATTGCAAGGAATTGGCTTATGCACATATAAGGGTTGGGTATGCAAGTCTGTAATCTCTAGGGCAGGCTATTTAGATGTGGGGGAAGGTGGGCCTCCACAACAAACTGAAGCTCCTGCCCACAGGTAAAATTTCTTCTTCCTCCTGGAAGTCAACTCTGCTATTATGGCCTTTGAATCAGGCCCACCCAGATTATTTAGAGTAATCCCCATCCCCCCAAAATGGTGTCAATAGGTGTTAATTAGTTCAATTTTTTCTGTGCTGATGACACCTGTCCTGTGGGAACTGGACCAGGGCCACCTATTGATTTCAAGCTGGCCACCAGTTGTCAGTTTGTAAAGCATATGTCTCCAATTTAAACCAAAAGTCTGGTTGAGCGGAAAGAGAACATTGCTAATTTTTCATGGGTATGTTTAATTGTTTATAATAATTTGAAAAATGCTGTGAACAATAAGATCATCAGTGGAATTGTCCAGTTTTTTATTAAGCTGTCTACTGGAAAAGCTCACCAATTTGGGCTTCACTGTCTTAGAATTTGTCCAAATTTATAATTACCTAACTTTATATTTATTTATGATGGAATTTCTTCCTGGTTACTTCAGTGCCTGTAAACTGTCTTTGCAATTAGATATTAAACCCACTTAAAAAAATTTAAATACTTTAACAACACATATTTGTAGAAAAATGATCTACACTAATAAAAGACAAACATGCAAATGAACCGTACCTTTGCTACACCTTAAGCCACGCCTACCAGCCAATCAGCGTGACTATATGCAAATTAACCCAACCTAGATGGTGGCCGGCAGCCATGAAGCTGGAGCAAGCAGGAGGCCTGGTTGCCCCAATAATGGAGGAAGCCAAGCTTCCCTCCTGCCCGCCCTGGACGGCTCTGAGCTCCACTCCAGGCTACGAAGTTTCAATTATATAAGGTAAATAAATCCCAGAATATAAAAAAAGAAGAAGAAAAGGAGAGGCTGGGAACTTCCATCGCCAGGGGGGCTTGGCCAGCCTGAAAATGGCCCTTAGCCCCTCACCCAGACTGGCCAGGCACCCCAGTGGGGACCCACCCAGCCTAAAGGGGGTGTGGCCAGCCTGAAAACAGCCCTCAGCCCCTCACCCAGGCTGGCCAAACCTCCATGGGGTGAGGGTCCCCACTGGGGGGGGGGGCTTGACCAGCCTGAAAACAGCCCTCAGCCCCTCACCCAGGCTGGCCAGGCACCCCAGTTGGGACCCCCACCCTGAAGGGGGTGTGATCAGCTGCAAACAGCCATCAGCCCCTCACCCAGGCTGGCCAGGCACCACAGTGAGGACCCCCACCCTGAAGGGGGTGTGACCAGCTGCAAACAGCCATCAACCCCTCACCCAGGCTGGCCAGCTACCCCAGTGGGGACCCTCACCCTGAAGGGGTTGTGACCAGCTGCAAATAGCCATCAGCCCCTCACCCAGGCTGGCCAGGCACCCCAGCGGGACGCCCACCCTGATCCGGGACACCCTTCAGGGCAAACCAGCCGGCCCCCACCCGTGCACCAGGCCTCTATCCTATATAATAAAAGGGTAATATGCAAACTTACCCTAACAGCAGAAAGACTGGGAATGACTGGTCACTATGACACACTGACCACCAGGGGCCAGATGCTCAATGCAGGAGCTGCCCCCTGGTGGTCAGTGTACTCCCACAGCGGGAGCTCGCTCAGCCACAAGCCAGGCTGATGGCTGCCAGTACAGTGGTGGTGGTGGGAGCATCTCCTGCCTCCTCAGCAGTGCTAAGGATGTCTGACTGCAGCTTAGGCCTGCTCCCCACTGTCAAGTAGACATCCCCCAAGGGCTCCCGGGCTACCAGAGGGATGTCTGACTGCCAGCTTAGGCCCAATCCCCTGGGGAGCGGGCCTAAGCCAGCAGGTGGTCATCCCCTGAGGGGTCCCAGACTGCGAGAGGGCACAGGCCGGGCTGAGGGGCACCCCCGAGTGCACAAATTTTTGTGCACTGGGCCTCTAGTACTAATTATAATTGAATTCAATTTTTTCAAAAGGAAGAGATATAGGACCTTCTAATCTTTTTGTTTCATTGATAATTTCTGTATATTTGACCTTAATAAAATTCCACTCATCTTGAAATACTCTTTTTTGAAATATTGTTTTATTAAATATCTCTCTCTCTCTCTCTCTCTCTAAATATATATATATATATGTATATGTATATGTATATGTATATATATAAAATCTGTCTTTCCACATCGTCAGCCATAGTTATTCTAAATTTAAAGAATTACATCCTCCACTTGTTTTTTTATTACCTATATATATGAATTGGTTGGTACCAATGATAATATAAAAATGTATATATTATCATGGGTTTTGTATACATTCTACAAATATATCTGTGGATATGGAAATTTATAACACTCCAAATGATATGAGAAAAACACTATCAAGGTATGATTATCTTTGTCAGGTGTCAAAAGATTAGTTTTTGGAACCAGAGAATATTTTATTTTAAGGGATTTGTGATGGATAATTTTATATGTCAACTTAGCTGGACCATGGTGCCCAGATACTTGGTCAAACATTATTTTAGATGTCTTTGTGAGGGTGTTTTTGAATAAGATCAACATTCAAGTTGGTGGATTTTGAGTATAGCAAATTGCCCTTTATCATGAAAGTGGGCCTCATGGAACCAATTGCAGGCTTTAATAGAAAAAGGCTGACTTCCCAGGAGGAGGAGGGAGCTCTGTCAGCAGACTGCCTTGGACTTGAACTGCAACATCAGCTTTTCTGGGTATCCAGCCTGCTGGCCTACCCTGTAGATTTTGGATTTGTCAGCCCCCCTCTATAACCTCATGAGCCAATTTCTTAAAATAAATCTAGTTTACTATAAATACAAGTATAGTACCATGTGTATAATTACAAATATATACATTCACATCCTGTTGATTCTGCTTTTCTGGAGAACCTTGACAAGTACAGGATTCTTTGTATTGCCTTTTGAACTAATGGGCTGTGCTCTCAACCGCCCATTATGTAGAGTGTTTGTTTTTCACTTCCTGTTCTTTAGTTATCCATGAAAACACTAGGCTTACATTTAGTGAAATATACTTTTTTCCTTTATGGGCTTTGTCTTCATTAACTATCCTTATAACCACCATGTATATTGTTCTCTGAACTTCAAATTTCTTGTGTAAAAATATGAAAAGTGGGCGGATACTCTCTTACTTGTTTCTGCCTTACTTACTGGATCAGTTGGTACAAGAATTAATGATAATTTGTGTAAAGTTTTATATTGTCTGTAACTTCCAATTACTTTAGCATATATATCACAATATTTATGGTTTTAACTTTGTTTTATGAGTCTTCAGTTATCATTCCAAGAACACCAGTCAGGTATCCTCACTCTAGAATTAGTTAATTTCTATTAGAATGACCCTAATTATAAGTCTACACTCCAGAGATAGGTACTTTAAATCTGCACAAGAAGGTTTATTAACATTAGGGTTGTTACAAATAATTGGTGAAATGCGCAATGTTGAAAATATATGGATTGGCCTTAGAAATATTTTATGTTAATGGACTTTTAGTCAGACAAGGCCAGCAAGCTAATAGCATTTGGAGTAACGCCTAACTCTAGTACTCATTTGGTACTGTTTTCTGATATGTAGGATTCTTTTATTTTAAATTTCTTTATTGATTAAGTTATTACATATGTGTCCTTATCCCCACATTACCCCCTATCCCACCCACTCATGCCCTCATACGTAGGATTTTGTTGAGTGATTCAATTAGAAGGTTAGACACATTCTACCATAGAATACTATCACAACTGCTTTAAGTACATCTTCAGGCAGGGTATTTGTCGGAATACCTTAAGGCAGCGGTTCTCAACCTGTGGGTCACAACCCCTTGGGGGCTCAAACGACCCTTTCACAGGGGTCGCCTAAGACCATCGGAAAACACATATATAATTACATATTGTTTTTGTGATTAATCACTATGCTTTAATTATGTTCAATTTGTAACAATGAAAATACATCCTGCATATCAGATATTTACATTACAATTCATAACAGTAGCAAAATTACAGTTATGAAGTAGCAACAAAAATAATTTTATGGTTGGGGGTCACCACAACATGAGGAATTGTATTAAAGGGTCGCGGCATTAGGAAGGTTGAGAACCACTGCCTTAAGGTTAGACATCTGGGACTTTACTGAGCTTACATGATAGAGCTGTGGGTTTGTTTTTTCATCTTCCTGCTCATCGAGGTTTTTGTAGGCACCAGAAAGCCCTCACCTATTTAGAATCTTTGGAGACCTGCAATGTTTACCTGCAAATGCCTGATCATAGTGAATTCCAGTTTGGCTTACATAACTTTGCAACAAGAACCTAATATATTCCTTGGCACACAGTAGGCATTACAAAACCATCTCTCTTACTGTCATAAATCAGTGAACTGGCCTTGATTCTGGGGAAAGAAAAAGAAGGCTGAAGTTATCATTCATGATTCTAAAGCTGCCAGGATCCTTCTTTCAAAGGATGGTTTATTGCCAATTTTTTTTTTTTCTTAACTTTAAGACGTGGACTATCTTGTCCATGCTCTCTTAGTCTCAATTTAGAGTCTCTTTAGCAGAGCCACTAAAATCATGTGAAGGTGAGTTGGAATTCTACCAGGGAAGCTTATGGTAAGTGAGGTTTGTTTGTGGAAGCATGTGAACGCTTGGCTGGTCTCCAAGAGCACAGTGTGCCAAGCCATCATCTGAAACGCAGCATGCTAGGACCTGGGACATTGTCCATCTTTGATGTGTCAAGAAGATGAAGCGGAACCCAGACGACAGGCGGAACTGAGACTTTGTGGGAGCGTTGTGGGAGGTTCCTTCCAGTCAGTATTTACAGAAAATTCTGAATTTATTTTGACCTGCATTGATTAAAGAAAATGTGTCATGGGAAGTAAAGGAAATATGTTTTTTTCTCCTTATTTTAAAAAAAATGTTGCTATTGTTTTGAAAAAGTGTAAAAGCACTAGCTACCAGAAGTGTAAAAAAAAGAATGATTCTAGTTGAAATCTTATAATAAGCTAATTTTAACTTTATTTGTTTTTCATAGCCTTGGATTACTGGGTGAGGAATGTCATTGCTAACTGTATTTGTAAACTTGTTACCCCTAAAAGCCTGCCTCTGCCACAAAGCAAGGGACAAGGTCTTGTTCTGTTTCTTTTGATAAAGGAACAGAATATAGCTTGCTGGCTTTCAAACAAGCAGTCTTAAATTTAAACATCCTTTTGTTTGCTTTTCTCAGTCAGATAACACAGGAACAATGTGAGGGTGCCTGAACTTAATATGTAGGTATTTTTTGATGGTGTTGAATATGCGGGTCCAGGATTCTCTTGAGTCTTGCCCTTTAGAGTTTTTGCATTGCCTTAATATTATGAGAGGGCTCTCATTATTATCTGCGTAACTATACATAGTTTTGCAAAGCAGTTATGGTAAATTAATTAAAAATGGTAGAACAATTGCAAATATATTTAAAGAATGAAGACCTATTGATGAAACAGGCAGTTTTTACCAAGGTCAGCTTCCTGGCATCTCTGAGGTTCTTCCTGGTCAAGGCAAAACAAAGTGTGCAGTCGCTGAGCCACTGCATACTGACAGTGCACAGCTTTGGACACAGGTAGGGATTTGGCGACTGTGTGCATGACAGTGATTTAACTCAAGAAAATCTCACGGTAAAACCTATTTAATCTTGTATTAGTGCTGGTTAATGAAAATTGGTTTTTAAACACTTAAAATTCAATGTCCGTAGGAGATTGCCTGCAATTATTTGTAGGAATTAGTCAGTGTATCGGGGCACATTCAATAACAAATATTGCCTTGATATGCAATTTATAGAATCACAGCCTTTTGTAAAGCTTCAGTTATAACAGTCTTTAATTTTTTTACATGAAAGAAACATTCAGATAGTTCCTCTAACATGCTCTCTCAATGGAAGCTGTAGTCAAGAGGGGCATTAGGCCTTACCACCTCACTACTCTGGCAATGATTATAACAAAGCAGTTGTCACAGAAAAGGTAGGAAGTCTGAGTGTTGTACATATTTTTATCCAATCTTATGAATAATATAGTTTAGGAAATAGCATTGCTTTCACTGTTTTTCTGTAAGATTCAGCTAATGCTTAATAAAATCTGGCATGGAAGTGGTCCATTGTTGTATGGAGAGGTGGGGTTTTACCAGCTTATCTTGGTTTTGAAATTTTAACTTCTTACCTAAGATGGTATGAGACATTGACCACTACTTTCTTCTTTCCATAGACAAAAGGGAATCACTCCTTTGCCACCATAGGCAACACACCATACAATTGATGGGACTTAAAGTGGTGGCCCTGCATGCACATATCATGTATATGATTCATGTCTTTAGTCATTTGCTTTAGTATTTCTAGAATCTGCGGGTTTGTAGGAAGGTCCTCTCTAGTCTGTTAAACATTGCCTCATATATTTTTTTAGTACTCTTACAAATTTTTGTTCTTAATAATCTGGATTTAACTTTTGTTAATGATGTGAAATAGAAATATTTTCAGATGAATATTTCATTCTTTCCCATTTAGGAATGTAATGTAATGTTTATTATGGTAGAGAAATATCATAGTGACCAAGCAAGAAGCATGAAGCTATGAAAACATTTTGAAAGTCGGGAAGAAAAACAATTAACTCTGGTACAGATCCTATAAATGACATGATTTTGAGACATATATACCATTAGGAACCACACTGCATCCGCTTCTGTATATGCAATGTGTATTCCTGGTTTATAAGTTGCCATATACAGTATATACGAGTTGCCAATTTTTCAATAACATGTGTAAAGCACACCTGGACCGCCAGAGCTGGCTTTGTAGGCAATGGACATGATTTCTCCTCTGACCTTCTGTTCTGCTTTCTACTTTTATTGTAGCTTTTTGTGTATATTAAAAAAACCACACAACTCATTCCTAGCTTTTAGGATTTTGAGGGACATTACAGAATTTTTAAGGCACAGTTCATGTACTTAGTAATTATTGAATTTAATTGAAAAATGTCAGTTTTTATTATTTCTATTAATTGGACTTGATGAATAATAAGTTCCTTTCTTTTAAATATTCTTTAGTGTATTAAGCAAGGGATTGCATACTTATTATTTTCAGTTACTTTTCAAATAAAACAAATATTTCAGCAGAAACAGCTTTCATATTTCTTATTACTATGTCTAAAGACCACATTCACTAGTCTTTTGAATTGTTTAGGTAGGAAAGAACGAGCTATCAATCTCTTGAGCAAGGTTTTGATAGCCATTACAGGCAGTCCCTTGGGCTACGTTGGACTCGACATACGTTGTTTTGTGGTTACGTCGCCATCTCCCATTTATTTATATATAAAAAAAAAAATTCCCGTCATTTCGACGTATGTACATGTGTGCTTTGTTTTTTACTTATTTACCACAAGTAAAGGTCAGGGATTGTTATCTTTCTTTCTTTTTTTTACTGTTTCACTTCATTACCGCTGTGTATGTGTTCCATGTGAGTGATGTAGGTGCTTATGTGGGTGGGTTCTGACTTACGGCGAAAATCGCCTTATGTCGCCCCGTAGGATTGTATCTCCGATGTAACCCGAGGACCTACCTTACATGGAAAAGTTCAGTGAGAATTTAATTTAAATCTACATGCAAGTAAACTGAGAGATGACAAACAAGAGCTTAACATGCCTAATACAGTATAGAATAGAAATCAATTTCAGCGATTCTGTGATTGAAAACAGTTCTGGTGCTGACACACTACAGTGTTGGGGCTTGTTTAGGTCATACCATGAAATGGGTTCAGTGTGGGTGTTTGCTCAGTGGTTCTCAACCTTCCTAATGCAGCGACCCTTTAATACAGTTCCTCATGTTGTGGTGACCCCCAATTTCATTGTTACAAATTGAACACAATTAAAGCATAGTGATTTGCCGGGAGCCGGTCCATGCTTGCTGTTTCAAGGGACCTGGCATATATGGCATACTGTTCTTAATATGTTTGCTCACCTTTTTGGCGCTGTGTTTTAACCAAGGTCACCTCTCCGAGAAAGGTTGAATCCCCAGGTAGGGATTTTCCCCTGAAGTTAGGGAGGGAATAAAACCCCTCAACTAAGTGCCAGGCAGGTAATTAATCCCTTTAACTACGAACAATCATGCTTAAACTACATAATCTTTTCTCCCTGGAATGGAGATAAGAAACGCCCTAACCTTCGTAATAGAGATTGATAGGATTGAATCAACTGGTATAAATACAGTTGTAACAAGACAGAAACAGACAGAACTCAGAACTCATGACACAGAACTCAGAACACAGAATCAAGAACACAGGGGCTTGGAAGACTACAGAAATTGGCAAGAGAACCGGACTGAACCTGGTTGGAGAACCTACAGAACCTGGCAATAGAACCAGGCAAGAGAACCCAACCATGCTGATCAACTGAATGCTGCCTCCGTGTCCTTCCTTCTTCGCCGACTCCGTCCACACCTTTGGGGACCCCTGGACCCGCTGGGGCTGGACCCCGGCAGTGATTAATCACAAAAACAATATGTAATTATATATGTGTATTTCCGATGGTCTTAGGCGACCCCTGTGAAAGGGTCGTTCGACTCCCCAAGGGGTCACGACCCAAAGGTTGAGAACCGCTGGCTTAGATAGCTTCACAATGCTTTGCCTTAGTTGTATCAGGAACCAGCATGTAGCTAGTATGTATATTCTGATTCTATAAAAAGAAATTACTATTGCCATCCAGATAATGTATTCTGTGGCTCCTGTTGTTTCCGAAATTGTTAAAAGTGGTAGAATGACTCATATATTTTTAAATTAGTAAGATATGTTTATTCTCATTCATTTTTCCTCTTAACATCTCAATTGATTTTTAAAATAAAACAGTTATTTAGATGAAATTCATGACACAAAATTTTTAACTTATGTACTTTTAGATACTTAGATTTTTCTTTTTTTGTAATTTAGAAAGCCATCCTTTTGGGATTATCATCTTTTTGTTGATCTTTTCCTACAGGTTTTCAGCACATACTCCAATGAAGACTATGACAGGAGAAATGATGAAGTTGACCCTGTGGCTGCTTCAGCTGAGTATGAACTTGAAAAGCGTGTAGAAAAGTTGGAACTTTTCCCAGTGGAACTGGAGAAAGGTATATGAACTCTACATCGTTTGTAATATTATTATATTCCTATGTTAATAATACAGAAATGACTTTTTTTTCCCCAAGTATAGCTTTTTTCTCCCCTAAGGATTGGATCAAATTTTAATTCTCATGCAGGAGTTTATTTATTAAATTTCAAAACTAGTTGATATAAATTCTCTGTCGATGGTGGATTGAAAGATTCTCTCTACTGTCCACTCCCAACTGGAACTTATCTACTGTAGTTGGCTGGATGGTGGTTATGAGTAGGGAGGCATGAACAAGGCCTGATGCTTGGTCGGTACTCCTGCACAGGGCTGGCGAGGTGAGAGCCCGGAGAGAGCTGTTGGAGAGTGTGGGGCAAGTGGTGTTTTTTGTTTGTTTGTTTGTTTTTTGTTTTTGTTTTTTTGTGGAGGGAGAGTGGTCATGGTTAAACTCTGAATATGGTAGATATGAGGAGTACTGGGCTTTCAGGAAATTATGGATTTTTGGAATGAAGGCAGTGGACTGCTCATCTCTGAGGAGAAAGGGCTAAAGGAGAGCAGGCAGACGGGAGCAGAGGGGCCTCCTGCTGAAATCTCTCCCTGGAATTGCAGTCCGCCTGTTGCAGTAACT
This sequence comes from Myotis daubentonii, assembly GCF_963259705.1. Taxonomy (NCBI): domain Eukaryota; kingdom Metazoa; phylum Chordata; class Mammalia; order Chiroptera; family Vespertilionidae; genus Myotis; species Myotis daubentonii. The sequence continues at coordinate 49,343,553 of NC_081849.1, forward strand.
GGGGACCCACAGGACCAGAGGCCATCATGTTTATTGTCATGTAAGACAGGAAGCTGGGAACTAGACTCTGACCAATGAATAGAAGACAGTCGACTGTCACATCTCAAAGTTTTAGGAAAAAGCCCAACAGATGACAACTTGAATAACAAAAAGGAAGCAAAAAACAAAAAAAGCAAATATAGATATTCAAGTATGGCTTTAAAAAGACATTCTTAATCAAATTAACAATAATACAAAAATATAATAATTTTTAAAAATAAAAATGTCAGTAGAGGAATTGAAGAGGAAAAGATGATTATGTTGAGATCAAATTGGTGACAAAGAAGTTCAAGCATAAGAAGAGTCCCAAACTAATTCTCAAATGATAGACCAAAAATCCAAGAAAAACTGTAGAGACTCAACATACAAAGAAAGGGAAATGGCAATAGAGGATGAGCGATATAGAGAAAAATTTCCTGAGCTCAAAAACAACTTGATCCTTGTATTTGAAAAGACTTAGCCAACTGATTGCAAGGACTTAATAAAAAATCCACACTTAAGCATAGGCTGGAAAAACACATGATTTCTAAATGAATTCAAAACAATGTGTTTTTTGTAAGTATCTTTCATAGGGCCAATAAAATGGAAACAAAAGTGAATGCCTATCACTGGGAAAATGGTTGGCTATGTTATCATTCTGTCTCACCATAAAATATTACACAATCATTAGAAGGGATTTAAAGCTATGTTAAAGTTGATACTCATGACGTATATTGAATTAGAAAAGTAAGCTGAAGAGGAAAGTAGGTGTCATATGATCTTATTTGTGTAAAGCAAATAGGAAAGAAAAGCCAGCCATATGTACACTGTAGTTGTTGATATGATTCTATCCTTGATAGCAGGACAGAGAAAGTACTGAAAGACACATACCATCTTAATACAAATGGTGATCTGGGACAAGTAAAAACAACCCATATAAATAAAGGGGAAATTCCAGAAATATTATGACCACATTTATTTAAAATAATATATATGGCTCAGCCAGGAAAAATTAAGCCAGAATGGTCCACATAAAGTTATATTAATGTAAAATTATTGAACCTCAAATAATTTTTTTTGTGAAAGGAGGACAACAAAAATTAAATAATTAATGGAAGTGAAATCAGACAAGCCTCCGAGTGACTAAAAGACAATAGAGAAGGCAGAGGTGGGTGGGTGGGAGGGAAGAGATTAACCAAAGAACTTGTATGCATGTATGTATAACCCATGGACACAGACAATAGTGTGGTGAAGGCCTGGGGAGGGGTTGAGTGCCGGCTAGGAGTCAGTGGGGGAAAATGGGGACACATCTCTAATACAGTGGGGCCTTGACTTACAAGTGTCCCGACTAACGAGTTTTTTGAGATACCAGCTGTCTCTCAGCAGATTTTTTGCATTCAGTTGACAGAATAATTTGAGTTAAGGAGCTCCTTAGCTAGCTCCTTAACGAGCTCCTTAACGAGCTTGGTCTCGGAACGAATTAAACTCGTAAGTCAAGGCCCCACTGTACTTTCAACAATAAAGATACATTTTTTAAAAAGGCAATAGAACATCCTTTTCTCAGGAAAAGAAAGTATGACTCAAGAATTTTATTACTCTGCCAATATAAACAAACAAAGCAAACAAATAAAAGAATATATAACTGTTTATGCTTTTGTGCTTAAAATATTAAATTTTATTGTTTAGAGGGGCCATGTTTTAAGGCAGATTAATCACTCAGTAATCAAATTATTACCTTTTTTTTGGATCACAGTAAATAGCTAACTGCAATAGTAATAAACTAAACTCATGAGCCTTTTGGGGGTTCTTATTTGACACCCTTGCTCCCCAGCATAAGAAAAGAAATTCTCCAAGGCAAGCATATATCATATGAAGTATGGGATAATCCATAAAGATCAAAATTAAAAGGATCAAATAGGCCTCACCAGTTAATTGCAGAGTCGTGTAACAGATTGTTGTATCTTTACCCATTTTCATAGATGAGGATGGACTTGGCATAAGTATTATTGGAATGGGTGTTGGAGCCGATGCTGGACTTGAAAAGCTGGGAATATTTGTCAAGACAGTAACAGAAGGTGGTGCTGCTCAGCGGGATGGCAGGTAAGCTAGTCACTGCTTTTGACCACTAAAATCTAGGAAACTTTTCTGGGAATTTCTCATTTTCAGCTTTCTTCTTTTGATTTTTTAGGACAGAATGTCAGTGTGTCTCATATGTAGAAAATGTTAAAAACTTGAATTACTTTCTGATTTGTAGGCAGAATATCTATGAAAATGGGTGGATAGATCTATTATCTATGTCTAACTTGGTATCTATCCATTTATCTATTTATATAGTAGGAAGTGAGCAGAAACATGGGTGTACTTAGTTTAAGAATATGTTCTGTGGAGATCAGCACATACTTTCACCTCAGAAATATCAAAACATTGATTGGCTGCCTCCTGCATGGCTCTTACTGGCGATTGAGGCTCAGAACTTGGGCGTGTACCCTGACCAGAAATTGAATCAGTGACCTCTCGGTGCACAGTACGGCACTCAACCAACTGAACCACACTGGCTAGAGCTAGATGTTCTTTATAGTTCCTTTTAACTTTAAAAGGATAAGAGTCTATATTATACCTTTCTAGCTTGCCTTAGTTTCTAAATAAATTTTCCTTATTTGAAAAAACTCTTTTAATTTAATCTCAGATTTGGTCAGACTATTTTCAAGGGATGTTAAAAAATATATAGAAAATTCTTTTCTCCCTCCTTCCTACTCCAGCACAAGAAGCCTTTTTATTGTGATTGCTTTTATCCCTTACAAACGTCTTGAACTCTTACCACATTTTAAGTACTTTTTAAAATTTGCCATGGATATTTATCTCCTGTGTCATCCAGTATAGTTAAAAAGTTTTGAGTCCTTGTTCTTTGATACCATGTTCTAGTTTCTAAATTTTCTCTTGTCAAGTTTTTCATGTCTGTCTGTATCTTTTCAAATGATGCCTGGAACATAGAGGGTGCTCAATAAATATTTGTTGAGTGAATGAACCCTTGTGCTTCAATCACTTTCAAAATGTTTACTTGGGCCTAAATTTTTCTTTTTATATTTATTCTCTTCTTACCTTTCCTACTCCTTCTGCCCCTCTTTTCCCCTCCCCTTCTTTTTTTTTTCTTCTATCTTCCTCTCTCTTTCTTCCTTTCTGTGCAACCTTGCCTTTATATAAGGTAGCTTGTAATTTAGCTGAGTGACATGATAGCTATTTCCACCTTCTGTTTTTATTCTAATTTTATAGTAAAATAATATTAAATATATTAACCATTAGTTTTTGCTGCCATAAATTTTATGATTGTACACAAAACACTTTAACACACTATTTCTCCAGTCCTCTTTAATGAACTTATAAAGCAAAATGCATTTCATAATAACCCAATTGAAAATACTGGTGGAATAAAATACGTGGGTGATAACTGACAAAAGATAGTAACAATGCTGTGTTACAGAGGCAAATTAAAAATGTTCTTGCAATCTGCTTTGTTTTTGTCTCTTCTGGTTGTTTCTCAACCTTTTGGATACCATCATTTTACAGTACTGTTCTTTCAGGTTTGGGGAGGGGGAATATCGAAAGTGAAATGGAAGCACTTCGTAATTTATCATTATTCAAGTGTTGGGTTTTCAAATAATTTGAATTGTTTTTGACCATCTTTTCAGTAACACCGACATATAAAACAGGTGAAGAGTCTTATTCTTATGATTACCCTGCCACAATTTCGACCTCCCGTAGGGCCCCTCTGTGCCCCGGAAGAATCCTCAAGCATGCGAGAACCCTGAATGGAAACTGCCATTTTAATTGTGCCCATCCGCCATAATTCATTAGTCCATGGTTTCCTCTGTGCACACACTCCTGTGTCACTCTTCTAATCAAATATTTTGCTTGTTTCCCCCCCCCCACCGCCCCGAGCAAGTTGGGGTATTACTGCTTTGATAGGTATGTATTTTCATATGCATTCAGAGCTTCACTATCTAGCATTTTGGGGAAGACTCTGTTGACCATTACTGTTGCTCCAGCTGGTCTTCCTTTCATTCATTGTTGGTTGCTTTGTTTGCATAAGCCCAGTGAGGTAGAGTTTTTTTTTTGTTTCCCCTTGCCCAATACATCATGTCAGTAAATACCCAGTAACATTAAACAAATCCTAGAACAATCCAACTTATATATTTTATTAGCCTTACCCCCTTGGTACTGGTTTATAGATTCAGAATTGAGGGTTATCAGAAATGTCAGACTGCAGCTGAAGAGCAGTAGTGTTGCACACATGTTGGTTAGCACATGGAAACTGTTGAGGAAATGGCCGGTAGGAGATGCCTTTTATAGATTAGTCAGGTACATTCCCATAAATTCCATTCCAGTGGTCACTGTTCCAAAGCAAATAGGCTATTTTCTCTGCTGTTGTGGAAAATTTTGGAAAATCCAGATTATACATATTCTTCATTGTGGGTTGGTCTGATGCAGAGAGCTGTCCATTTAATTTTTACTGCCAGGACTCATCCTTGGCTTTTTTGTGCTTCTAATTATGAGCCAAGGCTTGAGAGGGCTTTTCAGTGTTACTATTCTGTGAGGTTGCATGAAAGGTTATTCTCTCTCAGGGAAAGAGATTCAAGCAAATAACAATCACTTCTTCAAACCGTCCTCAATTTAATATACACACTGAAGTTGTATGTATTTTCAGTATGTTCTTTCATATTCTATAACTGGTGGGTACTATCCTTTTTCTAGAAAAACAAAAATTCATTTCATTAGCTCATCTGCACAATTATTTTTTTTCTGTCACTATTGCTTCTGGGCATAGCTTCACTTATCCATATTAAATTGAACTTGTGGCCTACTTAACTAACTTATTTTTAACCTGCACTGGCAGATAGGAACTTAATAATTGCCTATCATATGCAAGCAATTTAGCAAACTAGCAAATATCATTTTCCATAGCCACACACACTATTTTTACTTCTTAAAGTGAAAGGATGAATGCATTTTTTAATATAATGCAAAGTTATAGTAACTTTGAAACATTTTAGCATATGCATATGCAGAGTTGAATATATAGTCATGTGCCACCTAACTACAGAGATCTGCTCTGAGAAATGTATCAGTAAGTGATTTTGGCATTGTGTGAGCATTCTAGAGTACACTTACACAAATGTAAATGGTATATACTACACTCATAGGCTGTATGATATATGTTTGATATAAAACTGGTTAATATTCCACAGAGATATAAACTATGGCCTATGAGATTATCTTTTCTAACAGAAGAAAAGTATTCAACTTTTTTTCAGGACAAACATCTACAAATTAACATGCAACTACAATATGTCTAGGACTTTTAGTCAATATTAAACAGTGGATCAATTAAAATACATTCCCCCAAATTATCCTTGGTTGAGCCTGTTAAGTAATGCACCTATATGACATTGAAAGGAAATGTTGCCCTTCTTTTATTCCTATTTCCAAGATTTAAATAACTTTTCTTAACACATGACACAACATTTACCTAGGGTGATTGTAATAGCACTCAATTTTTATTGATGGGAAGAGTCAATATGATAAAGATACCAGTTTTCCATAAATTAATCTTAAAAATGATATGATGTTATTAAAATATCAACTAGTATGTGTTTTTATAGAACTTGGCAAGTAAATCTAAAACTAGTTAAGAAGAGATGCTCAAGAATAGCTCAGAAATTTTTGATGACCATGAACTAGGTAAAGAAATTGCCCTAACAAGTGTCAAAACTAGTTATGAAGCAATATAGTATGCAGAGATAGATAAACAGACAAGTAGAAACTAATAGAGAACCAAAACATGTTGATGCACATTTGAAAACCATTACAAATCAGTGAAGTAAAAAGCAGACTTTTTATTAAATGTTAAGCCGATTGTTTATATCTTGAAAAAATAAAAAGATTGCCAACACATTATAATAAAAAATAATATCCAGGTGGATATCTACCTAAATGCAAAAAAACAAAATGTTAAAACCTATAAAAGAAAATGTAGAATAATTTTATAATATTGAGGCAGAGAAAGATTTCTTAACATAACACAAAAACTACTTAATATAAAGTTAAAATTATAAATGTAATTATGTGTATATATCATTAAATTGTTTGCCTCAAAACCACTGTTTTCCAGAGAAATGTGAAAAGACAAGCTACAGATTGGGGCAAAAGTATTTGCTACATATCTAATTGAGACAGTGTTATTATACAGGATATAGAAAAACATTATGTAAACCAATAAGAAAAAAAAAAGACACAACCCAACATCAACAAAAAATGAGTAAAAGACATGATCTAACAGTGTGCAAAAGTGAACAGTTGACTTGTAAACATATGATAAAACATTCAGCCGCACAGGTAATCAGGGAAATGCAATTAAAATTACAATGTGTATCTTTTTACATGGACAAGATCTGCAGTAGGTAAAGGGTCTGAATATACTAAGTGTTGGTGAGGGTGTGGAGAGTCAGAGCTTTTCATATAATGCTGCTGAGAATATGCATTGGTATAAGCATTTTGAACTGAACTTTATCCGTTTGTTCAAGTTGAAAAAGCCTCTGTTCTGTGACTCAGGAGTTCTCCTTCTAGGTATACATCCTAGAGAAACAAGTGTGTCAAGAGACATGTATGAAATTGATTATTACAGTAGTATTCATAATAGCTAAAACTTAAAATAATATACTTGTCCATCTGCACAAAATGGATGGATATATTTTGGTATATTCATAAAAATAATACTATATGGTTGTTAAAATGAACTAGCTAAAACTGTATTTATAACCATGGATAAATCTCATATATAACGTTGAGTGAAGCAAACTAAATTGTAGAAAAAGAGATTTACGATGAAGTTTGAAACTGGAAATGTACACATATTATGCCTATTTGTGCATATGTGTTATTTGTATTTCAAAACATCAGTAGAAAGGCTAACCATCAAAATCAGTATGATGGTTACCTAACCTCTGTGGAAGCAGTGAAGGGAATAGAATGAGACAAATATTAAAGTTCTCCAGCTTTTCTGTAATAAATTTATTTAGAAAAAAACTGACTCAAATATTTCATAGTGCTAAGATCTGATAAAATTGGATATTGGTACATGAGTATTTATTATCTAATTCCCTCTGTATTTCTCTATGATTGAAATACTTCATTTTGAATAATTAAAAAAATATATAAAACATGTATGTAAATTTAAGAGCATTCTACATCAAACAACACTAATACTGTATATTGCTCCTAAACAAAATACACACAAACACACACACCTTTATGTGTGTACATATAACATTTATATACGTGAAGGAGTCCCTGCAATTCTTGTTGTTCTTCCTTGGAGAGGAGAAGTGGGACAAGGTATGAAGCCCAAAGGGTATTTAAGCTGCATTTGTTATGTTTTAAGTAATTTTAAAGACAAAAAAAGATATAAATATGTCATACATTAACAGTTATCAACTCTTTGTGATAGGAATTTGGATGTTGGATAAAGTGAATCTCTTCATTTAGTATTGCCTATTTCTATTCTTCAAAATAATCTTTTAAAAACATTAAGCATTTGACTAAGATCTAGAGCTTACATATAAAAGACAAATTTTGTATCAATAAGAGTATCTTTAAAAGCAAGTATTTTGTCAACTAATTTATTGTGATGGAAATATGTTATTGTAAAAATTAAATATGGCTGATTTTTTTCCTCTTCCCAAAGAATACAAGTCAATGACCAGATTGTAGAAGTGGATGGAATCAGCTTGGTGGGAGTCACACAGAATTTTGCTGCAACAGTTCTCAGAAACACCAAGGGCAACGTCAGGTAAACCTGTGGCTTCAGATATGTACAATTTCATTACTTGATATTTTGTTTAAATTTTCTATGATTATACTTACAGATATATGTAATTATAACAAGAAGTTTACTTAAATGCTAAAATTTTGCCTTTAGTTTTTTTATTTTTCTTTAATGTAATTAGTTCATGCAAATGTAATCTAAAACTAAAAATTATAGTATTCTAGAAAGACATGAAGATCAGGAGTGTACAGTATAAATCACTATGGTTAATTATTGAGCTTTTTTTAGTGTGCCTTATTGCTAATACAATAAGAATTGCTATGAAGATAGAATTTCTCATTATGTCCTCAATAAATAAGACTTTTCGCCTCAAATTCTTTTAATAAAATCAGTTACATAGTAAATTAAAATGATTATACATATATTCAATGATACATGTTATTTAGATAAGCTGACTGAATGATTTGAGGTTAATAATGCTTTAAAAATATTTTTATTGTTTTAAAGAAACAGATAAAATTATACTTTGGTAAACTATTGCTTTTCCAACTTTAATAGGGTAGAGGGTGCATTCTTTTGGACCTTAAAATTTATATCCAATCCTGGGGTCCTGAAAACTGTAGCTTGGAAAACAAATATACTGGAAAGTAGTCTTGAGCCAACTAAGTTCAAACTTTGAAATTTGTTTTATTTGGTCATAGGGTACTTATTTTTTAATATAATATTGCTTATGTCTTATACTTCTCCAAATATCCTGTGAATGGATACATAAGGGGACATTATTTAGTATGTGTAATTATGAGAGTGTTTTAGTGTTATCATCAAAATGAAATGGCCAAATATTCTGAAAATATTGATGAGTTAATTGATCGAGATAAAATTATGATTTAATTACAGCATATTTTATGTTGCACAAGCATGAGCTTAAGAATTTAGACCTTTTTTTTAGTTGGAAAGCACCCATTAATGCTGAAGGGAATGTTTAAGAAATACAACCTCAGTAACTTTTATGTTTATCTTTCAAGAATACCCTAGTCCTGAGAAAGTATGTAAAACTAGAGGCCCATTGCATGAAGAGATTCGTGCAATAGGCCTTCCTTCCCTTGGCTGCCGGCACTGGATTTCCTCTGGCACCCGGGACCAGGCCTTCGCTCCAGCCACAGCAGAGAAGCCAAGCCTGGAGGCTTCTCTGCTCTGGCCACAGCAGTGAAGCCAAGCCTCTTCAGTCTTCAGTCTTCACTCGGGCGGGAGCCTTCAATCTTCGCTCCATGCCTGCATATGCAAATTAACTGCCATCTTTGTTGGGTTAATTTGCATACTCATCCTGATTGGCTGGTGGGCATAGTGGAGTGATACCAATTTGCATGTTTCTCTTGTATTAGTATAGATAATTGGCAAGAGTACATGTTATTATCTTTCTGGACTGTCGTATATCAGTATAGAACTTGATTTGAAGCTGCCCATTAGAATTTAAAGTGAATTTAAAAGTGAAATGAGATACACATTCAACTTATAAAAACATTTCTCAATTGGAAAAAAAGTTTGTGGTTACATGAAATCATAGTCATTCCTTTCTCTTCATAATTCTGTGCTATTATCATTTCAAGCCTTGTACAGATCACCAAAGACTTCTCAACTGGTCATCCTGATTTCAGTCTCTCCCTTTTTACAACTGTCCTTCTCATCCTTATCCCTAATGGACAAACACAATAGCAGTATTCACATATATGAAGGGCTATGGGAAAAAGCTATTGATTCATTCTGTGTATCTCTAGTAGTACAACAAAAACCTATGGGTAGAAATAGTGATTCTGCATCCATCATGTCCCTCTCTTCAGAAACCTCAATGGCCCTCCACTCTGGGCAGAATCTAAGTTCTCTATCCTGGTATTAAAATCTTTCATCACCGTATCTTATCACTCATCTTCCTATGTTCATGGTCTGGTTCAGTCAATACTAGTGTAGTCATTATCCTTCGAATATGACTTGTGAATTTTTTTGTGTGCCGTTCTCTCTGCCATCTTTTTCTGTTCAAAATACTGTTTAGAACCAACTTATCTTAAAGAACATATTTCAGATTCCTTCCTCTCCAAGAAGTACCCCTTCACCTCACTGTCCCCTAGTTATCTCTACTTCTTGGTACACTAACCTTTCATTCCACTTTTTTTTTTACCTTGAGGTTATAGAACATTCTACTTTCCTCTTCTAAAGGCTTATATCTTATTTCCTAGTTCTCTTTGCAAAAATCTTGATATCAAAATGGGACCTCTAGGCTCCTTTGTTTACCCAAATTATTTAACCCTGGGTCTCAATTGAGTCTTTTCTCAATTTTAACTTATTAAAAATAATATTTTAATCCACTGGATATATTTTATGTAGTAGTTCTTCATAATAAGGTATTAATATAAAATCAGATCCAAAAATTAGACCTGTAGTTTTAATGAACGTTTTTAAACTGAGAATTTAAAATAGGTATGGTTCTATATTTCTTATTCATTGATAACTTAGCTATCACATTCATTGGTTACTAAAATTTATTTTGTAAAGGGTATCTAAAAATTACTAAATGTAGTTAATATTTTTCTAACTACAAAGCACAGATCTAGGAGGACTTTGTTTATTTATATACCTCTGTAAATAATATGCAGAACAATTCAATCAAGAATGGCTCTAGATGTACCATGCTACATCATATGTAGTACACAGCACATTTACTGTAGACTCCTTTGACTTTTGACTTTAAATTCCTACTATTCAGTATGTCTTTATTATATATGTTACCTGGTGCAACCTAAAAAAAAACGTTGTAACAATTATTTAAAAACTTATAATTGCCTAGCCTGCATGGCTCAGTGCTTGAGCATTGACCTATGAATCAGGAAGTCACTGTTCAGTTCTCAGTTAGGACACATGCCTGGGTTGCGGGCTCCATCCCCAGTGTGGGGCATGCAGGAGGCAGCCAATCAATGATTCTCTCTCGACATTGATGTTTCTATCTCTCTCTCCTTCTCCCTTCCTCTCTGAAATCAACAAAAAATATTTTTTAAAAAAATTCAATTTTAAAAAACCTATAATCTTTTTGGTGGTTGCTGGAATGTAAGTTACCAAATGTAATATAGTTAGACAGAGTAAAGTTTTGTTCTCATTGTCAGATCATGCATTATATAAAAATAATTTAAATAGTTGAGATTCAGTTCATTTGAATCAGCAAATTTACCTATTCACAATTGACTTTTATATTAGAACATACTAAATGACGATTTACTTGGAAATCCTGAAAAGACCCTATTTGGCCCAACAAATTAAAAAAAAATTTTTTAAACTCAAAATTATTAATTTATTAGAAAAAATAATAGGATATAGTTCAAAAGATAACAGTCACTGGTTGTATACCTATGGAAAGAAGACAGGAATCACCAGATGGTCACAAACTGATTCACGATTGTACAAAACTACCTTCTATTTATGCTCAGATATATAATTTAGCCTTCTGTGATAGCATTTTGCCAGCAATAGTCTAAATTTGGCTCAATATCTTGTGTTATATCTTTGTGGGTGAGAGAAAAATGTGTTTTGAATTATGGTATAGGTAGCAGATAGGTAGAATACATGTTAATTCTGTTACAATATCAAAATCAGAATGAGGCATTAAAAGAAAAATTATTACATACCAATACTCTTCATGAACTTAGATACAAAAATCCTTAACAGAATTTTAGCAGAGTTAAATCAGGAAGATATAAAAGTATGATAATTTATGGCCAAGTGACATCTTTGGAATGCATGGTTGATTTAATGTTTGAAATTCAACCTACGGAATTTCATAAGGGAAATTCCTCAATGTGATAACTAGCAGCCCAAGTGAACTGACAGCTAATATTATATTTAATGATGAAAGACCAAACGCTTTCCCCTTATACTAGGACAATGCAAATATGCCCACTTTCTCCACTTCTATTCAGGTTGTACTGGAGGCCATAGCTTGTGCAGTGAAGCAAGAATAAGAAATGGAAAACACATTTTAAAAGGAAGAAGTAAAACTTTGTTCACAGACAACATGGTCATCTATGTAGAAAATTCTATGGAATCTACAAAAGATGCTACTAGAACTGATAAGTGAGTCAAGAATGTTACAGGAGATAGGCTGTTGTACAGAAATCAATTCTATCTCTAGATACCAGCAACAGCAAAGAATTGAAAGTTCAAATAATAGCATTCATAACAACAGCAAAAACACTTAAGGATAGTCTGGCATAAAGTATTGAATATATCAGCAAAATTCTGAGAAAATAAAGACAACCTAAATGAGTGAAGAAATAGACTCCATGTTTATGGGTCAGAATACAATATTGTTAAGACTTCAGTTTCACCCCAAGTCTATAGATTAAGCACAATCTCAACAAAAATCTCAGCAGGCTCTCTTTCTTTGGTAGAAATAAACATTTTTTAAAAAGAACAAAGTAGGGGACTTTATTTTTTTATTATTTTTTAATATATTTTATTGATTTTTTACAGAGTGGAAGGAAGAGGAATAGAGAGTTAGAAACATCGATGAGAGAGTAACATCAATCAGTTGCCTCCTGCACACCCCCTTCTGGGGATGTGCCTGCAACCAAGGTACATGCCCTTGACCGGAATCAAACCCGGGATCCTTCAGTCCGCAGGCCTATGCTCTATCCACTGAGCCAAACTGGTTAGGGCCAAAGTAGGGGACTTTAGCTACCTGACAGCTGCACTAATCACAGGAGTCTGGTTTAGGCATAAGGATAGGAATATAGATCAATAGAATGGAATAGGGAGTTTCAATATAGACCTGCATAGACATAAACAATTGGTTTTTGACTAATGCACCAAGGTAATTTAGTGGTGGAAATTATAATATTTTAAAAAATCAGTGCTGGAAGAATTGGATAACTACATTAGAAAAAGCAAAAGAACAAAATTTGACCTTTCTTCCACAGTCTATACAAAAATTAACTCAAGATTGATCATAGACTAAAGTGCAGCAGCTGAAACTATAAAATTTATAGAAAACAGGCAAAAATTTCAATGATCTTGGGTTAATCAAGGATCTTTTAAGACATAAAAGCAAGAAATACAAAAGAACGAAATGGTAAACTCATCAAAAATATAAACACTTGTTTTGAAAATACTGTTAAGAAAGTGAAAAAGCAATTTAAATACTGAATATTTGCAAAACATTTATCTGATTAAAGACTGTTATTTAGAAGACATGAAGAATTCTTACAGTTCATTAAGAAGATATATAACCCTATTAAAAATGTGCAAATCAATTAAAGAGACACTTCACCAAGGAAGATATACAGTTAAGCACATGAAATGCTGCTCAATGTCATTAATCATTGGGGAAATGCAAATTCAGTTCCCAATGAGGTACTACTACACAACCAGTAGAATGGCTGAAATTTAAAAGACTGATGATACTATGCATTGACAGGGATGTGGAGCAGCTCTAGCATTCCTTCACTGCCAGTGGGAATGCAAAGTAGCACAGCCACTTTGTGGAACAGTTTGGCAGGTTCTTATAAATTATAACTAGAGGCCCAGTGCACGGATTCATGCATCGGTGGGGTCCCTCGGCTTGGTTTGCGGGAAACAGGCTGAAACCGGCTCTCCAACATCCCCCAAGGGGTCTTGGATTGGGAGACCCCTCTTGCAGGCCCAGCCCCCAGGACCTGGACACACACTGGCTCCCTCCTCCTCCTCTCTGGGTCCTGTGTATGGGTGAACCAGATTCGGGGCCAACAGTGCCCCAGCAGCAACCTAACCCATGGCTGATACCGTAAGGAACCAGGCTTCCTTCTCTATTGGTCAGAGCGTCTGCCCCCTGGTGGTCATTGTGCATCATAGCTACTGGGTGAATGGTCAAATGGTTGGTCAGTTGCTTAGGCTTTTATATATATAGACTAGAGGCCCGATGCACAAAATTCATGCAAGAGTAGGCCTTCCTTCCGTTGGCTGCCGGCAGTGGCTTCCCTCTGGCACCCGGGACCCGGGCTTCCTTTCGGGCTGGCAGGTACCGGGACCCAGGCTTCCCTTGTAACCCTGGCTTCATCCAGAAGGATGTCCTGTCTAATTAGCATATTATGCTTTTATTATTATAGATGTACACTTACCATACCAGCCAGCAGTTCTAGTCCTGGCTATCTACTAAAAAACAATAAAAACATATATCAACCCAAGACTCATGTTTGCATATACATAGGAGCTTGTTCATAATAGCTGAAAACTGGAAAAAGTGAGTTCAGATGTCCTTAACTGATAAATTGTTATACACAATTTGTGTATCCCACAATTTACAGATGTGGGCAAACATAAGTTTATGTCGTAAGTGTTTCCCTCCACGTCCTGCGTGGTTCAGGGTTCGGGTCTGGAAGAGGAGCCACACAACAAATGAAAAAGAAAAGACAGGAGATAATTTGGGAATATTGGGGGACCAGGCGGCAAGTCGAACTCAAGAGGAGGGACTTCCACTGTGCTCAGGCCTCACCAAGCTTTTTATAGTGAGCGGTAAACAAGGTAGTGGTTACCAAAGTTACACTTTTCTTGTGAGTTTCACTTGTTTACACCCTGGTTATACTTCCTGCACTTCCTTAGCCCATTAGATTCCCAGATAAGATCTAGGGAGTGTTATAAGGTCAAGCCTAATTATGCTAAGAAGACTGTGCCCTCTAAGCTGGACTTGTTTGTGACTTTGCCAGCGGGTCAGTCCGAGGCTTAACCCTATATCAGCTTCCCACAAGTTTATCAACAATAAATAATACAATAACTAAGACACAATAATATAAGAATAAACTCATGTCTCACGTTCTCACAACTCTAAACCTTTTGCCCACCCTTGCAATTTATTTGTTCACTGTTACATATCTTATCTCAAGAAGAACCCTGAAAATTTTGAAAGTATTTAGAAAGGACTGACCAGGATGGTGAGAAGTCTAAACATTTTTCCTTCTACATATAAAAGTAAAAGGTTCTACAAGCCTTTTCCTAAGAAATAGAAAAAAATTTTAAAGACATGGTAGCAATTGTAAAGCACTTGAAAGTGTGAAATCTGGGAAAAGGATTAGCGATTCTTTTTAACTCTAGACAGCTGACCTAATACAGAAGGACAGCAGTTACGGAAAGTGATATTGTAGGAGAGAGATTGTGCTTCAGTCTGAGAAACGTCTAGAAAGTATATGTTTGCTCTTCAACACCATTCACATTAAAATTTACATGTTTTCTGGCTGGTACCTGCTACTTAGTGATCATTATGTATTCATAATGTTTTTATCCCCAGCAGACATATTTAACAACTTTTTAACATTGAGCCATACACCACTACTGGAGGTCAGGATTTCATAGGAATTGTAGTTCCACACAATGGAAAACAAATTAATCTTAGGGCTTAAATTTCTCTCTGTCCTTTTTGGAAGATGTTATAATATTAAAAAGGAAATTGAAATGAATGCGAAGTGAATTTTTATAGATACACACATGTTTATTTTTGATTGACACCTACGCATGTAATTTCTAAATATAGAAGTTTTATAAATGTTTTCATTTAAAATCATTGGTGTATCAGAGATTTCGATTTGAAATGCATTAAATCTTGACATGTTTTCACTTTGTTTTCATCATTTTAATAAGAGTTTTTGTTGCCATTACACACAAGGGGAAGTTGAGGTTTTCACTTTTTATCAAAGTGATTCTGTGGTTGTGCTTAATGGAGTGTCGTATCCAGGGGAGGCAGTGAAGGATTGCCATGTTCCGGAAATCATCGGTCCTGCGGGCTTTCTGTTTGCATCACTCATAAGACTATACCCTTGCCCACAGACAAGAGGGGCAGCCACTATAGATTTCAGACCAGGGGTGGTAGTACTTTTTAATCTTACATATATGAGAATGGTCAGCAGTCACTGTGATAAAAAGATTAAAAACATTGGAGATTTCCCAAAATTACTTTACAGAAGATTTTGGCTTAATGAGACATTTTCTGATGTCACTCTATACAGAATAACATTTTTAAAATTTCCTTTTAAGTGTTTATATGTATAAATATTTAAACCTGACACAGCAATGCTAACTTTTAAGTAGAGAAATTTATACCTATTGCACAGTATATAGTCCTTGAAGTAGCACATGGTAGACAATTTAAAAAAAAATAATTCAGTTATAGTCATGTGTCCTTAATGGTAGGGATATATTCTAAGAAATGTGTGGTTAGGCGATTCTGTTGTCACGTGAACATCATAGAGTGCACTTGCTCAAGCCTGGATGGCATAGCCTACTACACACCTGGGCTACATGACATGGTATAGTCATTTGCTCCCAGAGTACAAGCCTATATAGCACATTACGGTACTAAATACTGGAGGCAACTGTAACACAGTGATACTTCTGTATCTAAACATAGGAAAGGTATAGTAAAAACATGGTATAAAATACTAAAAATAGTACACCTGTACCATGAATGGGAGCTTGCAGGAATGGAAGTTGCTCTAGGTGAGTCAGTGAGTGAATGTGAAGGCATAGGACATTACTGGTCACTCTTGTAGACTTTATAAACACTGTACTCCAGCATCACCAAGAACATGCAAGAAATGCATTGTGCTACATTACAATGGCTATGACAATGTTACCAGGCGATAGAAAGTTTTCAGCTTCATTGTGATTATGGCACCACCGCTGTATATGCAGTCCACTGACCAAAACGTCATGATGCAGCACATGACTGTGCTTTGTTTTTACATTGCAATATGGTATAGAAAAATGTTCTGATAATCAGTATTGGGTTAGATACAAAATTCCTTTCAAAGAATTAATGCTTACAAATGAGTTTAAATATTTTAAGTCTAGATAGTACAGGTCTAGCTTTTAAAAGCAAGATTTTCCTAGATGGATTTTTTAAAATGTTAAATATATTATGTTATAGCTTACCAGATATCTAGCTAGAAAGAAAAAATATGTAAGAGTATGCAAGTACAAGAAAGAGGCAAGGGAGGAAAACCAAGATGGCGGCGTAGGTAAACACCGGAGATTGCTGCCTCGCACAACCACTTCAAGAATACAACTAAAAGATGGAACGGACATCATCCAAAACCACAGGAAGGCTGGCTGAGTGGAAATTCTACAACTAGAAGGAAAGAGAAAAGCATACCAAGACTCAGAGGAGGTGCGGTGCAGAAGTACAGAGACATGTGAGCAGCGTGCTCTTGTCCAGGGAGCATCAGCCCCGTGAGCACCCTGACTCGAGCCTAAGAGCAGCAGCTTCATGTGGCCTGCCCCTGTCCAAGGAGCAGCAGCTGTGTGAGCAGCCCGCTTCCCCGTCCAAAGAGCAGCCACCAAACGAGCAGTCCGACCTGCCCGAGGAGCAGTAGCTGCGCACAGCCCGCACTCTGCACTAGTCTGAGGAGCAGCAGCTGCACAAGCATTTTGCCCTCACCCAAGCAGCAGCAGCCGCACAAGCAACCTGCCCAATCTGAGGAACAGCAGCTGTGTGTGTGAGCAGCCCGCCCCCATCCGAGGAGCAGCAGTTCTGCGAGCGGCCTGGCCTCATTCAAGGAGCAGCGGCAGCCCACCCCTGTCCGAGGAACAGCAACCACACGAGCAGACCGCCCACATCCGAGGAGTGGCAGCTCTATGCAGCACGCACCGGTCCGAGGAGCAAAGCCACAACAGCCTGCACCTGTCCGACGAGCAGCAGCCGGTCCTAGGAGCAGTAGCCTCACAAGCAGCCCACCACATCAGAGGAACAACAGCAGTGTGCAGCCAGCCCCCATTCAAGGATCAGCAGCCATGTGAGCAGTCCGCCCCAGTTCAAGGAGTAGCAGCTGCGTGTGTAGCCCGCCCCATCCAAGGAACAGCAGCTTTGTGATCAGCACATCCTCTGTCAGAGGAACAGCAGCTGTGTCTGAAGCCTCCCCCCACTAGCCAGAGGAGCCACCACAACTGTGAACAGCACCCACCAGAGGAGCTGCTACCAACTGAGGAGCAGCTGCTACAACTACTGCCAGAGGAGCAACCACAGCCCGAGGATCCACTGCAACCCAAGGAGCAGCCCCGAACGACTCAACATCTAGATATATCGGTGAGATCAAACATGGGTAGACAAAGAAACCCCCAAAGGAAAGAAAAGGAGAACTCGCCAGAAAAGCAGCTAAGTGAAACCGAGGCATGCAGCATGACAGAAAAAGAATTCAGATTAAGGGTCCTAGAATGCATAAACCGGATGGAGGAAAAAATGAACAACTTATGCAAGAAGCAAGAAGAAACAGATGAAAAAATCAATAAATTATGTAAGAACCAAGAAGAAATAAAGAGTGATATAGCTGCAATAAAAAACACCATTGAAAGTTTCAACAGTAGACTAGGAGAAGCGGAGGACCAAATTAGCGAATTGGAAGACAGGGAAACAAAACACACCCAAACTGAACTTCAATTGGAGAAAAAAATTAAAAGACAGGAGGAGAGCCTAAGGCAGCTATGGGACAACATGAAACGAAACAATATACAAATAATAGGGGTGCCAGAACAACAGAAAGAGGAACAAGACTTAGAAAACCTATTTGAAGAAATAATATCAGAAAACTTCCCTGAGGTGGGTAAGAAAAAAGTCACACAAGCACAGAGAGTCCCAAACAAGGTGAACCCGAAAAGACCCACACCAAGACACATAATAATTACCATGGCAAATGTTCAGGACAAAGAGAGAATCTTACAGGCTGCAAGAGAGAGACGGAAAGTTACATACAAGGGATCTCCCATTAGATTATCAAATGATATCTCAACAGAAACACATCAGGCCAGAGAAGAATGGACAGAAATTTACAAAGTGATGCAAAGCAAAGGACTGAATCCAAGAATACTCTATCCAGCAAGGCTATCATTCAAAATTGAAGGGGAAATAAGAAGCTTCACAGACAAAAAAAATAAAAGGCTAAGGGAGTTTATCACCACCAAGCCAGCAATGCAAGAAATACTAAAGGGACTGGTATAAAAAAGAAGAAATAAAAAGCTCAGAAAGAAAACAGCCACAAAAAATAGGAAAGGCTACAAACAAGTATCTTTCAATAATAACTTTAAATGTAAATGGACTAAATGCTCCAATCAGAAGATATCAAGTGGCTGAATGGATAAAAAAACATGACCCATACATTTGCTGTCTACAAGAGACCCACCTCAGAAGAAGGGACTCAATCAAAAAGCTTCTAGCAAACAAAAGCCCAGGACCAGACGGCTTCACAGGGGAGTTTTACCAAACATTCAAGGAAGAACTAAAACCTATCCTCCTCAGACTACTACAAAAAAAAAATCAAGAGGAAGGAACACTTCTGAGACAGGGGGTCCCCCGGGGGTGAGGATGACAGAGCCCAACACGCTGGGGCGTCTGCATGCACGACTCCGGAGACCAGGTTCAGAGACACAGATCTAACTTTATTGAGGAAGTACAGCCGTATATAAAGAGGTAAGCAGCCAATGCAATAGGGTCACGCTTGCTATGTTATCTAATGGGCGTGAGGGTCGGGGTTAAGAGTAGGTGGCTCCTGGAGATTTGTCAGGCGGGTGTTGCCACTTCCTTGGTGTGCCAAGGAAGCCTGTTCGTTGGAGTGTGCTCACAGCGTTGCTTCGGCCGCAGCACTGAGATAAATCTCTTGAGCTCTGCCCACAACTTCCCAAGCTCCTTCTCTGAAGCCAGCATCACCCTAATTCCAAAACCAGGTAAAGACAACACAATGAAAGAGAATTACAGGCCAATATCCCTCATGAACATAGATGCCAAAATCCTCAACAAAATCTTAGCAAATCGGATCCAGCAGTACATCAGAAAGATCATACACCATGACCAAGTAGGATTTATCCCAGGGATGCAAGGATGGTACAATATCCACAAATCAATAAACGTGATACATCACATAAACAAATTGAAAGAATAAAACCACATAGTCATATCAATTGATGCAGAAAAAGCGTTTGACAAAATTCAACACCCATTTTTATTAAAAACTCTCAGCAAGGTGGGAATTGAAGGATCATACCTCAACATAATAAAAGCCATATATGACAAACCCACAGCCAACATCATACTCAATGGACAAAAACTAACACCATTTCCCCTAAGAACAGGAACAAGACAGGGATGCCCACTCTCACCACTCCTGTTCGACATAGTACTGGAAGTATTAGCCATTGCAATTAGACAAGAAGAAGAAATAAAAGGCATCCAAATTGGAAAAGAAGTAAAACTGTCCTTATTTGCAGATGACATGATATTATACATAACAAACCATAAAGACTCCATCAAAAAACTATTAGACTTAATAAATGAATTTGGCAATGTAGCAGGATACAAAATTAACGCCAAGAAATCTATGGCATTTCTATACACCAATAGTGAACTTACAGAAAGAGAGACTAAAAAAACAATCCCTTTTACCATCGCACCAAAAAAATTAAGCTACCTAGGAATAAACTTAACTAAAGAGGTAAAAGACCTCTACCCAGAAAACTACAGGATGTTGAAAAAAGAGATAGAGAAAGACATAAACAGATGGAAGAACATACCATGTTCTTGGATTGGTAGAATCAACATCATTAAAATGTCCATACTACCCAAAGCAATCTATAAATTCAATGCATTTCCCATTAAAATACCAACGGCATATTTCACAGATCTAGAATGAACTCTCCAAAAATTCATCTGGAATAAAAAACGACCGCGAATAGCTGCAGCGATCCTGAGAAAGAACAAAGTAGGTGGGATCTCAATACCAGATATCAAGATGTATTACAAAGCCACTGTTCTCAAAACTGCCTGGTACTGGCACAAGAACAGACATATAGATCGATGGAATAGAATAGAGAGCCCAGAAATTGGCCCGAACCAATATGCTCAATTAATATTTGACGAAGGAGGCAAGAACATACAATGGAGTCAAGATAGTCTCTTCAATAAATGGTGTTGGGAAAATTGGACAGATACATGCAAGAAAATGAAACTAGACCACCAACTTACACCATACACAAAAATAAACTCAAAATGGATAAAGGACTTAAATATATGATGGGAAACCATAAAAATTCTAGAAGAATCCAAAGGCAACAAAATCTCAGACATATGCCGAAGCAATTTCTTCACTGATACTTCTCCTAGGGCACTTGAAACTAAAGAGAAAATGAACAAATGGGACTACATCAAAATAAAAAGCTTCTGCACAGCAAAAGAAACCATCAACAAAACAACAAGAAAGCCCACTGCATGGGAGAACATATTTGCCAATGTTATCACAGATAAGGGTTTAATCTCCAACATTTATAGGGAACTCATACAACTTAAAGGAAGATAAACAATCCAATCAAAAAATGGGCAAAGGACCTAAATAGACACCTTTCAAAAGAGGACATTCAGAAAGCCAAGAGACATATGAAAACATGCTCAAAGTCACTAATCATTCGAGAGATGCAAATCAAAACAACAATGAGGTACCATCACACACCTGTCAGAAAAGTTATCATCAACAAAACCACAAACGACAAGTGCTGGAGAGGATGTGGAGAAAAAGGAACACTCGTGCACTGCTGGTAGGAATGCAGACTGGTGCAGCCACTATGTAAGACAGTATGGAGTTTCCGCAAAAAACTAAAAATGGAACTCCCATTTGACCCTGTGATCCCACTTCTAGGAATATATCCCAAGAAACTAGAAACACCTATCAGAAAGGATATATGCACCCATATGTTCATAGCAGCACAATTCACCATAGCTAGAATCTGGAAACAGCCTAAGTGCCCATCAGTAGATGAATGGATTAGAAAACTGTGGTACATCTACACGATGGAATACTATGCTGCTGTAAAAAAGAAGGAACTCTTAACCATTTGCAACGGCACGGATGGAACTGGAGAGCATTATGCTAAGTGAAATAAGCCAATCAGTGAAGGAAAAATACCATATGATCTCACTCATTTATGGATAATAAAGACCATTATAAACTTATGAACAAAAATAGATACAGAGGCAGAGCTGCCTCGAACAAACTGTCAAACTACAACGGGAAGGCCGGGGAGAGTTGGGGGGCGGGAGGGGAAGGGAAGAGATGAACCAAAGGACTTGTATGCATGCATATAAGCTTAACCAGTGGACATAAGACACTCGGGGGTCGGGAAGGCCAGGGGATTGTCAAGGGCGGGGAAAAAAAGGAGACATATGTAATACTCTTTGTAATACTTTAAGCAATAAAACAATAAAAAAAAAGAATATACAAAAATAAATAATAAATAAAAAATAAAAATAAAATAAAATTAAATAAAAAAGAGGCACGCTTGGTTGCATAGAACTTTAGCAGCTAAGTTCTGTCAACATATTTTAGTGAAAGGAGCTGTACATGCATTTACCACCACTCAAGTAGAATTAAGTGAAATACTTAAAAAGTTACCAAGTTAATCCCAGCCAGTGTGGCTCAGTTGTTGAACATAGATCTATGAATCAGGAGGTCATGGTTCGATTCCCTATCAGGGCACGTTCCTTGGTTGTGGGCTCGATCCCCAGTAGGAGGCGTGCAAGAGGCAGCCGATTAATGATTCTACCTCATCATTGATGTTTCTGTCTCTCTTCCTCTTTCTTACTCTCTGAAATCAATAAAAATATATATATTTTTAAAAAGCTACAAAGTTCAGAGTAAGAGCATAAAATGTGATCAAACAGGAAAAATGAGACACTTTTTACAGAAATGTTTAAAAGTACCAATGACCTTTGTGACCTAAAGCTCAAGTATTGTAAAAGGACAGTAGGTTTTGTACAGTGATTTTTCTTTTTGATATTTAAATATATATCATTCAGGTTTTTGATGTGCACACAATAAATATTTCTTTAAAGAATATATGAAGGAAAGAATTGATTATACAAAACTAACAACTAGATCCTGGTATAGCTTTTTCTTTTTTAAACCAGCTTAATTTCACATTGAGAACTTTTAAATTTTGACATCAAATGCCATTTTGATAGTGTATCACTTTTATTAGAATAACTTTTGTCTGTAAAGCAAGGCACTCATAAATCATGTTTCAGCATAACCTCTCTCATCATTCACAGAAAACATGTAGATCTTTATGACTTCAATTCAGCAAATTGCAAGTCCAATCTTATAGTTGTTTTACAGCTCACCAGAGAATTCAATAAATGAATCAGATGAATTCCATATAATCTCATCATCTAAACTACCAAGGACAGTGTATGGGTATTACTTGCTCTGATAATAGATTTAAAAAGAAAAACAAAATCTAATTCATTTGACTTTGTCTATTGTATCTCAGCTTGAGGATGGCAGGGGGTAGTTCTTAGTGAAATAATTCACATTGAAACAGCATGATTGGTTTAACACTAGAAAAAAGCCATGCTAAAAACATAAAGCTTAATTGTATATTTTAGTTTTGCCATTGTATAGACAGTAGAGGCCTGGTGGGGTCCCTCGGCCTGTCCTTTGGGATCGGGCCAAAAGCACCTCTCTGACACCCCCAAAGTGGTCCCAGGTTGTGAGAGGGTACAGGCCAGGCCGAGGGACCCCACTGGTGTATGATTGGGGCTGGGGAGGGACCACAGGAGGGCTCCAGGGTGTATCTGTCCCGTCTTGCTCAATCCCAATCGGCCAAACCCCAGCAGCGAGCTAACCTATGAGTCAGACCATAAGCCCCCTGGTGGTTAGTGCATGTCATAGTGACTGGTCAACTGGTCGACTGTCTGCCCCCTGGTGGTCAGTGCCCGTCATAGTGAGCAGTTGAGCTCCCTTACCATATCATTAGCATATTATGCTTTGATTGGTTGAATGGACCACCAGACACTTAGCATATTAGGCTTTTATTATCTACACTAATAAAAGAGCAAGATGCAAATTGACTGTACCTTTGCAATGCCCACCAGACAATCAGGAGTGAGTATGCAAATTAGCGGGACAAAGATGGCAGTGGCCACAGAGCCAGCCAGAGCGAGTGGGAGGCTTGGGTTGCCCTTGGCAATGGAGGAAGCCAAGCTTCCCGCCTGCTCAGGCCAGCTACTGAAGGAGGGGCCTGTGAGTGGAGGAAACAGAGTTGGCTTGGGGGTGCGGGAGGCTTGGCTCGCCATTGCCTGGGCTGGCTGCCAAGGGAGGGGCCTGCAAACAGCCCTCAGGTGAGGGTCCCCGCTGGAGGCTTGGCCAACCTGCAAACCACCATCAGCCCCTCACCCAGCCTGGCCAGGCATCCCAGAGGGGACCCCCCACCCTGAAGGGGATGTGGTCAGCCTGAAAACAACCTTCATCCTCTCACCCAGGCTGGCCACGCCCCCCGCAGCCAGGACCCTCACCTCATAGAGGTGTGGCTGGCCTGCAAACTGCCACAGCCCCTTGCCCAGGCCAGCACCATTCCCAGTGGGGACCCCCATACCAATGGGGACGTGCCCAGCCTGCAAACTACCACAGGCTCCTTGCCCAGGCCTCCCCGTTCCCCAAGGGAATCCCCACCCTAATCCAGGACACCCTTCAGGGCAAACCAGCTGGTCTCACCTGTGCACCAGGCCTCTATCTTCTATCTTCTATACTAATAAAAGGGTAATATGCTAATTAGACTGGGAGACCTTCTAGGTGACCTTCCAGATGTTCTTCTGGACAAAGCCATGGTGGTGGGGCCAAGGTAGAGGCGGTTAGGGGCCAAGAGGGGAGGGCAATTGTGGGTGATCAGGCCGGCCGGGGGAGGGGGCAGTTGTGGGTGAGCAGGCTGGCAGGGGGAGGGGCAGTTGGGGGCAAGCATGCCAGCAGGCAGAGTAGTTAGGGGCAATCAGGCAGGCAGGCAGGTGAGTGGTTAGGAGCCAGCAGTCCTGGATTGTGAGAGGGAATCTGACTGCCAATTTAGACCCATCCCTGTGGGATTGGGCCTAAACTGGCAGTCGGACATCCCTCAAGGGGTCTCAAATTGGAGAGGGTGCAGGTTGGGCTGAGGGACCCCCCCCCCCCACCCAGTGCATGAATTTTGTGCACCAGGCCACTAGTATAGGATAACCTTAGAAAATACCTAATTTTTTATTTAAATATCCATTACAGTTTGGTGTCTGTTACCTCATTTTTATAGCTAGAAAAATGAATTGATCATGCCATTTCTTGTTGAAGCAAAGAAAAAGGTTTAGAAAGTAACAAGAAAATATGTTTTTTTCTTAAAGGGTCTTGAAGTTTAGAAACAGGCTGATTTGACTAAACATATTTCATTTGGAAATAATGTCTACAATATATCACAAATTATATACAAATATCACATATTTAAAGGGACTGATTGTTGCAGACTATTATTATATTTTTGAAATTCAATTTAACGTGATCATGTGATCCATACTTTTATCTTTCAAGGGTGACTTATAATAACATGTTCAGAGC
Source organism: Myotis daubentonii (assembly GCF_963259705.1). Lineage (NCBI taxonomy): Eukaryota > Metazoa > Chordata > Mammalia > Chiroptera > Vespertilionidae > Myotis > Myotis daubentonii. The sequence continues at coordinate 49,368,786 of NC_081849.1, forward strand.
ACACTAATGCAAGTATTTTATTTTTTCCTGTGGTCATTCTTATCAGGATGAATTCTAATATTGCAAATATGTACTATAAATTATACAGTGGGGCCTTGACTTTCGAGTGTCCCGACTAACGAGTTTTTTGAGATACCAGCTGTCTCTCGGCTGATTTTTTGCATTGAGTTGATAGAGTAATTTGAGTTAACGAGCTCCTTAACAAGCTCGGTCTCGGAACTTGTAAGTCAAGGCCCCACTGTACTGGGTTACAGAACTTTAAAGATGTGTACAGCTAGGTGCTATAATGCCTCCCAAAATACCTGCCTGAATGAAGAGATGTATACTTTAACACACACTTTTAGAAATGAGTATATTTCATGAGAGGAATTGTCTATTTTATATGTAATTACAAATCACTTATGTTTCATCAAACTGTAAAGTGATTTTGAATATGAACTAATATTGGGCAAATAGTGAAAAATGTTAAATTGTAGCAGTAAATTCAGAAAGAAAGCCAAGCTGTAATTTTGAGCAAGTAGGCCTTCATGTTTTAAAATGCTGCTTTTTTATGCAATATGGAACAATTCTTATTTCCTCTGAAACTTTGTTCATAAATAATTCTGGTTTGGAATTGTATTTTGAAGAAAGGAAGAAAGTTGTAACATCACATTGGAGTTTTGATTATTATATTGTATAATTACATAATTTCTTATTATATAATACTAGAGGCCCGGTGCACAAAAATTTGTGCAATGGCGGGGGGCGGGGGGTCCCTCAGCCCAGCTTGCCCCTTATCACATACTGGGAGCCCTAGGGGATGTCCTACTACCTGCTCCCTGCTCCCCTTGGGGAGTGGGCCTAAGCCACAGTCTGGCCTCCCTTTGTGGGAGTCAACCAGGTTGATCAGGGGAAGGCCACAGCCCCATCACCACACTGTTGCAGCCACTGCCAGTCATGGCAGCCACCAAGATGTTTTCATCAACATGGACTCCAGTCCCTTTACCATGAAAAAATCCATCCTTCCATCCTTCCATCTTCCTTCCTTCCTTCCTTCCTTCCTTCCTTCCTTCCTTCCTTCCTTCCTTCCTTCCTTCCTTCCTTCCTTCCTTCCTTCCTTCCTTCCTTCCTCCTTCCTTCCCCTCACCTGAGGATATGTTTCCATTGATTTTTAGAGAATGTGGAAGGGAAAGGGAAAGACAGAGAGAAACATCAAAGTGAGAGGAACACTTTGATTGGTTGCCTCCTGCATGAACCCTGACCTGGGCCCGGGCCAGGGAGGAGCCTGCAACCTAGGTACATGCCCTTAGTCAGAATTGAACCCAGAATCTGCGTTGGGCAGGCCGAGGCATTATCCACTGAGCCAAACCAGCTAGGGCAGGATATGACATTTCTTAACCCTCCAGCAGCAGACCTTCCTTTTTTTCTCCAGGAGTGTAGTAAAAAAAACCCTAGATCACCTATTTGGACTCTCATTATCCAAGTTACTAAGAATATTACCAGTGACACACAGGGAGCTTAGCCAATCAGCAGTCAGAAAAGGTGTTTCCTCTGTAGTTCACACCAATTGCCGGTATGGCCCGGGCTGGGGCCTAAAGCCTCTGGCGAGTTATTAGCCCTGGGCCAGGTCACCCCCAGCTCCCCACCGCTGCCACCATCAACGATTGCTGGCTGGCTCCTCCTTGGCCCAAGCTTAAAGCCTCAGGCTGAGGTGTTAGGCCTGGGCCGCCATCAATGATCGCTGGCTCAATGATCGCTGGCTGGCTCCTCCCCGGCCCAAACCTAAAGCTTCAGGCCGAGGTTTTAGGCCTGGGCCGGGGCACCCCCAGCTCCCCACAGCCGCTGCCACCGCCATCAAGGATCGCTGGCTGGCTCCGCCCTGATTTCCCACCGCTGCAGCCATCAATGATCCCTGGCTGGCTCCTCCCCTGCCCAAGCCTAAAGCCTCTGGTTGAGGTGTTAGGCCTGGGCCTGGGCCGGCGCCCCCCGCCCCCCCAGCTCCCTGCCGCTGATCGCTGGCTGGCTCCACCCCGGCCCCGGCCTAAAGCCTCAGGCCAAGGCTTTAGACCTGGACCGGGGCACCCCCAGCTCCCCGCCACCGATCACTGACTGGCTCCGCCCCGGTTCCCTGCCAAAGCCGCTATGAGGATCACTTGCTGGCTCCGTCCTGGTCCAAGCCTAACTGGCCCTGGCCTAAAGCCTCAGGCTGAGGCTTTAGGGCTGGACCTGGGCACCCCCAGCTCCCCACCGCCACCTCTGCCATCAATGATCGCTGGCTGGCTCCGCCCCGGCCCTGGCCTAAAGCCTCAGGCCGAGGCTTTAGGCCTGGACCTGGGCACCACCAGCTCCCCGCCGCCAATCGCTGGCTGGCTCCGCCCCGGTTCCCCGCCAAAGCCTCTGGCTGAGGTGTTAGGCCTGGGCCGGACCCTCCCCATGCTCCCCGCCATCAACAATCGCTGGCTGGCTCCTCCCCGGCCCAAGCCTAAAGCCTCTGGCCAAGGCTTTAGGCCTGGACTGGGGCACCCCCAGCTCCCCGCTGCCACGGATGGCTGGCTGGCTCCGCCCCAGTTCCCTGCTGCAACTGCCATCAAGGATCCCTGGCTGGCTGGACCGGCCCAAGCCTAAAGCCTCTGGCGGAGGCTTTAGGCTTGGGCCGGAGCACCCCCAGCTTCCTGCTGCTGCCGCCATCATAGCTGGCTGGCTCCGCCTGGTTCCCAGCCGCTGCCACCATCAATGATTACTGGATGGCTCCGCCCAGGCCCCAGCCTAAAGCCTCAGTCTGAGGCTTGGGGCTGACATATGCAAATTAGCCGCCATCTTGGCTGTTGACTAATTTGCATATCTCGCTGATTAGCCAATGAAAAGGGTAGCGGTCGTACGCCAATTACCATGTTTCTGTTTTATTAGATAGGACTAGAAGCCCGATGCACAAAATTCATGCAAGGGTAGGCCCTCACAGCCCTGGCTGCCTCGGCCCTTGCAGCCCTGGCTTTGTCTGGAAGGTCAACTGAAAGGTCATCCGGACAGTCTTTCCACTGTTCAGCTGTCCAGTCTAATTAGCATATTATGCTTTTATTATTATAGAGAATTTAGATTTTAAAAAAGAATACTTTGCTTTAAAAATTTTCATGAGGTCTTTCTTAAGATTCCCTCTTTCATCTCTAAAATCAGCAATTAAAATCAGTTTCAACTATTTGGCAAGTGGACCACATCTTTTGTTTTTCTCTCCCTGAATTGTGTTTACATTAGCTTTAAACACTTGCCTTGCAGAGAAAATAAACTTCTACATTCTTAGGGAAAACTGTTAAACTAAAAGACCTGACAAAGTAATTCTCAAATGTGTTTAAAGAACTTATGGCTTAAATGAATGTGAATTCTAATTTACTGACTTTGAGCTTGGCTGCTGTTTTTGATTAATTTGCATTTTGTACATTAATTGCTTCCCTCAATCACCTGTAAGATTTATAGTAGGGAAGTTATACTCTCTTAAACCCCACTCTATTATTCATTTAAAGGGAGATAAAAGATCAATATAGAAAGTTAAGAAGTACACTGCAGTTGGCAAAAGATAATAAATAGAATAAGCACATACACTTATATTATTTGTGTGTATATCTGTGTGTGTATGTATGTGCAATATACACATAGCTGAGGATATAGAACCATTGCAACTCAATAATAAAAAGTCAGACAACTGGAGTGTTTTTAAAAATGGGCAAAATATTTGAAAAGATATTTCACTGAGGAAGACATGTGCATGGTCAAAAAACGCATGAAAAGATACTTAAAATCGTTAGTCATCATGGCATTGGAAATTAAAACCATTATAAAATACAACTAGATACCTAGTAGAGTGGCTAAAATTTTAAAATACAATACTAAATGTTGGTGAGGAGGTAAAGCAACTTCACCTTTCATGCATTGCCGGTTGGAATGTAAAATGGTACCATCACTTTGAAAAAAACAATTTGGCAAATATTTGAAAAGTTAAATATATACTTACTTAACACATGACATCAATTATTTGTCTTAAGGAAAATGAAAATTAATGTCCAAAACTTGCACTCAAATGTTTATAGTAATTTTGTTCATAACATCCAAATCCAACCCAAATACCTATCAATAGACGAATAGATACACTAAATATAGTACATCTGGAACAATGAAATACTATTCAGTTACAAAAAGGAACAGATTGCTGATACTTGCAATAACATGAGTGAATGTCCAAAACATGATAGTGAGCCAAAGAAGCCAGACACTCTATGATTCCATTTATATGAAACTTTAGAATAAAGATAAATCTAATATGGCCCTAGGGTGAAGTGATTTACTAGAAAGGAAATGGTATATTTTAGTTTGATGGAAATATTCTATATCTTTATTAATGTGGTGTTTATAGGTTTATTCATTTGTCAAACTTATTGACCTTTACATTTAAAATAGATACATTTGTGTGAATTATACCTGAATAAAGATGAAAATTTTAGTTTTTACAAATTTTATTTATAGTTGATTCTTAAAGGAAAATAGCTCAATTGATTAAATGAACATGTAAACATAATATCAAAATTAAGTCCTGTTTAAAACTTCAAAATTTCTCCAAAGTAAATGAATTAATTCACCAACTCTCCTTATTTTAGTTTTTCTTTTTAAATCTAAAACTAACAAAACTACATTTCCCCCCCTTTTATTTCTTATCTCTAAAGTTCAGTAACTTACCAAAAAGTTAGTGCCTCTACTCTACATATATTTACCCACCTAAGGTATGCTATATCTCAAAAAGTTTTTAAGCAGTTTTTTTGTTATAAAGAGGACATTACTATGGAAATCTTAAGTTCAATGGTACAGGAAATTAGGAGTTTGCTGCCATATGTAGAGCATCAAAAGTGTGTATAGTATTGTAATACATCTGTTTTGTTTTTTCCCAAGGTAATAATTTTTTTATGATCTTTTATTTTTTTTCCTTTCTGTTCCTTTGGGCTGCAGCAAAAATAACTTTGATTGCTCAGCTAACCTCTCCTGCCACCCGCCTGCCATTTTAAGTACAGTGGAGCCATGACTTACGAGTGTCCCAACTAATGAGTTTTTCGAGATACGAGCCGTCTCTCGGCTGATTTTTTGCTTTGAGTTGCGAGCTAAAATTCAGGTTACGAGCCAGCTTCAGATACCCCACCGCTAGTTGGCGCAGCGAACGTCACAGTGAACGCCACAACATCAGCCCAGCATCACATGTCTCACTCGTTCACTTTTTGATTTGACATACGAGTAATTTGAGTTACGAGCTCCGTCATGGAACGAATTAAACTCGTAAGTCAAGGCCCCACTGTATAGAGGTGATTTTTTTTTTTTTTTGAGGCTTCATGGATCCTGATGAGATACCAATCTTGGTTACTTTGTTTCATGGATCCTGAAATATCAATCTTGGTCACTTAGCACTTCTTTTTTACTGAACAGTCTAATTATATTAGTCTTCTTTAACCTTTCTACAGGTTTGTCATTGGGCGAGAAAAACCAGGACAAGTGAGTGAGGTTGCTCAGTTGATAAGCCAGACACTGGAACAAGAAAGGCGCCAGAGAGAGATGCTTGAGCAGCATTACGCCCAGTATGATGCCGACGACGACGAGGTAGGCAACCCGAGCAGACATTCTTTTCCTGCATTTCTTCTCCCGAGGTTCCTACTGTGTAAAACTCTCTTTACTTTATAACAGGATGGCAGGTTCTTCGCAGTTTCCCAAGGAGCGTGTGTGTATGTTCAATCTCACGGAAAAGAAATATTACTTGCTTTTATTATTCACTTATGAATCAAATATTGGTATTCCTTTGACAGTGTGAAGACTTTGGAATCAAATAAGTTATATTTTATCACACTATTTAAAGAAATTCACTGAAACAAAACAAAAAAGAGTAAAAACACCAAAATGCGAATGGTTGCTGTCTTTATGGTTTGAATTAGGTGTTTTTTTTTCCCCTCTGCTTTATGTTTTTGCAATTTTTATCAAATTTTCAGCCAGTATATAATGCTTTTTCAAAAAAAAAATCAGTAAACATTTACATGAAAAAGCACACACATACAAACGCAGACAAGCATTAAAAATCACTGAGGTTTTCAGGCTTTTCTTTTTGTCCAGGAAGAGAAAGTTCCTTGGATCTGCTCGCTATGATTTGTGCTAACACAATGCAGAACAAAGCTTTCCCACCAGCACATATTCCAGAGAGTAGATACATATTGGAATAATTTTGCATCCTGTTCTCTGTAGAAGATCAAGTAAATGAATAGAAGCTAACCCCCAAGTGAAAACGGCTGTCGGGAACCCTTGTGTGTTGTAATATAATACAGATGCTGGTCGATTTCTAATGTAAATGCCAAGCGTACATTGGTATAATGGGACAACACGCTTTATTTTAAATGTGCGTGTGTTTCATATTGGCATATCAAAAAATCCATCAGCAATTTAGTTGTAGTATTTCATACTTCATAAACATAGTAAATATTCAGGTAAAATAAATATTCTTTATCCCAGCTGATACAAGGACAGTGCAACTTCATATGTTCAGCCTCTATTCATCTGAATTTATTCTATGTTCAGAACTTTTTACATTCCTGGCCAAAATGTAGTGAAGATTAATAAACATACATTCAAATATTTTAATGTATTTTTAATCTGGATGTTTTAACCCAAATGTATATTGATTTTTCATGTGCTTGTAGTATAATGAGGATGTACCCTCCATTTCTTAGAGTAGAAAATTTAAAATGGTGCATTAGTTAACTTTTGATCAAAGAGTACATGCTAGAAAGTCTTCATGTAAAAGTCTCTCATAATCCTATTTTGTTGATTTTATTTATTCACTTGCAGAATTCATTGGAAATGGCGAGAATTTTTTATTATATTGAGATATTGTATATGAAAGTGTTATCTTGGATTTAGAAACTAAAAAAGTGTTTTCCTCAGATACTTGAACGTTCATCTTACCTAGTCTTCCATTCTCTGTGCTAGTGTTTTATGTTTTAGCAGACATACTAATTTGCTTTAGCTACAAGTCTATTTTAGGGTGGTAGAATCGTCTCTGCAGGTCTGGTTTTTACCTGCTCACTCTGCTAGACAGAATTTGGAGCTGAGTTGCAGGGAGTAGGGGTGACATCAGTGGTGGACTGAGGAGACCAAGCTTTCTGGTCTCTGTGGGCCTCCGTGTCTCTGGCTGTAGAGCACAGGGAATTGGATAAATCTCTGAATTTTTTCCAGCTTCTAATATTCCATGAGCCTATGAAATAAAGCATCTGGTGAAACAAGGAAAGAGTGAAAATAAAATAGTTTTTAAGGTTCGTCAAGTGAAATTTTTTAGATCACATACTACGTACTTCTTGCAGTACATAGGAATGAAATCACATTCATCTCCCAGAAGTTTTCAATTCAAACAGGTAAAGTGCTCTCTCTCTCTCTTTCTCTCTCTCCCTCCCTCTCTTTCTCTTTCTCCATATAGATATGAATATAGATATACACATATCTTTGTATATTATTTTCTAATGTAATAATTTTAGTAAATGCAAAAGGAATGTTTGTTACTCAACATTTACACTTAAAAAACATCATATAAATTTTTTTGCCAATTTTTGTAAGGAAAGCAGAGTTGATTGTCACTTAAGCAGATCTTTTCAGGGGGAACAGGGGTTAAGTAAGTATTCAGTGCCGGCCACCTTGCAAGGTGCCTTTCCCCACATAATTTCATGTATCTTTACAGCAAACAGAAGAGATTCTTTTTTTCTCTAGAAATGCAGCAACTGAAGCTTTTTCTGGTAGTTGGCAGAGTTCAGATGGGAAGAGGGATCTTCCTGGCTCCAAGGCCTGGACTCTGCACCACGCTGCTCTTTCTGAACAGAGTGGACTGAGGCTTCTGCCGTGTTTAGGCGCACACAGATAATTGGGTAACAAGAGATGCTTAAGGTGAGGGAGTATCTTATAAGAATTTCATTCTGTGACTCTGTCCTATATCCTATCTAATAAAGGGTAATATGCAAATTGACCATCACTCCACACAAGATGGCTGCCCCCATGTGGACACAAGATGGCCGGCAGAGGAGGGCAGTTGTGGACGATCAGGCCAAAGGGGAAGGGCAGTTGGGGGCGATCAGGCCAGCAGGGGAGGGCAGTTGCGGGTGATCGGGAGCAATTAGGCGTCAATCAGGCTGGCAGGGAGGTGGTTAGGGGATGATCAGGCTGGCAGGCAGAAGTGGTTAGAGGCAATCAGGCAGGCAGGCAGGCGAGCTGTTGGGAGCCAGCAATCCCGGATTGTGAGAGGGATCCCAGATTGGACAGGGTGCAGGCTGGGCTGAGGGACACATCCCCCCCGCCCCGCACGAATTTTGTGCACCGAGCCTCTAGTTTCTAATAATAAGGGAATCTAATTCTTGGAGGGTTTTTTACTCTAGGCAAATGCTTAATATAAGTATCCTGTGAAGATAGGACTTAAAGAGTATACACATATTTTACAAAATATTGTAGAAATAGAAATCAGGTGCTACTATGTTACTCCAAGTAACCCTCACTTTACTGAAATGGTCACGGAGCCTTTTCCTCTGTCTCTCTCACTCATGCTCCTCTCTGACTTATGTACTCCCTCTCTTGCTGTTCCACACCACCTCACCCAAGTGTGCCAAGCTGTTAATTTTCTGTGCCTAGGAGAGATGAAAGCTGTACAGATGATTAAAAGTCACTCTTGTGTAAACACATTATCTATGTGACTTAAATTCATTTCTTTTACTAATGCTACCAAATATTTTTAAATTAATTTGAGTGTTGTGTTCCTATCTTTTATTTACTCTGTTTCTCTGTTAATAAAAAGTAAAATGTCCGAAAATTGTAATGGAAATGAGATCAATCAATACTGGTTATCCAGTGGGTAAATGGCCCTTGAATAATTTAGTTAATTTGATATCTACTTGAGCAATTCATTGATTTACATATCTCCGTTAATCCTGAATTATATAATCAATCATTTGGTTTCTCATGCTTCCTATTTATAGAATAATTCTGTGATTTCAAAGATAAAATCATTTTTATTTGACAGTATCCCCTGTGACATTCCCTGGGCCAGCGAGGAAAACCTCTAATTAAATGTAGAACAACAAGTTCATCCAAGTAATTCCAGTGCCAGTCTTTAGATCATCATTGTCTACAAAGGATAGATAGCTTCTGGTTTTGGTCAAATCATCCAAGGTTGATTCTAACTTGGAACTTGTCACATTGACAGAGAGGAGTTGCTTGCTTGAATTGTCTACAGGGAAAACATTGTAATGTGATAAATATATCCAGAAATTGTAAAAGTACAGTGGAACCATAGTTGGGATTAAAACTACTTTATCATGTATTGTGTGTGCTTAGATATATCTGGTTTAATGCTTTAGGAAAGCATAGATGATACTCCAAAAGAATTAAAATATAGAGATAATTCCAAACTCTAAATTTCTGCATTTTTATAGGCTTATCTTCTCCAAGTGTTTAAACTAGAAGAGTTTATAATAAGCAAACAGCCAATTCAACATAATTTGCATTCCTATATCTTTTTACACTCAATGTTAAACATTCTGATTCTTTAAAAGCAAAGTGGCTTTTAAAAATGGCTTGTGAAAATGGTTTTACCTAAAGGCTAAAGAATAAAAGAGATCCTACAAAGAAGAGGAAGATAAATATCTGAAAAATTGAAAAATTTTAAATGTAGATCTGTGTTTAGTGTTTGCGTTTCTGGATTTAATAGAATTATTGTTCATTTCTCCTTCCTTTCTCTTTCTTTTCTTTTCTTTTTTTTTTTTTTTTTTTAACAATCTGAAAAGTAACCATGGAGGATTTCAGTAAAAACCCTCAAACAGTTAACGCTGTCCCATAATATTCTGGGGTATGGTAAATTTTTCAACTAGATTTTAATTTTCAATAACAAGTTAAATCTCCCGTCATACTCCATAACAATAAATCTTTAGCATTTGAGTGGTGAGATGATATAATTCTGGCAAGGTTTGTGTACTGTGGGTCTCCTATGCATATTTGGGGCATCTCGATCAGAGAGTATTTTGCAATGTGAAACGCTGTGGGCTCAGACTGGAAATGAAGTCTGAACTGGTACTGTACCACTTTTTTAAATTAGAAAATAAATACGGTCATTTACATTAAAATGAGCTAATTTACATGCACATTTAAAGTTATCTGATTATTTTGCTTTTGCCTCTTTCTATACCCTTTTAAACTATACTATTTATTACATTTTAAAGGCTTAGATTATTGATGGCATTTCAAAGTCTCTTTAGGCAGTAGTTCATAACTATGTTAATCATCACTCCAGTAATGGAGGCCCCATTTTTTTAAAACAGAACTTAATCTTTCTATAATTTCTTTCCATTACTGGAAATTAATATCATTATAACTATATTATAACAATATTAGTTAATATTTTAGAATCTTTAAAAGTTCTGAATACAATTTGGAGCAGCTGCCTACATGTAGATGCATTTTCATTGCTTGTGTTAATGTAATAACTGAAGGCAAAAATATAATGGAAGCTATGGTTTGCACAAGTGTTAAAAGATTTACAAGAATAGAATTTTTATGTGAAAAGCATTAAAGGGATAGCATTATATTTGACTCATGCTGTTTGCTGTTCCTGGTTGAAAACAGCTTGTGTTGTGTGAACAAGAGATTGCAGTTATTATGGATGGCTTTTTAACAATGTGAATTGACTTTATTCTGTGTTTATAAGAGTGGGGGCATTCTCTTAGTTCTTGAAAGTGTGTGCTACAGCAGGCACTGGAGCGTCAGTGGTTTGTTCTTATCCTTTACCATTAGGCTGCTCTCTTTAGTGGGGTAAATCCTTCTTTAATTTTTGTTGTCAACTATTTTAGAACACGGTGGCTGACTTGCAAGGAGTGTCTGGCAACTGCAATAACAATAACAACTATTTCCTTAAGGTTTGTTTTCTGGTGGGGAATAATGCTTATCTGTACCTTCCTGCTTCGTGTGTGAAATGAAATAGTCTCTGTCTTATTAACTAGCTTTATGCTCACAAGATCTTCTCTAGAGCTGTGTGTTGTGAATGTTGAATAATAGTTTGAGGATTATTGTTTGAAAAATAACATTTAATTCTGAAACTTGAGTCTACATATCTTAGTTGCAGAACTGGACTCACTTCCTAATATTTAACCATGGATGTTTTTAACACCTAATACTTTAAATATTTTGTAATTCTTATTAAAGGGAAACAAAAGACATCTAAGAACAGAGCTGTATGATGTTGGTATAATACAGCATACACAGTAACTTATATTGTCTTTAAATCCAGCAATTTTCTTTTAATACAACGTTCTTAATTTAAAAAAAAAGCATATATCTTTAAATTATCATAGTACTTATTTGCATGGTCTATATGGTGGACATGCCAAAATGTCTAAAAATGTGGTATACTATACCTAAAATAATTATCATTATCTTTAGCTGCCAGTAAGAGAGAGGAGGTTGAAAAGAGAAGTCAGTTTTTTTTTTCTTTTTCTGAAACATATGAAAAGATGCCTAACCATATAAGCAATGAGGATGTGGAAATGAAAAACCAAAATGAAATATTTCATACCTACCGAATTGGTTTAAATGGGATATTTTACGTTTGGGCGAGAATGTGGGGTAAAAGGACCTCTTATTCTCTGTACATAGGAACATAAATTGGCCCAACAACTTTGAAAAACCTTTGGCAATTATCTAGTAAAGTGAATCAACAATTATATTTCTTACTAAACACCTGCACATGAGCTATAATAAATGTATAATATTGTTTTTAATATAGAAAAAAATTGGGTACAACTGATATCTTTATCAACAAGAGAAAAGGTAAATATATTGTTGTATAGTCATACAGTGGGGTAATATACAGAAGTTATTTCAACAAGCCACAACAACTGGTGGATTCTGAGGAGTGTACCATTAAAAACAAAAAGGCACAGAAGAATACAAACAATATGATTTCATTTATACAAAGTTTAAAATCTTGGAAAAAAAATAACACGTTGTTTAGTTATAATAAAAATATTTTAAAAACTAGAGAAAATTAAGAGTGATAAAAGCAGATTTGCTCTGCAGGGTAAGTGTTTGAAATAGATTCAAGGAGACACACACATATAGAGGACCATAATTAAAATGCAGTGGTTCTGCTTCTGTTCTTGAACTAGGTTATTAGTTCATTGGTGGTGGTTACAACATTATTCGTTATATTTTCTATACGTTACAAAGTACCCTTTATCAACTCAATATTTAATGAAAAAGGTTAAAATCTGCCATGTAGAATTGCTTCGATTTAGCAGTTATGTAGATATAAAATGAATAGTTCCTGCTCTTCAAGGACTTACAAAATGACTTAAGAACCTGTGTCTCAAACTTGCCTCAATGTGAGGATCTCGTGGTACTTCTTTAAAATGGTAGATTTCTACCTTGAGCCTCAGACCTACTGAAACAGAATATGCATGATAGACAATCTAGGCTTATGGGAGTTTGTGGGGAAGGGGTTAGCTGCAATCAGAGCTGGAGTTGTCCAGTTTAAAGATGCCAGGAAAACGGATATAAAGTCCTGGTATTGCAGAGATTTGCAAAAAGGTATTGCTGCCAAGAACCACCAGATAGCCAAAAATGAGGAAAGGAGTTGAATTATTCTCCCTCCAAGGAATTTGTAAGATAGATTTATTTTTATTATCAATTGATAGATAAACCATAGAAATACCATCAATGACATTTTTGTTGATTTTAGTTTATTGTTTAGTATATATTCTATAATATATATTATAACATATGTAATATATATTAATATATATAATATGCATGTTATATATATTACATATATATATATATATATATATATAACTTCTGGTTCTGGTTCTATTTAATGACCTATTAGCATTTTTGTAATCATATGAGTCAGTTTTTATATGAACACACCATATTTTCCAAGATTTAGTTAGTTGTATAATTCTAGAATTATTAAAACAATGATAATATGTATCACTTTGGTCACTGTAGTTGTTCTCTTCTGCAGATAAAATTCAAGAAAATACAAATCTCTTAGTCTCTTCCCACAGTTCTTCTGTTGGCATTAGAACAAGTGCTTCATTGTTTTCTTGGAAAGAAAAATGAAACTCAAGGAAGGCTGCCAACTTGAAATTGCAGTGTGACATTTGAATTACAGAGGTCTACTTTGGTCTGTTGACTGTTCAGTTCTGGGTCTCAGTGGGAAAAATGGGGATCACTGGTTCCCTCCTCACATAGAATATATTTATCAGGGACTTAAAGACAATAACATTTATGTCTTAGTAAGTGGGTAACATTATTAAGAGGAATTGAACTGGGACTGTTGAGTCATGGAAAAATATAGTTTATGCTTCCAAGAAGCTTGCTATTTTGCTGTGGAAACAATAAGTATATATGGTAAGGAATTTAAATCATTTTCAAGGCAACCGGTCAAAAGACCAGATAACCGTAGTGTAAAAGAATCATCACAACTAAAGACATACAAAGTAAAAGCATGAATTTGAGATTCATGGTTTCAAATTTGATTGCAAGAAGTTTTTTTGTTATTTTTGTTTGTTTTCTATAATGGAGAAACCAGCTCAATATTGTATATATTCAAAGAAATAAAAAGGCCAGTTTACCTGCAGAGCAGAGTATATAGAAAGGAATAGTGGTTGGAAAGTCTTTGAAAAGATAAATTGAATAATATTCTAAAAACTTGAAAAATCAGCTGAATTTCTAATTTTTTCCCCATTAAATAATAATTGGCAGAAATGCTCTTTGATCGGAACTATCTTTTCAAGTGTTTGTGTATGAACACAGCCTTGGAGATAGAGGTAATCTTTCCCTCTGGAGCAAGGCCAGTAATGCTGCCTGTTATAAAAGATGCAGGTTACCCATGCTCTGGGGTCCTCTCTTGTCATGTCTATGTGTATAGGCATTATCTGGCCCTATTCTCATCACTCTTTGGAAAGTGTGGCTTGAGGTGTCAGCACAAAAATCATGATGGACTATATCAGCTAGTATGGAGAACAATTCTGGGTTAGAGGAAAGCGCTAACCTTGCTCAGTCAACACTTACAGAGAAACACACCCACACTGAGCATGAAGGGAGGGAATTTACAAACGCCATGGCAAGAAGCCTGGTAAATCTTTAGAACTCTGGCTGGTTCACTGAAGAGATAATGGGGCAAGGCATATAATGCTAGTTAAGGAGAAATAGCAACAGTTGGGCTGCCTTTCAACTCAACCTCTATTGTATTTTATTGTGCCAACTTTACATTAATTCAGACAGCAAAAGACCTCAGCTTTTTGTAGAGGGTCTTTGCTGCTCTAAGGGAATATTGGTCCTGTCAAGAAGATTTTCTTGAGATAGACAAACTCATGTGAGAAACCACTGATGAGTATTTGGGTCCCAACTGGTTTATAATACTGGTGAAACTGTTCGAAATTAGAAAACTTCACCATCCCTTATGTTCAAACCAGATTCATAATTAGACTCCAGATTGAGATTTCCTCTATAACAGAGTCCCTGTTGTGAGAGTCAAGGCTATGGCTTCTGAGTCAGACTCCCCAAATCTAAATAGATTGTGTTCATAATGATGACTCACCTTATACACTGCTTCAGGTGGACATTGGAAGTTTGGTTAAAACATGAGTAATCTCTGCACTGCTCAAAACTGAAAACTACTGTACCTAATTACTGGCACAAAGCTGCTCTCTGCTCCCTGCCCCTTGATGCTTCCTCTCTCTATTTTGACTTTAAGGAGAAAGATGGCTACAGCTAGGCCTGGGATCTTTTTGTTCTCTGGAGAGACCAAATGCTACATGAACCCCTTGAATATGCTGGGGAGCTTTGAGAGGGAGGCACCCAAACTTTATGGTTCTGTGAATACTGGTCTTGTAGATGTGACCTTTGGGCAAATGCAAGGTAATGCTGTTAATGTTTCCACTGTTAGACATATAATGGAATTGATGTGTTATATGCCTGCACTTCTTTGTCCCAGTAGTGCCAAAATGGAGATCTCCCATTCAGGGATTGGCACATGTAGAGTAGTAATAGTAGGACATATAGAGCACTATCCCTGTTTTCTCCCATGTGGTCCAGAAACAATACAGAATCCCAGGAAGAGAAGGGGAAATCACAGTTTACTGAAACACTTAATAGCTGGCAGAACACCCGGCCTTTCCCCAACACAACACTACATGTCTGATGCAAAAAACAAACAAACAAAAAAAAGACAACCTCCCCCGAAACACACACACACACGCACACACACGCACACACGCATGTACGCACACACACGCACACATGCACACACGAAGCGGCGGGGCAGCTATTAATCTTCTACTAAATTCTTATGGAAACTGAAATTGAAGCCTGATTCATGGGGCCATGTGACTCTCTTACCTGAATTATCTCAGTTTGTGATTCGTCAACTTGAACTCTCTGACCAGTAAGATTGGAAGGACCCCTGCTTATCACATGGACATGATAAGTTGCCATTCTGACCCAATAGCACCTTAGATTTACTTGAACAAGTATAGCTTCCAATTCAGGGAAACTTTACCTCTAGAAACAAGGCCTCTAGCTCAGTGAGGCCTTCAGTTCATAGAGGTTGCCTGAATGCATGGGCTCGGCTCACTGATGGGTCAGCTAAGCTGCCTACTACTTTCCAGCCTCAGCACCAGCTACGCTCACCCAGAAATGGATTTGGTCACTTTGTTCAATCAGTTGGCAGAATTGAAGGGCATTCTCATAATTCTGGCCTGAACTCTTCATGATAAACCTTGTTATATCTTTACTGACTCATGAAATATTATCAATGACTCAGCTGGTCACTTGGAAAATTACAGACTGAAAGGTGAAAGTCTGGGATGGCAAACCATGGAAACAAACTGTGGCAATTGATCAAATTCTTTGGGCTATTCATGTAACTGTGTTGGTCATAAGAAGCCTTTGTGTTTTTAAAGAAACACCATCTTTTGATCATCTTCAGCTGATCCACAGATCCCTCTAAAAATGAGGCTATTCTTGGTTACCCGGGGTTGCTTTCCTGAGGAATAGTTAATATGCATCCTGCCACCCATTCTTAGGGTGGGACTAATTTAATTAGATAAAGTGGTACAAGCTTTGACTGACTTTAGATGATGTGATCAGTGACACCACTTCAGTTTTAGAAGGCATTCAGGTAAACCTCAACTAGCTGGCCAAGGTTATTATGGATAATAGAATGGCTCTGAACCCTGGATTTCCTTCTTGTGGACCAATACCAAGTCTGCAATCACTGATACATCCCGCTATGTCTGAATTAATACTTTAGACAAGTGGAAAGGCCAGTGAAGAAACTTTAAGGAGAAAGCCAACTGGGTTTCTATGGTAGACCTTGATGGTTTATGGTATTTCTTTAGCCAGTAGGGTCTGGAGGTCTTGGGGAACATGGTTGATCTAAGTACTGCTGCCGGGAGCCGGTCCATCCTTGCTGTTTCAAGGGACCTGCCATATATGGCATACGGTTCTTAATATGTTTGCTCACCTTCTTGGCGCTGTGTTTTAACCAAAGTCACCTCTCCGAGAAAGGTTGAATCCCCAGGTAGGGATTTTCCCCTGAAGTTAGGGAGGGAATAAAACCCCTCAACTAAGTGCCAGGTGGGTAATTAATCCCTTTAACTACGAACAATCATGCTTAAACTACATAATCTTTTCTCCCTGGAATGGAGATAAGAAACGCCCTAACCTTTGTAATAGAGATTGATAGGATTGAGTCAACTGGTATAAATACAGTTGTAACAAGACAGAAACACTCAGAACTTAGAACAGAATCAAGAAGACAGAACCTACACGGAGCCTAGAGACAGAAGAACTTCGCTGGAGAGAGCATGCCGGAGGATCCTGGACAGGGACTGGCCTCGGAGCCTAGAGACAGAGCCTAGCGGGAGAACATGGCAAGGGATCCTGGACTGAACCTGACTACAGAGATTGGCAGGAGAACCTGACTGGAACCTGGACACTGAACCTGACTGGAGAGCCTGGACAGAACCTGGCTGGAGAACCTAGCGAGGGAACATGGCTACAGAACCTCGCTGGAGAACCTGAGCAGAACCTCTCTGGAAATCGAGACCAGAACTTGGCTGGAGATCCTGGCTAGGCTGCTGATCAACTGAACCCTGTCTCCGTGTCCTTCCTTCTTCGCTGACTCCGTCTACACCTTTGGGAACCCCTGGACCTGCTGGGGTTCGACCCCGGCATATGGCGCCCGAACAGGGTTCCGCCCCACACTCGGGACGGATCGGACTCCACCGTGTAGGAAGGAGGTGGATAGTCTTCGCCGACTCCGTCCACACCTTTGGGAACCCCTGGAACAGGATTCCCCTAGGTAAGCGCCCCGCACTCGGGACGGATAGGACTCCACCATAGGAAAAGGGTGGATAGTCTTCGCCGACTCCGTCCACACCTTTGGGAACACCTAGAAAAGGATTCCCCTAGGTAAGCCCCCCCCCCCATTGAGAACCCCCACACTCGGGACGGATAGGACTCCACCAGGGTGCTACAGACCCCCCTATAGAGGATAAGTAGGGTAAGAAGGTGGATAGTACAGAACTTAGTTTGAGAAGATGTGCCATACTGAGTCCAAAGAAAGAAGACTCTGTATTGATCTTTAGATTAAGAAGATGTGCCATACTGAGTCTAAAGAAAAAAGACTCCGTATTGATCTTTTAACACCTATGCTTGCTAGCAGAGGAGTTAAGGTTACTCCCAGTCAGATGGAACATTTTATACAAGAAATACGTCCATGCTTTTCTGAGGAAGGAAAGGTGCCGGAAAGGTAAATGTAGAGGCATGGGAGAAGGTAGGCCCAAGGAGCCTTATCCTTAACCCCACTGCAGCCTTTCCACCCCGGGAAAGTGCAGGATTGGCAAGCTCTCCCTGGGGTGATAGATCAGGACTCAGGTAATAGCAGAAAGCGCCAATCCTACTCTTAAAATGGATACAAGAGAGCATTTCAGGTTTTTCTTTTTAATGCCTGCTTTTAAAAAATAAAAAAGGGGGAATTTGCCGGGAGCCGGTCCATCCTTGCTGTTTCAAGGGACCTGCCATATATGGCATACGGTTCTTAATATGTTTGCTCACCTTCTTGGCGCTGTGTTTTAACCAAAGTCACCTCTCCGAGAAAGGTTGAATCCCCAGGTAGGGATTTTCCCCTGAAGTTAGGGAGGGAATAAAACCCCTCAACTAAGTGCCAGGTGGGTAATTAATCCCTTTAACTACGAACAATCATGCTTAAACTACATAATCTTTTCTCCCTGGAATGGAGATAAGAAACGCCCTAACCTTTGTAATAGAGATTGATAGGATTGAGTCAACTGGTATAAATACAGTTGTAACAAGACAGAAACACTCAGAACTTAGAACAGAATCAAGAAGACAGAACCTACACGGAGCCTAGAGACAGAAGAACTTCGCTGGAGAGAGCATGCCGGAGGATCCTGGACAGGGACTGGCCTCGGAGCCTAGAGACAGAGCCTAGCGGGAGAACATGGCAAGGGATCCTGGACTGAACCTGACTACAGAGATTGGCAGGAGAACCTGACTGGAACCTGGACACTGAACCTGACTGGAGAGCCTGGACAGAACCTGGCTGGAGAACCTAGCGAGGGAACATGGCTACAGAACCTCGCTGGAGAACCTGAGCAGAACCTCTCTGGAAATCGAGACCAGAACTTGGCTGGAGATCCTGGCTAGGCTGCTGATCAACTGAACCCTGTCTCCGTGTCCTTCCTTCTTCGCTGACTCCGTCTACACCTTTGGGAACCCCTGGACCTGCTGGGGTTCGACCCCGGCATATGGCGCCCGAACAGGGTTCCGCCCCACACTCGGGACGGATCGGACTCCACCGTGTAGGAAGGAGGTGGATAGTCTTCGCCGACTCCGTCCACACCTTTGGGAACCCCTGGAACAGGATTCCCCTAGGTAAGCGCCCCGCACTCGGGACGGATAGGACTCCACCATAGGAAAAGGGTGGATAGTCTTCGCCGACTCCGTCCACACCTTTGGGAACACCTAGAAAAGGATTCCCCTAGGTAAGCCCCCCCCCCCCCATTGAGAACCCCCACACTCGGGACGGATAGGACTCCACCAGGGTGCTACAGACCCCCCTATAGAGGATAAGTAGGGTAAGAAGGTGGATAGTACAGAACTTAGTTTGAGAAGATGTGCCATACTGAGTCCAAAGAAAGAAGACTCTGTATTGATCTTTAGATTAAGAAGATGTGCCATACTGAGTCTAAAGAAAAAAGACTCCGTATTGATCTTTTAACACCTATGCTTGCTAGCAGAGGAGTTAAGGTTACTCCCAGTCAGATGGAACATTTTATACAAGAAATACGTCCATGCTTTTCTGAGGAAGGAAAGGTGCCGGAAAGGTAAATGTAGAGGCATGGGAGAAGGTAGGCCCAAGGAGCCTTATCCTTAACCCCACTGCAGCCTTTCCACCCCGGGAAAGTGCAGGATTGGCAAGCTCTCCCTGGGGTGATAGATCAGGACTCAGGTAATAGCAGAAAGTGCCAATCCTACTCTTAAAATGGATACAAGAGAGCATTTCAGGTTTTTCTTTTTAATGCCTGCTTTTAAAAAATAAAAAAGGGGGAATTTGCCGGGAGCCGGTCCATCCTTGCTGTTTCAAGGGACCTGCCATATATGGCATACGGTTCTTAATATGTTTGCTCACCTTCTTGGCGCTGTGTTTTAACCAAAGTCACCTCTCCGAGAAAGGTTGAATCCCCAGGTAGGGATTTTCCCCTGAAGTTAGGGAGGGAATAAAACCCCTCAACTAAGTGCCAGGTGGGTAATTAATCCCTTTAACTACGAACAATCATGCTTAAACTACATAATCTTTTCTCCCTGGAATGGAGATAAGAAACGCCCTAACCTTTGTAATAGAGATTGATAGGATTGAGTCAACTGGTATAAATACAGTTGTAACAAGACAGAAACACTCAGAACTTAGAACAGAATCAAGAAGACAGAACCTACACGGAGCCTAGAGACAGAAGAACTTCGCTGGAGAGAGCATGCCGGAGGATCCTGGACAGGGACTGGCCTCGGAGCCTAGAGACAGAGCCTAGCGGGAGAACATGGCAAGGGATCCTGGACTGAACCTGACTACAGAGATTGGCAGGAGAACCTGACTGGAACCTGGACACTGAACCTGACTGGAGAGCCTGGACAGAACCTGGCTGGAGAACCTAGCGAGGGAACATGGCTACAGAACCTCGCTGGAGATCCGAAGCAGAACCTCTCTGGAAATCGAGACCAGAACTTGGCTGGAGATCCTGGCTAGGCTGCTGATCAACTGAACCCTGTCTCCGTGTCCTTCCTTCTTCGCCGACTCCGTCTACGCCTTTGGGGAACCCCTGGACCTGCTGGGGTTCGACCCCGGCATACTGCAAGTTAGATTCATTCTGCTGCTTAGAGATCTTTTAATAGTGCTCTTTATGCAGTGTGATACAGGATGGATTTGGTCCTAGCCACTCTTGGTCACACTGATCAGTGCAGCTGAGAGAATATGATACTCATGGGAAAATTCACCAGAAGCCAAGATGGTGTAGAAACGAAGGTAGACATTGTTTGGAGACAGTCTCTCCCTGGGTCTCTCACTTCTCTGCATGCCTTGTGAGCAGAGACACTGATGGCCTTTGTTCCATATTATCTTTCCAATGATGTTTGTCTAGTGGACAGCCTTATTAAAAATGTTGGTTTCCTAAGCTCACAATTCTTAACAAAAGATTTTTTGCTTACACCTCTGCTTCATTTTTAGACCATGTTCTCCTGGCAGTGCCCTGGGTTCGAACTTAGTTTGGAATCCATTTCTTAATTTTAGAATCACTCAGGTCACTAGGGACATTTCCTACTTTCTCCTTATAGAAGGTGAGAACGTTGCTAAGCTTTCTGCCACTACACAACTAGGATCCCCTCCCAGATTTCCATGTATAGTCTGTTCAAGGCAACTTAGGCTTGCTTAACATACCCTTCAATATCCTCCCGGCCTTCATTCATTGCCTGGTTTCAAAGCTACTTTCCCATTTTTCTGTATTTACTATATCCCCTTCCTATTGCTGTATAACAAATTACCACCAAAACTTAGCAACTTAAAATAAATAATATTTACATATTAATGTATCTGTGGGTCAGTTTGGTTGGATGCCTCTGACTCAGGATCTCTCCCAAGGCTGTAAATAAGGTGTCAGCCAGAGCTGCAGTCATCTAAATGCTCAGCTGGGGAAAGATCCGCTCCCAGTCTCACACACAGCTGTTGGCAGAACACAGAGCATCCACTCCCAAGCTCCCTTGTGTGAACTGTTGGCAGGCTCCAGGCCCTTGCTGGCTGTTGGCCAGAAACATCCGTTCCTTTTGATGTGGGCCTTTCCCACAATATGGCCACTTGTTTCTTCAGAGCAAGAAGACAAAAGAGATGCAAGTCACACCAGCCTTTCTGTAAACTATTCCGGTGGTTAGAAGTGAGTCTCTACGTCCAATCTGCATTCAAGGGGAAGGGCCTGTATAAGAGGATGATTACCCAGAGAGAGGGATCCTTAGTGGTCATTGCAGAGCCTGCCTGCCATGTTGGGAAATTAAGTCCCTCCATTTGAGGAGTATATTTTCTAAAAGGAAGAGAGGGGAGGACTAAAGGCTTCAAAATATTATAAAATCAAATGCTACTCCATGAATGGTCTATCACAATTAATTGACCATTTTAGGAAGGGAAAGATGGGTTTGAGTTGTTACAAAAGATTTTGTGGGTAAATTATAACTCTCTCTGGTCAGAAATTTTAGGAAGAATAATTTGTCAGCTGTATTATCAATGTCCTGAAGAGCTAAGCACCTAATGGCAGGGAGTGCAGAAGGCCATCTTGGTGACCTAGGTACTGATCTTCAGATGTTTCTTGATTTGGTGCCCAAACAGTAAAAATAGAGTGAAATATCAGAAAACATTCTGAGAATAGAGATTGAGAAGAACATTTTGAGTGACAAGAACGTTTTGAGTGATTTGATAAGTGAGAGGAGGAATGGGCCAGGGATCATGGGGATGTCTTACATATTTTATTTCTTTGGATCCAATCAGTACCCACACGAGATTGGTATCTTTTGCACCATTTTATAGAAGAGGAGAGCACAACAGCTACCAGCTAAAGAACTTGCCACTATCATGCAGCCATAACATTGTTCTTTCTGTTTGAGGGCCCTGATCTCTCCAGCCACAAAGCCCATGCTCTGTTTGTGTGTGCTGCTCTGTGGCCCTGTATTGGAGAGGCCAGGGATGGGGAACATAACAGAATCATAAAGCCGTCTACTCGTGTAGCATACTCCAGGCACTGTGATGAGTACTCTGAATTTATCACTACTGGAAATTCTCCCACCAGATTTAGGAAGAAGCTGCTGTTATTTCCACTTTAGAGATGAGCAAATGATGTTAAAAGAGACTAAGTGGCCTCACATGACAAAACTAGGGCACACAGAAGTCAACTGACAGCAAATGGAGAGGGAGGCCTTTGCAGAGAAGGGGGTACTGTGCTGAAAACCATCTGGATGGTTGGCACAGATTTAGGAATTTTAAACATTAAAGTGTTAGTTTGAGGTCTTTTCTTCTCTAGATAAAAAGCAACTCTCTCCTATTCATTCACAGAACTGAGTCTGAAAATATACATAACCAAATTCAAATCCGATAAACAAATGCCAACACAAACTGCATAATTAAGGCTATTTTTATGATTAGCACCATTTAGTTTCCCTGAATTTACCAGAGCAAACATTGCTACAGCAAAAATTACTGCTAATGGTTGAGCCTAACAACAAGAGAAAATCCCCCAAAGGGTCACTTGGGCCCCAGCTACAGCTGTGCTTCACTGTATTTCTTACTTGAAAGCTGAGAATTAGCAGGAAAATTAGGCTCTGCCATGCTATGCAGATGTAGCTATGACTATTAATTTATTCAGCAAACATTTCTTTAGTGCCTCCTATGTGCCAAGCAGTGTGCTAGTCACCCTGGCATTGCAGGAATAAACCCTACCCAGCATTCTCAAATAGCCAATTTTTATGAGTGATATAAGACATGTAGCAGAAACATAAAGGGTTGAATTAGAAGAGTCTTAAGGCTGCAGCTTCATAGGATGTGCTAAGTAGATGGATATTTACTTCTGATCACTGGGGTAGGAGGGGATCCAGTTACATGAGGAGAACAGAGGCCTGGATGTTTTCTGGGATAGAAGCTGGTATCTACTCCAAAACCAGGAATATAAGAAGATGAGCAAGTTTACGGGATAGAGACATTTTACTTCAGAAATGACTGACCGATTTGCTTATAAAAGACTCTAGTGGCGAGGTCGTTTAGGACATTATATTAGCAGATGTCCGGATGTGAGATAGATTGGAGAGCTTTAGCATGTTGCTGTTACAGTATTAGTACCAGCAGCAGCAACAAGCTGCAATTGCTCATTTTGAGCACCTACCATGTGCTGGACTTTCACAAACACTTTACAGGCGCCATCTGATTTAATCTCATGACAACCTTGTTATCACAGAGCCAGGATTTGAACATAGGCCTGGGAAACTTCAAAACCAAGATTCTTTCATTGGTCGCCATTTAACTACCTCACCAACATAACAGATCTGTCTGTTCCTCTGTACAACCCCGGCTGAGATCCTCAGCCTTCCTGGGTGTTAGGGCTCTAGTGTGTCTACTTGCTTCTGCCCCCACCAGTCAAAAGTTACATGTTTACTAAGAGGCAGAACAGCTCTACTTATTATTATAAATGTGTATTTTAATGAAATATCTAACTCTGTAAGTAATATGAGTGTAAAGGAAGTGTGTCTGTGAAAATGAGATAAAATGCTTAGGGAAGATTCAGTAAAGCCTGGTAGCTCAAGAAAATTAGATGTGAGAAGGAAATGTAAGAGATATAAACCATAGACACCTAGCGGAATGTTACACTCATTCTGCCTTGCAAATAGGGTTTTTGTCCACTTTAAGACACTGCAGTAATTCTACAGACTGTACGCTGTAGTTCTGGTTTACATAAGAAAGAGTGCGTGAAACATCAGTCAGCCGGTCCGTAAGCTAAATCTTTTGAAGGAGATTTCTATGCTCTTGCCCAGGGTGAGCATGTTATGAGAGAAAAGAAGAGGATAAGAACTTTGGAGCTCATCAGAGACACTCTTCAAATCTTCAAAGTGAATTGAATGATAATGTTCAAAGATGTGGAAGGGGAATCTCAACACAACAGGATTATACACTAGGGTTTTGGCTGGGGAAATATGAAAGGAATGTATTTCTGTTTTTTTATCTGCAGAGCTTTAGCTCATGTAGACTGCAGGCAGCATCGCATAGGAAAAAGAGCATGGGCTTTGGAATATGTTAGATGTAGCTTCAAGCACACAATTGAATGTCTAACCTTGGGTAAAGTCTCTGAGTCTCAGTTTCCTCAAATTAAGATGGCATAGTAATAACCTATATTCAGTTTTTAAGAAGTGTACAGTGTCAGGCACACAGTAAGTTATAAAAATAATTGTTATTAAGTTTTTGCCCCCTTTTTTTTGGGGGGGGGCTATTAAAAAGTATAAGCTAACAAGCAAGAAGGCAAACAAGGAGATGAAAAGGAACATGTACTGTCCCTTCACTCCTTACACGAAGAACTATTCTTGCCTCATTTAAAGTGTACTTGCAAGCTGGGACAAAGAACTCTTCAAGAGTCTGTTTATGAAAGATGTTGAAACTGGCTAGAAATAAAGATAAGGAACTGGATGCCGATGGAATACTTTGTTGTAGCAGTTGCTTTTTTCTACATCATTGTCCATCATCTTTTGTAAACTTCAGATTCAGTCCAATCTAATTTTGAGGTTTATGGAATTCTGCTGACATATCATTCTATGTAATTTATTTCACTTGCAGATTTACCGTAAAAGTAATGCCCATTTTCAAAGTAGATAAAAGAATCAGATGCACACATTATTCTTAGTCTACTAGATGTAACTGTTAAACTCCTAGATGTTTGAGGTTCTGTAGTAAATGCCTCCTTTATTCTAAAGCTGGTTCGGGATGGGAACAGTAACTGATTGGTGAGGGAGAACAGCAACATGAGTTTTTAAACTCTCTATCCAGAGCCTCTAATAATTAATTCATATAATCAAGACAGTAAAAGACATATCTGATCCTCAGCATGCTTATAAGACTAATTAGAAAGAGCAATCTTAGTAAATAAAAAGATGAAATGAAAAATAAAAAGTATTTTAGCAGAGTTGCAGGTAATTTGGATATTGAGACAGAAAATTGGCGAAGTCAAAAAATAAAAGAATCAAGAGGAAGACTTCTTAATAACGTACGTTTATGAAGATAATGTACATTTCAACTCTTATGTTTAAAATGTGCTACATCATTGTCAGACTTTAAATTTAGCTTAAGATTTTATTGAGTCACTCATGATATTCATCACATTGATGATATAGAAGTAAATTTTATATACCTGGTTTAGGCCTTCATAATAAAAGTGTGGCTGTGCTGCTAGTTATAATTATAGGGTTAAAAACAAGCACAGCGTTTTATGTCTCTAAATCAAAACTCTCAGCAAGGTGTCTTGAGATTGTGCACGTACCAGCCCTGCTACATTCCTACTGATTAACATCAGCTGGATTTATAAAGTTTCTATTGGTTCTAAATACATATAGAAATTGGAGGTGAATTAATTTACAGACTATCACAGAAAAAAAAAAACACCCCGTATCAAATCTGGAGTAAGAGTTCTGTTAAGATTTGTAGGATCTAATTATACCAACAAGTGGGAGCTCTCTGGAACCAACCAGCCCCACTCTTCAGCTACCTTTCCTGTCGGGGCCTAGGACACTGGGAATGGTAGTTATAGCTTGGACTTTCTAAACACTGGTTTCTGATGAGTCCTAGACTTCCAGGTACTTTTATACAAATGCCACCCCAGTCAAGGTCTTCCTGATAACAACCGCTGTGTGGGAAGTAGAGTCTGAAGAATGCCAAGACAGTTTGTTCATTGTGAACAATGGCACTCGGATTCCTTACTAGAAATTGTGTCTACTTCTGGGCTCCGTGATTTAAGAGGAATGTGGGAAACTTAGAATCAGAATACAGGTTCAGAGATAATCACAGAGACGGAGACCCATGAGAATTCTGCAGTTGTTTTACCTCAAAAGGAGAAGTCGGAACGGCAGTTTAATAGTGATCTTCCAGACGTGAGGAATTATTACATTGAGGTTCATGATCATATTTCCTTCATATGCAAACATAGTGAAAGAAATGGAGTTTCAGCTCTAGCAAGAGCATAGCACAGAACCAAAAGAAAAAAAGAAAAAAGCAATCAGATGCTAAAAGCCTATTTAACCAAAGGAATAGATCACTCACTACACTGTTTATGAAAGTTTTTTTAAAGGCAATATGACTTCTTATCTGTTTTATGTTTTAGATGGGACTACCTGAAGGAGCAAAGATGGATTAAATGAACCTTGTTCTTTGTTGAATCAGTGATTTATCTTTCAATTATATCATAAGCTATAGATCTCAAACAGTTATTTTGAATTAGCATCTCATAGCCCGATGTTGCCAGGAGCAGAGCTACCTTTTAATATTAAGCAAGTTAGTGGTGAGGAGGAACATTTATCCCAGGGTCATGAACTCAGATACCTTAGGGACCTGCGGATATCATGAAGGAGGGAAGGTAAGAGCATGGAACAATATGGAGTTACAGAAGTTGTGGTGTATTAGAAAGTGTGTGACCCAGCCAAAAGGGGTAACTATTGCTGACTCTGGCTAATTGTTATCATGTTATAATGTGCTTTCTCAAGAAAAACTGGAAACCTAGAATATTATGTGAATTTTTTTTTTTTTAGCATTGACGAAATGCTAAGATTTATCATAGTACTCTGCAGGCAAAACAATACACTCATGTGGACTGTAAATTTAGAAACCTTGGGGTTATCCTTTAGGTCAGTAGTTAACCACATTAGCTAAATAAATGAGACAGAATGATTGCATTCTACAGCTTAGGTGAATTCATCTACTACACTTTTGTAGGATTTAATTAAGGTCCCTTTCAATTCTATGAATCTTTTGATCTCCCCTTCCTTTTTCCGCGCGCCTAGTATCCGGTGACTTATTCACATGGGCGATGAGAATTTAAAGGAGTTATTTTATTTAATAAAACCATCAAATACTTAGATTAAGAGCAATTCTTGTTGCTATACTAGAGATGCTGATGATGACAGTAGCTTTTCAGAAATGCACTTATACATGGCATAGACATGTCACTTTGAGTTTTTGAACTAACATTTGTTTATAACATCGGCTGCATGAGGCATGCTTGACTTAAAAGCCTACTTACACTTTTACCACTTTATTTCTCTTTTATAAAAACTATTTTCAAATCACCCGTCTCTCCCTGGGTGAGGGCAGCTAGAGTTCTGAAACCCCCTTCCTTCCAGACAGGAGACTATGCCACCGATGAAGAGGAGGATGAGGAGGGGCCCACCCTTCCCGGCAGTGATATGGCCATTGAAGTCTTCGAGCTGCCCGAGAACGAGGACATGTTTTCTCCATCAGACCTGGACACCACCAAGCTCAGTCACAAGTTCAAAGAGGTAAGCTGCTGGTCCACAAAGTACTTTTTATAGCTGTCCATTTCATTATTAAGTATGTATTCTTGTTTGAAAAATGTAGTAAGATTTATCAGTTTTCATAATAGAGCCTTTTCATAAAGAATTATCTTGAATCACATTGAATTTCAAGGTAAAATTTAAGTGGCTCTTGCTCTACAATCATTAATTTAAACCCTTGTTATTTGTCATAGTGACAGCTTACAACTTGCCTATTCCATAATTTCAAGCTGTAGCTTAAATGTGCAGTTTTCATGATAAGTTCATGTTATATTTTTTCAGTTTTATAGGAGTTTGGGGACCTGGTGATAAGCTTTCCTCTAAGACAGTGGTTTTAAGAAGTTGGGTGTGTTTTTTTCCTTTTCCTAAGATAGATAAGGTCCCAACAGCAGTTAGATGATATAACCAAATGGTTTAATTGAAGAAAGTAGTGAATGAACTCCAAGACCTAAAAGAGAAATAGTGGTGAATGTGTCCACAGGCAATTTATTCTTCATTGTTTTAGGGAACATCCTCCATTGTGAAGACAAGTACAGTATGTTATTATTTACAGCCTCTCCAAATAATCATGAAGCACTGAGGCTCGAAAACCACTGTTCTGTGGTTTCAAGTCTGTTAGGGACTTGACCACTTGTGGGGGCGGGGTTGGGGGGGGGTAGGGGAATGTAGTCCTATACTTGAAAAGTAAATTTGATAATTGCAGATTTGTGATTACTGATTTTATTTGTAGTTTCTAATTTTCATTTGGAATTTTTAATTTTGCTATATCATAAATAGGTCAAGTTTATACATTCTGATGTTGTGCTTTATATACCTAAAATGTTGACTTACCTTTTTAATTCCTATGACAAAATTTACATCTTTGAGACCATTATCAAGGTGAATATACTTTTCAAGTATAAGTTTTTATGTAAAAACAAACAAACCAACAAACTTAAGTTCATTTTAGAGTTTTGGAAAATACAAAATTACATAAATATAAAAAATCTCTCATAATCCCAATGTTGTGGTATTTGGGATTATATAATATAGAGTGTGTTAAATTCCTACTCTTTATATTTAAATTTGTAGTGTTAGGATTTTCCCACGTCACCAAATGTCCTTCCATAACGAATGCTTCTTCACTATTTCATCTTACGGATTTTTCATGATTTATCTTTCTAATTCCTTTTTGGGGGAATATTTTCTTTACTTCCAGGTCTTCTTATGATTATTATTATTAAAAGTAAAATTGCAGTAAATACCTTTGCACTTGTCTTTAGGATAATTTCTCACACTGGAATTATTAAATCAAAGAATATGAATATTTGGGGGACTTGGGATATTTAATGTGAAATTGAACCAGAATGGCTTTTTTGGTTGATGTAGAAATGTACTTATGAGTTGAGAGTGCCCATTCCTTTCCACCCATTATTATTAGTCAGGTTGAACCATTTTCATTTATATAGACCACAGCATCGCTTCTCGGCCTTTTGGCTAAGATCAAGTGTATATAGACCACAGAGTCCTTGAGGCAAAATACAGGGATTTTTCATATGATTTATAACTATTCCTAGTTCTAAATCAGGTGTGACTGTCTCAGTACAACAAAGTACACTATTCTGTAATGTTCACAAAACTCAGAATTCCCTTACATACAGCAGTGACTATCTTAGGACCATTTCTCATAAGGGATTTCTAGAATAACTGACATCCTCAAACCAAATACCACATCATTTCACTTCTAATTTATTGATTTTCTTTTGTTTTATATTTAGCATTAACATATTTGGGAGATTGCCATTGAGTATCAACTACATGGCACTCTTCCATAGCATCTGTATCTCATACAGTGCCACTGTTAGTTTTAACTTTGGTTAGGTGATTATGATACAGGTCCAAATACTGTATAGCATCAGATATTTTTCATAAGATTATGCACAAAACCTGGGATGGAGGTGGGTAGTCATGCTTATTGGAATCTGTACAAAGTCTCACATTACAGAGGCTTCTCTTAATTACATTATTTCAAGTAAAAGTACATGTCATGCTATTTGGGCAAAGCACTTTACACTGACATCTCAATCAGTCCTGCTTTTGGCCTATTCTATATCTTCCCTAGTAGACTCTAAGCTCCTCTGGCTTTGTTCACTGTTGTATCCTCAGCCTTTGCACAGTCCTGGGAAGATAGTGATTAAATATTTGGTGACTGAATGCTATTAAGCATATACTGGAAATTTTTGTGTACAACAGGACAAGTACCTTAGCTTAATTTTTTCAAATAGTTAACAAGATGGCTCACACTTTTCTTAAACACTGATTTACCCCTTTCCCTCTTGTTGGAGGTTCAGCATTATTAGCTACTGAATTTGTGTGTTTACACTCTGGACTGCTTTTGGCCTTCATATTCTGTTCCATTTTCTCATTCTTTGCTGAAGTATTATTAGAATATGTATTAAACATTGTTGGAATAATTCAGGTCTATCTAACTTCAGATATTCCTTTACTTTTCAACTTATTCAAGAAAACATATGAATCACTTTATTAATTCCCTTGGGGGAAAAAACTTCTCTGTAATTTTGATTGTAATTACATTAACCTAGTAAATTAACTTGCAGAAAACTGGCATTTTTATCACTTTGACATTTTTAATCCCAGCTTATGGAATATAACTGTTTAATTCAAGTCTTTTTTTTTTCTGACCTCTAAAATTTATAGTCCCCTTATTAGTTACATAAGTGCCCACCTGTAACAGAAAGTCTTCACTAGAGTGGATTAACCAAAAGCTGCCACAAAGGTTATATTCACTTTGATATAAGTTAACAAGGTTTCTTTACTTTTCTATTTTCAGAAATGACTTTAATAAGAGACTTAATGACTTGCATAAGGTAGAAATTACTGTTCCCTGAAAGTTTGTCATTACTCAGCTATAAAACCATCTGTGCCTTCGTGGAGGAAGATTTTAAGTACCTTTTATAATGGTTAATACTCTACCCAAGGTTTCAGATTTTTCTTGGGCCAATTTTGATATATTTGCATTTCTCAAAAATACATTTCAAATGTACTTCCTAGGCATTCATATTTCTTAACATATTTTATAATATAATTTTCTATATGTACTACTATTTGTAATACTTTAAACAATAAAATTAAATTAAAAAATAAAGTACTGAAATCTTTAATATCTATAATTAGTTACTCTTTTATTCTTTTTTTTCTTTATTTGAATAGTTTCACTTTTTAGTTGTTTTTTTCTAGAATTTTATTTGTAATGTTATCTTTTATGTTTCTATTTTCTTTTTAAATTAAAAAATACTTTAAAATTTTTTTAAATACTTATTTTATTACTTCCTACCAATATCTTTATTTGTCATTTTGTCTCCTTCATTGGTATTAATCAATACCAATACATTTATTTTTGATAACTCCAGCATTCTGTAAGTATTTGTAAACATAATTTACATGTATAATTTTTTCTGAATATTGTTTTAGCTACATGTCAGAATTTTTTCCATTTAGAATGCCATTGTCACTTTGATCTATTTTCTCTTGGGATTTCTTCTTTAACAAAAATTATTTAGTGGAATATTTTATTTTCTAGACATATGGAACTGTATTTTGCTATTCCTTGGTTATTGGGTTCTAACTCTGGTCAGGAAAGATATTCCAAATAATAGCTATTTAGAATTGTCAAGGCTTTTGTAGCTTAATTCATAAACAGGTTTGTTTAAATATTCCTCATGGATGCAAAAAGCACTCATATTCTTATTTTGGGTGTGAAAATTATATGTTTTTCATTTACATCAGAGTAATAATACAAACACATTTTTCTATAGCCCAGTTTGCATTTTGTCTTATCAACTAATTCTGAAAAGTATATGATAAATCAAAAGCTATAGTTTTTTTCTTATAATTCTGTCGATTATAGTTTTATATATTTTAAATCTTTGTTGCTATGTACATATATGTTCAGGATTGTTACAACTTCATGGTTTATTGCAACACCTCTCTTGTAGCTTATGATGCATTTTACCCCAAATTCTAATTTATCTGATTGTAAAAATTCAACACTGCCTTTCTTTTGCTTCATATTTACTTCAAAGCATCTATTTTCTATATATTTTTTGTTTTCAGTCATTCTGTACCTTCTTATTCAAATCTGTTTTCTATAGTCCACCTATTCCTAAATCTTACCTTTGTACTAACTTCCCTGGGAGTCTTTGTCAGCTAATTGGTGAGTTTAACCTATTTATATTTACTTTAATCACTGTAATATTAGAACTTAAATCTGCTGAATTATTTCATACTTTACAATTTCCATCTTTTCTTCTTGTTTTTGTTTTATCCTTTTACCTATTTATCATTAAATACATAAAATTTTCATCTGCTGCCTAAAAGTTAAACATTTTATTCTTTTTTTCAGAGGTTTTTTCTGAGTTACTTTCACTCAGCCTTTAGTTATTTTCTCCTAGCATTATAGAAAACAGATCAATAGCTCTGTCATTACCATTTAACAAAATAATAGCCATAGCATACTCTCATCCACTTCTCCTCTCTAGTTTTTCTGCATTTCAGGAGTTTCAGTTAATTATATCTATAGGTATGCCTTTTTACAGAATACGTAGTTCCTTTGTACCTGTACTCCTTCCCAACTTTAATAGGATTTCAGTACCGTCCTGATGTTAATTCACCATTGTTCTAGTGCTGCTCCTTTACCACATGGAGCCAGAGGTTAAGTTAGTGGCCAGGATATCTAAACTCCAGAGCAATGAAATAGATTGTCTTTGATTTACCTCTAGATGCAGGCTTACCTCTGGTTGCTGACATTTTCTTGCTTCAGATCTTCATTTCCCCCCCAAATGTCTAGAAACATCTGTGTCTTAGAGTGCCTCACAGCTTTTTGTTAATTGATGAATGACAACCTGAAGCCTCTTAGTATTCCTTCTTTTTTCTTGTGACATCTCCAAAGTTAAATTCAGGGAAGACAATAAATAGCTTTTGTTACTTTGCTATGTTGTACTAAACTGGAAGTTTTCTTCTATATAATTTAGTCATTTCTACTTTTACTTATTTTTATTAGTTCCATCATTATTATCCTTAGGAATGTTTAATTTCTTTTATTCTATTGTATTGCAATAAACAATTTATTGTAATACTTTATTGTTTAAACACAAAAGCACTTAAAACTATGTATCTCTCTCTGATTAGGCCTTTGACCACAGCTTTCATTTTAATTTAAATATGCGTTCTTCTTGTCATCATTTTTTGCAAATAAGTCTATATTTTTCATTTTTACTATTTTCATTTTGCTTTGACTTGAATAAATGAGGAAACAGTTTTTAATTGGTATTTTTTTGCATTAATTTAATGCTTTCTTACATTGTGGTCAGATAATATTGTTTTTACATGTTTTTATTTTTTAAGATAATGTTTTTATTATAGACTAGAAGCCCGGTACACAAAAATTTGTGCACTCGGGGGGTAGTCCCTCAGCCTAGCCTGTGCCCATTCACAGTCCAGGACCCCTTGGGGGATGTCCACCTGTCAACTTAGGCCCACTCCCCGGGGGATCAGGCCTAAGCTTGCAGTCAGACATCCTTCTGGCAGCCAGGGAGCCCTCGGGGGATGTCCGACTAAAGGCTTAAGCCCCCAAGGGATCGGGTCTAAACCGTTCGTTGGACATTCTTAGTGCTGCCATGGAGGTGGGAGAGGCTCCTGCCACCACCACTGCGCTGGCTAGCCATGAGCCAGCTTCTGGCTGAGTGGCACTCCCCATGTGGAAGTGCACTGACCACCAGGGGGCAGCTCCTGCATTGAGTGTCTGCCCCCTGGTGGCCAGTGCGCATCATAACAACCGGTCATTCTGCTGTTCAGTTAATGTGCATATTAGCCTTTTATTATTATTATACTAGAGGCCTGATGCATGAAATTCGTGCAAGAGTAGGCCTTCCTTCCCCTGGCTGCTGGCACTGGCTTCCCTCTGGCCACAGGCAGGCACCCGGAAGGACCTCCAGTCTACTTAGCATATTACGCTTTTATTATTATAGATAGGATGTCCTTATTTCCCCCCTTTTGCCCCCTCTACCCAGCTCTGTCCCCCACTTCTCTCTGGCCATCACCATACTGTTGTCTGTGTCCACGGGTTGTGCATATATTTTCTTTGGCTAATCCCTTCTTTAAATTCACTTCTTTAAGTTTTTATTTTCAGATAAGTGCTTATAACTGCACTATTATATATATTTTGTATTACATCATTTAGAATTAAGATATTTTTTAATTGAACCCTTGTAAATTTTAGCACAATTTAATAAATTATGCTAGAAGCAATTAGGAGATTTTTCATGTAATGCATACACATTTCAATTAATATTTTATTAATTTTTAATTTTTTAATATTTTAATTTGAAATAATCTCATACATGTCAAAAAAACTATAAAATACTACAGCATATTATATGTACCCTTCACCCAATTTCTTAGGTGTTAATAATTTAAACATAACCATTATACAACTAACAAAATTTGGAATATATTTTTCTTATAATATCTTTAATGTTACTTAATCCATTTACTTTGTTTTTGTTAATCTTCACCCAAGGATATTTTTCCATTAAATTTTAGAGAGAGTGAAGGGAAAGGGAGAGACACATTGATTGGTTGCCTCCTGCACATGCTTTGATAGGGACTGGGGATCAAGCCAGAAACTGAGGTACATGCCCTTGACTGGAATCTAACCTGGGACCCTTCAGTCCACGGGCTAATGCTCTATCCACTGAGCAAAACAGGCTGCAGCTTAATTCATTTACTTTTAATCTATGTGTCTTTATATTTAAAGTGGGTTTTGTTTTTAATTCACCCTCATAATCTGTCTTTTAATTGGTGCATTTATGCCACTGACTTTCACAGTGCTTACTGATAGAGTTACTGCCATATCAGATGGCTCTGTGGCTTCTGGGGCAGGCCTGCCTTGCCGCCAGGGACCCGCCGATGGGGTCACAGGGCAGCAAGGCACGGCCGGCTGCTGGTGCTTTCTGTGGCGGGCATGCCTTGCCGCCAGGGACCCGCCGATGGGGTCCCGGGGCAGCTGGCCAGCCCTAGATGGTGGCGCGCTGGTGGTTCTCGCTGTCCCGCCCTGCCTGCAGTATTCAAATTAGCCGCCATCTTTGTTGGCGGTTAATTTGCATATCACGCTGATTAGCCAATGGGAGGCGTAGCGAAGGTATGGTCACTTACCATGTTTGTCTATTATTAGATAGGATTAATATGGGTATTTGTGATAAAAGTGATGTGTTTTATACCTTCCATATCCTTATTAATTTTTCCCATTTAACTTAACAGAGCCATTTAGTAAAATTACACCTCATTATAATGTATTGTGTTATCTATTTCAATGTTATGTTGAAAGCACATAAAATATGACTTAAAAGACTTTTTTAATCCTCACCCAAGGATATGTTTTTATTGATTTTAGAGAGAGAGGAAGGGAGAGACAGAGTTAGAAACATCAATGTGTTAGAGCTACATCAATCAGTTGCACCCCAACCAGAGATTGAACCCACAACGTAGGTTATGTGCCATGACCAGAAATCAAATTTGCAACCGTTTGGTATACAGGATGACACCCTAATCAACTGAGCCACCGGCCAGGGCTGACTTAAAAATTTTTCAGTATTATTTATCTGATGTTAATAATGTGCTACTTTTGTTTATAGTTCCTGGATAAACACACTACTTTTAGCATAAATCTAATTGCAGCACTTTGTTTTATTGTAAATTTTATTTTTAATTTTTATTTACTTTTTAATTTTATTGGGGTGACATTGGTTGACATCATATAGGTTTCAGGTGTGGGTTTCTATCTTTATTGTAAAATTTAAAAATACTATCTAAGAAAATCTAGCAATTTAAATTGTTACAAATTTGTTTAATTATTCAAGGTCTAATTGAGCTCATCTTGTTTTATGTTTTACATTTTTTTATGTTTGTTGATTTTTGCTAGGGATTATCTTCAAGTTTTTAAAAAGTATTATCTATTTCTACAGTTTTTAATATTAAGAACAAAGCATTATCATTTGAATGTTCCATATAGAAGTTTTTGATATAGTCTTGGTTTCTAAGACAAGATTGTTGTTAAAACTTACTTGTCACATTTTTTAAAACTTATGTTTTCAGTTAACTTAATAAAATACGTAGTATAACAAATAGTTTTACTCAGTTACCTCTTGGTCACTCTATACCAGAATTTCCTAATTAATTCCTAAGTTCTAGATCTTTTATTTCTCAGAATTCATCTTAATGTTTAACTACTTGTGGAGGGTATAGTTTTCATGACTTTGCCATACTGAGAATGGGACCATCTAATTATCATGACAGAAAGGATCATTAGCTGGGTTTAATATTTTTATTTCCTGAAATGTAGTAGGACAAGCTTCATTGCTTTAGGCTGACATTACATGATGTAAAGTAGAAGTCTGATGCCAACCTGGCATGCAGATGCT
Organism: Myotis daubentonii; assembly: GCF_963259705.1. Lineage (NCBI taxonomy): Eukaryota > Metazoa > Chordata > Mammalia > Chiroptera > Vespertilionidae > Myotis > Myotis daubentonii. The sequence continues at coordinate 49,404,944 of NC_081849.1, forward strand.
TGAGCAGCACTTGGTAGTCAGTGTCAGGATACTCAGAGGCCAGCAGAGTAACCCATGGTTTCCAGTCAGAGAAATGCGTTCTCATCTGGAGGTGACAACCGTGACATATGCTGCCGGGTTTTTCGTGAGGTTTAAATGAAAAAAATGTATCCCAGAACTGGTTCAGATTAGGTGCACAGTCGGGGAACACAGTCGGGGGCATCAGACCTGGGATAATTTCCACTCCACCACGCATCTGGGGACTGGAAGAAGCCATGTAACTTCTGAGCCCCTTTCCCCATCTGAACAGTGTGATTAATAGTGCCTGTCTTGCTTCCCTCAGTCTCATGGGCAATGCTGAAGGAAATGATAAAAAAGATAAAGGGTCCCCGTGGAAAAAACCATGGACTGAAATTTATAAAACCTGGCTTTGATACTTGTTAGCTCTGCAACTTAAGCTACTAAAACACACTTTCTTTCCCTATAAAATGAAAGAGTTCAATTAGTTTATTTTTTATGCTTTTCTTGTTAATAGTGATAAATTTGTAGAAATTCTTTTAATGTCCATACAGGATTAAAATAATCGCATATCTATAATTTTAGGCCTGTTAGTACTAAGAATACTTTGCACCAAAACTTTTGTCCATCTTCTGAATAATTACTTCATTCTGCTTTCTTGTATCTAAAGCCTTTGGCTGCACTTAGGAACACTCGAAGCTTTTATCAGGGTTCTGCTAATGAGTTCAGCTCTCTTCTGTCACCCGTTTCGGTGAGGTAGGAGGGGTGGGGTAACTGAAGACCAGCTTGCCTGGTGTCCTAAGTTTATCCCACACATCGGTGGGTTCATCTGTCATGTACATTCACAGGAATGAAAATGCTGGTTTTGGACAGGAACTTAGACTCTGCATCCATGACAGCCATCTCCGGGCTCTCGATTTCATAAATGTCACACCTGTAGTACTTGCAAGGGCCTTGGAGTTCTTCCCATCCAGCCCCTCATTTTTCAAATGGGAGGCTGGGGCCCAGAGAAGCAGCTTGCTAAGGCCACAGTAATTGAGAAGAGAAAATCCAAAGTCTGGACACATTGCGTGCATTGTGCCCAGTTCTCCTACAGCATTGGTTCTCAACCTTGGCTGCACATTAGAATCACCTGGGAATCTTTTTAAAATCCTGATTTCCGGGCCTCATCCTCCGGAATTTCTGTTTCTTTGTTATGAGGTGGGGCCACAACATTAGTAACAAAGAAACAGAATTTCCAGAGGATGAGGCTCGGAAATCAAGATTTTAAAAAGATTCCCAGGTGATTCTAATGTGCAGCCATGGTTGAGAACCACTGTCCTACAGGGATTACCAGTGAGAACATAAAACCTGGCACTCGCCCATAGTGGCAGTGCTCATTGTAAGATCTGCCCTTTTCACTTCTTGCCACTCTTCAGCTAGAAGCAGAGGTGTCTGTTTTATTTCAGGTGTGACATTTTACACCATTAACACTTTTCACTGACAAGTGGCATTGAGGTAATCATATTGGACCTCTTCGTTCACTCTTTCTTAATCTTGGCTACCTTTATAGAGGACTGATTAATTGTTAACAACTGACCCAATAAGGAAGGGTCAGACCTATGAGGAACTTCATTTTACAGACGGGGGAAATGAAGGTAAGAGAGGTTAAATAACTTTCCAACATCATTACATGATAGGCCTGAGGTGAATTCAATCAATGTAACTTAACTACAGTAGGTCCTCATTTAACGTCATAGGTAGGTTCTTAGAACTGTGACTGATTGATAAAAATGAGTTAAGTTCGGTAGCTCATCAATATTATAGTGAACAACCGTCCACAGTGAAATGGACATTGAGGACCTGCTGCCCTCTTCACACTTGGCACGTGGTAGAAAGAGCAAGGACTCTATCTTGTCAATAATAATTGCACATACTCCAGTCAGACACATGGATTTGCTGGGTGCCCAAGTGTGTGCACCCTGTAGTGCAAGGTCACCATGGGAAACAATTCCTTATGGCCATATATGTGTGTATGTATGCGTGCATGAATATATTTATGTTTACATATAATTAATGTATCATGTCTAACATCTAAGCACTTTTGCCATTTTTAGCTTATTCATATTGGTAGGGTAGATTAACAGTGGTATTTATTAGGAGAGTTATTTTCACGTCACCTTGCACATAACTGCTCTTTAATAAATGCCTGTTGCCGAAACCGGTTTGGCTCAGTGGATAGAGCGTCGGCTTGCGGACTGAAGGGTCCCAGGTTCGATTCCGGTGAAGGGCATGTACCTGGGTTGCGGGCACATCCCCAGTAGGAGATGTGCAGGAGGCAGCTGATTGATGTTTCTCTCTCATCGATGTTTCTAACTCTCTATCTCTCTCCCTTCCTCTCTGTAAAAAATCAATAAAATATATTTTAAAAAAATAAAAAATAAATGCCTGTTGAATTAATCTCTAATGAAATGGCACTGGGTCTGGCACCAGAAGATCAAGGCTCCAAATCTGGTTTTCACAGCAATTCACTGTGAGCATTGGGCCGGGTCAGTGTCTGGCCAGGAGCCTAGTTTTCCATCTCACGTGAGTGCAGAAGCATAAGGCTAGGCATTCTGCAGGGCTGTGTTCATCCGAGGGCCCACAGTTGGAGTGAGGCTGGGTTGCCTGGCATTGTCGGGTCCCAGGTGTTTCTTCCCGGGTAGCGGGTAGCGTGCAGAGGCCCCTGGGAACCAGTGAGGGTGAAAAGCGCAAGAGCCACGCGGGCGAGACCGCAGGAGCCGCCAGGTCCCCGAGCGGGAGAGTAAGATAAGTGATGTGCGTGGGGCAGAACCGAATGTGAACAGCTGTCAAGGTCACCCCTCAGGACGGAGGACCTGGCGGAGAGCAGTGAGCACTGCAGCAGGGCAGACCCCAGGGCTTTCAACGGAGCAGGAGCCCCGAGAGCGCCCAGGAGGGAGCCCTCTGCTAGGAGCTGGGGGCTCCCAGGGTCTGAGCTTTTATTCATTGGCGTTTACGGATATTAAGTCAACCTGTGCCTGATTCTGACTTCTTTCCCTCTTCATTCTGCCCATATGCCCATAGTGGCCAGGTAAAAATCAAGAAAACGCAGGTTACAAACTAAAGAGAGAGCTGAGGTTGCTGAGGCGTCATCTCCAAAGGTTCGCGTTTCTGTCCTTCCATCTGGCTTTCTGATAAGAAAACCTTAAGCTTACTTGATTACAGTAATATTAGAAGTTTCCAGCCCCTTTTGTTCAATCCCAAATCCAATATGCTCTGAAAACAGATTTCTAAAATACTTCTGCTGCAAACTCATTTGGGGGTAAACATGACTCAAGCTGACAGGATATTATTTACAATTTCTCTTTCCCTCACTTAGTGGAAATAGTCTTACGCAAAAATATTCGTGGGTTTGATTACAGAGCGCCTCCACAGAACCTGCTGTGGGTAATAGCGACTTAGGGAAAAATGCTTCTTTCTACTGTTCTGAAATTGGAAGAATTCTGAATTCCAAACGCATTTGGCCCCAGGGATCTGAGAGAGGAGATCGTCACCCCACATATTGTTTTCCGTAAATGTTGGTGTATTTATCCCTGGAGGAAATGAGTATGTTGTTTTCTTCCTTCACAGAGAAAAGAAAAAAAAGTGGGGGTGGAGGGCGGGGAGAAGCAAAACAAATGTGTAAATAGAGGGGCTCTCGTAACAGAAGCTTTTGAAGCCCTGGTTTTCAACAGAAGTAGATGTTTTGGAGGACAGAAATCTAGATCTGTACCTTTCCTGCAATTAAAAAATAAACACCGATTCCGCTGTGGAACTGCATCATCCTCAGCTCCCCCTTTGCAGCAAAAGAGCTGCTCAGCCTAGTGACTCGTGGTACCACAGCGCCACCTGTCCTCCGGGTTTGGGATAGCATCTTCATACAGCCACTGGCTGACTTTCCTGCTTAGGCTTTTCAGTACCAGGACTGCAGGGAAACAATTGCGTGGTATTCAAATCCTAAAGAAGAGCTGCAAAGGGTTAGCAAGCAAATGCGTTTTCTTCTCTTTGGTCCCTGATCAATTAAATCGTAACTTACTCCTCTGTTAGGGAGTGTGGGCCATAGGCCCTGCGTATAATTAGTTTGCACCTAGTAAGTCATTTTTCCGCACTGGGCATTTTAATTTACAACCTGCTGCCTTGCAGCACTTTTCTAGGCCTTCTGCTGTGCAACACGATATTCTTCTAGTTGCTGAGACCTGAAAAATATAGATAGACTTTCTTAGTTCCGATATTTCTTTCTTTTCAATTTTCAGCTGCAAATCAAACATGCAGTTACAGAAGCAGAGATTCAAAAATTGAAGACCAAGGTAAGCGCACCAGTCAGTACATGGAGTTTGAATTGTACTTTTTAAACCTCGGAGGCTATGAATAAATTCAGCCCTGGGACTAAAGGATCTGTTCCCGTACCTTTGAAAGAATACAAATGTCACAGACTCATGTCCACTGTTAGATGCATGGATGAATCTGGCAGTGAGAGTTGCACCATGGGAGTGTGAGCACCACCGTATCCCCTTAGTGAGACTTGCACAATATTTTAAAAATACATATTTACATATTTACACATGTAGTTTCCTAAGAGCTTTCCCCAAAAAGTAAATATTTTTAATGGTTCGTGAATCTCAATTTCGTTTTGACCACTAATTCCTTATGCACGTTATCAGACGGTATCTCTTTCTATTTTATTATTTTTTTAAAATTTTAGGTAGGTTTATTTTAGATAGGTTTAATCATTTATTTTTCATTTATTCCTCAGGAACAATGTATTTTAACATAGCACATTAATTTTGTATAGAAAAAAAATTTCAATTTCTAATAAATATCATGAAATTTCATATACGAATAGTTGCTTGTAGGTGCCAGATGCTTCTGGAAATTTTCAGTCCTTTAGTTCACATTATTTAAATTTGTGGGGAAAAACAGGTCATGATGGAAGGTTTTATGTATTTTTTAGTTTATTTATAAGACTCAAAAGGGCACTTTTTTTAGTTAGTAAGTTATAAGGTACTTGTACATTCCTAGAATTGTGTCTAGTTTCATCAAATATGTAATTTCAGAGATTTAAAAATATCTTTTGAATTACTTTAAAAACAATATTCTTTATTGTATTTATGGTATTTTTAAAATTAAGACATAATTCCTCCTCTACCACTACAATCTGTTTTTCTGTTCACACTGAACGCTTGTTTTGGTTTTTCCATGTGTTTTAAATGGAGATTAATTAGCAAGGCTATTTTGGTTAAATGGTATTCCCAGTTAATAACTCTGTAGCTCTTTAGTCAAAACATGCCTATACATCATTCATGGTATCAGCCAAGCTCTGTGAATAATAATTTTTAAATTAGTGATGGTTAGTAAATAAACAACTTGAGTGCAAAACATTGCTTAATAAAAGATGCAGTAAAATCCCAGTCCTGTTTTAAGTTGCTATTGTTTCTTGGCACAGAATGGAAGAATAGAAGTGTTTTTTTAATTGTCGGTTACAATTAGGGAAAAGATTCCCCTGTGATTGTAAGTGCTTTAACAAAGCTTATGCTTTAGACTGTAAACATTGAATTTAGAAAATCCAATAAATTAGTGTTTTATTTTTCTCATTATTATATTGGCATATAAGATCCATAGATTAGCTTACTTTATTATGACTCTTAATGTCTCTGTTGATAAAACAATGCCTAATTTTGAAATGTTATTTTGCTACTTTTTACTTTGTAATCTGTTTTGCCAATATACTTATTTTTATATATATATATATATAATTTATATATATATATAATTTATATATATATAAAAATGTTATATATATATAACATTTTTAAATTTGCTGAATGCTGTATGATTTTGGGATGTCTTGGAATTTGAAAATAGTTTATATAATGATTCTGCATGCTTTTGAACTTTAAACGAGGTGTGTGAAATAGATGAAACCCTTGTTTAAAGGTCAGATAGTTATTGTGAATAAATGACCTTGGACCCCTCACCTAAAGGATCAGCCTTAGTTTCTGTAGAAATGAGGGGGTGGGACTACTATTATCTATTCCTAACAGTCCCCGGAAGCGGAAATAAGAAGCTGCCTTTCTGTTCCACTGGAGGGATTTAAATTAATTCAACAATTATTTATATTTTTACTTACATTATCTTTTATACTTTCCTGCAGATTGGGGTTTATAAAGCTCTGAACACTGCCAGCAGAATAATGAGCTAAAAACTGTGTTCATGTCAATTGAAATAAAGGATGTAATAATATCAACAAAAGGGATAAAAGCAAAATAAGAATAACTAAATTTATCAGATTATTATTATGCGCAAGAAGCTGTTCCAAGCATGCACTAGTTAGAGAACTTAAGTTATTTGCCCAAGATTTAAAGGCGTGATGGCTGTGCCTGGGGGCCAGGTGGCTGCCTGAAGCATGGGGGAGGGGAGCACTTGTAAAGCACTACTAACCACTTTGCTTTACTTCTGAAACTAAAACAGAATAATATTGAATGTAAACTGTAACTGAAAAAAATAATTAATTACAATAAATAAATAAAATGGGAGAAAAGGCTGGTAGTGGCCCGGCTAGGACTCAAATCTAAATGTAATGACTCCAGAGCGCCCCCTTCCTGCCAACCGACAGGCCACACTGTGCTTCTGCCCCTTCTTTCCAGCTTGTCTCTCCTCTCTCTCTCTTTTACATATTATACTTAAAAAAAAAATCTCTAAACTGTAATTGAAAAAAAATTAATTTTTTAAAGACAAATAGTGACAGCTGGGTTCAAATATAAACCACTCCAAAGCCCCTCTCCCCGCCAACCAATAGGCCACACTGTGCTCTGTCACTTTCTCCTTTTCATTTAAATTTTAACATATTATACTTAAAAATATATATATCTAAAGGAAAACCTGCTGAAATTCATTGACTAGAATTAGATAAACTCTAAAACATTTTTTACTGCTCACTGAATTTCACACCACATTCAGTGATGGAAAGATAATGGGAATTGGAGTCAGCCCCATGTTTTGTCATTTATCAGATGTGCGGCCTTGGACAAAGCATTTCACTTTTCAAGGCTTCCATTTTATAATCTGTAAAATAATGAAAATAATGCTTTCGCTTCTCATCTCAAGGTGTTTGGTGATTGAGTATATCTAACAGTTGAATTTAATCAAAACCATGCTATTAAAATGTGAGGGATTTTTGGTATAGATGTACCCAGATTATCTTTGTCTTGACAGTTTTCTTTTTTTTTTTATCCAGCTGCAGGCAGCAGAAAATGAGAAAGTGAGGTGGGAACTAGAAAAAACTCAACTCCAACAGAATATAGAAGAGAATAAAGAAAGAATGTTGAAGTTGGAGAGCTACTGGATCGAGGCTCAAACACTATGCCACACAGTCAATGAACACCTCAAAGAGACTCAAAGCCAGTATCAGGCCTTGGAAAAGAAATACAACAAGGCAAAGAAATTGATCAAGGATTTTCAACAAAAGTAAGCACTTCTAAAGACTGAAAAATACTTGTATGCATACAAAAAAGGTTTGTCTCTAGTAATCTCGTCATCTTCAGTGGGATAGAAAAGATGACCCCAGACTTATCCCTCGAAGAAGCATAGTTAAAGCAAATACAGTGGGGCCTTGACTTACAAGTTTAATTCATTCTGAGACCGAGCTCGTTAAGGAGCTCGTTAACTCAAATTACTCTGTCAACTCAATGCAAAAGAATCGGCCTCGGCCTCCGAGAGACAGCTGGTATCTCAAAAAACTCGTTACTCGGGACACTCGTAAGTCAAGGCCCCACTGTATATATGTTAAGTGTTGGAAAACAGTTTTATCTTTTTTTTAGGAGATTATACTTTGTTTTATCATTTTTTTGGCAGCCAGTGACACCATGAAGTTGTTTCTTTGATTGTTAATCATTGCTAGTTACGGTTAAAACATTTGAAATCTCTGTCCTTCTTGAAACATCCCTGTAATTCAGAAGCAGGAAGCCTCGCTGAAGTCGGGCAGGGCTCTCGCCGCAGTGCATGCAGAGCAGCAATTGGGGCCTTGCTGAGGCTGTTTCCGCCTCCGTTCTCAGACTCAGTACCTGCAGGATTTCCCCACTACAGAGGGTATAAATATTGACGAGCAAGACCCCCTGCCCTGCCACTTCCCTGCAGTCGGAGACCAGCACCACAGTCGGCTCTTGAATTCAGCAGCTGATGCTGCTTTGCTTCCATCTGTTGGATCTCGGCGTAACTTCAGGGAGACTGACGGGGGAGATTCTACTGGACTTTCTCATCAGTTACTGCTAGCTAGCTAGAACAATCAAAAAGGAATGCCAGGCCCTCTTCTGGCCTTCCATGCCAGCCTCAGAAGCGAAGCATACTACTCTATGTCAGATTCACCATTTCTCAGTTACTTCCTATCATGGAAATAATGTTTTCAATATTTAAAAGAAAATGCTGTAAAACGTTTATTGGTTAAAAGGGGGGATTGCTCTTTGTAACAAGGAATTCAGCACATCACTATTTTAACTTTTCTTGCCCAAAATATAACTGTCATATAATAATTTTGTAAGTTTTGATAAATTTGCATATTATAGTCCAGGCTCTCAAAATGAAGATAATTCTCCTTCTCCCCCTGTTATCCTCAGGGTAATAAATGACAACTCCTTCTGTTTTTATGACCCACCCAGCCCTTTTCCACGGTCATTCATAGGAATCTATCCTATTATAATTTTCTTTGACCATTCAGTTCCACCAGTTTGCTAGATATATTACTCTATAAATGTAATTTTTAAAAAGGCTAATAGTGACACCACCTGACATGTAATTATTTCCACTAAATTACTCAAGGTGGATCATTGGTTTATTAGCTCTAAAAATGTATGGGAGCTCTAGAATCAGGAGCTGCAAATGAAAATCAGAGTAAGCAGAATCAAGGCATTTTTCTTTACTTTGTGCTACATTAAAATGTTTTACTTGCTTTCATTGCTATATACGTTTTCTCTAACTATGATTGAATTTTATTTATGTAAATAGCTGTCCAGTTACTTATCCCACTGTGTAGTTGATTGATTCCAATAACAACATTCACATGTTTCCTCATTTCTTGAGTGTTTGATGCAATCAGAGCTGTTCTTTTCTTCTTCAGAGAACTTGATTTCATCAAGAGACAGGAAGCAGAAAGAAAGAAAATAGAAGATTTGGAAAAGGCTCATGTTGTGGAAGTTCAAGGCCTGCAAGTGCGGGTGAGTGATGTGCCAAAGCCATGAAAATAATAAGATAGTTTTGTCTAGTACTTGGAGAGGAGTGCTGGGTTCGAGTTTTAGAAATGGATTTTTTTCCCTTCTTCTTTCTCTCAGATTAGAGATTTGGAGGTTGAGGTGTTCAGGCTGCTGAAGCAAAATGGGACTCAAGTTAATAACAACAACAACATCTTTGAGAGAAGAACACCCCTTGGAGAAGTCTCTAAGGGAGACACCATGGAGAACGTGGATGTCAAGCAGATGTCTTGTCCAGATGGCCTGAGTCAAGGTTTGTCAAACCCTTGTTTAGACAAACATTGCTTTCAATGACTGTAAATTTGGCTTCACATTCTTTTTCTTATCCAGGGATTTAAATGTTGAAAACGCCTTTCTACCATGGGAAAGAAGAAAAGGTTTATCAAAATAGGAACTTATCATTTAGCACTCACTTGTCTTATCAAAAGTAAATGCTTTAATGTTAAGAAACAAAATTCCAACTTACGCAAGCCCAGATATTATTTTAAAACCATCATAACATTGATAGACTTAATAAATTGCTTTAAAGTGACAGTTCATTTAGAGTGAGCTATACTACTTATCTATTAATGAGTAAGGTTTGAAATTTTTAAATCACTAGAGTAAAGATCTTTTTTATAACTACTTCCAGCTCTTGGAATTCATTAAGTTAAGATGTTCTATGCAAGTTTTTTGCTTTTCTCTTGCTGTCCTATATATAATTCTCATTCTTTTATTCTGTTTAAGACCAACCAATGGGACCAAAATACTGGAAACATTTTCTATATAAATGGTTGTCTTCTTTCACACACCAACCATAAAGAAATCACTGATTTTCTCACTCACATACACACCTATACATAAATTGTGTGTGTATGAATGTGAAGGAATGTCTTAATATCTATAGTATATTTACAGATTAAAAAATGCATAAGAATTTATACTTATAAATACACAGGGGGATATAAAACTTTTGGTTAAATTAGCTCCCCAGTAGTCCCTGGGAGGGAAGGGGAATAAGAGAATATATAGCAGCAATGTCATGAGAGAGCCGATGGTCACAGGCAGGGATTGGACCCACAGTAACGTTAAATTGTAGAACTAAACTCTTAGCCATTAAAAATGAAAAGTATTGGAAATCTTCATTTAAAACTGAAGTGGTAGCTAGAGACTTGAGTCCATTCACTGAGCTTATATCCTTTTTCTGGGTTTTCCCTTAATAAGATATAATCTGTATGTAATGCCTCCTGGGCAGCTTAAATGTGAGTATTGAGCTCCAGCATTACCATTCACTGAAGAGCCATGTGACTTCCTTAAGGTCATTCAACTCAGTGGGGTGAGTTTTACTGTCTATTATATATAAACTAGAGGCCCGGTGCACAAAAATTTGTGCACTCGGGGGGGAGGGGGGGGCCCTCAGCCCGGCCTGTGCCCTGTTGCAGTCTGGGACCCCTCGGCAGATAATGACCTGCTGGCTTAGGCCTGCTCCCGGGTGGCAGAGGGCAGGCCCAATCCCTAGGTTCAGCCCCTGGTCGGGCTCAGAGCAGGGCCGATTGGGGAGTTGGGGCGCCGCCCCCTGTCATGCACAGAGCAGGGCGGATTGGGAGGTTGCGATGCCACCCTCAGTCACACTCAGGGTAGGGCCGATTGGGGGGTAGGGGCACCACCCCCTGTCACACTCAAGGCAGGGTCGATGGGGAGGTTGCGGCGCCAACCCCTGTCACGCACAGAGCAGGGCCAATCAGGGGGTTGGGGCGCTGCCCCCTGTCATGCACAGAGCAGGGCCGATCAGGGGTTTGGGGAGCTCCCCCATGTCACGCACAGAGCAGGGTCAATCAGGGGGTTGGGGAGCTCCCCCCTGTCACCTACAGAGCAGGAACCATCAGGGGGTTGAGGAGCTCCCCTCTGTCACTCACAGAGTAGGGCCGCTAGGGGAGTTGGGGCACAGCCCCCTGTCACACACAGAGCAGGGCTGATCAGGGGGTTGGGGCGCCGCCCTCTATCACCCACAGAGCAGGGCCGATCAGGGGGTTGGGGCGCTGCCACTGTCACGCTCAGGGCAGGGCCGATGGGGAGGTTATGGCTCTACCCCATCACACACAGAGCAGGGCCCATGGAGGGGGGGGGGGGGCATTGGGGCGCCGCCCTCTATCACCCACAGAGCAGGGCTGATCAGGGGGTTGGGGCGCCGCCACTCTCACACTAAGGGCAGGGCCGATGGGGAGGTGATGGCTCTACCCTGTCACACACGGAGCAGGGCCCGTGGGGTGGGGGGGTTGGGGCGCAGCACCCTGTCACACACAGAGCCGCAGGGCGATCAGGGGGTTGGGGAGCTCACCCCTATCAGGCACAGAGCAGGGCCAATCAAGGTGTTGGGGCGCCTTCCCCTGTCAGGAACAGAGCAGGGCCGATAGGGAGGTTGTGGCCCCGCCCCCTGTCACACACAGAGCCGCAGGGCGATCAGGGGGTTTGGCACTGCCCCCTGTCATGCTGATCCCGGTGCTGGGAGGCCTCTCAGCTCCGCTGATCCCGGTGCTGGGAGGCCTCGCTGATCCCGGTGCTGGGAGGCATATTACCCTTTTACTATATAGGATAGAGGCCTGGTGCATGGGTGGGGCTGGCTGGTTTGCCCTGAAGGGTGTCCTGGATCAGGGTGGGGGTCCCCACTGGGGTGCCTGGCAAGCCTGGGTGAGGGGATGATGGCTGTTTGCAGCTGGTCACACACCTTTCAGGGTGGGGGTCCCCACTGGGGTGCCTTGCTAGCCTGGGTGAGGGGTTGATGGCTGTTTGCAGCTGGTCACACACCCTTCAGGGTGGGGGTCCCCACTGGGGTGCCTGGCCAGTCTGGGTGAGGGGCTGAGGGCTGTTTTCAGGCTGGGACTGAAGCTCCCAACTGCTCCTTTTTTTCTTTTTTTTTTTATTTATTCTGGGCCAGCTTTAGCATGGCTCCAGCTCTGAGGCCTCAGCTGCTGAAAGCAGGTATCTGGTTTGTTTAGGTTCTATAATCGAAACTCTGTATCAACTCCAGCTCTGAGATCCCAGCTCACTGAAAGCTGGTTCCTGGGGTTTTGTTTAGCTTCTATATTTGTAACTATGTTTCAAACTGCAGGCTCAGAGGCCTGCAGGAGCAGGCGGGGAACGTTGGAGTCCTCCGTCACTGAAGCAAGCAAGCCTCATGTTAGTTTCAAGCTGCCTGGCTGCCGGCCGCCATCTTGGCTGGCAGTTAATTTGCATATCGCCCTGATTAGCCAATGGGAAGGGTAGCGGTCGTACACCAATTACCATGTTTCTCTTTTATTAGATAGGACTAGAGGCCCGGTGCACAAAAATTTGTGCACTCAGGGAAAAGGGAGTTCCCTCAGCCCGGCCTGCGCCCTCTCGCAGTCTGGGATCCCTTGGGAGATAACGACCTGCTGGCTTAGGCCTGCTCCCAGGTGGCAGAGGGCAGGCCCAATCCCTAGGTGCAGCCCCTGGTCAGGCTCAGAGCAGGGCTGATTGGGGAGTTGGGGCGCTGCCCCTGTCATGCACAGAGCAGGGCAGATCAGGAGGTTGCAATGCCACCCTCAGTCACGCTCAGGATAGGGCTGATTGGGGGGTTGGGGCACCGCCCCCTGTCACACTCAAGGCAGGGTTGATGGGCAGGTTGCGGCGCCACCCCCTGTCACGCACAGAGCAGGGCCAATCAGGGGGTTGAGGCGCTGCCCCCTGTCACTCACAGAGCAGGGCCCATCAGGGGGTTGGGGCTCCATACCTTGTCACGCACAGAGCAGGGTCAATCGGGGTTGGAGAGCTCCCCCCTGTCACACACAGAACAGGGCGGATCAGGGGGTTGCAGCACCGCCACTGTCACACTCAGGGCCGGGCCGATGGGGTGGTTATGGCTCTACCCAGTCACACACAGAGCAGGGCCCATGGGGGGGAGGGGTGGTTGGGACACCGCACCCTGTCACACACAGAGCAGGGCAGATAGGGAGGTTGTTGCCCCGCCCCCTGTCACACACAGAGCCGCAGGGCGATCAGGGGGTTTGGGCGCTGCCCCCTGTCACGCTGATCCCGGTGCCGGGAGGCATATTACCCTTTTACTACATAGAATAGAGGCCTGGTGCACAGGTGGGGGCCGGCTGGCTTGCCCTGAAGGGTGTCCTGGATCAGGGTGGGGGTCCCCACTGGGGTGCCTGGCCAGCCTGGATGAGGGGATGATGGCTGTTTGCAGCTGGTCACACACCCTTCAGGGTGTGGGTCCCTACTGGGGTGCCTGGCCAATCTGGGTGAGGGGCTGAGGGCTCTTTTCAGGCTGGTGGGTGACTGAAGCTCCCAACCACTCCTTTTTTTCTTTTTTTTTATTCTGGGCCAGCTTTAGCTCTGAGGCTCCAGCTCTTAGGCCTCCGCTGCTGAAAGCAAGTTTCTGGCCTTTGTTTACCTTCTGTATTTGAAACAATGTTGCGATCCTGCTGGCTGAAGCCCGGCGACTAAAGCGGGTTTCTGGGGTTTTGTTTAGCTTCTATATTTGTAACATAGTTGCTTAGAGTTGCAGCTCAGAGGCCTGCAGCGGCAGGCGGGGAACGTTAGAGTCCTCCGTCACTGATGCAAGCAAGCCTCATGTTCGCTTTAAGCTGCCTGGCTGCCAGCGGCCATCTTGGCTGGCTATTAATTTGCATATTGCCCTGATTAGCCAATGGGAAGGGTAGCGGTCGTATGCTAATTACCATGTTTCTCTTTTATTAGATAGGATAGTAACACTTCCTTCTTCCCCACCTAAAGAGTATTGTGAGGCTGTATAACTTAGTGAAGTGAAAGAAGGCAATTCTTTAGAGCTTTTAGAGAATTACAGTGTTTATGTCTGTGACTCTGTAAGATTGATTCTAGAACAAAATGTCAGAAATCAACACGTTTTCATGTTTTGGAATATTGTAATTCCTAAAAGCAGTTGCACTTAAAATAAACACATGTCCCGGTATGGCGTGAACAAGGTATAACCTGTGATCAGCAGCTCTCCAGACTCCGATTCACTTCTGTTCCTTTCTCTCAGTTCAGAAATCTGTATCTTGTCAAACATATAATTAATGGTATTTATTAAATTATATGACTGCAGAAGATCAACAAACTGTACTATTAACATCCTGATTTAGAGCAAAACCTCACATTTCTTCTGAACCCTTCTTCCCTTCTACACCCTCCATTTTGCCACATAATTATCAGTTTCCCTAGCAACAGTGTCAGTTCACAGTGAGATGCAGGGACTACTAATTCTTGCTGAAGCTCATCCCTGCTTGTGCAGCAGAGGTGGAATCTGTCATCTCCGATGTTAGTAGTGTACATATCAAGAGCTGCTCTTCCAGTATCACTGCTGAGGACAGTCAGTGATAAATCTCCTTGAATTTCAAACTAAATGGCTTGGTCAGGAACTAGATAGGAATGCTCTGAAAAGCACTTTCCTAAATTGATCCTTTGCTTCTGTTGCTAGGGAACACTGAAGTCCTAGAGGTTTAGAAAAGGAAGTGAAATGTGGACCAAACACAGGCCATCCTGCATTTAAGGATCCCCCTCCAACAAACACATTTTTGCAACAGGAGGGGTCCAGTGGCTGCAGTCAGTTCCCCAGCTCCTGCCCCTCAGACTCAGTGCTCTGCCTCCTGGGGACTGTCCAGCTATGATTTGCTTTCTAAGCACTGGATGTTTTACTGATAGGATGAGATGATTAGCATATTTTCAGGCCTCCAGGCGGCTCATTGAAGCAAAAGGATTATCAATTATAGGTCAATGAAAACGATGTTAGGATGAAATAGTGAAAGGAGAAAGGAAGGGGAGAGTGAAGGAGTCAGAAAGGACAGAGGGAAGAAGAGCAGGTAAGCAGCCATTTCTTCACATGCACGCATGTTCTTCTAGGACAGAGCTCCCCAGCTGCGATGGATTCATTATGTGGCTCTCAATATTGAATTATTGACAAAACTATTTTTCCAGCCATGCACAAGTTTACCCCATTAAAGTTATATCTGAACATCATTTGTTTGGTTCTCTATAAACTAAACCACTCAAATATCTCATTAAATTTTTGATAGAACATATATTGCTCAATATACTTGAATGCTTTTTTCTTATAATATATAAAGCAAATATAGCAATTATTTTTCATCAAGAGCCATAACAAACCTTAAATCCCTTCTAGTGTGTGGCTGTGTACTGGACAAATATAATTTTACACCTGTTCCAAGATGTGGAAAATAATTTTTCCCTACTGCCATGTTTCACGTCCACAGATGACTCTGGTTGAGAGAGTTCTCGACATTGTATCCAAGTGCCCTGAAGTAACCAGATATGCCCGTGGCTGCCCAGCTAGTTAGGTCGGCATTAGACTAAACACAGAAAACAGGCATGTAGAGAGATCTTGGTAGGAGAAACAGTTAGAGTCTTAGTTGGATTAGATTCCCTAGAAAAGCCACCTGAACAGCAGCTCTTCCTCAGTTTCTAAATATTCCAGGATCTTTATGCTAATACTGTTTTCAACTTCAAGTATTTTAAAGGCTGTTTGTTAAAGAAAAAGTATGCATATTCCATAGAGATCCTGAAAGAAAGACAAGGACTGATACTTCATATAGTGGAAACTATATGAAGGCAGATTATTATTATTCTATCGTGAGGGGTCAGAAGTAAGAACCACACCTTTAAAAAGTTACTTTGAACGCTGGATGCTTGGTGGCACCCTGACTTGTAAGAGTAAGGGTGGCTGCAAGGTAGAAAGAACAGTGTTTGGGCCTGTTAAGTGTGCAACAAGATATATGATTTGTAGGATGGCTGGGACCAAGGGTGAGGAAGATAAGAAAGGGTTTGATATAAGACAGATAAGAGATATTTTAAGAAATGAGAGGGAGTGTGAAGAAATGAGAAAAATGAATAAAAACGGAATAATATTTTTCTGATTTGTAGACTTTATGTTAAAGGTGGTACCTTACGTTAATGCTGTGTCATAGGGTATTCTTGGAGTAACTGTAGACTTTCAATGCCTGAAGAAGAGTTTATACTTAATTCTGTAAGCATTGTGACCCATTAATGGTATTGAGGCAAAATAGAAGCTGGGTCACGTGTTACCATTGTAGACCAAGTATCTCTGATTTTTTTTACAAGATACCATTTATAATAGCAACAGAAAAGATATGGTAGGCAGTATGAATTCAATAAAATAACCTCAAGACCTATGGAAAGACATTCAAGAAGACCTGTATAAATCAGAAGAGGTAGGAAATTATAAAAAATTCCATTATGCCAAATTGATCTATATATTCCACATAGTTTTGATTAGAATTTAAACGGGGCCTTTATTATTATTATTATTTTAGAATTTGACAAGTTGTTTCTAAAACATACATGGAACAATACTTGGCCCAGAGTAGTCAAGATACTCCTGGAGAAATACATGCAAGGGAACTTCTTTTTTTTTTAATTTTTTTTTCTTTATTGAATAAGGTTATTACATATGTGTCCTTATCGCCCCATTGCCTCCCCCCCACCCCCCACCCCCACTTTTGTCCTCACCCCCCTGTTGTCTGTGTTCATTGGTTAGGCTTATATGCCTGCATACAAGTCCTTTGGTTGATCTCTCCCCATTACCCCCACCCTCCCCTACCTTCCCTCTGAGGTTTGACAGTCTGATCAATGCTTCTCTGTCTCTGGATCTGTTTTTGTTCATCAGTTTATGTTCTTCATTATATTCCATAAATGAGTGAGCTCAGTGATATTTATCTTTCTCTGACTGGCTTATTTCGCTTAGCATAATGCTCTCCAGGTCCATCCATGCTGTTACAAATGGTAAGAATTCCTTCTTTTTTACCACAGCGTAGTATTCCATTGTGTAGATGTACCACAGTTTTTTAATCCATTCATCTGATGATGGGCACTTAGGCTGTTTCCAAATCTTAGCTATGGTAAATTGTGCCGCTGTGAACATAGGGGTGCATATATCCTTTCTGATTGGTGTTTCTAGTTTCTTGGGATTAATTCCTAGAAGTGGGATCACTGGGTCAAATGGGAGTTCCATTTTTAGTTTTTTGAGGAAACTCCATAGTGTTTCTCCACAGTGGCTGCACCAGTCTGCATTCCCACCAGCAGTGCGCGAGGGTTCTTTTTTCTCTGCATCCTCACCAGCACTTGTCATTTGTTGATTTGTTGATGATAGCCATTCTGACAGGTGCGACCGCATTGTCGTTTTGTTCTTTCAGATACCAAGATTCACTGGAAAGGAATAATGATTGAGATTGAGGTGTAGTGTCAGCAATTGAGAAGTAGACCAGTGCAACAGAGTAAAGTCCAGAAACAGACTGGCCCATGTGTGCCAATTTGAGAATAATACAGAACTGACCCCGCAGATTAGTGCAGAAAGGGTGGACTAGCAAATGGTGCTAGGAAAAGTAACCATTCATATAGAGAAAAATGAAATTGGACCCGATCTCACAGCTTTCATGAAATAGATTCCAAATGGATTAAAGATTCAAATATGAAAGGCTATATTTAAACCTTTTAGAAGAAAATGTAGGAGAATGTTTATATGGTTCTTAAGATGCAAAATTCCAAATCATATGAAGAGTTTGATAAATTTGACCACAGTAATATTAAGAAAATCTCATCTTCAAAAGACATTATAAAGAACTTAGAAAGAAAAGCCAAAAATTGAGAGAATATATTTATAGCCCATATAACTAAGAGAAAAGGTTGTTATCCAGAATATACTTAAGAATTCAAATCAATCATAGAAAAACACAACTAAATGGGCAAAAAGCATAAGCGGTCAGTTCACAAAAGAGGAAACTCAAAGTTTGGTGAACATAAATAAACATTAAATGTTATTAATAAAAATAAAGCGACTGGCAAAGATAGTTTCATATGATTGCCAGCATGTAGGAAAAAAGGAAAACTCATACAACAATTTTTGTTAAAACAATTTGGTGTTGTCCAGTAGTATGGAAGAGGTGTAAATCCCATGGCCCAATGAGTTCACTTCTGTGTGAATGCTCTCTAGAAACACACCAGTGTGCACCAAAACATTGTTCATAATGGCTGCAGTAAAGTCAACCCTCGTCATACCTTTCAGCATAATGTTGAGCAACAACCAAAAAAAAAAAAAAATGATTTGCAGAATGTTATGTACAGTTCATGACCATGTGTATAAAGTGAAAAAGCAAGTAAAATTAATCATTATATTCTTTAGGGATATTTTTGTGGAAAAAAACAGAGGCTACAACTAGAAATGGAGCATAGAGGGCTTCAAAAATGCTAATTTTACTTTTTAGGCTTGATAGTAGGTACATAAGCATCCTTCTTTTTTAAAAAAAATCCTTTTTCTATGACTTCCACATATGGTCTACATATTTTACTACATAAAATACTTTTTAAATGCTTTATTGTTGAAAGTATTACATATGTCCCCCTTTTCCCACCAGTGACCCCTGACTATATAAAATATTTTAAAATAGAAAAATGTAATGAGCATGATTGAAAGATAAGAATGAGGAAAACCACAAAAGGTGTTTTTTGGGGGGTTTTTTGGCTTCAAATATTTAAGATTTAGTAAGAGCAACAACAAAAAAAGGCCAGCACTAAGCAGACATTTGCATCGCTGAAGTTCCTGAGGTAATTGGGCTCCTCCAAGGAATCGTTTTCTGCCGAGGCCAGAACCGGGCCCTTGTCCTTTTGCCTTTCCCTGAGCCCATGGTGGCAGTGGTTCTTTTCAGATACCTGTGGCTATGAGGCTGGCCAGACACCTACCACTGCATCTGATTTCTTTCCTGATGGAGTCATTTTTAGCATTGGAACCCAGCATTTTAAAATAACGTTCAAGGCATGGTTAAAGCCAGGCTGCATTAAAGGCAAAGTCATTAAAAGGAAAGGGAGGACGCTTGCACTATAATATCAGGAGTGTCTTATACAACGAACAGCGCTAGATACAGAGCAATGAGGTGATTATTCCATGTCATCCTATTGTTTAGTTCTAAATTGGGGTGGAGGAGAATTCTGGAGTAGATCCAAACTCACTTTATTCTGAATTCAGATACAAGTTCTCAGTAAACTTGCACAATTTTCATTTTTTTTCCAGAACTAATTATTTTCAATAGCTCTAAATTCCAGATAAATAATTTTGGCCATGAGATATTACTGAATTGTACTAATTAATGGGTGAACACTCCCAGTAAATCACTATGGAAAATTTTAATGAACAAACCAAATGAACGAGAAGTCAATATTTACTGGTTGTTTTCTGGCAAACCATTAAAGCCAAATTCTGTCCTCTCACTCAAAAAACTAACCACCTGAAGTGCCTGTCAAGTTTTGTGCAAGTTTTACATCTATCTTTGTATAAGCCATAAAGACCCTTGTCTGCAACTTGCTTTAGTCACTTAAGAATATCTTGCTAACCTTTTCATTATCAATAAATAAAGACATTTACGGAGTGATTATTATGTACCAGTCATTCTTCTAAGCATTTATATACCTTTTTATGCCTTTAGTCCTCATAAAATGCAAGTATTATTGTGATATGTTATTATCATGCCAGTTTTGCAATTGAGGATTCTGAAGGACAGAGTTTAGGTCTATTACTCAGTTGAGTGGCAGAGCCACTGTTCCGGGTTCTATGCAAGGAAGACTAACTCCAGGGCTACTCCCTAGGTAACTGTTTTGCACTGCCCCCGTGCAATACATAAGCCTGCCTCTGAATGCTGTGTGTATGAACCCAAAGCCCCATGGGCCCACCTTTTATGAATTTGCAGATAGCGTTCAAGTTTAAAAATGCCACCAAGTGTCTCATTATGCTCAGAATTTCTGTTGATAATAGCACAAGCCAGGCAGCGTGATGGTCTAAGGTCTGACTGTTTTTGAGGAGAATAATGCACATAAGAATGCGGAGCAGACCCTATTGTCATGCTGCTCCATTCCCCTACTTCCCCGCCACCGTCTGTGTCTGATCCGTGGGCAGCATTCCATTTACGTCAAAAATAACGTCAATCTGGTGAAAAAAGCTGAATGACTCAGAGCATTACTTTAGGGAGCAGATCTCTGTGAAATATGATATATAGCATCCTAATTTCACAGAACATTTTTCATAACAGTTGCTAAAATCATATTCAAATGCATTAAATTACTCTGGAGGATCCAATTCAAAGCAATAAGAGGACTATTCTTAAGATGCAGGTATTTTGAAGCGGAGTCCAAGCCACTCAAAACTGCTCTATCATCAGCTACTTCGTATCTTTTCTGTGTCTGTCTCTCTATGTGTATTGATTCACTCGAGTCCGCTCTTCTTTTGTATTTTAGTTGAATTTGAGTCTGAAAAAGGCTATTTTAAAGACTGGAGGGTCTGAAAGAAAGAATAGAGAAGAAAGGGGAAAGAAAAATAAAAATTCCCTCTAATTTTTAGGGACAACAGAGCAAGGTGCCCTGGAGAGAAGCAGCAGAGGAGGAACCCAGAGCCTTGGCTTCCTAAGAGCAATGTTGTGCTATTGATTACTATCTCTGTAGAGAATGAATGGCAGTGAGTGAGCATGGCCATTTGAGCCCTTACATTTAGTAGCACACAGCTTAAATCATTAAGCCAGTCAGATTTCTCCTGCCACATCACCATCCACAAAATTTTGACAGATAGTTGTTGTTTTTTTTCTTTAAGAATTTTATTTCTTGGATAAAGATAAAGCCAAATGAAATCCCTACTTTTTTTTTCTTCTGGCACTATATACTTCTGGGAATTTGCAAAGTTAGCCCTGGACATGTATTTTTGTTTGAAACATAAAGTAAGACTAAAAAGAGGATTTGAAGAAGGCAGATTACCTGTGAAGTTTACTTTCAGACTTGAGAGAGACCTTCTCGGAGGATAAGCTTCTGAAACTGAACTCTATGCAGTCTCTTCTACAGACTAACTGTGCATTACAGTTAGTAGAGAAGTTACTAACCTTTGAGCCTTAGTTTTCCTGAGAAAGACGGGTGGGCTAGAATCTTTTGAATTATAATATTCTGATTCTTATATGACATGCTAGAAAAGATAGCTTATAGTGGTCGGACAGATCACTTCTAGTACCCAGAAGCATAAGTCCTATACACATTTCCTACTATTTCTCTCATCTCCTGTAATACTCCTAAGGGGGGTGAGGGTGGTTACTTGTGATGTCTCCTGGGCAACATTCCTTCCAAGTTCTTTCTGGTATAAGAGCTGTTGAAGTGAATGTTATCAGATACATTCCATTTTTACAGTTTTCGTACTTTAAAACTTTTTTTTTTATCGATTGGAACATAAATGACTGATTTGTAATCCATGAATCACTACTATAGAGTGGCCCCGAGTTCTTTGTTTCTAGACACTCAAAAATTGTTTATTGGGTACCATGCTTTTGGCCATTTGGATCATGGATTTAGGCAGTGCTTTTCAGATTCCAGCTGACTTCATCTTTAAAAGCTGTAGTTCCATGTGTGACCTCCAGTGGGTTGAACCGAGTCAGTGCTAGCGGATACTAAAGCAGATGTACCAGATTGCCATTTGGCGATTGACTGACACCAGGACCTGGCAAATCACTGAATAGTAATGGAGTCAGAAGTCCCAGAATAAATTATCTATAGTCTAAACCAGTGGTTCTCAACCTTCTGGCCCTTTAAATAGAGTTCTTCATGTTGTGACCCAACCATAAAATTATTTTCATTGCTACTTCATAACTGTAATGTTGCTACTGTTATGAATCGTAATGTAAATATATGATATGCAGGATGGTCTTAGGCGACCCCTGTGAAAGGGTCGTTCGACCGCCAAAGGGGTCACGACCCACAGGTTGAGAACCACTGGTCTAAACCCTGCTAATAAGTAGTTCTCCTGTTCCCTCACTCTGTTGTTCAGTACCTAGTGATGGAGTTGAGTGCTATGCTGGGTCCACTGGGGCCAGGATTCTATTGCAAGAGGAGCCATATTTACAAAAGTAGAATGACCTTCCTCCTTAGGTCTTTTTGTCACCAAGTAGCCAAAGCTGTTACTAAACCAACCAAATAAGAAATCGTCTGAGAAATCATTTTTCCTACAGTTTTCAATGTCTTCCCTTTTTAATGCTCTCTTAACACCTATGTGAAAGGTTAATGGTAATGTTTCTTACATAGCCTGTTGGAGAAGTTAATTTCCCAGAAGTGAATTTCCAGTCACACCAAATGTGATTTTACAATGGCAAATACTAGACTCTAATGCCATTAAAATCTTACTCTGTATCTTGTTCAACACTAACTAAATTGGAGAGTAGTAGCCTGGGAGTCCAAAAGCTAGAATGGTCGTGGCAGCTCATCAGCTAGCTATGTAGATGACCGCAAGTTACTCAAGTTCTCTGAGCTCAGGGGAGGGAAAACATACTTGGCTGCTTTGTCTCTTGGAGCTGTTGTGAGGACACATGAGATGGTGTATGTGATAGGACTTCGTGTCAAAGAACATAAAATCCAAATATGAATCAGATAAGCATGTATGACAGTATATCTGGTTATATTATTGCTTTCATCTATTTGGTGTTTCCACGTTTTATATGTAAACAAGAGCTTGTAAGGTTGATTCTTCCCCAGTTATAAAAATTGATAAATTCTTAATGGGCAGCTGCAAGTTTAGATTTTATTGGAAGGAGGAAATGAAAGTAATAAAGGAGATTTCTTTCCTCCATTGACAAGTAAAAACATAAAGAGACGACTAATAAAATATTTAGCTGTCCTTTATATAGAACTGAATGGTCTGACTTTTCTGTATATTCACTTTTCTTTCAAATATGGGAAATGAAAAGTCAAAATCTTCTTTAAATATTGTCATTCAATAGATGTATCTCCTAGGGAAAAATGTGTTAAAATCATATGCCAGTTGCTAACTTCCATACATAAGAGAGGTACGACCTGAGGTGCTTACTTGTTTTGGTTTTGTAATATAATATATTCAGAGTACACCTTTATCTTTATTATGATAAGGAATTTCCTGGGGTACTGCTACTGTGAGAAATTGTTTTATTCTATTAATATCAGTACTTATTTTTTGCGACTCCATTATTTGCTTTATTTTAATAATTTAAACCCAGAAGTACTTAATTATTAATTTCTTGAACAGCATGATTTCATTTAATGACTGCCACTCTGAAAAGGTAAAAGGAAAAAGATAAAAGCCTAAGTAAATTTTGCTAAAGAAAATTTACACCGATGCTCATCTTTTATTACCTGTACTTGACGTGACACCTGACCTGCTTAGGTTTTTGTCCTTAGTTTCTAAGATCGCCCAACTTTCATAGACCTTCCCCCTTATATATTGTTCATCAAACACTCCAGCATGCAGACACATAAATAAGTAAATGCAAATCAGTGCTTCTTATAATTATGTTTTAGGAAGGTTTTATGCTTTTTGGATGTTAGATTTTTGTTGTTGCCTTGGTCACCTTTAGTGTTGGTTTTTCTCCCTAAGTCTTTGTACACTTCTCCTAGATCTCCCTTTTTTTAAATATATATTTTTTGTTACCTGTGGGATATTATACAGGCCATCATGGTTTCCTGCCTGGTGTTACTGATAACCGTAAGATTTTGTTATCAGTGTCTGTGGTCTCTTTATCAATCCTCTCCGAAAGTTTCTCTCCCTGATTATTTTGCAATGGTCTTTTCTTAGACTTGAATGAAGCAGTCCCAGAGACAGAGCGCCTGGATTCGAAAGCCCTGAAAACCCGAGCCCAGCTGTCCGTGAAGAACCGACGCCAGAGGCCCTCTAGGACAAGGCTTTATGATAGTGTCAGTTCAACAGATGGGGAGGACAGCCTAGAGCGAAAGGTGAGCGCCCTTGACCGTTTCCTGATTACAGTGTTGGGCTCTATCCTTGTTCCTACAGCTTATTGATTTTTCTGCAACCAGTTTCTATGGCCTCATTTGAAATAGCTGGAATAGTTCACTTTTTTTTTTTTGGTCTCCAAAATCCTTATTCAACTCAATACATTGTTGTAATTCAAATTCTTTCTATACTCATTCAGTAAACTAACCAAGAGTATTATCCACATTGTCATATTTCATGATGGTGTTTTTGATATTCAGCAGTTGGTTCTACCTAGTAGGAAATAATGAATGTACAAATTATTGTTCCTATATGTCTTAGGTGTCTGTGTTAGTTACAATGGTAATATGGTGAGTCTTTGTGAACTATGGAGTCTCATTTGTAAACCAACAAACAAAATTGGTTTTCATGGGGATTCACTAATAATAAGGTCGATCTGATTTCAAAGTAAGTATTACATGGAACCGATGCTCAGTGGCATAACCTCCTTTATAATCTCTTATATTGACAGCCTTCAAACAGTTTCTGTAACCACATGCATATTACCAAATCACTTCTGCCCAAGGGTTTGCGAACTTCTTCTCCAGAATCAGATTCTGGTGCTCCATCCCTCACTTCCGAGGCTGTCAGTGTGCCCTTCTCCAAGTCTGACCAGATAACTGAATCTCAAGGACCCCTGCACCCAGAAAGGGAGCCTTCCTCCTGTACTTGGGGAGACTCTTCACTCTCCTCTCCTTCAAAATCTGATCACGATATGGAAGAATCTCCTTGCCATCATCAAACCACCACCAGGAAAATAGCACAAGAAAAAGGTACTGTCAATTTGTTTTATTTCATTTTGTCTAATTAACACCTTGATTTCTGTAATATAAAAATAACTTTTTTTCTCATAATCCTAAGTTCTTTGTCTTCTCACAGCTAATAATTAATATTGCTTTTTTATGTTATGGAATAAGAGAACATTCCTCTTCCATTTATTTATGTTTATCTTTTTCTAACTAGTTAGTATTTTTATTTCTTTAGTTCTCCACAAGTTTACTAATGAAGGATGTTATTCAGGATGCCTTCTAGAGATTTTGTGGAATAGCAGCCAAGTTTCAATAAACACTAACATAGTCATATGGAAAAAATACATATGTATATATATGGATATACATATCCTATCTAATAAAAGAGAAACATGGTAGTTAGCGTATGACCGCTACCCTTCCCATTGGCTAATCAGCGAGATATGCAAATTAACTGCCAGCCAAGATGGCAGCCAGCAGACAGGCAGCTTGAAACTAACATGAGGCTTGCTTGCTTCAGTGACGGAGGACTCCAACGTTCCCCGCCTGCTCCTGCAGGCCTCTGAGCCTGCAGTCTGAAACATTGTAACAAATATAGAAGATAAACAAAACCCCAGAAACCAGCTTTCAGTGAGCCGGGATCTCAGAGCTGGAGTTGATACAGTGTCTCGATTATAGAACCCAGCAGAGGCCTCAGACTGGAGCCAGAGCTAAAGCTGGCCCAGAATAAAAACAAAAAAGAAAAAAAGGAGCAGTTGGGAGCTTCAGTCACCCGCGAGCCTGAAAACAGCCCTCAGCCCCTCACCCAGACTGGCCAGGCACCCCAGTGGGGACCCCCACCCTGAAGGGTGTATGACTAGCTGCAAACAGCCATCATCCCCTCATCCAGGCTGGCCAGGCACCCCAGTGGGGACCCCCACCCTGGTCCAGGACACCCTTCAGGGCAAACCAGCCAGCCCCACCCATGCACCAGGCCTCTATCCTATATAGTAAAAGGGTAATATGCCTCCCAGCACCAGGATCAGTGGAGCCGCGAGGCCTCCCAGCACCAGGATCAGCGTGACGGGGCAGCGCCCAAACCCCCTGATTGCCCTGCGGCTCTGTGTATGACAGGGGGCGGAGCCACAACCTCCCTATCCACCCTGCTCTGTTCGTGACAGGGGAAGGCGCCCCAACCTTCTGATCAGCTCTGCTCTGTGCGTGACAGGGGGGAGCTCCCGAACCCCCTGATCGCCCTGCGGCTCTGTGTGTGACAGGGTGTGGCGCCCCAACCCCCTGATCGCCCTGCGGCTCTGTGTGTGACAGGGTGCGGTGCCGCAACCCCCTGATCGTCCTGCGGCTCTGTGTGTGACAGGGTGAGGCGCCCCAACCCCCCCAACCCCCCCACGGGCCCTGCTCTGCGTGTGATGGGGTAGAGCCATAACCTCCCCATCAGCCCTGCCCTGAGTGTGACAGTGGCGGCGCCCCAACCCCCTGATCGGCCCTGCTCTGTGGGTGATAGAGGGAGGCGCCCCAACCCCCTGATCCGCCCTGCTCTGTGTGTGACAGGGGGCTGTGCCCCAACTCCCTTATCGGCCCTACTCTGTGAGTGACACGGGGGAGCTCCTCAACCCCCTGATGGGCCTGCTCTGTGCGTGACAGGGGGGAGCTCGCCAACCCCCTGATGGGCCCTGCTCTGTGCGTGACAGGGGGGAGCTCCCCAACCCCCCTGATGGGCCCTGCTCTGTGCGTGACAGGGGGGAGCTCCCCAACCCCCTGATCAACCCTGCTCTGTGCGTGAAGGGGGAGCGTGACAGGGGGCAGCGCCCCAACCCCCTGATCAGCCCTGCTCTGTGCGTGACAGGGGGTGGTGCCGCAACCTCCCCATCAACCCTGCCTTGAGTGTGACAGGGGGTGGTTCCCCCACCCCCCAATTGGCCCTACCCTGAGCATGACTGAGGGTAGCATCGCAACCTCCCAATCCGCCCTGCTCTGTGCATGACAGGGGGTGGCGCCCCAACTCCCCAATCGGCCCTGCTCTGAGCCTGACCAGGGGCTGCACCTAGTGATTGGGCCTGCCCTCTGCCACCCGGGAGCAGGCCTAAGCCAGCAGGTCATTATCTCCCGAGGGGTCCCAGACTGTGAGAGGGCACAGGCCAGGCTGAGGGACCCCCCTTCCCCTCCGAGTGCACAAATTTTTGTGCACCGGGCCTCTAGTATATATATAAAGATGAAAGTGATATAACCTATTAGTTTGGTTTTTATTCAGAAGAAATTTTCACAATAATGATTTATATTGCAAATGTGGTAGAAAGCTCTGATAAAGGTAATGCAGGGAGATTAGTGAATTAATTTTTATAAGAGGCTTCTAGAATTAACACCAGAATTTCAAAGTAGTGTCAGTACACTTTTGTCTTTTTAATAGTATGTTTTAATTTATAGAAGTAACAAATTCTTGTGTAAACAAGTTAAATGATGTATAGATTAAAAAAAAAAAGAATAGATTCATGCTCTTCCTACCACATCTGACATGTTCCTTTGAAGTAACCAAGTATATTGGGTTATATAGTAACCCTTGAATGATGTGAGACTAGGAGTGCTGACCCTCACACAGTTGAAAATCCACATAGAACTTTTGACTTCTCAAAAACTTAACTACATTTGTCCCTTGCTATCCATGAAGATTGGTTCCAGGATTCCCCACAGATACTCTAAGTTGTGAATGCTCAAATCTCATATAAAATGGTATAGAATAAGGCATACAGTTGGCCTTCCATATCCATATTTTCCCAACTGCAGATCAAAAATACTGTTTTTAATCCATGGTTGGTTGAATCCACGGATGCAAAACCTGAAGATACAGAGGGCTGACTGTATATTTGTTGAAAAAAATCTGTGTATGGGAGGACCCATGCAGTTCAAACCCATGTTGTTCAAGAGTCAACTGTATTACCTTTCACATCTGAAAAAGAAATGATATAAAATAAATATGTAAAAATCAACACCTTCATAAGTATAAGGGTGAAGTGTCTGCAATTTACTTTGAAATGCAATTAAAAATTAATGGATTAAAAAATGAATGGATTAATAGATGATTAGAGGGGTGGTTATAGGATAAGGAAAATGTAGCAAAATGGAAGTTATAGAAACTAGGGGGTGGATATATGTTTGTTCAATGTAAAATTCTTTTGTCATTTAAAAAATTGAATAGCAAAAAAGAAATCTCATTTCTCTCCATACTTATCTGGAGATTCAGTACAACAGACATTTTGTGGAACTTGACAGGCTGATTCTAAATTTATAGGAAGAAAAAGAGGTCAAAGTACCTGAAACTCTTGAAGAAGACTGAAGTGGAGGGCCTTGCTTACCTGATACCTGGAATTATTTAATTCTGCATTTTGTTTATATGGAGGTATCGAAATAAAAAACAAAATAAAGAGCTTAGAAGCAGGTTTCATATACACATACATTTTATGACAGTTGCATGTGTAGATGGGTAGAGAAAGAATTGTTTTTAATAAATTGTTCTTGGAAATTTGGTTATCCATATTTTTAAAAATTATAATATACATATACCATTTAGAAGTTTCATTCAAGGATGATTCAATACTTAATTAGATAATACAAAACTATAAAACTTTAAAAAGTATATAGGAGAACATTTTGTGACTTTAGGATAGGGAAGGTTTTCTTAAACAAGATGTAAAAAGCATACATCATAAGGAAAAGATGGGTAAAGTAAAACGAGAAAGTCCTATTTCTCAAAAGACACAATAAAGAATCCCTAAAACTTGAGAGAAGATATTTACTCCCCATGTAATTTACAAAGGATTAGTGTCCAGATTGTGTAAATAACTCCTATAAAGCCCTAAAAAAAAAAAAGACAAATAATCCAGGAGGAAAATGTATAACGTCCTGAACAGGCACTTCCTAGAAAATGAAAATCAAATGCCCATAATATTTATAAAAAGCTGTTAAACCCCATTAGTAATCAGAAAAGTATGAAATACACCAAATGAGATACTATTTTATACCTACCAGATTGCCAAAAATATTATAATCTGATATTACCAGATGCTTGTGAATATGTGAGACAACCATAAATCAGATATTTGCTGGTGGAAGTGTAAATTGGTACAAGCTCTTTAGAAACCATTTGGCATTACCTAGTAAATTTGAAAATGTGCCTACCCAGCAAATCTTTACCTATTTATATATCCAAAAGAAATCCTGCACTTGTCTGCTAAGAATCATGTACAGGAATATCCATAGCAGTCCTGTTATGTAATAGTAAAACCTGAGAACAACCAAAAACTGATAATCACTAGAATAATCACCAGTAAAAAAAGATAAATGAGTTGTAGTATATCCCTGTAATGAACAAACCACACTGAAACATTACAACAGGGTGAATCTCTAGAAAAAGACATTGAAAAGCAAGTTACAAGTAAATACAGACTAATATATGTGATTCTTGATATAGAGTTAAACAAAACTAGCAGATTACTTAGAGATACAAACACAATATTGAAGTTATGAATGGGTATGACAAAGCTAGTTACATGGGGAGAATGTCAGGGAGTAGAAATAAGGAAGTACATACAGGACTTCATATGTATACACTGCAGTGGAAGTGGGATGACAAATGAAATGGAGGTTTTGTTTTATTGTTTTTTCTTTAAAATCTGCAACTATCATATAAATAGTCTTGATTTCAGTAGATAAAAAACATAAAAAGGACCACATATACAAAGTTAATCAATAGACTTTAATATACAAATAGCTTCAAATAATTTTTCTTAAAGCAAAAAATATGCTAAGGAAATAAACTGTCCGTTCATTGAAGAGAAAATCTGCATTATGTATAAAATGTAAAAAGATGATGGAGAAATTGTCATTTAAATTAGATACCATCAAATTGCCAAAACCTTTCAAGAGTCCCACCAACCAGTGCCAGCAGTGATATGAGACACACTCCTACATTGCAGTTATGATTGCAAATCACTGCATTTTTTAAAAGTCCTTACTCATTTATCTGTACCAGATCCAAAATTTAATCTTTCTATAATTTGTGGTGAACATAGAAATACAGTTGATGGTGGGAGCTCACTCTGTTTTGTAACTGTTGGTAAGCATCATAGCTTTACTTCTGATATTTCTCCTGGTTTCCCTTCCTGAGCTTATCAGTTGCTGGAATTATCTTCCATAGACTGGTCCTAAGCACAGCTCTTCTAGAAGTTTTGAGATAAAAATTAAATACTTAGGGAGGACAAAATGCTAGTGGAGGCAAAATAAAATATGTCCAGCCCACTAATTCATCAAAAGTGGTTGTCAGGTTGTTGAAGGACTTGCAGTGTAATTTGGCCTGCTTCCACAAGGATGAAAACCTTCAAAAACTCTCATCAAGTCGGTGTTTTGAGAGCCAAGACTCTAGGCCTTAGTGTTCTAAGTCTGGAAACTCAATAATGCACCGAGATTTAATCAAGTTCAGAGGGACTGATTCATACTGTTCAACTTAGAAAGAACCAGAATACTAATTGTTTTATTTACTTTGGGAGGTACAACTGATATAATAACCAACATCATTCATGTGTTTTGTACTCTCCTGGTTGTTAGATTCATAAATCAGAATGAGCAAAAAATTAAAGTTACCTGGACGTGTGTACGGAATATTCTCATTAGACTGGCTGACTGATCAATGCTCGTTTCACTGCAGCATCGCCAATCCTATAGCTCTTTCATGTCCCTCAGGGACTCTCCCTACCTAGTTCCCAAGATGGACCTCAGTATCATTAAAACATTAGGGAAATTCCGTGCTTCCAATTTTGTGACATTTCAAGCTCCAATACAATATAGATTCACAGAGTAGGATCTAGCTTTGTTGTTCTCAAAACCCAATTTGGAGAATAGCACTGTGTAAAATCCTGGAGTTCCTTGCTCTATGAGACTAATTCACTATGCAGACCTAGGCAGCACAGAGGTGAAATATGGTTAACTTGATTTCCCTCTGTGTGTTTATATACGTGGTTCTTACAAGTCATTGGCTCCTCACTAAATGAACTAGAATGGGGTTTAGCAGTACTCACAAGTACAAACTAGACTTCACGTTTACATTCTTACCTACCATTCTAGGAAATTTCTAGTCCTTCTTCAGAGCCCAGCTTAAACCTCACCTCCTTTCATGGCTCCCTTTCCATTCCCAGACGGAGGGAATTATTCTCTCCTCTATGATCCCATAGAAGTTTTCAGTTACTTCTGCTTCTATCCCTTTGTGTATGATAAGTGATCTAGTTGTCAAGTGTGAGACAAAGTTTTCTCATTCATCATGTTCATCTTTGTATTCTTAGTCCCCCCAAAAAGTAAGGCATATAATTGATGCATACTAAGTGTCTTGGATGAATTAAGTATGTCTCTGCAGAAACCAATGCAGGTCTTCTAGAACAGAGGTCATCACACCAAATCCAGCCTCCACCTGCCCTTATAAAGTCTTCTGGGTACCACACTCAGTTTGGTTCTCTCTGCTTTCATGCACAAGAGCAGAGTTGAGTAGTTGTCACAGAGATAAGAGCCCACAAACATAAATTTTTTTTGCAGAGAAAGCTTGCTGACCCCTGGTCTAGACATATATTACCTTCCACTGAACATTGTCAGATAAACTCTGAAAGTGTCTTAGTCATTGTTTACCCTTTATCTAGATTTTTAAAACAGTAATATACTACTGCTTTTGGTCTGTCAGTTTACTATAAAGTTAATGATTAAGTTATAGCTATATTGGATTGCTATCCTGAGGATAACTCACTGGTATGATTGAACACCTAATTGAAGTGAAGGATTTCTAACTCAAGTTAATACTGCATTCACAAGTCATCATTTTGTTGTCATATTTGTGGGATCTTAAGGGAAACTAAGATTAAAAAAGCCCCATTGTAATTGGCTAAATGGTAAACGTTTAACCCCATTTGAGTTAAAATTAGAGAAGGTAAAAGACTATTTCTAGAGATTTATAAAACAAGTTATATGATAATAGGAGGCATGAATATATTGTCCTCATGCCTATTCTTTGAGTAACCTAAAACTGAACTGCTGGTCTCTAGACTTATATAGCAATGGACCTTTATTCAGACAAGGTTAAGTAGAGTAAATTAAACACTATCAGTTTTCTACTGGTGATATCTAGAGATTACTATTCTAATTTTACATGTAACTATTAGCACATTGCCTGACACAGGACATGCCTTCAGAAATATTTGTTGAATTAATGTCCTGGCAAGTATATCAATTTTCAGGATTCATTTACTATTAATATATTGCATTAGGCCTTTTTATATAATTGCTCAGAAGAGGGCAAGATTATATCCAGCTGAGGTTGGCAAATAGGATGTTAAAAAAACATAGAGTAACCACTGAAAAAGCAGAAAAGGTAGGTAAGGAAGGCAGGTCCAGCAGGGAGAGATGGCATTGCCAGAGACAGGCACAAGTAAGCTGAATTTAAAGGAATGGGGCTGCCCCAGGCTGCCTGAAGCAGTTTGTTTATGTGTGTTAAGAGTGGTTGCACATATAATTGCACAGTAGGTTGAGTCTACAATTGTAGAATTTAAACACCTTAGGTATTTTGCCTTACTGGGAAACCATAAGATGTTTGAGCAGAGGAGTAAGAATGAAAATACACTAGGTATGGGAAAGATGAGTTAGGAGAGACTCTGAGGGGATCTCCTCTAAGGAGGAGCAGTGAAGATGCAAGAACCTTTGACACAGACGTTGACTAGATAAAGGGCAGTGGTTCTCAACCTTCCTAATGCTGCGACCCTTTAATACAGTTCCTCATGCTGTGGTGACCCCCAACCATAAAAATTATTTTCGTTGCTACTTCATAACTGTAATTTTGCTACTGTTATGAATCGTGATGTAAATATCTGATGTGCAGGATGTATTTTCATTGTTACAAATTGAACATAATGAAAGCATAGTGATTAATCACAAAAACAATATGTAATCATATATGTGTTTTCCGATGGTCTTAGGTGACCCCTGTGAAAGGGTCGTTTGACACCCAAAGTGGTCGCGACCCACAGGTTGAGAACCCCTAATATAGGGGGAAGGAAGTGAGGAGGTCAAAACTGATCATAGGTTTCTAGCCTCAGAAAATATGATCTTGTCATTAATATAAAATAGGAAATCAGAAATATTATGGGGGAAAGATGATCAACTCATTTTATAATAGAGGAGGTTGTACACTCAGGAGAGGAGCCAGGCTTTGGAGGTAATCAAGAGTCTTTTGCCCTGAGATTGAGGAGAATGAAGTCCATAAAAGCCTTAGTATTTAGCTGTCAGGAGTTCTTTCAGTGCCTTTGGAAATGAGGACCAGGTCAGCAGTCTTCTAATTGCTCATGAAGGTAGTATTGGAGAGATTTCAAAAAGCCTAATAGAATTTTACATAACGCTACATAAACAAACAAAAAATGTCACATTTCTATTTTTCTCCTGAAATCTAACGATCCAATGTTGGTTTTTATGTAGACTAGAAGTTCTGATGTCCATTAAAAGGTACTTGATTGATTTAAAATGGGAAAGTGCATTGTTACTTAATCTTGCCTCTTCAGTTTTTTGAAGGCATTCACACAAGTGTTCCTTGGAACACACTTTGGCAAATGTGTGAGATAATGATGTGAGGTTGCCTAGCAGCAGGCTCTGTGATGGGTACAATCAGGCTTTTAGTCCCAAGAGGTCCAGTAACTGCAACTCTAATAGGTCACAGAGTGCATCCAAGTGCATTGTCTCATCTGGTCCTCTCACCATCTCAGCTACCTCTAATTCAGAAAATAATAGGCAGTCTCCTTTTTAACTTTGCACAGTCCTAGCCATTAAGAGTTACTTTAAGATTGACGTGGAAGGATCCAACACTTTCTTTTCTCTGGTTTCTCTTCAGAGAATTGAAATCCTGCTTTTTTTTTTTTTTAATGTCCATTAGCAAAATCATCTCAGAAGGTATCTGTGCCATGTCCATGGATTTTCTTTGTGTGTCTGTGTCACATCTGTGGCTGATTAATTCAGTTACCCAAAGAGTAACAATGTAAATACTCATAATATTTTAGATTAGAAGTGGGTTTGGATGTGGATATATTTCTGACTCTTGTATTTTATTATGTACATTTCAAGGAATTAATTGTAATCTGAGTGTCACTAACTAAGAATATGGAAATCTCATTGAGAAGAACCCTTAGAGTGTTTGTTAATATCCTGTGCTTCTTTAGAGCTTTGAACATAGACTCCTAAATGAGAACTGTGTGTTTTGTAAGGATGCATGTTAAGAAATTTCTCCTGAAATAAACAAAATAAACCTGCATGGTTAATTGAACACTTTCTTAGGAGGACAGGACTATTCTCTCTGCACTCCATGCCAGGAAGTTGCTGGAAATTATTTAATTTTAAAGAGATAGAGATAGACAGCAATAATTAGGGAGGAGTAGTTTCACACTCTAATATGCATCAATATTAAAACACCCTTTGCTAATCATCTCAGATAGCTGGATATGCTGAAAGATAATACCAAACAGCATCCTTTGCTAAATGGTTCCAGGTAGAGCCTTAGGAGTTTTCCACCTTGTCCAAAGTGGAATAAGTTGCACCAGTAGAATCTAACTCCATTCGCAGAGTCTCTCCACTGATTGGTTTTTGGCATTATTTCCAGGGTGCCCATCCCCAGCAGCTGCTACCATTTGGAGTGCCAGCTTAACTCAAGGGCAAAGATCATTCAGCTCCAGACACTGAGGAGCATTTGGCATCTTCGCCATCACAGGAGGCCAACCAAGTTATGCTCCAACCCAACTTCAAAGAGAGACCTTTCAAAGATATCAGTGTCCTAGAGCTGAGTCCCTGCTCTAGAAAGCCTTCCCCATGTTCTGCCTTCCTCTGTCCCAGGACTGGCCACAGGCCATTAGGCCGGAAGGGAAAGCTCTGCCCATCACTTCCTCCCTAAATTTCTCTGACTCTCAGGGGTGGCTTTCTGTGCTGACCTGAGAGATAAGAGGGCTGGAACAAAAGGAAAGTTATGTTGGTCCCTGCTGTTAATGTAAAAGGTGACTTGATAGTGCTGATTCCTCCTTATTTTATTCATTTCAATATTTTTGAAGCTAAAGCTCTTTGTGATGAGTATCGGGCCTTGATCTATCAGGATATCTTCTAGCTTTACTGAATGTTCCTCAGCATAGCTAGGTTTCTTATATCTTTTTTAAAAAGGCATCCATTATTTTCTTTTATAGTTATAAATTTAGTCAGTTCTCTTAAAGAGATGCACTTACTTTTGACTCATAGCTTTAAAAATAATAATAACTAGTCTTTCTTTACATATGTATATATTCTAGATGGTGCCAAAGGTCCCAAATCACTAAGGGCATCCAGTTCGTTGGTGGTACAAGGAGGGAAAATTAAGCGGAAGTTTGTGGATCTGGGGTAAGCACTTCATGATGTGAAAGGCAAGCCCTCTGTAAAAGAAGGATTAAAGGAGAACATGTCAGCTTTCCCTTTCTGAATGTGTCTGCCTTTATAGGGCACCGTTGCGAAGGAACTCCAACAAGGGAAAGAAATGGAAAGAAAAAGAAGCCAATAGGTTTTCTCCGAGTAGCAGGTATGGGTGAGTGATTGAGGACACAGATCCATCTTTATAACTAAACTCCCTGGCCCCCTTCCCTTGTTCACCAAAATCAGTTGTCAGTGTCTTCAATATACCTACAGTGAGATGAAAGAAAAATTTCACAATTTATATGTCTTACTCCAATTAAAGCCTACACTGGGCCCTGGGAGAGCCATTGCCTTAATTGCAGAATTTTGATCTCATGAACAGTTTCACCAAATATTTATCTAAGCACAGCATAATGATGCCTATGTGATATTAAGTACCTATTGGCTTTCAAGACTGTTCAATCCCCAAGCATGTAAGAATGATGACCGTCTCCTGCTGGACTCAGCTATTCGTTGGTAGCCCCTGTCAACTATGGGTACTGCTCCATAAAGACTTTCCTTTAGAGAAGTGGGCTTTATGCAGCATGTTTTCAAGTTTTCTTCTGAGATAACTTCATTTAAACTCCGCTTTGTAGAGAGAGATAGTAAAGCATAGAGCTCTGAAGTTTGACTGCCTGGGTTTGAATCAGAGCTCTCACCTTTTAAATCTTGGACAAGTTATTTAGCCTATGTGTCTCCATTTTCCCATGTGTGAACGGGGGTGATAACAGTATCTACCTTATAACATTAGTGTAAGGGTTAAGAATTTATTCATCTGTATAAATTCCAGATGAAAACATTTAAAATGCTATCTGGCACATAGAAGGTATTATAAAAATAATAATAAAGATAACAATTTGCTGCTATTATTATTGTTTGCAAGTTACAGAGAAGTTTTACACTTATCATTTGGTTCTTACAATAGATCTGGAGGGCTGATAATAACACCATACTTTACTGATGAAGGCTTCACCTCTATATAATTGAATTGATTACCCCAGGACTATGCAATAGGCCAGTGATGGCGAACCTATGACACGCGTGTCAGAGGTGACACGCGAACTCATTTTTTTGGTTGATTTTTCTTTGTTAAATGGCATTTAAATATATAAAATAAATATCAAAAATATAAATCTTTGTTTTACTATGGTTTCAAATATCAAAAAATTTCTATATGTGACATGGCACCAGAGTTAAGTTAGGGTTTTTCAAAATGCTGACACGCTGAGCTCAAAAGGTTCGCCATCACTGCAGTAGGCAATTGATGTCAATTAGCTGGGGCTTGTGTCTCCTGTCTAGATGTCTTTCCAATACTTCCTGTCCTCTTCAAGTACTTACTTATGTAATGGTTAGTTTTTTAAAAATCGCAGTTTATATTCAATATTATTTTATATTAGTTTCAGGTATTACAGCATAGTGGTTAGACGATCAGATACTTTCAAAGTGGTCCCCTCGCTGGCACCATACTTAGTTATTACAATATTGACTATGTTCCCTAAGCTGTGCTTTCACCCCCATGGCTATTCTGTAACTACAATTTGTACTTCTCAATCCCTTCACCTTTTTCACCCAGCCCCACAAGTCTGACACCTGTCATTCTGTTCTGTGTCTATGAGTCTGTTTCTGTTGTGTTTGTTCTTTTATTGTGCTTCTTAGATTCCAAATATAAGTGAAATCATATCATATTTGTCTTTCTCTGACTGACTTATATTTCCTTATGAAATTTGGGAATCATCTCAAAAGCATAGAGTAAGAAAGATACAGGCAAAATGCTAAGAATAAAGCACTGTAAAATCATTTGGGGACCCCTTACCCATTTCATAGGTTGTCCTCTGCTGTTTCCTTGTTTTCTTTTTCTTTTTACTGGTATACCATGTGGTGAGAAGTTGTACCTTCTCCCTGAGATTACAGAAGAATTGGGAGGGGGGTAACAAGAGAGAGTGCCAAATTAATTATTTTTGTTAGTTGGTTTTCCTTTATGCTGTAAAATGGAGAAAGGGTAGAAAGTTTTGTGTGTATTGAGGACAGCAATCTCAGTTAAAATAAGACCATAATGCAACTCAAAAGAGATTTAACTGTGTGATTTTGGAGTGAGAAATATAAAAGTCTACTTTGTGCCTTAAAGTTAAGAATAGAAAACTATCAAATATGCTTAGAGGAAATAAAAGAAACAAGTAATGAAACTGTTTAAGAGACAGAAGCCAAGATACAGAATGGGAGAGAAGCTCAGACACCTCTGAGTTTCTCCCTTTCTTCTCTGGGCCTCTGAGGCAGTCACTCCCTCTCACTTTTGAGGCTAAAAGGGGCAGAACCACAGGCATTCAGCAGGCATGCAAAGGTTCTACTGAATGTGAAGGCAGTAGCCAGAGTATTACCACTTTGTATAAATTCCAGATGAAAAGCAAGCACATCTGGATTCTGTTGGTGAGTGCTCACCTTACTCTAGGGCAGGCAAAACCTTGGGTGGCTGATGGCAGATTGTCATGTGCACACTGCCTCATCAGCTTTTGAACCAGCCAGACTTCCCCCTTGGCTTCCTGGCCAGCTCTACAACTTTAAAACACTAGCTCTGGTGTCTCTGCTTTAGTCACAGGTGGTTCTACATGTACCAACGCTATAGAATAGCTTTAAATTAGGATCATCATTTTCAAATTATTTGTAATTATAGTAGAATTCTGACAACTGAAAGGAATTCATGTAATGGAAATAGTAGAATAGGGAAGGAGAGAGACCTTTTCTATTTCAAAAAGGTAATTTTTTGAGCTATCACAGTAATTTGGTTAACACTAATCAAATCCAATGACAGCCTTTGTTCTTCTATGTAGATTGATAATGGGTCCGGAACCTTACAAAACATACTCCAGAAAGGACAATTACTGCCAGGTGGGAGTTTAGAGCAGCTGAGCTAGGCTGGTTTCCCGGGTCCCTGGAGGTAGGTGGGTGATGAGGACCATTAGCCACAAGATCGCACAGCAGCTGCAGGGAACTGGGAATAAATGCATCACCCCAGTGAGGCTTTCTCAGAAAGAGCAGTCTAACGCATGGATTGAGTTTGTAATCTTATCTCCTGGGTGTTTCTTCCAGTTCTCATAAGGTCATTCTGAGGCCATTAGACATTATCTAAGTTATAATCTGAGGCTATTAGACATTAAAAAGTTAAGATACTTGCTAAAACCAATTTGGTCTTGGTTTTAGTTTTTTCCTTCCCTGAGAGTAAAAAATTCACTTTATTGTATTTCCTGTGGAGACTTAATGATTCAAACACATGGCCCACATGAAACAAATAGATGAGGTTAAAATAATCCTATATAATAAAAGGCTAACATGTAAACTGACCGGTTGCGATGACACGCACTAACCACCAGGGGGCAGACGCTCAATGCAGGAGCTGCCCCCTGGTGGTCAGTGCACTCCCACAGGGGGAACACAGCTGGCGAGTGCAGTGGCAGTGGCGAGAGCCTCTCCCGCCTCCACGGCAGCACTAATGATGTCCAATTGCTCCCTGCAGGCCTAAGCTGTCAGTCGGACACCCCCCAAGGGCTCCCAGACTGTGAG
This sequence comes from Myotis daubentonii, assembly GCF_963259705.1. Lineage (NCBI taxonomy): Eukaryota > Metazoa > Chordata > Mammalia > Chiroptera > Vespertilionidae > Myotis > Myotis daubentonii. The sequence continues at coordinate 49,443,790 of NC_081849.1, forward strand.
CGGGCACAGGCCAGGCTGAGGGACACCCCCCTGAGTGCACAAATTTCATGCATCGTGCCTCTAGTAGTAAATAAACAGACAAACCCTACAAAGAAATATGGTTTGGTTTTATCCTTTTCAAATATGTGCTCAGTGAACATTCTGATTTAAAAACAGGTAACATAGCAGAGAAAAAAGCAGGAAACATTTAATTGTCAGAGCTTCCTCTTACCCTGAAGCAGCAGTTGCCAACCTTTGGAGCTGGTGGGAGAACCTCTAAATTTAGTCCCTGAATGGAAAGCCCTGTGAGCAGATCTGTGTATCTCAGGACTAGGTTAGAGAGTGGCACATGGGAAAATGACAGGGAAGGGAGAGGGCACTTCTCTGGGGAAGTGAGTCTTCATTTACCTGAAGTGTGAACAATGGAAAAAAAACACACCACTGAGTATTCAAGTATTCACCCAAGTATTCATCCTGACTCTGCCATAGGTAAGTCTCTGAATTCCTTGGACCTTGGTTTCCTACAAAAAATAAGTGAGGTGGACTAGAAGAACCTGGTCCCCAACCACCCATCCATCTCCATCTGCATTACCCAGTATGGTAGCCTCTGGTCAGATGTGGCCATTGAGCACTTGAAATGTGGCTAGTCTATATTGAAATGTGTTATCAGAGAAAATGGATGCTAGATTTCAAAGACTTAGTATAAGAAAAAAGAATGTTAAATATCTTCTTAAAAATTTTATACTAAGTAGATATTGAAATAATACTTTGAATATTTTGGGTTAAATAACATTATAAAATAATTTTATCTTAAGAAGTTTTTTTCATGTGGGTGCTAGAGAAAAATTCTTTAATCCTCATCCAAGGCTATGTTTTTATTGATTTCTTTTTTTAGAGAGAGAAAGGGAGAGAGAGAGAGAGAGAGAGAAAGAAAGAAAGAGGGAGAGAGAGAGAAGCATGGTTCAGTTGCCTCCCATAAGCACCCTGGCCAGGGATTGTACCTACAGCCTAGGTATGTGCCCCGATTTACCTTGTATTCAAAGTTAAAACCAACCCCCCAAAATCACCATGGAGTGTTTACCTTAGCAATTTATTTTTGGGGTCCTAGCCCCAGGATAATCTGGTTCCAAGATGTATATAAATGAGTTAATTGTTCTATGGAGCTGTAAACTATAAACCATTTAAATGCCAGGAAACTTACTTCCCCACCTCATCGCCCACCCCCAAATGACATTTTAGCATTCCAGTTCCTAACAATAAAATAATCAGAAATATAGCTATGATTTGATTCAATGACAGTGAGCCATTAGTGTACAAGCTGTGAAGGAAGTACAGAGCACATACCTAGAAATTCTTTTCAGATCCATTAAGAATTCATATCCACTGATCTTGATTTTCATGGGGATTATGAAGGATGAATATAGAGTTAGTACTTAGCCCATAACCTGCCCTGAGGGTAAAAAATGTTAAGAAAGAAAAGAGGAAGGAAAGGAAAGGAGGGAAGGAAGAATTTTATCTTATTCGTAATACATTTCTCCACCAAGTGAAACAGGCTGTAAGAGTGATCAATAATAGAATAACTGTTACCAAAACTCCTGTGCTCCTTTTGTAGACTCAATAGTTCAATTTATCCGGAAGGAAATTGGCATTTATTTTAGAAAGCATGTCTGGAAAGCTGATAGGTCTATGAGTTTAAAGTAGTGGAGAGTTTACTTTTTTAAATGAACATTCCCTACTCAAGATCCAAGCAAATGGAAGCATGCCTGTTCAGCTCTTTGTGGATACTGGCAAACACACAGAGGTTACATCAGTGTATGGAGGGAGTTTTAGAATCGAGGATACACAAATAAATGAGGGGGGCAGGATACAGCCTCAGCGGGGCACAGCCAGACCTCCTGGAGAATTGGAAAATATTCTTCAGAATACCTCAGAACCGGTGGTTTACAGCTGTGAGGACGTGGCCATCTCCTTAGAAGTGCGCTTGCATTCTTTCTGTGTGACTTTTCCTCTTGCCTTCCATTATCTTCATTGTCTAAGAAAGCCTCTGGATATCACCAAGGCTGAGCTTCCCTCACCACCTCCATCACACCCCCATTGTGGCCTCCAGGCCTGCCTTCAGCGCTGGGTGTCCAAGTGCACCTGGAATTATCAGTCTTGGATATTTTCCTGGCAGCGAGAATTTTATGGCAGCGTTTAGATGTGGTCTTCAGATTTTGTTTGAAATGTTGCCTGGCCAGGGTTTGAACTACCAAAAGTCCTTTCCAAATAAGTCATTAGAATGACAAAAATTAGGTACCAATAATCTTGTTTCTTGCAAAAAAAAAAAAAAAGTGGTAGTGGTTGTTCTAAAAGGGTTGTTACAAAGGCAGTCCACTTGGGAATAGGAAGATAGTTTAGCTGTCATTGATAATGGCCTATTTATAACTTAAAACAGTATCCATGTATCAAAGCACTACAATGCTTTATTTAAATTGTGGATGGAACACCTAAAGAATTTCCCATGTCACTTTGATTGATTCAGAAATTTATAACCAAAGGAGAAAAATAAATCATCAGGTCCAGTTTATTTCAGATATGCCTACTTAGAAGAGTGTGAGGCTACTGAGAAAATATTTTTATTTTAGAGCTTTCTCAGCATTTTTTAATGGAATGTAGGGCCTGAGCTAAAAGATAAACCTCAGAAGTTAAATTATGGATAGACAGAGAGAGCCAGCTCCCCAATGTGTGGTTCCATTTTTAAGGAATGCGGATGGGAGAGGGGGCTGAGACTTCTCGATGGAGACATTCCCAAGCTTGTAAAGCCTGAGATGACTTGTTTTATCTCCCCCAGGACTTATATTTCTTTCCAAAGGCTGAGAGAACCCAAGATCCTTCCCAAGTTGAATTTGTTTACATTGAGGAGATAGGATTTCTCTCCTCCTCTCAGGGCAAGGCAGGGACCGCTGGCCCTCTCCTATATAACCGTACAGATTGATATTTTTTACATTTCTCACCTACAGTGTAGAGTAGACCAACTTTAAGACATCTGGTTCTCATTATGGAGAGAGAAAATTATGGTATGGGGAACCAGTGCAATAATTTTATGTAAGTATGTAATAACCTATTCTGTTCCAAAAGCCTCATATTTGCATTCAGGATAATATTAATAAATATAGATATTAAAATTTTTAAGAGTCAGCTCAGATATGTGTTAAAGTAGATTCCAGATCAACTCCTCCCTTCTGTTCTCACAATTCTAATTCAGTAAGTCTGGGTGTCCAAGGATCTGCATTTGAACAGCTGCCCCAGTGATTCTTAGCGGACTGGTCCATGACCCAGGAGCAGAAAGCACTTCCACAGAAGACCAATCTGCCTCTGCTTGCATGCGTTTTCAGTTATTGTACTCCTCTCCTCCATCGTTTCATAAGAAGTAGGTGGGTTTAAGGATACAACATTTTTTTTAAACTTTAAGATGAAATTGAAGGTTGGCACCTCTCTGGTCAGTCTTTCTGTTATCCTTGCAGATTCCTTTGTGATTTTATTGTAGTCGTCGTTGTTGTTGTCATTTTAAGAAAAACACCATTTAGCCCTGGCCAGTGTTGCTTAGTTGGTTGGGCATCCTCCCGTGCACTGAAAGGTTGCCAGTTCAAGTCCTGGTCAGGGCACATTCCAGGTTTTGGTCTCCATCCCTGGTAGGGGGCATGCAGGAGGCAGCCAGTGGATGTTTTGCTGTCATATCAATGTTTCTCTCTCCCTCTTTCCCTCCCACTCTCTCTAAAAATCAATAAAACATAAAAAGTGAATGGCTCCCATTCACTAAGAAAAAGAAAAGAAAAAGAAATACACCATTTAAATCATCCTCTTTTCTGGAATCTTTAGTGTGGCCAACAGTTTTTCACCCCCAATCTATGATGTTAGTATTCTTCCAAAACTTCACTGATTTTTCATTCTCTTTAATTATCATTCTTACAATCGCTTTACATTTATACATTGCTTTACAGTTTATAAGATGGTTTTACATTTGTCCCATTTGATTCTCACAATAATCTTTGGAAGTGAGCAGGAATTGTTAGGAGTTATACTATTCAGGTAAATTTGAAACATGTCATATTTCAAAATATTTGAAATGAGATGTGAGAAGATTGAAATTCAGTATCCATGTCAGACATTAGCTATCTAGCTAAGGTGTTGAGTCACTTTTAAATGAAAGAGAATCTCTTTGTTGTCATCACATCAACTGCTAACAAATTGTAGGCACTGCCTCAAGTATCATTTGGACATTTTGAGGGTGACCTCTTCCAAGATGCAGATACTACTGCCCATTCCTGCCTCAGTTCCTAAGAATTATTTTTCTCTAATGCAAGATATTAAGAAAAACATGTTTCAAACTGTGTTCTCAAATGCCTTTGAATGTTAAACAGTAAGCATAGACCATTATAGTTTTCAAAGCACTTTTTACACATACTGTCTCATTTAATTCTTAACCACCTGTGATACACATAAAACATCCCCCTTTTATAGGTAAGGGAATAGAGGCTGAGCAAAGGCCCATGGTCCTATGTTCCGAAGGTGGCAGACCCTGGCCTCCAAGCAGAGTATTAAGACTTCAGGTCTGGTGCTCCTTCTATGAAAAGGCACGAAGATTATGATGAAAAACCAACCAAGTGTATGTTCTGCTTAAAGTATCCTGAGCCCTGAAATTTCCAAGTTATTTAAGTACATCATTTTCTAAAGTTGAGACCCTTGGGAATCTGAGTTGAGAGGAGGCCAGGAAAGAATGCTCATCAGTAGCTAAAGTCACCAGCAGTGAGGCACTGATGTGGGTCTCCAATTAGGGGATGCTGTGATGACTAACCTCAGAGCAGCTCCTGCACGACAAGCTCCTCCCGGATGGTAATTCATCCACATACACAGGCACTGGCAAAAGTAAGTGTATGGTTGTGAGTACGTGAAACACGGCTTATTCTTGCATTCCTATGTATTAATTGTTGTGTTATTTTCCATACAAATAACTGCAGACCTAACTTTTTGCCCATCCCTGTATTTATTATTAGGTATATTTCATAAAAATTTATCACGGACATAGCAGTACAAAACGTCTGTCATTACAGAATCCATTTAGACGAGAAAAAAAACAAAAACAAAACAAAACAAAACAAAGAACAACAACCCATAATGATTAGGCTTAATGTTCCAGTCAAAAGTGAAAGAAAGAAGTATCTGTTGTGTAGGACAATTTCTCAAATTGTTACTTCGAACTGTGTTCGGAGCCCCTTCAGGGTTCATTTCTGTCAGTTTCAAGTCTGCCCTTTCTTTGTCTAACACCCCCATTCTTTTCATGAAACAGGATCTTCAGAGGCAGGCTGGACCACTGGAAAGCGAAGCCCTCCTCCACAGCACCGGCCTCCCCTCGCTCACCTTGCATGCCTTTCTCCTGGTTTCACGAAAGCCGGAAAGGATCCTATTCCTTCAGGAACCTGCCTTCACCTCCAAGTCCCCTCCAGCCTTCTCCTGAAACTCTAATTTCAGATAAAAAGGGGTCCAAGGTAGAAAACACTTGGATTAAAAAAGCAAACAAGAAAACCCCAAATCTCTTCCTCCTCTTCAATCTTTGGGAAGCATTCTCAACTTGTGTGTATGCTCTGGATCCAAGAAGCCAATGTGATAACACTGCAGTAAACAGTGCATGGTACTTCCCGTGCGGGGAACAGAGAGCCCCTTTAACCATCACCTTCTTTAATACTGGTCCCTGCTAGATTGTGCGTTAATCTTTGATTTGCCTGTCTTTTCACATATTGCTATTTAATCTCCGTTTGACAGTGAAACCATGCTGGGAAAGATGCATTTGAATCACGGCACAGTGTGATAGATCTGTTTACCAAGCATTCCAGTTTAAATTACATTACCAAACTATTTTTGCTGCGCTCGTCAAGATTTACTGGAAAACAGATAAATTTGGGACTGGATATGTGTTCAATACATCTAAATGAAACTCTTTAAAACAAACCAATGCTGACATAGCACCCTTACTTATTTCTTCTCTTAAATCAAGCTTCCATGTCGAACAGCTGTTGTAATTCTATCACGAAAGTTCTTTAACTTTAGCAGAATTAGGAAGTATGTGCATGGATGCTGCTTGTTTTTAAATGCATGATGGTTATTTCCAGCATGACACTGCAAACCTTATCTAACATGTTATTGAAACACATGCGGTGGCTAACTTTCACATGTTGTGTGGTCTCCTTTTATCTGTGTTCACTTTTCTTTCTCAAACAGAAATACGTGGTTAAAGTTACTTGAATTTAATTCTTTTCTTGTGGTCAACAACTCACAGGGTTTTGAGGGGCTTTGGGGTTGTATTTCCACTGACGATACCAAATGGTAATGCGCTGTGTTGAATGCCTCCTGCTTACACGCTCTACTAGCCCAGCTCCGTGCTCTGATTCAGTCTTCTCTGAACATTCCGCACACCCTGCAGTCTGTTGGTACTGAGCTCTCCAGCCTCTGGCATGGCATTTATTCTTGACAGCCAGCTCAGCCAGTACAAGAGAACCTAATGGAAAACTGACAGTCCAATTTCTAAGGCAGTGGAATAGGAAACAAGATGGGGTTGGCCAAGTTCTTGAGAGTCCCTGGGAAGCAATTAGAAAAGAAGTTTTGACAGCAGTAGACCACTTTGGCCTTGAAACATGTTCAGCATTGGATCTGATACATCTCAATGTTGTTTGAATAATTCTACCATTATCTTACACTTGAGGGACTCCAGATTTGGTTTAAAATGTTTTCACCGAGGCAGCTCTGAAGTCATTGTGAACGTATTTGACTTTAATATCCACTGAACATTTTAATGAGGTTCTGGGGAAGTTTTCTTTCTACCCCCAGGCAACTATTTGGGAGCATGTGTCTGCTCGTAGTGCAGCCTCTTTGGACTTTGCTGGTGCCACGTGAGCGTTGTACCGGCGCAGGCAGTGCAGTCAGGTTGTGACCTCCCTGAGCCCACCATCTCTGAAGGTCACACCCTGAAGAGGACCTGCCATTCCTCAGTGTTTATCGCAGCGGCAGCGGGCCTCCTGGGGGCGCTCGGCTACCTTTCTAATGTGGATTGCCATCTGTTCCTAATAGCTCAGGCTCTCCACACCACCTTGCATTTTTTCCTTATACTGTTGCTCATTACCATTAGGGTCAAAGAAGATAGGCTCATTAATATCACTCCTCTGAGCAGTTGCAGAGGATAATGAATGCTGCACCCTTGAAGAGAAACTGCAGAATCATTACTCCAAAACACCTATCCTTTCACCTGGCAGAGAAGCTCTCAGAATCCCCCATTCACCACAGGTGCAGTGTCCGACACTGCCTGGTCGAAGGTCATCACCAACCCCAAAGTGAACTAATGAGATGACTTCAAATTAACCTTTTTAGAACTTGCAAGCACACCTACCTTGGGTTCCTTCACGGTGCTCTTTTAACCCTGCGCTTCGTTTATTGTTACAGAATTTTACCTTCAACGATGACTTCAGTCCCAGTAGTACCAGCTCGGCAGACCTGAGCGGCCTAGGAGCGGAGCCCAGAACCCCGGGGCTCTCTCAATCCCTAGCGCTGTCATCAGATGAGGTATGCTCATGTCCCTCACAGAACTGCTATCCCCAACATACGTTCTACCCGTGAACTGTCAATAGGGAAATGTGTCTAAGGTAGATTTTGCATGTGGATAATTGGAGCCATGATCTTTGCTAGGAAATTGGTGTCTCCCTCTCTGTCTCAACATGAAAGCAAACTGTTGTTTCGGAGGCCCTTGGAGCCATCCCTTACTATACACTATATCTCGGCCTTTCTCTGATTCCAGAGCCATGACTCTTAGCAAAGGTGTGGGGGCGGGAGGCTGGGCACTGGAGAGCAAAAGTAGGAAACATCTCAGAAATCTCACGGAGTTCACAACTTCACCATTGCTTTTCTCCCTCACCTTTCCCACCGTCATGCCCACCCGAAGAATCTGATATTTCTTCTGAGTTGGGTGTGGCTCCTGATTAAGATTCACTGCAGTGAAAAGGGAAGAGCTACAATTCTGAGAAGGAAGGACAACTGTGTCAGACCACGAATTTAGATGCGAGGGTCAAAAATGCATTCCTAAGAATTCTCAGGAGATAAATATATGCAAGAGAGGCAGGAAATTACACTAGTGATGGACTTAGTGCCCCAAGAGATAAGGAAAGAAATACCAGTATTGGAGTGGAAGGAAGAGAGGGAGGGAGGCATCGTAAGTAAAGATAGTTTTGCTCTAAATATGTGTTCTTAGTTATTTCTAACATGTTGTTTTGTTTCGTAAAACATTTTTTTCTCTTAAACTCTTTGCCCATATTCTTCAGGCTCGGCGTGACTTTAATTTTATAAGACTGTACTGTATATATTGTGTGTCCTGTTTCTGTAACACTTTTCTCTTTGATTCCTTTGTTGCTCCCTCACTCAGAGCCTGGATATGATAGATGACGAGGTGAGCTATCAATGGGCTGTGTGGTGGTTTTTGGTATTTTGTTTGAACCTTTTCTCTCTTTGCAGATGATTGAAAACTCAAACAATACAAGAGCGCTTCCTCTGCATTGGGGGTGTTCCTTGTGTTAACGTAGTTTCACTCTGCCCTTGTCTATGTCTCAGTTTAAAAGATATTCCTAGTTCAAGAGGACCTCCAGATCCCACCTCCAGAGTCCCGTGATGTGTCCCCATCACCATTACCTGACTGACCCAGTTCCCTCTGTTTCACCTCCTTTGCCTTCATCTCGGCTTACCCATCATCCCCTTTTCTGTTCTCTCTGCCCCGTCACTGAGGTAGCTTCTGTCTCTCCTCCCAGACCCATCATCGCCTCATCGCCTCTCAGCATAGTGGTTCTAGGAACCAACCTGCCCTTTGCACCATTAAAAGTAATACTCTGCATTGGACAGATCTGTAGATGTTCAGAACCTCAGTTTCTTCATTTATTAAAATAATTATGGATACCTCCTGCCCCACTGCCCTCATGGTTTGCTTGCTGCGCAAGTGAAATAATGGCGGTGAAATTTCCCCCTAAAAATATCTGAGGGTTCATTGCTCTCCTCTTCTAAGTGAAAGATGCCACAATACTTTTAAATGTGTTTTTACATATCTCTAATGTCTTAGCAGAGGAGAAATGCAGAGTGATGTATTGTCTATAGGGATTAAATGGCATATTTGTTTTCTGCATCTGATAATCTTTCCAAAGTGTTTTTATGTAAAAGCTTGCAACAGTAGAGTGGATTTGTCAATATTAAACTTCCTACATTGAAAATGCTGTTTTATTTAGGGGAGTTTCTAGGTTTCCAAGCATCTAAAAACATGTAGGTAATAAACATGTATGTGTGTTACATACACAACTAAAACCATTAGCTTATCATTCTATGGTTTAAAAATAAATATGGCTCTAGTAGGCAAGAAACTCCTTTGGATAGCGCAATATGCCATGCTGAGCCATAGCACTTCAGCCCTTTAACAACACTGCGTGACATTCCTACCTCAGATCCTTGATGACGGACAGTCTCCCAAGCACAGTCAGTGTCAGAATCGGGCCGTTCAGGAGTGGAGTGTGCAGCAGGTTTCTCACTGGCTCATGAGCCTAAATCTGGAGCAGTATGTATCTGAATTCAGTGCCCAAAACATCACTGGAGAGCAACTCCTGCAGTTGGATGGAAATAAACTGAAGGTAAAGAATTATATATGTCTGTGTTAGGTTACCAAGCATAATTTGTATTGCTCATAGCACCTAAAATGTTTTCGTTTAAATAAGAGCATTCTCCATATGGGAGAGGTAATTCTCATCAACCGTCAGCAGGAAGGACGGTGGATTGTTTGAGTAGTAAATGCAGGTTCAGAAAGTCATTAGGGGATCTAAAGAGTAGGCTGCCGAGTAGGAGAGGGAGGGACTCACTCCATTGCTTTCACCTAGCAACACATGGCCCATGTATTAACTCTACTTACTTCTATGTAGTATGAGTTTTAATAATGGCCAATGTGGACTCTTTCATCACATAAGAGTTAAAACCCAAATCCATGAACCTCCCCTTCTTTATTCGTGTATCCTCTCCATCCCGACTCGTCCCTGCACACCAGGGACCACTCCAAAACCGGGATGATGTTTTCCCCAGAACTTCCTTCCCCAAATATGTGCGGCAGTGTCTTCCCTCCCCCTCCATTGCTCTCTCATGTTCACCTGTCCAGTCCATCTCTTTAGAGGCTGAGGTGGCGCCCATCCCTGCGGAGAAAGGGCAAAAAGAGCTTACAGCCAACTTGCCACCCCTGACCTCAGCCCCTGCTGGGAGGACGGGCAGATGAGTATCTCGTGACAATCTTGAAAAGGTTAGAGATCAATGAATAGCCTGTAAATATGAAAGTCCATTGACAAGGCTGTCCCCTTTGGGGAGATGGATGCATCCCGCTGTTGATGCTGAAGGTCATGAAGCATTTAAAGTACTATGCAACCAACTCCCCATATTCTGAATTCCAAGCTAATTGAGCAACCCTCTTGTTATAATCAGGCTTCCTTTATAGGTCTGCCTACAGGGAGCGAATGGCTAGTCTGCTGACATGAGCATTCTGGTGCTAAATACACTTTGGGTCCTCACTGTCAATGAATACATTGGCAGAAAGGAAGCCATGTCGATTCTTCCTGCCCTTCCCGGAGCCCTCTGTGGCAGCAGGGGCCCACTCCTATCTTTTGCCTGTAAACGTCTACAACCTAAAGGTTGGAGAAGCAGAATTGTGACCTTTTTTCATTCATTCACCCATTAATTACCAATCTGGAAAGCATTCCTTAGCAAGGTTTGGGGCATACTGTGCTAGGGACTTGAAAGAACAAAAGAGCAAATAAAGCTTGTACATTTTTGGCAAATGTAATCAGCTCTTCTTTAGTTTTCACCTCAATTGTGTTTAAATTAATTTTTGAGTTAGAACATATTGCGATATCGGCCTCATCATAAGCAAAGAAGTCACTGGTTTTCAGATTCAGTTTGTTTATATTTCCTTCTTAAGGCTCTTGGAATGGCATCATCGCAGGACCGAGCAGTGGTCAAAAAAAAGCTCAAGGAAATGAAGGTGTCTCTAGAGAAGGCTCGGAAGGCTCAAGAGAAAATGGAAAAGCAGAGAGAAAAGCTGAGGAGGAAGGAACAAGAGCAGATGCAGAGGAAATCTAGAAAGACAGAAAAGATGGCAATAGAGGGTGCTGGGGAGCAGTAACACACCCTCTTCCAGGCGAAGAGGGTGCGCCAAGAGAGGGCCCACCTCTTCCTGCCCTGCTCTCCTCCGGGGGAATGAAGAAGAAACTGATGATGGGGGTAATGTGCTGTAGGCAGATTGGGGAACCTGGTGTCGAATACCTGCATTTTCTGTGATAATAGAATTCCTTTCATTTTAACCTACTTAAATAATCCCAAGCCACCTTTAGTTTCTTAACAAACCAAGGAGCTCATTTGTGAGAGCTGCAAATGTTTCCCTCTTCTCTGACTTACCAACATCTTGTGTTGTGTTGGGTGGGTGCGTGTGTCACTTGGAAAACCAGCATGACAGTGCCCAACAAGAGCATGACCCACCCTGGTGTTGTGAAACGGAGTGCCATGGATGTCCAGCATGGGGTCCTGACCCTGGGTGTTTGTGTATGTCTGCATGGCTTGAGCGCCCTCCTGCCATGAGGTCTGGGCTGCAGGATCCACTCCAAAGTGTGAGAAAGGTCCCCCTTATTTCTGTGTCTGGGCAGTGAGACAACCCCACTGTGGAAATGTGGGTGCTCTGCCCCAGAATCACTTCCCGTGGCAGAAGTTGAGCAAACTGTTCTGCTCGCTGGGCATCTGAAGGAGAGAAAAGAATTCTAGTATGTGTTCACCCCAGAAGGAAGCAAAAGCCTTAAGAATGTGGATGTGGTATTACCTTGGGATTCTGAGGATAATATTTATCTTCCAGATTTAGCCAAACAAAGGAAAAATCTGACATGAATGCAGCCATGGGATATTGGGATCTGTTGTTTACTTTGCTACTGCAGCATCTCAGTTTGTCAGCAACACTGACACACACAACAAAATTCCTTTCCCCAACAAATTGAACAGGAAATTGGTTTTTAAGGAAACCAACGTTTTCAGGTTTCCTCTCCCGGGGAACATTCTGGCTCGTCTGCAGCCCGACGATGACACAGTCGGGAACTCGTCACATATTTTCAACTCAAGATTTCCCAAATGGACTCGGCTAGTATTTTAACAAATGTACTTTTAAAAACAATAGAAATACCAGTTCGAGAAAACTTAGATTTGAGTAACATGCAACTAGAGAAGCAATTTGACTGAGCACACAGAATGTCCCCATAAAGGTGAGCTGTCAGTTATGTTTAGAGATGCTCTGAATGGTTTTTCTGAGCCATTCTCTCCCATTCTTTAGGGATCTTCATTTAAAGTTAAAGTTTATTTAAGATAGTACCCAGAATGCAGTCTAGCAGTGAGCTCATATTTTAAAGCCAGTATTAAGGTTTTCAACATTTCGTCAAACTAATTCAAATGCCAGGGACTAAGGCAGAAGGAGGAGAAACTATAACTCATCTTGAGAAATTTCAAATAATGGATCTTTTTGTTGATGTTGTTGTTTTGCTCCTTATGTTTATGTATCTGGTTCTGTTTGCTGCATTGGCCCTAAAACTGAGGTCACCCACTTTCCAAGGGACAGGTTCCAGAATAAGAGTTGAGGGCAGACAAATTCTTTGACAAGTATTTTACTTCCTTTTCTGCGTGGAGAGTCTCAGTCCATATGTTGCACTGGAAATGTTACATACACAAAGCTTGGGGGCACTTTTGGAGGTTACAGGTAACAGATCATGTAAAGGGCTCCAGCCCATGTAGCTCCATCTTTTATTTTGAACATTGTGTTTTGCTTGTTTTTGTTTTTTGCTTGTCTGAATATGGGAAATCTGGAATAATCTAAACTAGAAATTCACAATTCAGTTCTTTCCTGAAGGCCTGCCTCCTTTTTAGTGGCAGAGTATTGCCTGTTTGGCTTCAGTGCTTCTGTCACTAGCTATAGATCACTCGCTGTGTTTTACAGTTACCCGTCACTATGTATATTTTCTCTGTCTGTCTTCATTTTGGGGTATGATAATGAAGCCGCCATACTGGATATTCTATTCATATTTTGAGATGTGTGGTGCTTTGCTATTTATTAATACCATGAGAAACAAGGAACCACTATTACTGAACTACCAATTCCAGCAAACCTTTTCTAATACTAAAAGACTAAATTAGTCAAAATGTGGTAATACTAGTGCTTGCTATTGTACATTTTTGCCATCTTTGCATATCTTTGAAAAAAAAAGTGATCTAGATCACACTGGAAATTTCACTGTATTCATTTTAAGAATGAAAATGGAAGGATGATTATCTTAATGTTTACACTTTGGTAATATTTTGAAAATGGATGTAAATACTGGAAATGTCTGTAAGTGTCAGTCTCTGCACATAATTTATGATCTATTATATTGCGTTTTCTTAAAAGTCTTCAAATATTCTTAGTTTTCAGTTTATCTGTATACTTCCAATGTTTAGATTAATGACCAACTCACAATATTATTAATCACATTCTTTTTTTCAAATCATTTCATTTGTGTTATAACTATTTTGATTTTTTAACTTAAATTATAGTAATTTTAATCTGAATGAGTTATTTTTAACATTACTACTTAAAACTGCTGAAATTATAAGAGGCACTTGATTTGATTGTCCAGAAAAGGATAAAATGTAACCGACTGGTGAAAGGTCATGAAAACAGTGAAGGGCCTCAGGACTTGGGAGCATTTTGTTTTCCTACTTTTTTTTTTTTTTTATCAACTCTAGTGCATGATGCCTAAGTGAGGTACCAGTGCCGTACACAATTCCTGCTCTAATGCTAGTGGTTTTCAGTGTCCATGCAATTTAACACAGAATTGTTGCTTCATGAACCTTTAAGACTTTGCAGTTTTTTCTTTATCAGAAAATGAACAAAAAGGGAATATCTGGTTCTATTCTCTAAACGACGGCTCTATTTGACTCTGACAATAGCCAAAAGTGTTGGGGGTATAGGTAATGCTTTGGGGAGGGCAAGTGGTGTGTGGTGAGGAGTGTCTGGGTCAGGGTTTTCCATTGAAGGACTTTAGTTTTGTAACAGAATTACTTTCTTTAAGACTGTCCCCCTTAGAGTAACTCACAGTTCATGTAATAGTTTTCTCATTCTCATTCATATTCTCTCTCTATCCCTCTCTTTCTTCCTAAATTAGAAGTTAACTTCAGAGTGATGTTAGGTCAGAAACCAACTTTTGCCCCTTCTAGCAGACTGATGAAGTCCACCTCTAGTTTTTTGACAATAAAGCTATTCTATGCTGTCTTTCTTTAGCTGGGGCTTGATGAATTTCCTACCCTTAACGTCACATAAGCATTTTTAACTCCAGCGCTAATGCCAACCTCAGCTTTTAAGAGGGAGACAATGGGAACACCTACCTGGTGCTCCTGTTATCAAAGTGGCAAGAGGAAGAGTGAGGAACCAAATTAACCCTTGCCACTGCCTGTTATTCTGCTGTCATCTCTAGTCTGAAATCTTAAAATGTCCAAGGCCCAAGCTTCAAATATAATCACAGATTGTTTGACTTTAGTTAGCCCTATGGTTTTTGCTGAAGACAAATAATTCTCATCTAGGTTCTTTATGCCATTGGATTAACATGTGCTTTCAAATACATTTTAAAAGGTAAATTTTGCATTTATATGGATATTCTGATTTATTTATAAAGTGTTAAAGGTTATGTAGACCAAGCCTAAAGAGAGAAAACCATGCGTTTAACAATGGGATTTAAGAAGATTCTAAAGGGAGGTGTCTTAACAATTTTAAAGAAGCAACTACACTTTGAATGTGTGGTAGCACCCTCGTGACACTGAGGTACTTAAGAATTACCAAAGCCCATCGGTAACTGAAGGCACTGTCCCAAGAGCTGCAGATGAGGGGCACTTCCCTTTGAGAGACAGCGGCACCAGGGTTCATGTCACCTACGTGAGTCCTGAGTGGCTTCTGAATGTTCAAATGTGCTTTAATCAAGGATCTACCCGTAAATGATTCTGAAGCTAAACCTTGAAGGATGAGGGAAGTAAAATGTCCATATTTTCTGCTAGAATTGTTTTCATTATGATGATGGGCTGGAAAGTAAATTTCTAAAGAAAACAGGGTTGTAAGAAATATGAATATGGTTGCTGCAATTCACTCCTGAAAAACAACCGTGGTCTGCAGGCAGATTTTATTTATGTTTTTCTTAGTTATTTAAAGTCTCAGGAAACTGAATCTTGGTCCAAAACACTGGGGGGGGAAAATAACACCAGTAGTACACCAGTCACATTTGCATAACAAAAAAGTAGGAGTATAGAACAGACCCAACCAAGAAGTCAGAGGGCAAAGAAGAAGCCTAAAGGATGCATGTCCCCTGGGAAACGAAAGCCTCAAGTTCTCCCCAAGGGTGAACAGAGGAGCCTTACACGATGCGTTGAGGGAATGATTGTTACTTGAAGGCTCACGTACATACGTGTGTGGACCAAGTACAGCACGTGACCCACTTCCAAATCTACAGAGTGGGAAGGCAAGAACATGCTGATTTCCCATCCTTGGCCCTACCCCAGTCTTTAGCGCTAAAGATTCAAGAGTGAATAAGAGGCAAGGGATAAGGGAACAAGAGGCAACTTCTCAACACTGTGCATGCCACTTGTGTCGCTATACAGACTACATACGTGTGAATATCTCTCCCACCTTGCACACACATACCACAATGACATGGCATTCAACAAACAGATACTGTCTTTGGAACGTGGTGTTGTCAGTGAGAACCCCCAGCAGTAATCATCGCCTTATTGCCACTGTTTGTGTTGTGTATACATTGAATGGCTCATAAGCTTTTAAAAGATTTTTTTAATGTATTCTACTAAATGCACTTAATCCTTCTATATGTCTATATATTTTGGTAAAATTGATTTATTAGAAACTTGGTATTTTAGTAAGATAAAGTTTCCTCACATGTTTGGTTAATGCTTTGATGTCGAAATTGCACATGCTGAGCTGAAACTCAGAAATTTATGCAGCTTCAGGCATTTTTCAACTGCGAACTGCAGTGTCCTTTGCTAAAAATCGCACTGTGTGTTCTTGCGCACTTGCTCATGCTCGAATATGACATTTTTGGTCGCTGTGATGCATAAGCACTAACTGCTGGCTCTCTGACGGCAGCCTTGTCATCCCAGGACCATTACTCCCTCTTTTGCTGAGTCATGGCCCGGTTGGGTCATTGCCAAATGGACGTGAGTGTGAGCATGTTGTTGGAAGGTGTATACTTCTAGTTCTCTGGCTGTTTTATGGACACACCCAGGTTCTCTGTTAAGGATTTCATCTTTCGTCTGTGAAAGAACAATGGGCCAAAGATAGTTAAATTACATTAAAAAGTGGGAATCAGGAAGCACTCCGGCTAGAAAACACCTCCCAACAACATCAGACTTCGTTAGTGCTTAGTGAAATCTCTTAAATATTTATGTGTATGTTTTCCTTAATATTATTTATGGTCATCACTACTGCTTTTGTATTTTTTAATGGTGTTACAATGGAACCACAAGTACACGTGCTGCATATGACTAACAAACTGGCCGGCTGAAAATAAAAAGAGAGAATGAATTCTGTCCCATTGTAAGAAGTTGGTTTATTTTAATCTTTCTTTATATAAAGGAAAAAAGTTGTTTGAAAGTCATTTTAAGTCCAATAAATATGGATAGCATGTTATCTGAACCTTGATTTGTACCTTTCGGTGTCCAATTATTTGCATGGAAGAGACAATAGTGCCACGTCCGAATTGTTCTCTGTGCTTGGTTAATATGTATTTCTCTAGATTGTTCCATTTCAAATGACATTTTTTACTCTTTGGTTTTCAGAGGCATTCGAAGCAAGATATCCTTTGTTTTCTGACCAATCTAAAAATATGTGTGATTAAGTTTAATTTGTTAGTGTAAATAAATTTCTTGCCAATGAGTATTATTGTTGTTAGACAACGAATGCAATAAAAAGAGTAATACTGAGATCTGTTGACGTCATTGTTTTTCCTCTCCCATTTTCACCTTGACTGGATAAACCTGTATTAACTGTCAAAATGCATCTATCAATCAAGGGTAAAGTGCACATTTCCATAGAAATGAAGCTAAAAATACATTTTAGCCCTGCTGAAGTGTAAATGGGCAGCAGGAATTATGTTGAAAGCACAATTATGGAACTGGGCGTAAAGTTAAAGATCGAAGCTTCCACTAGAAGTTTCCTCACCCATCTCTTGGTTTCCATTGTGGCTTCAACCATCACAGTTTCTGATACCTGTCAGCCAGGAAAAGGCCGGTGACAAATCCGTAACCAGTTGGCCTCACACAGTCACAGAGCGTGGTGTGGAGAGCTAAGAATCAGACCATCCCAGAGTATGGGGCTTCTTTCAACAATTTTACTTCTAAAGCTTTAAATGGTGAGAAGATGAATATATCAAATGAAGGGTATTAATTTCTCTCTGTCACACATACATGCACTCCCTAATTTATCTGTGACTAAACCTTTGGCAGTGCAAAAAATTTAGATGAAAGCAACAGAATAAGTGAATTCAACTGTTTACCCTGGAGCATCTTAAGAAATTCCAAACCAAGGGGAAGCTTGTGTCCCTTTTTGAATGATCTTTCATGTAAGCTATGTTCAATTGGTGGATAGCTTTCTCTTGGGTGAGGGGGCTAGCCAGGGGACAGAATTTGCTTATTTTGTTAGAAACAAGAGAGCACAGACTGTGGTCATTTTATTGATATCAAGTGATTCTCTTTAAAGGAAATATGTGGTTGCCCAGCCGGCATGGGTCAGTGGTTGAGCGCCGACCTGTGAACCAGGAGGTCAGTTTGATTCCTGGTCAGGGCACATGCCCAGGTTGTGTGCTTGATCCCCAGTAGGGGGCGTGCAGGAGGCAGCCAATCAATGATTCTCATCATTGATGTTTCTATCCCTTCCTCTCTTGAATCAATACAATTATTTTTTTTAAATAAAGGAAATATGTAGCTTTTTTCAAACTAAGCACCGCAGCTATTGATCGTTTCCAAACAATATTCCAGCTTCGAGGGCTGTGAACAGCATCACAAACCAGCTCTCATAGGGCACATGGCGTCATGCCCATGGAAACGACTAAAAATAACTTTTATCCTGATGTGAGGAAAGTGTTTTTCGATCTAAACAAAATGTCCCTGTTTATTACTTTAAGTCAGTGGTCTTAAACCAGGAGCAGTTCTCAATTTATCAGCAAAACATCTCTCTCCAAATACCAGACCATCATCATGGCAAATGCCCTAGAGACACTTTCTAACATGACTGCCTTAAGGTTGCAAAGAAACAATTCATCCTGGAAGCCATACCTTAGAACAGACAAATAAAGGAGGACAGGTAACCTTTTCCTCAGCTTTCATAAGAAAATAATAGTCATCTTTTTTCTGAGTATGTCCCTCAGAAGATAGCCAGAGGTTGTTGATCATTTCTTCTTTTGTTTACTTTTCTATTATCTTCTTCTTAGCCTCTGTGGCAAGTTAGAGTAGGAAAAGAACCACCACCACCTTAATAACTGTTCTCTTGTGGGGACACATAGCTTTACCCGAATCAGTTACGGGTTTCGTTCTGTATCCAATCACTGATGTGAACAAACTTCTTCCTTTTACCAGGTGAAAGAAACTAAAATGTACAATGTGTGCTGAGATAAGAGACATCAGGTAATTTTCAAGTGTGACAACACTCCCAAGAATTTTAAGATTTTCCTGCATGCCTTTTGCTAGAGGAGAACTGAGTAAGCAAGAGTAGAAGGAAAGTTGAGGCATTTGAGTTTACATTTACCTAGAAAGTCATACGTAAAGGGGGAAACGTAAGTCTGATGTGCCATATGTCTAATGGCTTTGCTTCAGGAGAAGTGCCTAGAGTTGAAGGGTCATTTTTAGTGCACATCCCGTTCCCGGCATGTGAACTGGAGTCCCTGGGTGGCTTCTGGATTTCTGATGACCCATAAAGCCATCCTGCTCTCCTGTTTACTGAACAAGACTCAGCAAGGCAGCAATAAGTCACGTGCACTCAGAAAACCTATGTCGTACGGAAAGTACCTGTTAGGTCACATACTGTTACATGACCAAAATTTTAGCCATTTTATTGGAAAGGATTTTTACTGGTAAACAAGTATCCCAAGACCAATTTGATTTTGTACTTTCAAAAAACCTTACAATCATCTCTGTTCTCAGTAAAACAGCACTTTCGTCCCTAACCGTGGCCTAATTTAGGGTCAACGTTCATTGTTTAATGAGATCGCTGTGGTCCCTTCGAGGTGGCACGCCGTTGAAATGACGGGCTCACAGTTCCCATGGCATGGGTGCGTTTCGGCCTGTTAGAGCTTGCAGTAAAGAGCTTTGTGGAACACAGTGCCAATCAGCAATTTCCCCTTGTACACAGAGGCCACTGTACTTCCTTGCAACACTGTACCATTTTCTGCATAAACCACCTTGACTTTGGGTTCTTCTGTTAAAATGTTCTGGATTTGGATCACCTATCCAAGAAATAACAATTGGTTAATTTTGTTTAAAAGTCAATTAAAACATAACTTTAAATATGGGTCATTTCTCCAGAAGAAGCCTTTAGGTAAATCATATTTTGTTCCAAAATTACTCTCTATATAAGACGCCTGTTTCCTTATTGGCACAATAGCAGGTTCTGATCTTAAATAGAGGTAGTGACACAGGCCTACAGGGGTGAGGCAAGAAATGTAAATGAGTAGCACAGCTTGGGTGGGAAGCCTTAGGGAGCAGTAGTGACTGGTAAATTGTGGGGAGTGGCTGTTCATAATAGTAAAATTATTGCCATGCTGGCATTCAGGATAGTTTTTGTGTATTTTCAGATAAACTAGGAATCTGGATGTTTACACTTCATTCTTGGTTTTTAAATGCTGGCAATAAAAAAAAAAGAACATATCTCTGTACCACACTTATCCATCCCTCTTAACTTAAGTTCCCAACTATAAGATCTTGTAAGTTCAGTTTCCTTCATTTAGTTGAGCAGAAATATGATGGTATCATTAGCAACGATGTAGTAGCATGTTAGACTGCTAAATGGCCAATATTTGACCATTTGGGCTGATAAATGACAATTTCAGACTATTCACCCTCCTATAAAGAACACATGGTGAGTGTGGAGCCCGGGGCTGTGTTTTGGATGTTCTAGTCACCATTGGTTTCTCATCTGTAGAATGAGATGAATGGGACTAGGTTAAGTTCCCTTTCAACTCTTTCTAGGGTAAAATACAATGACCTGAAGAAAGGATACCTACATGCAAAAACACCAAATATGGCAGACCAGGAACCCAGTGTCTAGATAGAAAAGGGTCAATGGAGCATTTAAAAGGACCTCTTTAAAACAACTGGCACCAAAAACAGATGTTTTAGAAAATTGCCGTAGTGTTGAAGTGTAGTAGTTACTGGGAGATAGTTTATGGTGCACCTTGGCTTAAGTAATTAAACCTCTTTTAATAAAACCAAATTAATCTTTCATAGGGCAGTGTATTAGATAATGGACTGTTATGCCTTTTTGCTATGTATGTTTGAACAGATCCATCATTAGAAAGGAAGTATTTTTTCCAGAACAGCAAACCAAGTCCATGCAATAGCAAATGACCCAAGTTCACCAAATGAGCTAACAAGCAAGAACAAATTAGAATCTAACATGCTGAGTTCCAGTGACCACACCACAGCATACATTTCTTCAAGTCTATTAAACATACCAGCCCTAGGTGTTTTGGCTCAGTGGATAGAACATCAGCCTGGGGACTGAAGGGTTCCGGGTTCGATTCCAGTCAAGGGCACATGCCTGGGTTGTGAGCTCGATCCCCAGTAGGGGGCGTGCAGGAGGCAACCGATCAATGATTCTCTCTCATCATTGATGTTTCTATCTCTCTCCCTCTCCCTTCCTGTCTGAAATCAATAAAGACATTAAATAAATAAACATACCGTAGGGAATCCTACTACCTAAGAATGAGCAAAAGGTACAAGGGATTGCATTTGAACACAATCACAATTATCCTATAAACCTAAAAATAAAAGGTATGAAGGGCCATAATGTAATTGGAAATACACATTTGGGTGTGTGTGTGTGTGTGTGTGTGTGTGTGTGTGTGTGTGTTAATCCAAGACACAGGCTATAAAATATTTTTTTTTCCTGGTGGGGTAGCTTTAAAAAGAATACAGAGCAGTAGACCAATTCAAAAATATAACCTATAGTTGATGTAAATAGCAAGTATAATTAATACATACTGAAAACTCACACTAGCAAGTCATAGTAAACATGAAAATGCCTGTGGCCAAATGAGTTCCACATTCTTACATGACCAAATAGTTCACTGATTTAAGACCACGGACACAAATAGGGTTTTGGGGTAGTAAAACTGAGGTGGAAGGAAAGTATTTTAGTCCAAAATAATTCTAGCTAGTGATATACATTACCAACGGCAGGGAAGGTAGGCGTTGCCCATTGGTGTTTTAGGACGGGTCCCTGGTGTCAGCTTGGGCACATACCGAAGGGGGAGTTGAATAGGAAGGCAGGTAACAAATGATGAGGCCATGGCAATGTGACAATATATATATATATATATATATATATATATATATATATATATATATATATATATATATACCACTGTGAATTCTCAAGTTGGAGAAACTCACTATTAAAATTAAGATATGGATCCTAATCCAGCCCCCGGGTCCACTCTCTACTCTGCTCAGATGGACAAAGACTGACTTAGAGGGCTCTCTTGCCCTCCAACTCCCAGTTAGGATTGACCAAGGGGCTTTGGGGTTTGGGAGGTCTGAGGCGGAGGCAGGGCACGTGTTCTCCAGGCTTTCTTCCTCCCTGTGCTGGTTCGCTGCATCCCTCAACCCGAGGCCAGGTTCCGCTCAGAAGACCTTCACACACAGTTCTCTCCTTGTCTGGCTTCTCTCAGAATTCCCTGCCCCCTAGCTAGCCCTGGGGTTCTGCATTATCCCCTGTTGATTTCCCTACACTCTGCCCACGGCTGTGTACATGGTGTCCTTATGCAATTCCCTCAGATTACCCAATTTACGTGCACCATCTGTCTCCTGCCTAGACTCTGCCTAAAATGCCTCCCCAAGTCAAAGTCCTTTTTCTAGCTGATCATTTGGACCAGTTATCCATGTCCTCCCCGCCCTTTTTATTTGCCCATATAATTGAGAATTATGTTTTCAACTAGAGAACATCTGGGAATAAAATCGCTGATGTAATTCACTTTTCAAACTAACCTCTGATCCGGGAATGTGCTCCGGGTCGTAGAAGAAGATTCTCATGCCATTGGGGTGGCACCCAATCCAGAGGTCCCCTGTCACAGGGTCCACGGATATGTTATCCACGAGTGTGTTAAGGGTCAGGGACTTCCAGATTAAAAACAAGGAGAAAAGGAGAGAAAAAACATTGAGAGATGATTGAGCAGTATGTCAGGGAAAGCTACTGTCTTGTCCTCGGTCACCACTGTTGGTTCCAGGGACACAGCAGTTCTGCCCCTTTCAATAGCGCCCAGGGAATTCCATCAGCTTCCAGGACAGATGAGGGAGCGGGGAATACAGAAAGCCAACAAAGGCTATGAAAATTTAAATAAAATCATGTGGACTTAACATCTGCACGTGACCCTAAAACTGAAGGGGAAAACATGTTTGAAGTGCAGCATAGAACAGTTCATTTCTGAAACGGCATGTACAGATGATACTTTGATAAGCATTTAGAAAACAACCAGGAAGTATAGGTTCCTCTCTCATGAGAATGTCAATGAAATGTAGGCTCTTCTTTAATGGCTAATCGTAGGCTGTGAAGCCAGAGGACAAATGATCACTCTGGGTCTAATTTTTGCGTTGGAATTGGGAAGAAGTTTCTTCTTTAGTCTCCTGGTATTATCCAACTCCCTGCTCTTCTGCTGTTTATTTTCTAAATATAAGTTGCAAGCATGTGATGACTGCACAGATTGCTGTCGAGGCTTTGCACCAGGATCATAAATAATACCAACGATTCTTAATTCCTCCATTCATCATCTTGGCTGCCTTCTACCGGGAAGAAATCACATCTATTTGTTTGCCTCTCACGCTCAGTTGGAGAAGCAATATCTACCGTGTACCTCCAACAGAGACCAGCATACCTCAGTGCCCAGAGACCCTGTAATAAGGGGCAGTAACACATTGCAAAGGCCAGAGCGTGGACAGGCAGCTGCGGGGAGCCAACCCGGGCCTGTGCTTCCTCCTCAAAATGACAGCCATCCCCACATGTCCCTGAAGGAACTAGAGGGCTTGAGCATCGGGGCAGAGTCTCCCTTTCACCTTCCTGCAAAACCGTCGCTCATTCATACCCTGGAAACAGGCCAGGCTGGCCAAAGGAGGTGGCTGAGTGAGCATGCGCTGGTCAAAAGCAGCCACAGGCCTTCTTCACAGACCAAGCCCCAGCTATCACAGAGCCGTTCTACTCTGATCAGTTACTTTCTTTAAGTGAGGGAAATGTTTGTCTCAGGACTCCGCTATTATCTTTGGAAGGGGTAATAGCTAATCGGTGAATTCCATGGCAGATAAAAGCCTGTAGAATTGGGAGTCAGGGTGAGAGTGGGAGAAGGGCACTCAGAAGACTGGGGTCTCATTCATTCAACACACAACTCCGGAGCTCCCTCCACGTGCCCTGCAAGGAGAGAGTGGAGTCAGCAGCAGACCTGGTTCCTGCAGAGGGAATGCTGAGGGGCCCGTGGGGAGCCTGTGCTGGGCTCCTGCCATGCAGTCTGTGATTCCTAGTGGTACTAACGCACCGCAATGCACGCACATGCCACTTTGCACGCCTTTCTAAAGCCAACTGGAAAATGTGACATTCCTGGGTCAAGGAAACTTAATGAACTATTCTTTTGGAGGGAAATTGTATCCTTTGTCAACAAATATCCCATTTTTTTGATAATTGCAACTCATTGAAGTGGGACTAATTCATTGGCTGTCTTGATTTTTGGGGAGAGGAGGGATTATTTATATTGTAGTCAAATATGCATAATGTGAAATTTGTCTTTTAACGCAGTGGCATTAAATACATTCACAATGTCTTACAACCATCACCGCTATCCATTTCTGGAAACTTTCATCATCCCAAACAGAAGTTGTGCCCAATAGCTCCCCATTTCTCCCTCTCCCAGCCTTTGGTAACCTCGATTCTACTTTCTGTCTGTGAATTTGCTGAATCTCGGTACCTTATACAAGTGGGATCCTGCGCTATTTTCCCTTTTGTGTCTAGCTTATTTCACTTAACATAATATCTTCAAGGCTCATCCATATTGCAGCATGCATTAGTACTTCACTCCTTTAAGACGGAATAATATTTCACTGTATGCATGTACCAAACTTTGGCAGGACATAGACCTATCCACATCTCATTGAAAATTCCGAGATCAGTCTCAGCTATCTTATCAAATTTATTGGCACTCCAGGTATTAATTAACTGGTTTAATTAATGTGAATCTCCCAAAAGAAGAATAACATTCAGTTGCAAGGGTAGTCTTAACTGAGTTATGTCAGGAAACAGGCATGATCTGTTGCCCAATGTGGAAGCCAAACCTGAAATACGCCTTGCGCTCAATCTTGCCTTGGCAGCAGCCGTGCCTTTATCATTGTGCATTGAATGTATATTCGGATTGGGATCTACTCTTAGAAAATCCTTTAACTTCCAGTTGACAGAAGTAGGTATCGCTATAACCACAGTTTGTTTTTATTCCCTCAGCGAATATGAGTGTGTGAAATTCCATTTTACTTCAGCTAATACCAAACTAGCCCGGCCAATGACTTCTAATGTCAGACATAATGTTACATTTGATGGTGCTTCGGGGTAATTTTCTTGGAGTGAAGCCTCTCATGACAGTTCCTCAGATGTGCTGGTGGGAACGGTCACAGCGCCTGGTGACAGCGCTTCCTGCTTTGGGCAGTTATGGCGGGAGAGAGACGTCTTGCTTTTCAGGGGCAGGGATTACATGCATAATGTTCCCCTTTGCTCTTACTTTCTCTTTCCTCTCTCTTGTGTTTTTACTTCTTTTGACCCAAATCTCAAAACGGACCATGGTGGGGGTAGAAAATGGCCCCTGAAACGCCCAGCACCATCATACTAATTTAACAAGTGTTTGTTGAACGCCCAGTAGGTGGCGGGAACTCTTCCAGGAGCAAATGGGGGTGGGGGAATCTGTCCTTGTGGAGCTTATACCCTGGGGGAGAGGCAGCTAACAGAAGATAAATAAAATTTATTACTAATGCTAGAGGGAAAATAAAGTCTTCCGTGAGATAGGAAGTGTGTGTGTGTGTGTGTGTGTGTGTGTGTGTGTGTGGTTTAGAGGGAGCAGAGTTGTACATTAGACAGTTGGGGAGGTCTCACTGAGTGATATTCTGGTAAAATCTGAAATGCTATGAAGGAGAGAACCATGGAGGTTCTGGAGGAAGATCTCACGAGCAGAGGGGACAGTGCCCCATCCTGAGGCAGGGCCCTGCCAGGCAAGCTCCAGGAATATGAGGCAGGAGCAGAGGGACAAGGGTTGGCAACAAAGGCAGCAAGGTGATGGGCTGCTGGGGCACTGGATGGCCATTGCTAGTACTTGGGCTTTATAAATTTTGTGGAGATCTCTGTCATATTAAACACCAAGTTTAACTGCAGTGCTTCTCTTAGTTTGTCAACATAGGGGCGAACCCCAGTCTGCATGTCAGGGGGTAGTGGGTTCTCTCCAACAGGCTGCAGGAAGGCCCTTTGACAGTCAGCTCCTTGTTTTAGGCCAGAGAAAGTAACAGAGAAGACATGATGCTTGTTCTAGATCTGAGAGAAGTCTTAACGTCTTGACTATTCCATCAACATAGAAAGAAAAAAAAAGGAAGGGCAGAGGAAAGAAGAAAGGAGAGGAAGAGGAGGGAGAGGGATAGATAGAAAAAGGGAGAGAGGAGGGAAAGAGAGAGAGAGAGAGGAAGGGAAGGGAAGGGAAGGGAAGGGAAGGGAAGGGAAGGGAAGGGAAGGGAAGGGAAGGGAAGAGAAGAGAAGAGAAGAGAAGAGAAGAGAAGAGAAGAGAAGAGAAGAGAAGAGAAGAGAAGAGAAGAGAAGAGAAGAGAAGAGAAGAGAAGAGAAGAGAAGAGAAGAGAAAGGAAGGGAAGGGAAGGGAAGGAAAAGGAAGGGAAGGGAGAGGGAGAGGGAGAAAGGGAGGGAGGGAAAAAGGGAAGGAAGAAAGGACTAAGAAGACAATGCCAAGCTTAAAATTCATTAGAGTAGAAAAAAATCAAAGTTTCATAGGTGAGATGTGTGGTTGGCTGCTTCCAGCTCCATTGCCAAGTAAAAGTGAACAACAAATACATAAGATGCTGATGGCTCTTAATAAAGGAGTAAAAAATTGGTTCTCACCCACTCCAATTAGACAATCCTTTTGTCCTCACTTAATTTCACAAATCAATTAGAATCTAATTATCAATCTTCAAACGTAGAGTGTTAATATATCTTACCTTCAATGATGTTAAAGTCCAATTAGCATGCTTTTCATACACATGGATCTTATGAGCCAGAAGTTCAGATATATAGACATACCTTCAAAGAAGAAAGAGCTACATCAAAGCACTCGAAGTGATGCAATCCAAAAGATGACAGTGAAGTTGTGATAACTCTTCCTCGAGAAGAACTTGGCTTAGAGACTGGAACATGGAACCCCTCTCAATACTCATCAAATTCTGAAAGCACTAATGAGTTTACAGTGCACACAGGAGTTTTAATCCTGTGAAGTTATTTCTAAGGGTAGAAACCCAGTTGACCCTTATCAGTAGGGAAGGAACTTAGCCCTACACACCAGCTCTTACATCTGAGAGATAGAGCATTGCAGTGCTTCTCTTAGTTTGTCAACATAGGGGCGAACCCCAGCTTCTGCATGTCAGAGGATAGTGGGTTCTCCCCAACAGACTGCAGGAAGGCCCTTTGACAATCAGCTCCTGGTTTTAAGCCAGAGAAAGAAAGTATGAGAGAAGACAAGATGCTGGTCCTGGATCTGAGAGAAGTCTTCCTCCACTCCTACGCTGAGACTGGTTGGACCCCGTGGCTTTAGTATTTTGCACACAGTGCAACGCCACACTCATCATATAGGCCTGTGGTCAGTCTAAGCACAGTGATCTCGGGACAAAATAAGAAACGACTGTTTGATTATCTGCTATTTTTGGAGACCAGGAGACAATATGAATAATTGCAAAGCTGTTCATGTTGCTTTCTCTAAATATGTCACTGGCCTGGCCAATGTGGCTCGGTAGGTTAGAGTATCATCCCATACACTGAAAGGTTGGTGGTTCAATTCCCAGCCTGGGCACATACCTAGGTTGTGGGTTCAATTCCCAGCCCAGTAAGGGTGCATACAGGAGGCAACCAATTGATGTTTCTCTCACACATCTGTTTATCTCTCTTATGATCCCCCTGAAATTTGTGATGATACAAGATGAGGAAGGGAATAGATGGATAGAGACATCAGATATATATATTAGAGGCCCAGTGCATGAAATTCATGCATGGGTAGGGTCCCTAGGCCTGGCCAAGATCAGGGGCTTATCGGAGCCTTCTGGCTGCCAGCCAGGGCCTTCCTTCATTCCGTGTCTCCCCCTGATCGTCAGCCACATCATAGCAAGTGGTCGAACTCCTGGTTGGTTGAACTCCTGAGGGGACAATTTGCATATTAGGCTTTTATTATATATAATATATATATATATATCAGTGCTACCCAAAGTGTGGTCACCAGATTAATGCTGGTCTGTGCATTGTTTCAGGGCCACCACCAGCTAATAATGTAAATCAGCTACATCACTAAGCCCACTGCTGAGTTGGCTTTTTCTTCCCATCGTAACACTTTTTTGATGAAGGAAGCAGTACCTTGATTTACATTTTGGTGCAAGCTCTTTAACTTGTCAGAAACCAGCACTACTGGCATATATATATGCACATATACCTACGTACTGTTAATCTCATTATACACTAAAAAATCTTCCCTCAAAGCAAAGCTATTCAGTCATACTAAGTGATTGTCACAGTATTATTTAGTCGTTCTAAATATTGCAGTATTTTTTAGCAATACTAAACAATAATCACAGTAATATTTACTAATACTAAATGCTTATTCACCCTTTTGAAATGTACTTCCCCTACAAAAAGATTTTTTTAAGTATGTCTTCACAAAATAGGAAATTTTGATTTGATAACTTTTACCTTCTGAAAATTTGCTATTTTACATTTTTCTTAATTTCCTCTTACTAAGATAACATGTTAAAATGCATCACATAATTTAGAAAAAGAATATCTTCAAAAGGTATCTAATGAGAATATGGAGAAATGCATGACATTTTTAAAAGATTCCGTACTTGCCATCAGGTGAAATGTTGATTCCATTCGCAAAATCAAATCCGTCCGCCACCACTTTAACTTCATTTGGACTATAGTAAACCACATATGACCATGATAAACCCAAGTAGAACTCCCAGGATCTCAAGCAGGGGTCAACAAAATAGTGATCATTTGTGGCATAAAAGTGCTCGGGTCCCACAGCAACAATATCATTTAAACTGCAATTCAAACACACACATAGGACATATACAGATGAAGGGACTGTACATTACAGGGTTATGCACAGGCATTCGTTAATGTCTATTCCTAAGTCAAGATGTGGGATGGAGCCTTCACATGACCTGTTATGGAAGAGAATTAATATGAAATCAGCCCCACCTATACAATCCTCAAAGGCAACAATTACTCTAAGAAACCCTAAGAGGGCCCACATTTTTTCTCAGTGGTTAGAGCGTCAACCTGCGGACTGATGGGTCTTTGGTTCCATTCTGGTCAAGGGCACGTACCTTGGTTGCAGGCTTGATCCCAACCTTGATTGGGGTATGTGGGGGAGGCAACCAATGGATGTGCCTCTCTCACATCCATGTTTCTCTCTGTCTCTACCCCACCCTTCTGCTCTCTCTAAAAAATGTCCTCAGGTGAACAAAAAGAAAGAAAGAAAAGAAATGCTAAGAGGTGATTACAATGCAATATAAAAGTCCTATTTACTGTATCTTAATAGTGCTATGGTGTGTGTGTGTGTGTGTGTGTGTGTGTGTGTGTGTGTGTGTGTGTTTAGATACTAAAATCAGTAGACATTAAATTAGGCCAGGAATCATTCATTATCAGGGCAAAACTTATTTATGCTCATATAGCACTTATTCTCAGAGAGAACATCCAAGGCATCCTCAAACAAGAGAAAAAACAGTGGCAACACTGTAACTTGCATTTTAGTTAAAGCTCTGCTACTCTTGCTGTGTGACTTCAGGAAAATCAATCATCTCACAAAGTCAGGGCCTCAGTTTCCTTATCTGTAAAAGGAGGAAGAGATGGACTGATTTCTTTCCGCTTTACAGAGTCACTTCCAGCTTTAAGGTCTCATGATTCTAAACTGAGTAAAATGTCCGTGAACAAGGCTACTCAGAAATAGGATGCTATGGTGTGTTTCTTTTCCTTTCGGATTTTGATTCTCTCTATGTTACTGAAAATCTAAGATATATGAGTCTATTTCTCTGCTTTAATAGGTACAACAGCAAACACATAAGTGAGTCATTCTTTGCTGATTGAGGTGACAGAAGTTTCCTGGAGCTATTATCTGGGAGAGAATTATCTCTCCTCTATTGCGGAGGCCCTAATGGCCAGCACATCAGCGCTGACGTTGCTCTGGGCTCCTGGGCGAGTTAGATAAGTGCACAAAGCCTCAGTTTTCTCATCTGTAAAGAGAGGTTAAACGATTTTCCCAAAGTCATACAGCTCATTAGTATAAGACTAAGGGTCAGAATCTTAATTTGTGGAGTTGCCGTGGGAATTACAATGAACAATGCCTGGCGTGTGCTTTGCAAGGAGCCTGCCACTCACTAAACCCTCAATCAATGGCAGCCACTATCACTAAATGAGAAAAAAAAAAAAGAAAGGTCTAGAATTTAAGATTAGTCTGTACAGGCTTCAGGCATAAACCTGCAAGTTAGAGGCTTTCTCTCTCTCTCTTTTTTAAAAGGACATTTCCAAAATTAGTATGCTTTACAATCACTTGCTGATTTTCATGCAAAGGAGCAGAGGAGAATGGTTTCGAGCAATAGTTTTAACACTGGATGGCATCCCATCCATTTGAATCCTGACTTGCTTGCTATCGTCTGTGGGGTCACAGCATGTCACTGAACTCTGAGCCTCAGTTTTCACTCTATACCTTCAAAAGCTGCAGTAAGAAAAAATTGCAACAATGAATGCAAAGCCCTTGGCACCATGCCTAGTATATAATTAAATGACCAATAATGACCATTGTGTTCTTATTGATAATAACATGCTTAAATCAAAAATTAATGCTATAAACAATGACTAAATACAATGCGGAAAACATACAAGGGTAGTCCTTGGGTGGAGAGAGCAATGAATTGGGGCACTGGAGTTATTTTCAGTTTGGTTCGACATTGCCAAAGACCAATATTTTTGCAATTGGCCCAGAAAAAAAAATCCTGGGAAATTAGACAAATCTGAATCTCCAAGATGAGATGGTGAAACAAATAGGTTTTCACTATTTCATAGTGGCCCAGGTCACCAGCTCCAGAGTCAAGCTACCAGGATTAAAATCTCAGCTGTACCATTTACTGATGGCGGCGTCTGGGGCAAGTTAAATACTCCAGGCTGCAAGTATTTAAAATCCAAACTGGTAAAAGAATGAAACCTAAACAAGAAGGCATTTGTAAAAAGTTAATAAAATAACCTGTTTAAATTGGTTAATTGCAGCACCTAACATAGTTAAAGCTCATTATGTTACTCCTACTATATATACTTTTCCCTAATTTAGATCTTGGTATTTGGCACATTCTCAGTGTCCTCATTCTCTTTCTAAAACATATTTATGGAACGATTGTATGAATAAACTCTCCCATAAAAGCTCTTCTCTGAATTTCCACTCATCCCTGGGATGCAGAAGAAGACCTGGGCCATAGTTCCTCATCGGCCACTATGTGATTGATTGACCTTCATCCAGTGACTCAATTTCTCTCCAATCTGTTTCTTCACCTTCAACACCACCAGGTAAGAAAGGAGAGGAAAGGGCACTGGTAACACTGAGTGCAAATTATTTGCCAGGTGCTTGGCTAGGTACCTGCATGTAAGTAACAGGCGGTTTAGAAGAAATCTAGATTTACAAATACTGAGATAGTTGAATACTGCATGTAAGTCATTCAAATAGAGTTTGGGCTTCTAGAAAACCATAATGATAGAGGATAAAAATTGTTTGGGAAGCTAGTGTCAGATTATTATCCCAAATCCATCACTTGCCTCATGAATCAAATCCTAAGGTAAGCAAAGAAGTAGGGTTGATGGGGGTCCTTGCCTGTGTCCTTTTTCCATATGCTATGTGGTCCGGGAGCCCAGGATGGAGCTGAGTGTTACCACAGACCTGCAATTTCATCAATCATGTGCAACCTCACTGAAGTAGAGGCAGTGCAGGAAGGTCTTGGAGGCCTCTGCTTTCAGATCTGCTCTTAGGCATATGTTTCTAATTCATATAAACATCTAAGATTCCATTTTTCAAAAAACATAAAAATAAATAACAAAAATAAATACATTCAAGATGCAAAATTCATCTATGAAACTGGTTTGGGTTTGAAATACTAAGTCTGTTTTTGGCAAAGAGCAGAGGCCAGGAGTCATAAGCCAGTATCCAGCCTGCCTGGGAAAGGGGCCACAGGGAATGGATCTTCTCTGGGGGGCTTGGAGCCTCAAAAGTTTCTGCAGAACTGAACATTTGGAGGAGTCTGTGATAATTAGAAGGGAGGGGTGAAGAGCCATTATCCTCCTTATCCCCCAACCAAAAGGAAAAACTAAAAATGAATGAAAGGGAAATAGAAATAGATAAATTTCAGTACCTAGCTAGAAGTTCGTGTCTGATAGTTTTCAGATGCAAAAGTGATTTTTCTTCTTTTTGAAATTTAAACAGCTCAACGGTGGACTTAGCATCTGGATGGTTCACCACCAGCAGGTAGACGGTATTATCTGAGAAGAGATTAAAAACAAAAATCAAAACATTAACTGAGCTTTCAGCTGTCAGAACTATCTCCAAAAAGCAATTTCAACCCACCTCCAACTGGTACTTAGGGTGTCAGGCAGATGGACTATTTTCATCTCTTTGTAGAGAGAAGCATTTGCGATTGTTCCAAAGAGAAATGACTAAAGGAGGAACCAGTGACAGTCTCTGAAAACTCCAAACTCCACCAGGGGAAAAATAACCTTAAATTAAGAATGAGCGGTGCTTGATACTAAAACTCCAAAGAGCTTGTTAAACTTTCTCTTGCAGATGGTCTCAGCGAGATGCAGAGTTGAGTTAAAAGAGGTGGGGAATACCAATATGAGAAGGTGTGTTCAGGTATAATTTAACAGTGAAAGATGATAAATTCCATAAAAAGAACACCTGCAAGATAGTGTCAAAGGGAAGCCACACTGTGAGTCCGTGTGACTTTGGGACATGAAAGACCCCGGTTTAAGTGGCCAAGAACGTGGCAAGTGAAATTAGATTATAGTCTTTGCCTTAAGAACCAGTAAATCTATGGAAACCTTTGACATGACCAAGTAGGTTTTTAAAGGAAAACAATGGAAAATTTAGTAGGTTGAACTGAACAGACTGGAGCAGAGAGGCCAGCTAGGGGGTTCTTCATTCCACAAACAAGTATTTATTTTAGTTGGTGTTAAGTGATACAAAGAAAATAAAATGGAATAAAGGGATGGAGTGTAATGAAGTTTTCTTCATGGGAGTGAAGGAAGCTCTCTCAGATGAGTAATATTAAAGCAGAGACCTAACTGAAATACAAGATGAAACCATATGACTATCTGGTGAAAGAGTATTCCAGGCTGAGGGAAGAGAGTGTGCAAAGGGCCTGAGGCAGGAGCTTCCTTGGCACATTCGCTTAATGGTGAGGTTGTGCTTGCAGTACACTGACTGACAGAGAGAGTGGGAGGGCTGAAGCCATAGAGGTAGGGAGCCAAGGTTAGTCTGGCTAGATCTCAGGGTAAGGATCCAGGTTTTACTCATGGGGGATTTGAACCAAAGAGTAACATGACCTGAGGCTGCAGCAGCAATCCAGGCATGTGGAGAAAAGGGACTGGGCCAGGAGGAAAGGTAGGAAAGGATATGAGAGGCATCTGACTGGAAATATCAGAAGTCCTAGGAATGGGGAAGTCAGAAAGCAAACATAAGTAAGGATTAAAACCCAGATTAATATTTTGCATAGCAAACTCGGCCTTTAGAAATTTGTCCTAAGGAAATGTTCACAGAAGATAAATGCAGAAGAATATTTATTTTAGCATTGTTTGCAATGAGCATAGAGTTAGATACAGACCAAATAGCCACAGCCATTGCAAAGTAGCTCTAAATCAGTGGTTCTCAACCTTGGCTGCACATTAGAATCACCTGGGAATCTTTTTAAAATCCTGATTTCTGGGCCTCATCCTCCGGAAATTCTGTTTCTTTGTTATGGGGTGGGGCAACAACATTAGTAACAAAGAAACAGAATTTCCGGAGGATGAGGCCCAGAAATCAGGATTTTAAAAAGATTCCCAGGTGATTCTAATGTGCAGCCAAGGTTGAGAACCACTGCTCTAAATGCACTGTCATCGAAAGGAGCACAGTGTTTAATGCAAAAGTGACTTATAGAAGGGTTTGTGTAGTATTTCCCCATCCTATATAATAAAAGAGAAACATGGTAATTAGCCGTACATCTGCTACCCTTCCCATTGGCTAATCAGGGCGATATGCAAATTAACTGCCAGCCAAGATGGAGACCGGCAGCCAGGCAACTTGAAGCTAACATGAGGCTTGCTTGCTTCAGTGAAGGAGGAAACCAACGTTCCCCACCTGCCTTGCCGGCCTCTGAGCTTGCAGTTTGAAACATTGTTACAAATATAGAAGCTAAACAAAACCCCAGAAACCTGCTTTCAGACAGCTGGGATCTCAGAGCTGGAGTTGATACAGTGTTTCGATTATAGAACCCAAACAAACCAGATACCTGCTTTCAGCAGCAGAGGCCTCAGAGCTGGATCCAGAGCTAAAGCTGGCCCAGAATAAAAAAAAGGAAAGAAAAAAAGGAGCGGTTGGGAGCTTCAGTCACCCGCCAGCCTGAAAACAGCCCTCAGCCCCTCACCCAGACTGGCCAGGCACCCCAGTGGGGATCCCCACCCTGAAGGGTGTGTGACCAGCTGCAAACAGCCATCATCCCCTCACCCAGGCTGGCCAGGCACCCCAGTGGGGATCCCCACCCTGATCCAGGACACCCTTCAGGGCAAACCAGCTGGCCCCCACCCGTGCACCAGGCCTCTATCCTATATAGTAAAAGGGTAATGTGCCTTCCGGCACCAGGATCAGCATGACAGGGGGCAGCGCCCAAACCCCCTGATTGCCCTGTGGCTCTGTGTGTGACAGGGGGCGGGGCCACAACCTCCCTATCCGCCCTGCTCTGTTGGTGACAGGGGAAGGCGCCCCAACCCCCTGATCAGCCCTGCTCTGTGCCTGATAAGGGGGAGCTCCCCAACCCCCTGATCGGCCCTGCTTTGTGGGTGATAGAGGGCGGCGCCCCAACCCCCCCCCCCCCACCCCATGGGCCCTGCTCTGTGTGTGACAGGGTAGAGCCATAACCTCCCCATTGGCCCTGCCCTGAGTGTAACAGTCGCATCGCCCCAACCCCCTGATCGGCCCTACTCCATGGGTGATAGAGGGCGGCGCCCCAACCCCCTGATCCACCCTGCTCTGTGTGTGACAGGGGGCAGTGCCCCAACTCCCCTATCGGCCCTACTCTGTGAGTGCCAAGGGGGAGCTCCTCAACCCCCTGATTGGCCCTGCTCTGTGTATGACAAGGGGGAGCTCTCCAACCCCCTGATGGCCCCTGCTCTGTGCGTGACAGGGTACGGAGCCCCAACCCCCCTGATGGGCCCTGCTCTGTGAGTGACAGGGGGTAGCGCCCCAACCCCCTGATTGGCCCTGCTCTGTGCGTGACAGGGGGTGGCACCGCAACCTCCCCATCGACCCTGCCTTGAGTGTGACAGGGGGCAGTGCCCCAACCCCCCAATTGGCCCTACCCTGAGCATGACTGAAGGTGGCATCGCAACCT
Organism: Myotis daubentonii; assembly: GCF_963259705.1. Taxonomy (NCBI): domain Eukaryota; kingdom Metazoa; phylum Chordata; class Mammalia; order Chiroptera; family Vespertilionidae; genus Myotis; species Myotis daubentonii. Next base: position 49,479,028 of record NC_081849.1, read on the forward strand.
CCTGATCCACCCTGCTCTGTGCATGACAGGGGACGGCGCCCCAACTCCCCAGTTGGCCCTGCTCTGAGCCCGACCAGGGGCTGGACCTAGGGATTGGGCCTGCCCTCTGCCACCCAGGAGCAGGCCTAAGCCAGCAGGTCGTTATCTCCCGAGGGGTCCCAGACTGTGAGAGGGCACAGGCCGGGCTGAGGGACCCCCCTCCCCCCGAGTGCACAAATTTTTGTGCACCGGGCCTCTAGTCCTATATAATAAAAGGCTAATATGCAAATTAACCGAACCATGAAATGACCAGTCAGTATGATGGACACTGACCACTAGAGGGCAGATGCTGCCCCCCTGATGGTCAATGCGCTCCCATAGGGGAGCGCTGCTCATCCAGAAGCTGGGCTCACAGCAGTGGCAGGAGCCTCTCCTGCCTCCATGGCATCTCTAAGGATGTCCCCTGAGGGTTCCCAGACTATGAGAGGGCGCAGGTTGGGCTGAGAGATCCCCCCTCCCCTGAGTGTATAATTTTTGTACACCGGACCTCTAGTTTTTATTTAAAAGGATGAACACACAACCCTAGCTGGTTTGGCTCAATGGATAGAGTGTCATGCTGGGGACTGAAGGGTCCCAGGTTCAATTCTGGTCAAGTGCACATGTCCGGGTTGCAAGCTCAATCCTCAGTAAGGGGCATGCAGGAAGCAGCCGATCAATAATTCTCTCTCATCATTGATGTTTCTATCTTTCTGTCCCTCTCCCTTCCTCTATGAAATCAATAAAAATATATTTAAAAATAAAAATAAATGAGAATACACACACCAAATACTATATTTCTTTGCACTTAAAATATTTTTTAAAAAAATATACTGTTGATAAATACATAGAGAGATCATTGAAAGGGAAAATATATGAAGGGAAGTCATATGGGATAAAAGTGATGAAGGGAAGGTCAGAAGATAGAAAATCATTTTGCAACATTTGAGTTTAAAGTGGCTACAGCAAAGTGGTTATACCAAATAGAAGTATCTAGTAAGGTGAAGGAATGGAACTGAAGAGCTGATTTTTAAAAAAAGAAAAAAAAGAATAGCCCGTTGGGGTGTTCTCCTAGAGAGAAGGCACAGTTTAGTTGTGACGTGGTTGAACTTTCTGACATGGAGAAAATAAAGAAGAGGCAAAAGAGCAGTCTTTCAGAAAATGCTCAGAGATTTCTAAAACAATGAGCAGGAGAGAAAACCTGCAGAGAGAAGCAAGTTACTTGAAGAAGCAAGTGGTAAACAGCATAAAATAAGGTGGAGGGAGGGAGGGAGGAAGGGGGGAGGAAGGAAGGAGATAGGAAAGGAGTGGAAGGAAAGGAAGGGAAGGGAGGACATGAAGGAAGAAAGAGGAGAAGAGTGGAAAGGGAGAGGGGTTTGTTAGTAAGGACTGAAGACTTTCAAAGCAGTGATTTTAGCCACCCCCAATGGGTAAAGTCTGGAATAAGGACTAAAGAAGGGATTGTGTGATGAGGAGGTAGAGGCTGTGGGTGTAGACATGGCCCTCAGACCTAGCCTTACATTTTTATCACCAGGAGAACTTTTCAGAGGTACTGCCTCCCAGTCTCCCCTCAGACGGACTGAGTCAGAATATTAGGGGCTGGGGCCTGGGCACCAGGCTGTTTAAAACTTCACCGGTGCTTCCGTGTGCAATTTGGGGTTAAGAATTAACGTAGAGACCAAGGCAATGGCTACACACACACACACACACACACACACACACACACACACACACACACGAAGAAATTGAATTGAAGACGTAAGGGATGGAGAGAGGGGCGGCAACATATTAACATGTGGAGACACAGTATGAAGACAAAACAGGAACCAGTGGACAGGGAGCCAAAGCTGACCACGGTGAGCTTCTGTCAGTGGATCTACAGGCTGCAGGTGCCTTATGTTAGACAATCTATTCCTGTACATGCCTGTAAAATGGTTTAAAATGGAAAACCCATCCTATTAGGGCTGACTACAGTAATTATAGGGATGTGAATGTTGGCAGTAGTTTTAAAAATTAGGTGCTTTAGGAAACTTAAATATTTTAACATTCTCAGGTATTGAAGTAGTTACCATACATTTATTTAATGTCGGGGGTAAGTTTAAAATGCATAATGAAAACATTACCCATGATTATACTTTAGTTTGCTGAAAAGAAATACTCATGGGTTAACTTTTTAAAATCTGGTTTTATTTCTAAGAAACATTACATATTGTTACCTTCATCTGTGAATGTGCTGATCCCATGCGGGTTAAATGAAGACATATTGAATTTACTTCCAGAGATCCTCAATTCTAACACTTCTGGATCTTCCTCATTCAGGTCCATCAAAAGTATTTTTCCAGGCTTATCGGGGTCAAAGCTCTTTATTCCAGGGTATTTTAATCCCTTGTAAATAATGAAGGAGAAAAACCAGGCCCATTACAAATGGTGATGGAGGTGGTAGATGGCCTGTGAGTTCACTCTGTCTGCTTCATGCAACAAGGTCACATGGGGAGCCCCTTGGGTGGTGTGTGCAATGGGCCCACGAGAGCTCTGCAGACCACATGCTCCATCAGGGAACCCCTCACCCCCAGGCACAGACCCATGATGAGCAGCGAAGTCATATGTGTCTCATATCACAGCTACCAACCTCTGAGAAAGATAAAAGATGGAAGAGCAGGCCACAGAGGCATTTACTAAAGGCGTTTAACAATATCAACAAGGACTACGGAGAGAACATTGTTTATGGTTTTCAGACCATCCCCTGCAGGTTCTTGAAAGCATCTAGGCACAGAGGTAAGGGGAAGTCTAGTGAGCCTTCCCTTCAGTGAGGACAATACAGCTCTTGCTTGTTTAGACAGTGGGGCCCTATATGAAATTTTGCTTAAAATCTGTATTCTGGTGCTTTGAAAAAGGTTTGCCGGAGACTGTTGTAGAGGCTGACAAGTCCTCCATCTTCTTAAGAGAAAACTAGACTAAATAAATTACAACCGGCAGCAAAGGGTCTTCAGCAGCTGGATGACTTGTATACCGTATCCTCTGAACTCCCTCAGCCAAGCCTCGATGGTCAACCCCTTTTGTTTGAGCTGTATGACTACCACAGTGATCTGTACGCACGTTTCCACAAACATGGTGGACTCTCTCTTCAAAGTCGGGAAATGATGGAATAACCTATCAGCAATTTTAAATTAAAGAACTTACTCTGAAAAGTACAAAAAGCTAAAAGTCTAATTGACATGTGAAGAGGTATAAAAGTAGTCTAGCTTAGCCAATATTTGAGGACACCATTTAAGTGCTTCGAGGGATAGACAGTTGAATGGGGAGCCACTGTCACTCGTTGGGCTCACAGACTGTTACAATGGAAGATAAGATAAAAGAAGAGTTCAGCGTGCACACCAGGATGCAAATGTGCATGGAACACATGTGGTCATAATTATAACACCAGCGTGAATGCATATACAGTTGGCTTTGGGAGCCATAGGGCTGCTCATTTCATTTGAAGTTAAGCATCGGTACAGAGAAGGCTTAAATGAAAGACTTAAGCTACTGGTTCTAGAAAAGGGTCGATTGAAACACTTACAGAGCTAATCAAAGCCAGTCCATTAGGAAGTATCTCCAAGTCTTCAGAGCCCGTTTCTGCCAGGAAAGGGAATAGATAACATATTGTTTCACACGCTTGCAGGAAGCTCGTGGTCCTTTTTTTTTTTTTTTTTTAACGCTCCTAACTTGAAAAGGGGGCAACATATTTAGCTCTCTTTCAGAGGGTCAAAATAAGTAATCCTTTCCTTTATTTGTCTAATTGACCAATGTGATTATATAAAAATTAAAAGACATTAATATAATTAAGTGTAATTAAAATTTACACTTAATATATTTGTTTTAAATTGATAGACTAGAAGTTTTTCCTCAGAGTCTGAAATCTCATCTAAAGTTCATGGAAATTCACAAAATGTGCAAAAGGTGCAATAATTTGAAAAATGCTTGCTGTTTATTTTAAAGACACAGAGTAAACTACCAATATATATTGATTCTTAAGAATTCCAAATCAAATAAACTCTTTGAAAAACACATTGGAAACATAAGCAAAATCTAATTGTGTCAGTTAAAATGGGAATATATTTTGTATGCAGAGTATACATTTACTATTAATTATAAATATCGGTAAAATATCACTAAGTCATACTTTAAATACGTGTACATTTTAAACATTTCAACCAGTCTAGAAACAAATGAGATCTTTTAGTTTTGTATTGATACTCTTAGTGGAGAGTTTGTTTTTCAAATATCTAGTAACATTTACTATCAATATTGTATTTGTTTTCTAGAAAAATATTGCACTATGAGATATCTGACCAAGCTTTACATGCTAACTGAATAAGTCATCTGGTCTAGCCTTTCTAACCTTAGGCAACTAACGTAAATAATTCTAAAAGGAAAAAGAGAACAAACAAACAAAACAGAAAACAACCTAAGTATGGATCTCAAACAAGCCGTCCACGAATAACAAAGCTGGTTGGTTGAAACCAGATGGGAACTCAAGTCTTGTGACGCTCCCTGTTGGTTGCCTACCAGCTGCTCTTCCCCTGCCCTTTTATGTTTGCTGACTGAGCCTGCCTCCTACACAGGAGGCCTGATAATTACTTTTCCAGCTTCCTTTGCAGCTAGGGCACCAGTCAGGTCGTTTAGCTCTGACTAATGAGATCCAAGGGGAAATCTGCTGAGAGCTTCTGGGGAAATTTTTCCTCCCTGATATTAAAGGAGAGAAGCAGGAGGAGAAGCCTTGTGGTAATTGCAAAGGTGTGGGAGGGCTTTCTAAAAATCGACCCTTTACTCACTGCTCTTTCTCCCTCTTCTATCTCTCCTCTGCCACTTCCTCAGGTTATATCATCATATAATCAAACATTCCATTGTTTTTGCTAAATGGACCAAACAAAAACAAATGATCAAAACACCACAGTCCACACCTTGGCAATGTGTTAGTGAAGGCCAAAGTAATTTATTTTAAATTACCTGATTTAATAGTACTCTTCTGGTTCACAGTTTAATTTTTGAACAAACTTTAACAGGTGTCCTAATTACATAAATGGCAAGATCATACTGCAAGTTCAAATAAGATACTTCCTTCTCTCACATACTTACCTATTCCTTTCACTAAATTACAGTTAGGAAGGTCTACTGGTTCTACTTCTCGAAAAGCTGTAAGTCGTTTTCGGGGGGGGGGGGGGGGGAGAAAAAAGGGAATAAAATATACATAAAACTATTCAGAAATTACAACTAAGTTGCAAAGGTAAGTAGCCAATAAATTTTTCCTCAACTGTACTTTGCCTTGGTTTCAACACCAGGGTTTTTGGTCCTCGGAACTTGAGCAATTCTATGAGGCAGGGCCAGAGCCAGACACGTGGGGTTTCTCGGCACAACATGTAGCATTTATTAGGCTGAGGTAAGTAGATACACAAAGAAGACGCACAATGAGTATCCTCTCCCGGGCTCTGTGCACTCTGGCGGGAACAGGGACTACTTCATCAGCCCTGTAAGGAGGCCTATGTGGAAATTTGAATTAAATGAGCAACATGGTTCCGATTTATTTCATTGATGTTTTAGAGCTGCTGACAGATGGGCCTCCAGCCCGTCTGCCCAGTCTGACTCCAAAGTCGGGACTGGGCATCTGCTTTCAGGTGTGTGACTTGAAAAATGCAGGGGTGCTTAAAAGGATTTATAACTTCAGAAAATCATACCCCAGGCCAGCATATAAAGAGGCATATCACACAAACATACCCAACGGCAGTGTATTAAATCTGAGTTCACAAGCATCAAGGGGGACATTGGAGTGAAGGGCAAAGGGGAAAAGAACAGATGTGAGAAGGAAGTACCAGCAGGCTGCCTGAGTAGAGCAAAGCTATTGATGAGGCATTTGAAAGAAATGGACTAGAACATTAGCATCACCAAGATTTAAACAATAAACATTCTTTATAACTAATGATACAATATATTATCATAGCCATAGTGAGCAGCAACAATTATCTAAGAATCCTGGACATCTTATTTGGCTAAAGAAAGGACATCTTATTTGGCTAAAGAAATTATCAGTAATTACCTTACTCATAATTTAGTCTCACGGAAGGAGGAGGATGGGCTAGAGGGCAATGAACAATTTGGGTAAAATACCTACCAACCTGGTGCACAGTGATAGGGATTTGGGGGCAATTGATCTTTCATTATTCATTCAGAAAAAAAATGTAGCATGGCCCTACTACAATACCATTGGCTATCAATTTCACCTTCTAAGAGGGTCTGACCTAAAAGGCTAGGAGTGAGGTCCAGTAACTGCTTTGTTAAAGCACCAAGTTCGCCCTGATGTACAACCAAGGTAGAGAACCACCAGCCTGGCTGCCAGAGATCCAGAGAGGAGGAAGGCCTAGCCTGCAAGGAGCTGGTGGTTCCCTAAATGATGAACATAAACTTAGAAAGCAGACTTTAGCCTCGGCCAGTGTGGCTCAGTTGGTTGGGCATCGTCTCCATACACCAAAAGGTTGCTGGTTCCATCCCTGTCGGAACACATGCCTGGGTGGCAGGCTTGATCCCCAGTGCGGGGAGTACAGGAAGCAGCCATGATGTTTCTGCTGTTTCTCTCTTCACCCTTCCCATCTCTCTAAAAATCAATAAACTATTCTTTAAGAAAAGAAAGAAAGAAAGAGAGGATGAGAGGAAGAAAGATGAAAAGAAAGAAAGGAGGAAAGAAAGAAAGAAAGAAAGAAAGAAAGAAAGAAAGAAAGAAAGAAAGAAAGAAAGAAAGAAAGAAAGAAAGAACTTTAAAGGAAGGTAGGCATCTGCCCCAGGACATGAGAAACTAAAAGGCATTTCAAAAATGGGAATCTGACATACAATCACAAAAATTCATAATAGAGAAATAAAAAGGGGAAATGAGGGAACAGTGGCTTGAAAATTTTTAGACTGAAATCCACATTAGGAAAAGCATTTTGCATAGTAGAAACACACATCACACACATCCACATACCACACCCATCTGAAATAGGTTCACAAACGAATTCTTACCCTAATACATGTGCTAGGTACATCCTTAACTTTTCTATTTAATTCTATTTCATTTATTTGAAAATACTGGTCATAATCTGCTGCATGGATTTTGTGATCCACCATTTTTAAAAACGTTGGACTAGAGAAAGTTCAGTGAATATTCATACAATGCCCCAAGGAACTCAAAGCACTGGTACAAGATGTTAAGGGAGAAGATATAACCAAGGGCAGTACAAAGAGTGGCATGGAAGAGAACCAAGCATGTGAAATTGCTGAATGGGCCAAGTCTTGTGAAAAATGTCCAGGAGAGCCAAATTAGTTCTTCTTAGAGTCAAAACCAGACCAGAAGAGTGGGCATGCTGCCTGGCCCCTATTCTAATTCTAGCTTCTCTTTCATGGAAAATTATCTCAAACCTGGAAAACAGAATGATCACAGTCAAAACGAGTCCAGGGTAGGTAAGGAGGCATTAACTCAGCACTAAGTGGCTTTGAGTTCAAATCTGTGGCCAAAACAAATCATATCTCAACAGGAAAATCATTGCTACTAGACTTCAAGTATGTATACTCCCTCATTTAATCCACAAACAACTTGCCAAGGTATTACGTTCCCTATTTTACAGGTGACTACGATTAAGTGGCTTTCCAAAGCCGCAAAGTTATGAAGTGGCTGAACTGGGATTGGAGCTCAAGTATGAATGCAAAGCTCACATTCAGCCCTCTACCCAAGCAAACTTTACAGAGAACAGCGCTTAAAAGCTGTAGGAAACACCCGAGGACAACTCTGCCTTGTGTTGCTATAATCCTTCTCATATTTTTCTCTTCCTCAATGATTAGAAAATATCTTGTCAAGAGCTTGATTAAGTCCAAATGTTCCAGGTCTAAGGGATAAAGTGCAATGGCTGAGATGTGTCCCAGATTCATACCCCTCTGAATTCTGGCTGGAAATCACATATCCCCTGCTGTGAATTATTCTTTGCAAGGTGCTTGCTCTTACAAGAGAAAGTGAGGATCTTTAACTATGGATTAAGAAATTCAAACTGGAACTTTCCTTGGGGCCAGGCTCACCCTGATCAGTCTATTTTCTGCATACTCCTCACTCATTCATTCAATGATTCCCTATTGGGGCCTACTATGGGCCCACCGGCTATGCTTCATCCCAAGGGCTCGCTAGGCTCACCGGGCTGGGCGTGGTTAAGTACTGGGGGGGGGGGGGTGATTGAGTACTCGTGGTTTGTGATTAAGTAATTACGCTGAGGAGGATCTGGGAGCCGCCAGGTGCCCGCCCTCGGGGTGTTCCAAGAACCAGCTGGGCCAGAGCCTCCGCTCCTGCCCAGGGATGAAGCTGGCAGCCTGGGCTCCTCGCAGGCCCCCCCACGGCCAGGACCCCCCCCCCTCTGCTGCCAGGCTGCTGTGGCTGCCATGACAGGGGCACAGCGACCGCCTGAGCTCAATCCCGGATGGCCGTGACACCATTACCCCATTTTGCTTCCATTAAAAATGTCTGTGTATTTCCAACCCTCAGCAACCGGGCTTCCCAGCGGAGGCAGCCTGCGCCCTGGGCGAGGTCACCTCTGAGGAGACCAGGGGCTGCGACAAAGGGTTGTGAGCACAAGGGCTGAGGTTGGGGCCACACGAAGGCTCCGGGGTCTTCACGGCCGGGCAGGCCACCCACGGGACCCGGCTCAGAGGAGAGGGATGCCGGCCTGGGCGGGGAGGGGCCCTGGTGCTGAGATGGCGCCCCTAGGATCGCCCTGGCTCAGCCTGACTAGCTCACGCTGGCATCGGCCAAGCCCCCTGGGCCACCGCTCAGCCACCAAACAGGAGCAGACGAGCCGGCCTCAGCGGGTCTCCCGTGCTATGCGCCCCCTCCTCCTCCAGAGGGAGCCGGAGGGGAGGGGAGGGGAGGGAGGTGCGCGGTCCGGTCTCACCAGGTGCCTCCCAAAGCCGGTGCTGGGTGTTCGGGTGGATGTTGGACGAGAAGTCCGGATCGTTCTTCCAGGAACACACAGTCCAGTGGCTCTTCGTGGTTCCCAACAACAGGAATGCAACTGAAACTAACACCCATTTCTCCCCGAGATGAGCACACCACCCGCAGGCCAGAGGCACCGGGCTGGCTGGGAGCAGGTGCTGCACCCCGAGGTGGGTGTGGAAGCGGCAGGTAGGGAGACACAGGGACCTGGCCCGCAGCCCCAGCTCGGTAACTCGGTCACACCGGCCACCTGCACAGCGACCTACATACACCATGGCTCCCGGGGCAGAGCCCGCAGGGCAGAGGGTGGCAGGGCCTGGGTTATTGTGCCCGGGCTGCTGGGACACCAGCCAGCTCTGAGCCAGAGCGAGAGCCAGAGCGAGAGCGAGCTGCGTGCTGCTATGAAGGTCTTCAGAGCATGATGCCAAGTGAGAAGCAAAATACAGAACTGCAGGGGTGGGGGGAGGAATGTGTCAGCATGTGCTTTTATTGCATAAACAAACAAAAAATGATACAGCTGATGAGGGAACTGGGTGTGGCAGACATCTTTAAGATCCTGCTGAGCTTTGAACTTCAAGCTATCACCCGGCCGGCTGGTGTGGCTCAGTGGATTGAGCATCGATCTGTGAACCAAGAGGTCCCTGGTTTGATTCCCAGGCAGAGCACATGCCTGGGTTGTGGGCTCGATCCCCAGGAGGGGCGTGCAGGAGGCAGCCAATCAATGAGTCTCTCTCATCATTGCTGTTTCTAGCTCTGTCTCCCTCTCCCTTCCTCTCTGAAATCAATAAAATATATATATGGCTATCATCCAGCTCATCAAAAAGTTAAAGCCTCGGTAATAGCTTGAGATTCAGGTCAGTGTTTGCTGAGGGTTGGAAATACACAGACATCTTTTTGGTTTTTTGTTTTTTAAAAAATATATTTTTATTGACTTCAGAGAGGAAGGGAGAGGAAGAGATAGATAGAAACATCAATGATGAGAGAGAATCTTTGATTGGCTGCCTCCTGCATATCCCACACTGGGAATGGAGCCCACAGCCTGGGCATGTGCCCCAACTGGAAATCGAACTGTGACCTTCTGGTTCATAGATCAATGCTCAACCACTTAGCCATGCTGGCTGGGCCTCATTATAGTTTTGATTTGCAGTGCCTTAATGACCATCGATGTTGAGCATCTTTTCATGTGCGTATTGACTATTTATAAATCTTCTTTGGAGTGATGTCTATTTCTATCTTTTTCCCATTTAAAAATTGGGTTATTTATCCTTTTTTTTTGAGTTGTAAATTCTTTATGCATTCTGGATATAAGGCCTTATCAGATTAAATAATCTGCTAATATTTTCTCCCATGTGGGTTGTTTTTTCACTTTCTTGATAATATCCTTTGAGGCACAAAAAAATAATTTTGATGAAGCCCAATTTACCCATTTTTTTTTTCTTTTGTCACTTGTGCTTTTGGTATTATATCTAAGAAACCATTGTCTAATCTAAGGCCAGGAAGATTGACTCCTATGTTTTCTTCATATACTTTCATTTTTGCATTTAGGTCTTTGATAAGTTATTTAAAAAAATTTTTTTTCCTATTTATTTTTATAATGTTAATAGAAAATGAATGTCTTTTATTTTCTTAAATAAACCCAAAGATTTCTAAAGTGCCAGTTTATGGAAATCTTTTTCCTGGTGTTAGGGTAGCCTGTTGTAATTATTTGAATGCATCCTTTTTAACAGTAATATAACTAACTTCTTTTAGCATCCACTCAACTGAGCACATGTGTGTTTTTTAGGATGTGGAAAAGGGATATTACAGTGACCGAGATGCTGCAGATGCTGTTAAACAAATCCTGGAGGCCGTTGCTGTAAGTATGAAGTGACAGCTGTAGTGCAACTCCCGGTAATATCTTCCTTTTCTAGAATATTTTTTATTTTATCTTATTTTTTTAGTCTTTAATTTCTTTATTGGTTAAGGTATTACAAATGTGTCCTCATCCCCCCACTAACCCCCAACCCCCCCCCCCCCCTCATGCTCTCATCCCCCTGTTGTCCATGTCCATTGGTTTGGAGATCTCCTCCCCTTACCTCCACCCTCCCCTACTTTCCCTCTGGGGATTGATAGTCTGATCGCTGTTTCTCTGTCTTTGGATCTGTCCCTGTTCATCAGTCTATGTTGTTCTCTATATTCCACAAATGAGTGAGATCATGTGGTATTTATCTTTCTCAACTGGCTTATTTCACTTAGCATAATGCTCTCCAGTTCCATCCATGCTGCTGCAAATGGCAAGAGTTCCTTCTTTTTTACGACATCGTAGTATTCCATTGTGTAGATGTACCACAGTTTTTTAATCCACTCATCTGATGATGGGCACTTAGACTGTTTCCTAATCTTAGCTATGGTGAATGGAGCTGCTATGAACATAGGGGTGCATATAACCTTTCTGATTGGTGTTTCTGGTTTCTTGGGATATATTCCTAGAAGTGGGATCACTGGGTCAAATGGGAGTTCCATTTTTAGTTTTTTGAGGAAACTCCATACTGTTTTCCACAGTGGCTGCACCAGTCTGCATTCCCACCAGCAGTGCAGAGGGTTCCTTTTTCTCCACATCCTCTCCAACACTTGTTGTTTGTTGATTTGTTGATGATAGCCATTCTGACAGGTGTGAGATGGTACCTCATTGTTGTTTTGATTTGCATGTCTCGTATAATTAGTGATTTTGAGCATGTTTTCATATGTCTCCTGGCCTTCTGTATGTCCTCTTTCAAAAAGTGTCTATTTAGGTCCATTGCCCATTTTTTTGATTGGATTGTTTATCTTCCTTTTGTTAAGTTGCATGAGTTCCCTGTAAATGTTGGAGATTAAACCCTTATCAGATATGACATTGGCAAATATGTTTTCCCACACAGTGGGTTTTCTCGTTGTTTTGATGATGGTTTCTTTTGCTGTGCAGAAGCTTTCAATTTTGATGTAGTCCCATTTGTTTATTTTCTCTTTAGTTTCAAGTGCCCTAGGAGCTGTATCAGTGAAGAAATTGCTTCGGCATATGTCTGAGATTTTGTTGCCTTTGGATTCTTCTAGAATTTTTATGGTTTCCTGTTGTACATTTAAGTCCTTTATCCATTTTGAGTTTATTTTTGTGTATGGTGTGAGTTGGTGGTCTAGTTTCATCTTTTTGCATGTATCTGTCCAGTTTTCCCAACACCATTTATTGAAGAGATTATCTTGACTCCATTGTATGTTCTTGCCTCCTTTGTCAAATATTAATTGAGCATATTGGTTCGGGCCGATTTCTGGGCTCTCTATTCTATTCCATTGATCTATATGTCTGTTCTTGTGCCAGTACCAGGCAGTTTTGAGAACAGTGGCTTTGTAATACAACTTGATATCTGGTATTGAGATCTGACCTACTTTGTTCTTCTTTCTCAGGATTGCTGCAGCTATTCGGGGTCTTTTTTTATTCCAGATGAATTTTTGGAACGTTCGTTCTAGATCTGTGAAATATGCCATTAGTAATTTAATGGGGATTGCATTGAATCTATAGATTGCTTTGGGTAGTATGGACATTTTGATGATGTTGATTCTACCAATCCATGAACACGGTAAGTTCTTCCATCTGTCTATGTCTTCCTCTCTCTCTTTTTTTCAGTGTCCTGTAGTTTTTCGTATATAAGTCTTTTACCTCCTTAGTTAAGTTTATTCCTAGGTATCTTTTTTTTTGGGTGTGATGGTAAATGGGATTGCTTTTTTAGCCTCACTTTCTGTAAGTTCATGATTGGTGTAAAGAAATGCCATAGATTTCTTGGCATTCATTTTGTATCCTGCTACATGCCGAATTCATTTATTAAATCTAATAATTTTTTTGATGGAGTCTCTAGGGTATTGTATGTATAATATCATGTCGTCTGCAAATAAGGACAGTTTTACTTCTTCTTTTCCAATCTGGATGCCTTTTATTTCTTCTTCGTGTCTGATCGCAATGGCTAATACTTCCAGTACTATGTTGAACAGGAGTGGTGAGAGGGGGCATCCCTGTCTTGTTCCTGTTCTTAGAGGAAATGGTTTTAGTTTTTGCCCATTGATTATGATGTTGGCTGTGGGTTTGTCATATATGGCTTTTATTATGTTGAGGTATGATCCTTCTATTCCTACCTTGCTGAGAGTTTTTATCAAGAAAGGGTGTTGGATTTTGTCAAATGCTTTTTCTGCGTAATTGATATGACTATGTGATTTTTATCTCTCAATTTGTTTATGTGATGTATCACGTTTATTGATTTGTGGATATTGTACCATCCTTGCATCCCTGGGATAAATCCTACTTGGTCATGGTGTATGATGTTTCTGATGTATTGCTGGATCTGATTTGCTAGAATTTGTTGAGTATTTTGGCATCTATGTTCATGAGGGATATTGCAGGCATTTTTAATGGAAGCAAAATGGGGCAACAGCATCACGGCCATCCGGATTGAGCTCAGGCGAGGCAGGGCGGGCGCTGTGCCAGTGTCATGGCAGCCACAGCAGCCTGACGGCAGGGGTGGGGGCCTGGCCGTGGGGGGGCCTGTGAGGAGCCCAGGCTGCCAGCGTCATCCCTGGGCAGGAGTGGAGGCTCTGGCCCAGCTGGTTCTGTGAATACCCTGAGGACGGGCACCTGGTGGCTCCCAGAGCCTCCTCAAGGTAATTACTTAATCACATCCCTGCCAATGAGCCTTGGGAGCAGTGGGTGAGCCTAAGCCGGGTCTGTACCCAAGCCTTTAATGCTGAAGCTAACCCCCTTTTATCTTGTTCTGTCAACAGTGGAGATAGAAGTAACTTTCCTAACTTAAATAACCATCCTGGAACATAGTTCTGAGGTTACTCTTTAGCTTTCTCATCTCTTCCCCCTCTCCTCCCCATCTCCTCCCCCTCTCCTCCCTCTCTCCTCCCCATCTCCTCCCCCTCTCCTCCCTCTCTCCTCCCCATCTCCTCCCCATCTCCTCTCCCTTTCCTCCCAGTGTACAATCTTTAAGCAGTGTACTTCTGACTTTGAGACATAAGCAACAATTTCTATGTTTTTAAGTTTTTATTTATTGATTTTAGATAGAGAGAAAAAGGGGTAGATAGAGAGGGAGAGACTTTGATGCTCCACCTATCCATGCACTCATTGGTTGATTCTTGTTTGTGCCAAGACCAGGGAGCCAACCCACAACCCTGGTGCATCAGGACTATGCTCCAGCCACAATCAATGGTCAGGGTCAGTAACAATTTCTTTATCATTCAGAAAGACAAACATATTTCTGCCCCTAGCAAAAAGTTGGTTAGATAAAAATCAAAGATTATTTTGTGAATCAGGAAAAAAGAAGTCAACATTTTTAAGTCTATTGAAAATAAACTTGATTTTTATGTTGAACTAGATCAATATAAACATACTGGAGGCCTACTGCATGGATTCGTGTACCAGTGGGGTCCCTCGGCCTGGCCTGTGCCCTCTTGCAATCTAGGACCCATCGGGGGATGTCGGGTAGTCAGTTTCAGCCCAATTCCTGGAGGCCCAATCCAGAGAGGAGGGAACCCGATCCTGTGCGTTGAGCACCTGTCCCTTGGTGGTCAGTGCATGTCATAGTGACCGGTCGTTCGGTCGCTTAGGCTGTTATATATAGAGATAGATGGAAGAAAGGAAGGTAGGAAGCGTAGGAAGATGAGTATATTTCTTAAGACATGTGTGAATTATGTCATTAGTTTTTCCTTATTACCATGTCAATTATAAATATAAATTTATGAATTATATTACATTGATGTTTCATAAACTTGCCTTGCTAACACCAAGGGTGATTATTTAAACATGTAAATTAATAGGTTCCTTTTCTGCTTCTATTGCTTTGAAGATCACCCAAGAATTTGTGATTCTTATGATAGGCAGTAGAGGAAACATTTCTTAAGACATCAAAAACAAAACACAGATTTAAATTGCTTAATTTTCACATATTTTTTTCAGTTTAAATGTTAACAAAGGACTTACTATATGCCAACTTACACATTTGAGGGAAATGTGAATTTTATAAGTCAGTACCTACTTTCCAAATAGACTATTCTAGTTAAGGAGATAAGCTAAGTGTCTCAAGAATAATTATATAAGGAAGGTAATATTTTCGATCTTGCATTTATTAAATCATTCACTTAGTGAATATATATTCACCAATTACAGAATAGGCATTGTGTCAAATTAGGGGGCTACACTGGTGAGCAAAAATAAGCACAAGTCCTACCTTTTTGGAACTTCTAGTCTAAAAAGGAGAAAGTCGCCCTAACTGGTTTGGCTCAGTGGATAGAGCATCAGCCTCCGGACTTAAGGGTCCCAGGTTCGATTCCAGGCAAGGGCATGTACCTTGGTTGCAGGCACATCCCCAGTGGGGAGTGTGCAGGAGGCAACTGATCAATGTTTCTCTCTCATCGATGTTTCTAACTCTCTATCCCTCTCCCTTCCTCTCTGTAAAATCAATAAAATATATTTTTTAAAAAATAATAAAAAAATAAAAAGGAGAAAGTCATTACACAAATTTGTAACATAAAATGCGGTACACATTATGAAAGCAATGAATGATTCCATTAGTATGTACCACACAAACAGTGATTTAGTCACAGGTGCTGAGAAATTTTTTTCTGAGTAAATAAACTTGAGGTGAGGATAAGGAAACAATAACAAGATGAAGGAAGGAAGGCAACTATTCCAGGTCACAGGAAGTGCATGTGCAACATTCCTGGGAAATCATGGTGCACATAAAAGACTATGGTGCTTTAAGAGGAAGGGGACAAATAGAGTGGGGTGAGGTTGAAAAGATCAGATTACTCTCTTAAGGTACATCAGACCCTCTTGGAAGGGTCTCTTAAGATACATCATTCATTTTTTTATTTTTTATTGATTAAGTCATTCATTTTTATCTTTATTTTTTTAAAAGTGTTCCGAAATGGGATGGCTTGTTAAGATTTGCATTTTGAAAAGATTATGTTGGCTATGGTGTGGAAAAATGACTAAAGCAAGGAAGTCTACATTTGAACAGGTGAGTGGGAAGCTTCAAAATGTTCCAAAGGGAGAGCAAAATAACCTGAACTAGGACAATCGAGATGGAGACTAAAACAGACAGACAATGTGTTCGGAAGCCAAAGCAACAGACCTGGATGATGAATTAATCACCATCAGCTGTGGTAGGGTTTAGGGGGAGGAGTACATTTCAGGGATGGCCGTGACTGAGATAGGGAGTGGTAGCAGAGGAACAGGCTTGAGGAACAAAGAGGAAGTACATGAGGACAGTTTTGAACATGATAAATTTGAGATGCCTTGGAGATATCCCAATAAAGCTGAGTAGGTGAGTAGAAATTCTGATCCAGAGATCAGAGAAATCTGGAATGAAAATAGGTCATTGTGAATCACCAAGAAATAGACAGTAATAGAAACTCTGATGCAAATGAGATTGTCTAAGGATATAAAGCAGTAAAAAACACACCTTGTGATACAGTTGGTAAAGAGGAGGAGATAGCAGAGACTGAAAAAGGAAAGAGAAGTGCAATTTGGAGCAGGGAGTATACAGGGCAAAACAACATGGAAGAATTATTTAAAAATGGAAAAGAGCAATCAATAGTTTTACATATGAAAAAGGTCAATGAAGATGAGATCTGAAAAATAGCCATTGGATTTAGAGACAGGAATGTCACTGATGACATTTTGTCAAAGTGATATGGCTGGAAGTCAGTTAGTCATGGATTAAGGGATGAGAGGTTAATGGCGACAGATTTCTAAAATAAAAAACTTTTTTTTTTTCTTTTAGAAGACTGATTATAAAGATGAGAGGTAAGGCATGGCAGTGCTGATTTCAAATGCAAATCAACATCTCAAATACAAGATTTCCCAATAAAAACATGATCTTTACTTTGTTACTCATCCTTTTAACTTCCTTTTACATTTCTCTCCTATTAAAATACACCACATGCCTATTACCGAAGCTAGTAATCTTGCTCTAACATAATCCCTCTACCAAGCTTTCAGTAGTCCCATCCCTCCTTGCAACAGGTTGAATGGTCTCTAATACTGTGAACTCTCCTTCCCCTCTCCCCAAATGAACACATTCTCCAGAAGACCCACCATAGTTCTACCATTTAGTTAACAACTTCAGTAAATAATTGTTTCTTAAACATAGTTTGCTCATCTAAAAGGAAAGAATTATGAATTTCCATGAAAGGTGAAAGAAATAGTGAATATGAAATGATCATTACATTTCCTGATCACTATAGATGTCGATAACTATCAGTTAAATTTATGCATAATGTCCCTTGTGACATATTAGCAACAAGATAAGCACTGGCTAGGTGACTCAGTTTAAATTCTTGGTCAGGGAGCATAGCTAGGTTGCATGTTTGATCCTGTCAGGGCATGCACAGCAGGCAACTGATTAGTGTTTCGATGTTTCTCTCTCACATCGGTGTTTCTCTCTCTCTCTCTCTCTCTCTCTCTCTCTCATTAATAAAAGCATATCCTCAGATGAGGTTTACAAACAAATAAATTAAATAAATAAATAATAGGCTCCAAATAGAGTGGCTTATGTTAAGCCCTTCAGGGGTCCTCAAACTACGGCCCACGGGCCACATGCAAATACAAATATTGTATTTGTTCCCGTTTTGTTTTTTTACTTCAAAATAAGATATGTGCAGTGTGCATAGGAATTTGTTCTTAGTTTTTTTTTTTTAAACTATAGTCCGGCCCTCCAACGGTCTGAGGGACAGTGAACTGGCCCCCTGTTTAAAAAGTTTGAGGACCCCTGCATGTTATTAAACTGAGACAATTAAGGCTTCAGCTTCTTCTTCTTTTTTTTCTTTTTAAGTATATTTTATTGATTTTTTACAGAGAGGAAGGGAGAAAGATAGAGAGTTAGAAACATTGATCAGCTGCCTCCTGCACATCTTCTACTGGAGATGTGCCTGCAACCCAGGTACATGCCCTTGACTGGAATTGAACCTGGGACCTTTCAGTCCCCAGGCCGACGCTCTATCCACTGAGCCAAACCAGTTTTGGCAAGGTTTCAACTTCTTAAACTAGTCCATCAGGAGTCTCCTAATAGACCTCCACCATCCCCTAAAAGAAAGTAACCTTGCAATAATCAACCTGCTTTTCTGCTTACTATAATTTCCTTGTTTTTGCTCCCATCTACCTATAAAAGTCTTTCATTTTGTATTACTCCTTGGAGGTACATTCTATCTGCTAAGTTGGATGCTGCTAAACTCCTGAATCAATGAATAAATCCAATAATATCTTTAAAATTTACTTAGTTGATTTTTTTAACACCAGTTTGGATTCAGTAACTATGTGTAAAAATGAGTAAGAATGATACAAGATTCTGGTGAGAAAATTAACATATAAATAGAATTCAGATTAGCTTGGGGGGGTATTTAATATATTTTTATATTAAAAAATAAAATAATAAAAAATCAATTAATTTTTTTAGAAACCTCGTCTGAATGTAAGCTTCTAATTAGTCCATAAGGTTATATAATTTTTTTAAAATCCAAAATGTTCAATTTGACTTTTAGTAATGTTTTACTTCAAAGTCAACAGCAAGGTAGGGATTAAATGATCTCTAGACTTTGAACCCCTGTAAAAAGTTACCACAAAACAACTGATACTTTCTTAAAACTACCCCCCTACCCTCAGTATCTAACAACATAAAAATTCTTCAAGGGAAGTAGCGCACTAACATTCATCCGGTAGTTGCTATGTCCCAGACACAGTGTTAATTGCTTCCTATATGAGTGAAGCAGCATGTTAGGGATGTAAAGTGATTTGTCCAAGATCCCACAATGGAAGGGACAGAGTGAGAACCCAGGATTTCAAATGCCAGTGCCAGGGTTCTCCCCCTCCTTACCCCTTCTCCTCAGTCCCCACTGGAGGGCATGGGTCATGTTGGGGGCTCCTTTCCCTGGTTCACACAATATCAGGGCGCCCCCCAGTCTGGTTTTCTGTTTTGAAGGGAGATTGAGAAGTGACTCTGTAGCCAGGCACACAGGTCTTCATAAAAAATTAGTTCTTGTATGCCAACTTGCACCATCTCTCAGACCTTGAGCAAGGAAATGTTTTCAAGTGTCACACAAAAGTTGGACAATCATTTACAAAACCCCTGAGGGATGTCCATCCAGCACTTGCCTGCAGATTTTCTGTTAAGAGCCTGGACCCCACTTTGGGGGGAGAGGGGCGGGGTTGTCCTGGGCTGGTAGGGGTTGGGGTGGGGAGAACAGGTGCTGCAGCCCGCACCACAACCCGACTTACTGGTAAGAAGATTGGTGATCCTTGAAGTGTGTCATCGCCAGCCCCAAGAGGGTGAGCACCATCAGCTTCGCCATGGCCTGGGGCAGACTAACAGTGGATGGACTGATGCTGCGACGACAGGACCGACCGGCAAACCTGCCTGCCTGCAACCTTACACCATGGGAAATTGTCCCCCGCCCCTGCCCCCGCCCGGCCCCGCCCCTCCGGCCAGCCCTGGGGCTGGGCACACAGAAGGTGGCCCTGGGGTTGGCTCAGCACTTGCCTGAGGCCGGGAGCTGCGGGCTCCCTGAGACTTTAAAAGGAGGAAACCGTGAACAACTGCTGAGACCGGGAAAGGAGAGGAGAACCAGTAGGTCGGAGCTAAAGGAGAGCCAGGCTTTAAAGGGCTCTCACTTTGCGCCAACCAGGTCTTAATCCTAGTGGTTCAGGCGGGCTTGGTAACTTGATGCCCCCGACTCAGCCAGAAAAGGCATAGAAGGAAGGGATGGCACAGAAGGTGACCACTGTGTGTCCCCTTCAAACATCTGGGTATCAAGCATCTCATTCTTCAACACCATTCCTGACCTTACAGCTCATCAAGGACATTGCTCTGGTGTGCATAATACACGTATTCTATGGAGAAGTATGAAGCAGTGGGGAGAGATAAGGAGCACTGAGGTACCACTTAAGGAAGGGGGGGGGGTCATGGAAGGTCTCACTGATAAGGGGACTTCTGAGCAAAGCCAGCTAGGAGTTGCCTCTGCAAACCCATCTCTCCTGTCTAATGAATCAGGTGTTTCCTGCTCCACTTGTGGCCAGCCCCTCCCCTTCTCTGGGTCCCTTTTCTTCTTTCCTTCTTAAAGATTTTGGTCCCAGTTACACCTTCTCTGTCCTACAGCATGTATTCTTCCTGTTTTCTGGAATATGGCCATCAGACACCAACATGCTTTATTGTCACTCACAGTTTTCTGGGGAAATGCTCTTTGATCCCGCATCCTAACGACTGCCCTCTTTATCTGCTTCTGTGAAAAAGTAAAATCTCTTCGAAAGACTTGTCCACAGTAGCTGCTTCATCTTATTACTTCTTGTGACAGATTAATGATGGCCACTTTGACACTCCTCCCATTGAGAAGTGGGTAAAGAATCCTTCCCTTCAAGTTGGTGCTGATTCTGTGAATGCTTGGATTCATAAAATAGAGTGGTACTGTTTACTTGTACGTGTAAAGGCACAGCCTTGGATACTAGCAGCTTCTACCTTCTGTCACTTGGAACACTTGCTCTTTAACCTTGAGCGTCTGTGTAATACATCTGACCACCCCACTGGACTGTCTTTGTGAAAGTCCCTGAAGACATGGAGAAGGAAAGTGGCCAGCGAAGGCCAGCCTTCTAGCTAGGTCTAAGGCGACAGACATATACGTGAGTGAAGCCTTCTTGGACACTCCAGACTAGTCCAGCCACCAACTGAATACCACTGATGCACCTCAGTTGACACAATGTGGAGCAGAAGAATGGGCCTGCTGAGCCCTGCCCAAATTCTTTGCTCATTGTTTAGAAGCATCAGAAAATGATTGTTTGGCTTAGCAACTAACCTTAGGGAATAGCTCTAATCTCCCATTCTTTACTTAACCCATTCTAATATAGCTTGTGTTCCTTTCACTTATCTGTAGAATTTGCTCATACTAAATTGCCCATATATGCATCTATGTTATAAAATCCAGTGGTTTCTTCTCTGCTGTAATTGTATTTAACTTATAACCACGTTGGGCACAGATCACCGCTCCCTTTAAAACAAAACAAAACAGCCCTAGCTGGTTTGGCTCAGTGGATAGAGCATCAGCCTGCGGACTGAAGGGTCCCAGGTTCGATTCCAGTCAAGGACACATGCCCAGGTTGCGGGCTGAGTCCCCAGTGGGGGGCGTGCAGGAGGCAGCTGACCAATGATTCTCATCATTGATGTTTCTGTCTCTCTCTTCCTCTCCCTCTCTGAAATCAATAGAAATATTTTTTAAAAAACAACAAAAAATAAACACCTTTCCTCTCTGGTATTCTGTGATCCCATCCTCTCCCAGTGTTTCTCCTACCTTGTCGGTCTTCTTTGCAGGGTCCTCCTGACTCTGACCTTTAAATGATGAAGCCCTAGGGCTGGTTCTGAGATGTTTTCTCTTTACACATTCTCCCTCAAGGAGATCTCATCAATTCCAGTGGCAATTTAAATGCCATCAGGATGCTGGAGTTCCTAAAATGTACACTTTTAGTTCAAGCCCCTTACTGTGTCTTTAACAAATCATCCTTAATCTCTCTAGCATGCCCCCCCCAACAATCTTTGACATTTTTCCATTGTTTTCATTACTTATTGTTTCTGAAATCATCTTGTTAATTTGTGATCTGTTGCTGACTAATGGAATAGAAATTGATTGAAGTTTGTCTTGTTTCACCCTATGACCCCAAGGCATAGAAAAGACCCTGACCAAGAGTGATCCCTTATTAGGCATTTAATGATGGTTGCCTGGTGAACACTCACTTTGTATTCATTGACTGGCTGCCTGGTTGACATTACCACTGGGGGATGTCTCATAGTCTCTTAAAAATGTGTCCAAAGCAGAACTCTTGACGCCCCCGCCCCCATCCCAAAAGGTTATCTTTTCTAAACTCTCCACACTTTGGTAAATGGCACCACTACTATCCAGTTTCTCAAATCCAAAATCTAGGCATCTTCATCCATTCCTTTCTCTCACCAAATAAATCAGTCAGTCCCATGGGCTCCACTTCTGTATTAATTATCTATTGCTGCACAACAATTAAGTCAAAACCTAGCTGTTAAAAACAACAGACATGGTTATTTCATGGTTTCTGTGGATACTTCTGGCTCAAGGTTAAGGTCTCTCAGGAGCTGGCAGCCAGAGCGATGAGAGTTAATTTTATGTGTTAACTTGACTGGACTAAGGGATTTCTAGATAGCTGGTACATTACTTTTGGGAGTGTCTGTGAAAGTCTTTTCAAAAGAATTAGCATTTGAATCAGCAGATTGACTAAAGATCAACCTTCATCAAAGTGGTTAGAATCATCCAATCCTTTGAGGGCCTGAAAGGAACAAGAAGGTGGAGGAAGGAGGAATTCCCTGTCTTTAGTTGAGCTGAGATATTCATCTTCTCTGGCACTTGGATGTGGAAGCTTCTGGTTATTTGCACTTCGGAACTTAACATCAGCATATTTTATAATCTATGCAAAGATTTTTTAACAGGATGATAAATTGAATTTCATTACAGTTATAAATTTTCTGTTCATCAAAATAACATGATTGAGAAGGTGAAAAGACTCACCAAAAAGGGGAGAAACTAAGATGGGAGCATAGGGAAACACCGAAATTGCTGCTTCCTACAACAACTTCAAAACACAATAAAAAGACAAAACGGACATCATCCAAAACTTACAGGAAGGCTGGTGGAGTGGAAATTCTACAACTAGAAGGAAAAAGAAAATCACATTGAGGGTCAGGAGCTGCGGAAGTAAAGTGCAAAGGTACGGAGGCTCGAGAGTGCGCGGAAAGGGGCTGGTACCTGAGGACTCGGCTGTCTTTTTGAATCAGGAGGGAGTCACAAGCTCCCAACTGCTCTGAACTCTGGTTCTGGGAAGTCTCTGGGGACCCAGGACTCATACAGGGAGAAACTGGACTGTCTGGCAGCGGGCAGAACTCGGAACTTGAGGGCAGCTCTCCCTCAGAGGTGCTTGCAGCAATTAAATTATCAGGACACTGAGACTCCCGTGGCCCCTTAGGGCAGGGCTGAGAATCCGCCATAGTTCCTTGCTCCGCCCTTTGATTCCCTGAGACCCCGCCCCACCCAGGCTTTGGCAGAGGCTTTTGCATATGAAAGCCCTGGCCCTTTGCAACCTGAAAATTACCTAACAAACTGCAGCTGGGCCACAGACCCAGAACTTCCAACAGAAGGCCCAAGGCCCCACAGCAGCTTGCATTGCTTCACAGCTGGGCCTCATCAGGGCACCTCCAAACTCCAAAAAAGGAAGGGGATTCTGCAGTTCTCTTCATAGCTACTGCTGGGTAACCTCCAAGAGCCAGTGTACCCAGTGGTCAGAGGGGGACCATCCGGATTACAACTCCTCAGATCCATAAGGGACACACCCAGGAGGCAGACTCAGTGAGCACCAAAGCCCCACTGAAGCAAGTCTTGCCCCAGAAGGGTGTCTTCAGCACAGAAGTTCTCCCACTGCAGACACAGCCGATTCTCACTGCCAATTGGCCTGGAGGTCAATTCCTCCCAGTGATCCTACAACAATCAAGGCATAACTACAACAAGACTGTGCACAAAGCCCACAAGGGGGTGCACCAAGAGTGTCCACCTCAGGTAATGGGGGAGGCTGAGCCACTGGGCCCTACAGGACACCTAGCACACAAAACCACTCTACCAACACAGGGAAGCATAAAAAATGTGGAGACAAAGAAACAGGTCACAAATGACAGAAATGGAGGAAAGCAAATGACTGGATATAGAGTTCAAAACCACGTTTATAAGGTTTTTCAAGAATTTTATGGAAACCGCTGATAAATTTAATGAATCCCTCAATAAGTATAGTGAGACCATGGAGGACATGAAAAAGGACCAACTAGAAATTAAGCATACACTGACTGAAATAAAGAATAATATACAGAGATCCAACAGCAGACAAGAGGATCCCAAGAATCAAGTCATAGATTTGAAATACAAAGAAACAAAAAATACCCAACCGAAAAAGCAAAAAGAAAAAAGATTCCAAAAATATGAAGATAGTGTAAGGAGCCTCTGGGACAACTTCAAGCATACCAACATCAGAATTATAGGGGTACCAGAAGAAGAGAGAGGGCAAGATATGGAAAACCTATTTAAAGAAATAATGACAGAAAACTTCCCCTACCTGGTGAAAGAAATAGACTTACAAGTCCAGGAAGCACAGAGAACCCCAAACAAAAGGAACCCAAAGAGGACCACACAAAGATACATCATAATTAAAATGCCAAGAGCAAAAGACAAAGAGAGAAACTTAAAAGCAGCAAGAGAAAAAAGTCAGTTACCTACAAGGGAGTACCCATATGACTGTCAGCTGATTTCTCAACAGAAACCATGCAGGCCAGAAGAGAGTGGCAAGAAATATTCAAAGTGATGAATAGCAAGAACCTACAACCAAGATTACTTTATCCAGCAAAGCTATCATTCAGAATAGAAGGTCAGATAAACAGCTTCACAGATACGAAAAAGCTAAAGGAGTTCATTACCACCAAACCAGCATTATATGAAATGCTGAAAGGTATTCTTTAAGAAGAGGAAGAAGAAAAAGGAACTCTTACCATTTGCCACAGCATGGATGGAACTGGAGAGCGGATAAATACCACATGATCTCACTCATTTGTGGAATATAATGAACAACATAAACTGATGAACAAGGATTGATCCAGAGACGGAGAGGCATTGATTGGACTGTCGGGCCTTGGAGGGAAGGTAGGGGAGGGTGGGGGTAAGGGGGAAAGATCAACCAAAGGACTTATATGCAAGCATATAGGCCTAACCAATGGACACGGACAACGGGGGGGGGGGGGGGGGCGTGAGGGCATGAGCGGGGGAGGGGAGGTAGGGGGTAACGTGGGGATAAGGGCACATATGTAATATCTTAATCAATAAAAAATATATTTAAAAAAAAAGACTCACCCAAAAGTAGAAGAATATATATATATATATTTTTTAATATATTTCATTGATTTTTTACAGAGAGGAAGGGAGAGAGATAGAGAGTTAGAAACATCGATGAGAAAGAAACATCGATCAGCTGCCTCCTGCACATCTCCTACTGGGGATATGCCTGCAACCCAGGCACATGCCCTTGACCGGAATCGAACCTGGGACCCTTCAGTCCACAGGCCGACGCTCTATCCACTGAGCCAAACCGGTTTCGGCATATTTTTAATACAGATATCCACAATCCACAAAGGACTCATGCCTACAAATCAATAAGAAAAATAATGTCAACCAAAATTTTTGAAAGGCCAAAAGTTGAACATTCACCTCACAAAAGAAGACTCCAAATGGCCAGTAAGCATAGGAAAAGGTGTTTAATTCCATTAGTCATCTGAGGGTTGCTAAATTTCACAATGAGATATTTCTACATACCCATAAGAATAATTAATTTAAAAGAAAAAAGAAAAACTGATACTATTAATTGTTGGCCAGGAAGTAGAACAACTAGAACTCCCAAGCATTATGAGTGAGAGCACATGTTGGTCCAGCCACTTTGGAAAACTGCTTAACAGTACCTACTCAAGCTGCACATATGTATACCCCATTAGCCAGTAATTCTAATTCTGCATATATTTCCAACAGAAATGGTTATATATGTGCATCAAAATACATAGTACAAGAAAGTTCATTAGCCTTGAGTTCATAATATTGAAAAAAATACAACAAATGTTCATCAATAGTAGAATAGAAATAGAAATTGTGGTATATTCATACAAGAAAATGCTATACAGAATAAATGAAAAAGAATGAACTACTGTAGGCTGACAACAATGGCTTATTTATTGCTCATGCTACTATATGTCCACTGAAGGTTGGCTGCAGCTCTGTTGCCTATCATCACCAGACCAGGATCCAGTCTGGCACACAGACTATACCTAGAATATTACCAGTTTGGGGGCAAAGAGAAACAGTGAAATACATACCAACTCTTAAATTTCTACCTGGAAATGGCATATGTTACTTCCAATAACGTATCATTGGCTAAACTAAGGTCTATAGCCACTCTTAAGTTCAAGAGCATAGAGATGTATCCTCGGCCCACTGAGAGCAGCATGACAAAGAGAGAACCAGGGTGTTTGGGCAATAGTTGTCCAACCTACCATAGAAGTTGAGAAAAGTGACTATCTGGCTTCTCTCCTAGGCAAATAGAAATCATGCTGAATGTCTGTGTCTAGTGTCTTAGAAGTAGATGCTGAGAGAATTTCAGAAGCACATAATTTAATGAGCGAGTGCCTATCAGAAAAAAATCCTGGAAAGAAGCGAGGGCAGCAAGATAAAGATAAGGAAAGGATGGCCATATTTAAATGTGTTAATGACAGAGCACATCTGACTTTATTATTTCCACTAATTATGTATGTATTGTGTGTTTGAGTGACTTTCCTATATAATAAAGAAGTTATATGCAAATTAACCTTCACGCCCTCACAAGATGGCTGCCTATGACCAGGTCAGCAGGTGGGTTAGTGAGGGACGACCAAACGACTAAACAGCAGGCTGCATGGGCAACCAGGCTGGCAGGGGGGTTGTGAGGGGTGACCAGGCCAGCAAGGGGGGCAGTTAGGGGCAACCAGGCCAGCAGGGGGGGCAGTTTGGGGCAACCAGGCCAGCAGGGGGGGCAGTTAGGGGCAACCAGGCTGGCAGAGGGGGGCAATTGGGGGTGACTAGGTTGGCAGGGGAGACAGTAAGAGGAGACCAGGCCGGTGGGGGGAGGCTGCAGTTGGGGGCGACAATGCCAGCAGGGGGGACATTTGGGGGGCAATTAGGCTGGCAGGGGGGGAAGTGAGGGGCAACCAGGCCAGCAGAGGGGGGCAGTTGGAGGCAACCAGACTGGCAGGTGGGGCAGTAAGGGGTGAACAGGCCGGCAGGGGGGCGCGGTTAGGAGCGACCAGGCAGGCAGGGAGGGAACAGTTGGGGGCATCCTGGCTGGCAGCGGGGGGCAGTTAGGGGCAACCAGGCCAGCACGCAGAGGCAGTGAGGAGCGATCAGGCTGGCGGGGGGGGGGGGCAGTTAGGGGTTACCAGGCAGTCAGGCAGGTGAGCAATTAGGAGCCAGTGGTCCAGGATTGTGAGAGAGATCCTGGATTGGAGAGGGTGCAGGCTGGGCTGAGGGGAACCCCCCCCCCCCGCATGAATTTCATGCACCGGGCCTCTAGTTAGTATATAATATGATTGCTTTGAATATCAGCGGGCTTCTCATAGAATTCATTCAAGAACAGCTTATTTTCCAAAAGATCTTTATTTACATTCTACCCACAATCTTCAGATTCATTGCAGAAACCACTATTTTTTTTTTTCTGGAGTGGAAATTGCTAACAGTCCACAGAATGTTTCATCTGTTCTTCATTTAGGTTTTACTTCTTAATGGAATCAATGACACTCTGCAGGTTTATGTGATTCAGCTAAACTGTTTGAAACCACAGGATTCCTCTGCTGGGCAATGCCTAGAGATCAGTGAACACAATTTTGAGGTAAGTATTTATTTCACCCGATCCCAAGTCATCCCTGATGGACTGAGCTTTTTATGATATGCCTGTTCTAGACAGTATCAAGCTGAGTGTTAAAAGTTCTCACTGCATTCTCTGCTCCTACTTAAGCACGTTCTTCTTGGTTTTCCTCAATTGGATAACTTGCCTTTGACTGTGCTAATTATGGTCTTTCACATTTCCAGTAAATTGCTTTTCTGAATACCCTCATTGCATGGGAAAATAAATTCTGCAAGAGGTAAGTGATGTGTTTTCTTGCTATAGACAAATGCCTGCAGTATTGTGACAATACGAATACAGTACATCAATAATAGCAAGGGTGCACCAGGTGTTCTACGATGGTGTGGTGGAGTCACTAAATCAGCACTTTCCACCTCTTTTCCAATATCCTTTGGGTGCAGTGTTTTAAAACACTGGCTACATATTAGAATGGTATAGGGAGATTTTATAAAATACCCACGCCTGAACCCCAACTGGGCTGGAGGTGGTGGGACTCCATTTTTCTAGTGCCTTCCTGCCCTAAAAGGTAGAAACTAGAACTTATATTTCCACAAATCTCTTGAAGCCACAATACAGCATGCAATTCTGTGTCTATAAATCAGAATGGCTTGAGCAGCACTAAAATTTGAAACTAATTGTGGGAAAAGGCAGTATTGCAAGTGTGATTTTCTAGTATGGACCTTGGTACAGACATGGCTCTGAACCCTATGGTGCTTATGATTCCTTGAGCTCTGGTCTTACCTCTCGTGTCTGCAACTATCTACGCTCTTACCAACCATGCACAAGGTTCTTTATATACCCCCCTCCCATTAACACTTGGTAATATCTAGCCCAGTGGTTCTCAACCTGTAGGTCGCGACCCCTTTGGCAGTCGAACAACCTTTTCACAGGTGTCGCCTAAGACCATCCTGCATATCAGATATTTACATTATGATTCATAACAGTAGCAACATTACAGTTATGAAGTAGCAACAAAAATAATTTTATGGTTGGGTCACAGCATGAGGAACTGTATTTAAAGGGCCAGAAGGTTGAGAACCACTGAACTAGACTTTTAATTTCTGCTAGTCAAATAGATTTAAAGTGATTTAAGAGTGCTGTTTTAATTGACACTTCTCTGATTACTAATGACTCTCAGCATATTTTTCTGTGCTTAATTCCCTCACCCCCTTCTGTAAATTGTCTCTTATTCCTTGGGTTTACTATCTCAATTTTGTTATTCAATCCTCTTGAATTTGGATAGACTTTGCCTGTGTCCCAATATGTGGTCTATCTTTGAAAATGTCCCATGTGCACTTGAGAGGAATGTATATTCTGTAGTTTTGGGGTGGAATGTTCTGAAGATGTTGATTAAGTCCAGCTGATCTAGTGAGTCATTTAGGATTGAATTTTCTTTGTTAATATTTTTGTATAGAGGATTTATCCAGTGATGTTAATGGGTTATTAAAGTCTCCTACTATGATTGTATTGCTATCAATCTCCTTCCTGATATCTTCCAGAATTTTTTTTTTATGTATTTGGGAGCTCCTGCTTTGGGCACATAAATGTTTACTAGAGTTATATCCTCTTGTTGTATTGATCCCTTTAGAATTATGAAGTAGCCTTCCTTGTCTCTAGTTAAAGTCTTCCCTTTGAGGTCTATTTTGTCAGATATAAGTATTGCTACCCCTGCTTTTTTTTTTCAATTGCATTTACCTGATAGATATTTTTCTATCCCTTCACTTTCAGTCTGTGTGAGTCCCTTGTTCTGATATGGGTTTCCTGTAGACAGCATATATATGGGTCATGTTTTCTTATCCATTCAGTCACTCAATGTCTTTTGATTGGAGCATTTCATGCATTTATGCTTAATGTTATTATTGATAGGTACTTGTTTGTAGCCATTTCTTCACTTTATGCCTGTGTTCCTTCCTCCCTTTCTATTTCTCTTTTTCTTTCCTCTGGGACTTGTTTCATTGTTTCCCCATTCTAACTATCACCAAAAGGTCCAATCACCGAGTTGTGGGGGCCTGGGCCATGTGCAGTGGGAGCTTTGTGCCACCTAAGTGTCACTGAAGAGCTCTGACACCAAGACATGTGGCTGCCATGGGTCTGTGGGAGCCATGCTTGCCCAGGATCAGAGTCACTGGTGCTCAGTGCAGCCTCATGTATGCACCTAGAATCAGAAACCCCACCTGTGCCGTGCTGAGAAAAAGACCCCACTGTTGTGTGCCAAAAATCAGAGTCCTCTAGCACACGCCAGGAGTCCCCCTGTGCCCGCGCTGAGAATCGAGTATTGGAGTCTCTGTTGCTGGGTGCAGCCTTGTGCCAAGAATCAGAGTCTCTGTGTGTGCATGCACTGAGAATTAGAATCACTGGCTCTGAGTGTGCATGTACTTGGAATCAGGGATCCCGTGATCAGGTGATGAGAAAAAGAGTCAAGTCACTGGTGCTCAGTGCTGCCTCTTGCAAGGAGAATGACGGTCCCTGGTCTGCTTGGGGGACTGGGTTGCACAGCTGCCCTGTGTTGGTGGGAGGTCCACTCCTGTGCTATAAGAGACAGACTTCCGTGTGCCCTCACCCAGAATCAAAGTGGGCCTGCGGTCTGGTCGTGTGAGTGTGCACTGCAAGGAACAGATTCCTTTTGCGTGCCCAGGCTCAAATTCAGCGCAGCCTCCCTGTGTGGGTGTGGGGTCTGGTCACATGGGTGTGCACTGCAGGAAACAAATTCCCCGTGTCTATGCACCCAGTCTCAAATTCAGGTAGCACCGCTACCTCTGTGTGTGGGCAGGAGGCCTGCTTGCGTGGAGAGGGTCTAGCAGTTCCTATGCTGCTGCTGCAGGCCAGTGGGAGGGGGATGGCCTCTGTGACTCACAGAAATCCGCGGCCTGGATGCCTGGAGTCTTGGTGTTCATGGGTCTGCAGATATGGTCGCAGGTCTTTTACCTGAGTGGCTGTAGGGTCCCGGTTTGCATCTGAGACCAGATTGGGTGGTGGTGAGGCTAGGATCCTAGTCTCAAACAATTCTGTCCTTCAAGATGGTGTGGTTTCTGTGCCGGCAGTGTCCTCCCCAGAGTGTTCGCGTTGGCAGCGGGGTTTCGCCATCTAAGGCTGCCCAGTTTGGCAGCCCCCAGGAAGACCTGCAGGATCTAACTGTCCCTAGCTCACACACACACACACACACACACACACACACACACACACCTCCACACACACACACCACACATCCACACACTCCTCCATTGCTCCCTTACTCTCTCACACACTCTCCCCCCCTACCTTCTTGCTGGTTGCCATCTTTTTCTTCCTTCCTAAACCATTTTTATTATTAGGCATATCCCTGCCCTTCATTTTATTTTTTGAAGATGACTTATCTTTTACATGTACATGAAAAATCTATTGTGAGATATATCATATATACATTAAGGTTTATAAAATACATATGTGCAGTTATGGAGTCACTAGAGGCCCAGTGCATGGATTCGTGCACTGGTGGGGTCCCTCGGCTTGGCCTGTGCCCTCTCACAATATGAGACCTCTCAGAGGATGTTGGATAGCCAGTTTTAGCCCAACCCCTGTATGCCTGATCCAAACAGGAGGGAGCCCAATCCTGTGCATTGAGCATCTGTCCCCTGGTGGTCAGTGCACTTCACAGCGACTGGTCGGCCGGTCATTCGGTTGTTCAGTTGCTTAGGCTTTCATATATATAGACTAGAGGCCTAGTGCACAGGTTTGTGCACTGGTGAGGGTCCCTTGGCCTGGCCTGCGGGGATCAGTGGACCTCTGCACCACCACAGCCCTGCCTTACCTGCCAACTTGTCGGGCTCCAGCCCGCTGTCCACATTGATCCCGCACAGTACTAAGTAGTGCGCGAAGCAGCAGGCGGCTGGGGAGGAGCCTAAGCCTGGGCAGGGGCACCACACCACTCCTGCTCATACTGGCCCCACTATGACTGCGGCCGCCACTGATTAGCAGGCTCACTGCCGCTCCACTGCTATCTCCGTGCACCCATCCTAGGGAGATGCCAGCATGCCCATGACTGCACAGCTGCTACTCGTCGTCACACCCTTGCTCCTCGCGCAGGCTCACACCCAGTCAGTTCTGAACTGCGACTGGGTTCTGATCCTGGACCCAGTTTGGATGGGGGAGGGGTGTGCAGAGGGAGTGTCTGCAGGAGAGGCTCACAAGCCACAGCTGTGCTCACCAGCTGTGAGCCCGATACCCGTTGGTCAGCTGAGCGGCATTCCCGCTCTGGGAGCGCACTGACCATCAGGGGGCAGCTCCTGAGTTGAGTGTCTGCCCCTGGTGGTCAGTGCACATCGTAGCTACTGGTCGGTTGTCCAGTCATCTGGTCACTTAGGCTTTTATATAGAGAGACTAGAGGCCCATTGCATGAAAAGATGCATGCAATAGGCTTTCCCTTTCCTGGCTGCCGGCACCCAGGACCCAGGCCTTCGCTCTGGCTGGAGCCGCCTTCAAGCCTTCGCTGCCCCGCCTGGCCGCCCCGGGTCAGGTCGCACATGGGACGACCACAGCCCCGGGTCGCAGATAGCAGTCCCGGATGGTGGCAGGGCAGGTGGGATGGTGCTGTCCCACCCTGCCTGCAGTATTCAAATTAGCCGCCATCTTTGTGGGTGGTTAATTTGCATATCGTGCTGATTAGCCTATGGGAGGCGTTGCAAAGGTACGGTCAATTACCATGTTTGTCTATTATTAGATAGGATTATAAAGGAAATATTGATGTAAGCCACAATCTAGGTCAGCAAATGTAATATTGCCAGTATACCAGAAGTTTCCCATGTACCTTGCCTTGACCACAGTCACCATCTTCCCTAGTGGCAACCACTATCCTAACTTATGTGATAACTATTGCCTCCCTACTCTCTCTAACTTAACCACCTATCCATGTGTCCTCAAACAACACTGTCTAATTTTGCCTGTTTTGGATTTCTCCCCAAGTAAAATTATACACATATACTCATTTTTGTTTACTTTAGCTCATTATTATTTGTTAAATTTATACATGTCATTGCATGTAGCTCTAGCTGAGGTATACATTACTGTATAGTATTTCATTGTATGAATTAACTACAAGTTATTTATCCATTTTAACTTTATCAACACCTGATTGTCTCTTGTTTTTAGTTTCTTTCAATGTGAACATTTTTAAATTACTAACTCCATTTCTTTAGTGGTCTTAGAATAATAATGATTTCCAAACTCTTCTTGAGTCATTTTAAGGAGCAATGGTTGTAGACACTAGCTACTTACCCAAATCCCTCCTTTCTGGGCACAAGGCTACTCAGATAAACTAAATTTCCCAGCCTCCCTTCTAATTAGGTATAGCCATATGACTATGCTTGTATTAATATAATATCAGTGGAAGCAATATTCTATATTCTTTAAGCCACTTTATTTGGGGTCACTTTGTTACAGTAGCTTAGTGTGACCTTAAAAATATAGGATTTGAACTTAGAAGTGGGATTCTAAAAACAACATCAAATAGGTGGTTAGATTAGAATTGAGGAAACAGATATCACAGGTTGCACAGTTTTTGTGAGCAAGATAGAAATGGCAAGTATTTTACTGTAACATAGCCTCAGACATCACACATCGTTTCTACTGTATTCTATTATTTACACAGGACAGCCATACTTGATGTGGAAGGGAGCTATAGAAGGGAATGAGTATCAGGAAGTAAGAATCCTTGGGGCATCTTGGTGGCGTCTACCACATTGATTTTTGTTCTTATCTTTTCTATTCTTCACCTCCCTCCCCCTTTCAGCTCAACCACCCCTGATCATTACCCTAGTGTTCACGCCCACATCTCTGATGATTTAAATAGAAATATTGGGGAAGGGAAGACAATAAGTCATCAAAATGAAGCATTTATTGTGAGGGCAATCCCTGTCCTGCCCAAGCCAAGTGAGAAAAGAGGCTCAGGATAATCGCATAAAGATTGGAGTGTCTACATGAAGAGGAACCCCAGTGCCTTGTGACTTTTCTAGGCCCTTCCTGTGAAAGCCCACACTGGCCCCTCAGCAATCAGATTCCCCAAATCTCTCTGGGGTTTTTATCAGCTACTTGCTCTCGGGAGAAGGCAGGTCAGAGCCATTCTCAGGAACCCACTAGCATCTTCAATGCCCTTAGTTTTTCCATCTCTGACTCTTTGTTTTCCCTAATCTGGTAAACGTCCTCTAATATAGTGGGCGTAAAGGTTAGGGACAGAAAAAAAAACAACAACACACAACTATTATATTTTTCAAAACTGTTATACATGCCCTTATTTATTATTTTTTATGTCCACTTGATGGTTATGCTTTAGGAACTTAAAGCCTGAGAACTGATTTTATGACATCTGACGAGTCATTCCTTCCCTGAAGCAATGGACACTATGATCTTACTATCTAAATCATAGTTACATGGGTTAAAAAGTAGAATATGACTTTGCTACAAAATGTTTCATCAAAACTTTCATCTAACTGAGCAAAATTCTCTGAAAAATAAAGAGTCCTCCCCAACTCCCCATTCCCATGAGAAAGGGGAGGAAAACCAACCAGTTCCCAGTGAAAGTCACAGACAGGGAAGGAGGTGGGGTGCTTGGGTATGCTGATTCCCTTTAATGATTGCTAAAGGCTGTCCCCATGTTTGACCAAGAAAGGAACAATTCTATTTATTCTAATCAAACTAAGGTTGATTTAGTCCTAGGACAGAACTTTAGGCCAGAACCATGTTATTTATTTTTGTTCCTTAAGGCCAACTCTATGGGATGTTTTATAATAAGTGTTTATTAAGAGCAAGTTTAAAGAACTCCAAGGAAACATTGCTGAGGTTCTGTCTCATGGTTCAGAGCCAAGCTGATTACACTACTTCAGATTCAGATGTCATAAGAGTAGTTTCCCTTATCTGTGGGGAATATGTTCCAAGACCCCCAGTGGACAGTGGATGCCTGGAGCTGTGGATAGTACTGAATCCTGTCTGTACGATGTTTGTCCTATACATACATCCCTACAGGGCTGGGCAAAAGTAGGTTTACAGTTGTGAGTATGCGAAATAGTTTATTATTGTACTAGAGACCCGGTGTATGAATTTCTGCATGGGTGAGGTTCAACCGGCCCACCCAGATAAGAGTGGATGGGGCCGATCAGGGGTGGGGCTGCCTGGGGGAGGGGTCGCAGGCAGTCAAACTCCTGGTCAAGGGGACATTTTGCATATTAGTCTTTTATTATATAGGATTATTATTTATTAATTATCATATTATTTATTTGTATTATAATTGTAAACCTACTTTTTCCCACCCCTGTATAATAAAGTTTAGTTTATAAATTAGGCACAGTAAGAGATTGACAACAATAACAATTAATAAAATAGAACAATTATAACAATAGCCTATATAATGAAGCAGTGATATGCAAATTAACCCTCACACCCTCACAAGATGGCTGCCTATGACCAGGCCAGCAGGGAGGTTAGTGAGGGATGACCAAACAACTGAACAAGCAGGCTGTGTGGGGCAACCAGGCCGGCAGGAAGGGCAGTTGGAGGCGACCAGGCCAGCAGGAGGGGGCAGTTAGGGGTGACCAGGGCAGCAGGTGGAAGGGCAGTTGGGGGTGACCAGGCCAGTGAGGGGGGGCAGTTAGGAGCAACCAGGCTGGCAGGGAGGGGACAGTTGGAGGCGACCTGACTGGCAGGGGGGGGGCAGTTAGGGGTGATCAGGCAGGCAGGCAGGTGAGTGATTAGGAGTCAGCGGTCCAGGATTGTGAGAGGTATGTCCGACTGCCAGTTCAGGCCTGATCCCAGTTTAGGGATCAGGCCTGAACTGGCAATCGGACATCCCTCAATGGGTCCTGGATTGGAGAGGGTGCAGGCTGGGCTGAGGGGACCGCTCCCCCCCTCCCCCGTGCACAAATTTTGTGCACTGGGCCTCTAGTTCTATGATAAAACTTATGTGAATGGCATTGGGGCCATTGTTAGGTAAAATGAGGGTTACTTGAACACAGGCACTGTGATTCCACATGACAGTCAATCTGATAACACAGAGGTTTACTAAGTGATGAAGGGGCAGGGAGCATATACAGCATGGAGACACTGGACAAAGGATGATTCACGTTCCGCGTGGCCAGGAATGGATGGCTCAAGATTTCATCACAGAATAGCACACAATTTTAAACTTCTGTTTATTTCTGGAATTATTCCTTTAATATTTGTGGATTGTAGCTGACCACAGGTAACTGAAACCATGGAAAGTGAGACCATGGATTTGGGGGAGACTATTACAAATAAAGACCTAGTACAAAGGAAGAAACCAGCTCTGCTTGTAACTAAGTGAGGCCTCCCCAGTCAGATTTTCAAGAACCTGATTTCCTGTGTCTGTATTGGGAAGAATGCAAGTTTGAGGAGGTCTTTGGAGAGAGTCTCATGATGCTAATTCTTGCTTTTATCCATGGACTGGGCATTGATAAGCAGTGTGTGCCTAGTGCAATTGGAGAAAGTAAAAGGGAGTTGTAAATATTTGAACATTAGGTTTTCTCCTGGGCTGGATTGTAGTAGGCTCAGAACATGGCAGTTGTAGGAGGTGATTTTGACACACAGTTACCAAGGAGTCCTAGGTGGAAAGAATACTGGGAGTACTGGACAAAAACAGTTGAGAGATTTGGCTCATTGTTTGACTGTCACTATCTTGACTTGCAACTTGGTGAATATTATGGAATCTCTCTGCTTCTTTAATTCTATCTGTAAGGAAAGCCAGACACACTTTTGTTGGTGTTTGTGATTTACTTGCAGTCCCCTCATCCTAGAATTAGGGTTTTACTTTTACTAAACATGTAGACTCTTGGCTCATCTGGAGTCTAGAGCACACAGTACAGAGCTTTGTGAAATACGGTGCCTATGAGAAGTCTCCTGTTGTGCACAAAAGCCACAGAGCTGCCCTGAAGCACAGAGCCCGAGTTGGCATACTCCGTGCTTATCCTGGGCTTCTCAGACAGAACATCCTGGATGCGAAGTACCTGCCAAGAAGAGATTACCTGTTAGTGCACTATATGAGCAAACAGCTGCCAGTAATGTTTTCCTTCCCAAATATTCCAGGACTAATATATTTCTCACAAATCAATAAGCTAAGATTTGTATATCTTCGTTGTTTTTTTCTTTTGATGTTGAAAGTATTAATGTCCTAATGATATCTGTGCAGTCTGACAATTAAGCATATCCCTCAATAGAAACACAGGAAGAAATGAAAAAGGGACATCTAGTTAGCAAGCCAACCCAACCTGGTAACTAGTAGGATGGTAGTTGTCACAGCTGGAATCCCTCGCATCAGAGAAGTAGCTAGGAAGCATACAGAATGCATACTTTGAAAAATTCAATCTGACACATCACTACTTCATACTGTTATTGATACCCAGAATTACCACACTTTAGGTTGCCAATCAGTAAGTATATAAGTGCTCAGGTTTCCAAATAGCCTGGGTGACGTTCACTCAAACAGGACATGATAGGAATTAAAGAAAAAACCAATTCGAAGTTCATGAGTCATGAGTTTATATTGACATCTCTTATTAAAATAGTTCAGTTGAGTTTTGGCTTTTTGTCTTAAGGAAACTCCTATAACTTCTCAAATTTCTTACAGGAAAATATTCAAGCTTAGAATTCATGTAGAAAATATTAGGTTCAACCAAAAGGAAAGGGTGTCAGTGACTGTGAAGAAAGAAGTCTTATCTAAAATAAACAAA
Source organism: Myotis daubentonii (assembly GCF_963259705.1). Taxonomy (NCBI): domain Eukaryota; kingdom Metazoa; phylum Chordata; class Mammalia; order Chiroptera; family Vespertilionidae; genus Myotis; species Myotis daubentonii. The sequence goes on from NC_081849.1 coordinate 49,516,256, forward strand.
TGAACCCTGGCCAGAGCGGCTCAGTTGGTTGGGCTTGGTCCATTGCACTGAAAGGTTGCTGGTTCGACTCCCGGTCAAGCACATGCCTGGGTTGTGGGCTTGATCCCCAATATGGGGTATGCAGTACAGGAGGCATGTTGCTCTCTCTCTCCCTCTCCCTTCCTCTCTCTCCAAAAATCAATACAAAAATTAAAAAACCGTTGAAATAAACAAATGATTAAACTTGGAAATAGAGACATGAAAAAGATCCTAAACAATTATCAAATCATCTTATAGATTGTATTTTCATTCTTTTAATGCAGATGTTGTTGGGTTTTTGTAGAATAGTTATATTATCTCTTTTGGAGGCACATATCTGAGGCAAGGGTAGCATGCTATTTAGGGTACCAATCCTTCAGGCTTTAGGTTCAGGCTGGACTCTTTTTTTTTTTTTCAATCCTCACCCAAGGATATTTTCCCATTGATTTTTAGAGAGAGTGGAAGAAAGAAGGAAAGACAGAGAGAAACATCGATGTGAGAGAAACACATTGATTGGTTGCCTCCTGCACACGCCTGATCAGGGCCTGGGCAGGAGAGGAGCCTGCAACCGAGGTACATGCCCTTGACCAGAATCGAACTCTGGACCCTTTGGTCTGCAGGCTGATGCTCTACCCACTGAGCAAACCAGCTAGGGCAGGCTGGACTCTTATTTCTTTTTACATTTCTTGCTATTTTTTAAAAAAGCTGTGGCTAATATATTAATTAGAGAAACAATTATTTTTTTAAAATAAACACTGAAGGACAGCAATTTTGGAAGCAGAAATAATTGTATGTTCTAATTTACCCCTGGGCCAATTTCAAGGCTAGGGTTTGAATCTCAATTTCCCAACTCCCCAAACCTAGATTCAAATATTTTATCTTCTTTCAAACCTTACCATCTCAATAAGGCCTACTCTGATCTTTATATTTAATAGTAGGACTTGCCCTTCCCCCTATTCACAGTAATTTTAGTCCTTTTTACTCTATTACACTTTTCCCCATAGAACTTCCCATCTTCAAATTACTATATAACTTACTATTTCTTATGCTTAATGTTTATTGTCTGTACCCCCTCCCTAAGAGCAAGGATCTTTCTATATTTTGTTTACTAGTATATCCTAAGTATGAAAACAAAGTCTGGCATATTATAATTGCTCAATAAATTTTTGTGACTAAATATCTCAGATTATATCTGCCAAGAATTTATATCTATATTTAAATTCACTCAAGATTACTTTATTCTTAATCTCAATGCTATAGAAAACGTAATGTATTAGTATGCTATTGCTTTTAATGTCATAGAAAATCCAATGGTATATACTGTTATTTCAGAAGAGATGTTAAATAATACAAATACCATCTTTAAAATAATACAAATACCATTCTTTAATACTATCATTTATATACTAGTATTAGAACTGGGTGGCAAAGTTCATTTTGTTTTGAGACTAGTCATTTAAACCCTTTCATTTGAACTTCATGTTTGGTAGTGTGAAAGAAGGTGGTTCCGTATATGATTCTCCCTTTGCCTAACTTCAGGGCCTGTTCTGAGCTTATATCCTGATTGGAAATATGAATATCAATCTGGGTCATTGTGAATAATTAAGCTCATATTTTTCCAATTATTCCCAGTGGCAAGTATAGCCTTTGCTATGATGGGGCACGTTGTCTAGCACTGATGTTAAATTGGTACCTGGTAACCTGAAAAAGTTAATGGGCTATATTTCTTCATTCTAACAAAATCTTTACTCTTTCCATATGTACATTTGTTCAGTTCTGGAACATCGCATGTGACCCAGTCAATTCTTCCAAGTAGTCTCAACAGATGGTCGCACAGCCTTGCCTGTGAGCTCAGAGAAATGTAGAAACTTACTTCTGACCCTGGAGGATCCTTGGGGTTATAGACCAGCAACTTCATGGCATTAGGATGGCATCCTGCCAAAATATCTCCTGTGTCAGGATCGATAGTTAAGTTATCCACTAAGGTGTCCAACTGTATTACCTTTCAACAAAGAGGAAATAGTGAAGATGTTATTTTGACTTTCTTCCTTACACCTCCCCCCTCGCACCAGCTTCTGGATCCTGAAATTAATATATATATATATTTTTTGTTGATCCTCACCTAAGGATATTTTTTTCTATTTTTAGAGAAAGTGGAAGGGAGGGAGAGAAGAGATAGGGAAACATCAATGTGAGAGAGACACATCAATTGGTTGCCTCCCATACTTGCCCTGACTAGGGTGGGGATCAAACCTTCAACGCAATTACGTATCCTTGACCTAGATGGAATCTGCAATGGTTCAGTGCATGGGCTGACACTCTAACTATTGAGCAGCAATATCCAGGGCTAAAATTAGTATTTTTAATGGGCTTTGTTATTAGTGGTGCAAGAACACACTCTCACCATCTTTTTTTTTTTTTTTAAATTACTCATGTTTTCTTCATTCATGGAGCACATTCCCAGGTCAAGCGTGGGAGCTAATGTAAGAGGCCATGTTGTGTGGGCAAGCCAGGGTACTCTTACCTTCAGTCGAGTTAAATCCCAGTTATCGTGAATTTTCATTACATGAATGTTCTTAGCCATTACATCAGCTACATAGATATACCTTTGAAGTAAATCACATTTTCATTGAAGCAAGTAGTATTAAGAGATGACACTAAATTTTATTGTGGAGAAGATGTATAAAAATTCACAATAGTCAAAGTACCACTGCACTGCCATTTTAAACCACAGCAAAAATAAAAAATAAAAAAAGATAATGGAGTGGTATTTTTAATATTCTTGAAGTGCTTTATATAAGTTTTGAATATGAGATATGACTGTAAAGTAATGAAATTGGTGTTTCTAGATGACATATAGACTCAATCTCATTACTTGGGAATCTTTAAATTGAATGTCTTTAAACTGAATGGAGGTAAGTGGACCATTAAATTGAATGGAGGTAAGTGGTTCTCTTATAAGACAAAAAGATACTTCCAAAAACTAGTCCTTGGCAAGAAGAATCAGATGACCATGAAGCTCAATAACCATCATTTTTAAAAGGAGGAAGAACATTTGGAGCTGTTTTCCACAGGGATCATCTCTATTCTTTATCTCAAATTTACACTAGTATATCAATACTCATAGTACTTTGCTTTTTGAAACACCTTCCATTTTAAAACACTTTAAGAATTTTCCATAAAACTGCATGCTTCATAAAAAATGTTTTTTCATAGAAAATTCTGCTGCAGAGAATCAGTAAGTCTGAAACTTATACAATTTAATGTCCAATCTAAATTGGGCCACCCTCTCCAATAAGAACTTCAGGGTAACGGAACTTAGTGTAAGTGGTTAAAGGCCTTCCAACCTCATAAGAGACAGAGGCTTATCATGCTTTTATTCTCCATGTTAGTGTGCTAGGGTCACATAAGAAAATTGGGACAAGGACTTTGAGTCCAAATGCCTCATTTCATTGCGGGATGGAGTCTAAAGTGGAGTAATGCAAATTGTTTTGGTTAAGACCACACATTTAGTATAAAGCCTGGCCATACCTGATCCTTCCACTCATATTTGACTATTTAAGGTAGGAAGTAACCTACCTCCTAAGGAAAGGAATCCACTAATATGTCAAGGCCAAAGGGTAGAAAAATTATAAATGAGCTTACTTACTTTTTGTCTGGTGAGACTGTGATCCCATTGGCAGAACTAAATCCTCCGGCCACCACTTTGACCTCCCTTGGACTATAGAAAAGAACATAAGTCCACTGAAGATCTATGAACATCTCTAATAGTGACAAGAAGTGGCTGGTAAAATAGTGGTCTCTGGTGGCATAGAACTGTTCTGGTCCGAGAGCCACGATGTCATTCACACTAAAGTGGAGAGTGACAGAGAGAGAGAGAGAGAGAGAGAGAGAGTTTTAAAATAGTGATTGTTGTCAAAATCACCAAGTCTCTACAAAGACCAATATGTTGATCAACTTGAAAAAGTATACATGAACTAGTATGAATTTTAAAAATCCACAGAAAGTAAATGATTTTTCATTGCCCTGATTATTTTTTAGCCATTTGTTCTCATTCCTCTCTTTTGTAGAAGTCAGTAAAACCCAATAAATATACAAATAAGCCTCAAACTCCAAATCTTTGGACTTGTAAATGTTTATAATAGCTATCTGTGGCAGTCATAGTACAGTTGGCCAATAGTGCTGGTTCTTCTCTTTCTGCAATTAGGTTTCTCCAATGTCCTTGAAGTTAGGCATGGCCATGCAACTAGCTTTGGCCAATGAAATGAAGTGATTGTGTGTGGCTTTCAGTTGGAAGACTTTAAGAGCTGGTTCATGATCCACCATGCTTCTCCCCCCACTCTTCTATAGTAACCAGCAACTTTCTTGATGATGCATAGTGTGGTTCTCCAAGGGTCATACATGAGGAAAATATAAAACTGAGTCCCCATATCACCTGCATTAGAGTCATAGCATGAGTGAGAAAAGAAAACTTTGTGGAGAAGTTAGGGTTTTCTTTTCTGCTATTTTAGCATAACCCAATTCATCCTGACCTTTATATTTTCTTTGAGTAGGTGAAATTGCAGTGCTATTCCTTCCATTTATGTTTTTTAAAACCATTTCATTTTTTTTAATGAAGTAAGTCTTACTCTTACAAGATAAAAAAATAAGTCATTTTCATTTTGGAAAAGTAAAAAAGAGGACAGTGACTTGAAAATGTAAAAAAAAAAAAAGGTTAAATCTTTTTAAATTAAATTGGGAAAGAAAACTGGATGAATCAGGAAAATATTTTTAGGTTTTGATGTATAATGTCTTTTCCAAGGCCATCTTTCAGGTCTCAGCATAAGCATTCCTTCCTCTAAAAGGTATTGCCTGACCCCATAGGTTGAATTCTCTCAAGAATAGCATGTTGTTCTACCCCTTAAAATGCTTGGTCAATGTGGGTATCAGGGCACTCCTTAAGGTTCTCTTTAGATCCTCCTTAGAGCCTCACTTGCCCTGTGCCAGTTGGCACTCCTTCAACCAGCTCTTCAAGGGATCTGGCAGACTTTCCACAGTATGGCTTTCTGGTACTTTACCTCATGCCTGTGTGGCTCTCTTGCTCCCACTTTCAGGCTTCTGTGTTGACAACAAAACACAAGATATCACCAGGCCTGACTTGTGCAGGTACCAAGTGAATAGCCCTTGAGGTAAACCTTTGACTAATGGGAGATAAGGCTAGTAGATAAGCCCTTCTCCCTTTCTTAACCTTAGACAGGTAAGAAAGGGAGAAGGATAATGTATTTGCTATAGACTGTCCCCCATATGAGTTTCTAGAAATACTGCCGTAACAAAGTGCCACAAACAAGGTGGCATAAAACAACAGAAATGTATTGTCTTGCAGTTCTGGAGGCTAGAAGTCTGAAATCAAGGTGTTGACAGGGCCATGCTCCCCCTGAAGTTTTCTGTGGTAGAATCCTTCCTTATCTCTTTTGGCTTCTAGTAGCCCCAGGCGATCCTTGGCTTGTAGATCCATCACTTCAATTTACACTCCATCTTTACCTAGCATTCTCCCTGTGTGTCTGCCTGTTTTCTTATAAGGACACCAGTTATATTAGAGCAAGAGCCCACCAATATGGAGGGCATTAACTAATGGCATCTACCAATGATCCTATTTCCAAATCAGGTCATGTTCTGAAATATTGGGGTTAACATTGCAATATGTCTTTTTGAGGGAACACAATTCAACCCATATTATTCCCTCTTCCCTGCCTCAATCTGTTCTCTCACTTCTGCATCCTGGTATTGTACTCCTTAATCAATTCGTCATGTATGGAGTTTTCCCTCAGGCTGTGATTTCTGAGGAACTCTTCCTGTGACGTCATATGTTATTGCATCTAAGCCTCACAATCACCAGTGTAGTGAGTTAGACCAATAAGAGAACCACCATTTTACTCAGGAAATTGAAGCACAGGTTAAGTAATTTGTCCAGTTTCCAGTCACTCCACAGCAGTCCTGGTCCCCACTGTGCCTCAGAACCCAGCACAATTTGTTAAGAGAGGAGTTCAGCCTGGCTGTCATGGCTCAGTAGTTGAGCATTGACCTATGAACCAGGAAGTCATAGTTCGATTCCTGGTCAGGGCACATGCCTGGGTTGTGGGCTTGATCCTCAGTGTGGGGGGTGCAGGAGGCAGTCAGTCAATGATTCTCTCTTCCTTCCTCTCTGAAATCAATAAAAACACATTTTTTTAAAAAAGAGAAAGGAGCCGAAACCGGTTTGGCTCAGTGGATAGAGCGTCGGCCTGCGGACTGAAAGGTCCCAGGTTCGATTCTGGTCAAGGGCATGTACCTGGGTTGCGGGCACATCCCCAGTAGGAGATGTGCAGGAGGCGGCTGATCGATGTTTCTCTCTCATCGATGTGTCTAACTCTCTGTCTCTCTCCCTACCTCTCTGTAAAAAATCAATAAAATATATTTAAAAAAAAAAGAGAAAGGAGTTCAGTAACTTCAACTAATCTCACTTTTTTTGCCCTCTGCTTTTATTGCTCCCAGATTCTATGGGAGAAGTCCATACATGATGTTGAGAAAGAGAACAAAGACAAGAAGGTGAACTTGCATTTATTTTCCCATTCTTCTGTCTCATGAAAAGATTAATCTCTACTGTTTCAGTGTTGAGTCCATTTTATAAGACAAATTTTTCATTGTTTGTTACAGCCTTGAAATAGGCAACCTATCCACTAAAAAATGTACTATTGTTTTGCAACACAATAAGAAAGATGTTTAGCATTGTCATTGAGAGCACAGCTTTGAATTCAGACAGATCTAGGTTTACACTCTGGTTCTGCCACTTACAAATTATGTAACATGAGCAATTTTTTAATCTAAAACACTAAGTGTCAGCTTACTCATGCCTGTTACTGAAGGCTGTTGTGAGAATTAAATTATTTTTGTACAATGCCTGGCACATCATCGAAGCTTGATAAATGTGATTTTTATATGTGCCCACTGGCTTTTTTTTTCCCAAATTCCACTTTAAAGCTCTCATTGAACAAAGAAATAGCCCATCGTGAGGTTGGTTGTAACACCTAGTGGGTATGGCTCTCAGACACAGCCTACCAGGATAACTAGAAATGGGTGTAGGTGTTTAAAGAGAGCCCCATAGTTAGTATTGCATTGTTGTGGAATTAGAGCTGGGAATCTAATTGAGCACTTTCATAGGATTAAAATGCTTTCAAGAAGTTGGGAAATATAAAGATATTCAATACTAATACAGCAATTTCTGGTGAGATGCTGGGCAGTGTCACCATGGGAACCTTTAGAAAGCTTCAGAAAACAATGCGACAGAACAATAGTTTGAGGAAGCCCGCTGAACCCAAGAAAACAAAACACACAGCAGAGGTGCAAAAATAAATAGAAGTGCAAAATGCTTTAAATCCATACCTTTGGAGAAGTTCGTGTTCTATAGTTTTCAGGTGAACCAGAGAACGTTGTTGTTTCTCAAATTTAAATATCTCCACAGTAGACTTCATGTGGGGATGATTCACAACATAAAGGTACACAGTATGGTCTAAGTGGGGAAAGGCATAATTTCCCATAAGTTTACTTCTATTGCAACTTTTATTAGACTTGGTGTGCAACTTGGTCACATCCAAGAGTTTTTCTCAGACATCTTGCATTGGATTCCCACAGTCCACTTGATAGGCAAGTCAGACAAGTGCCAGTATCACTATTTTATTGAAGAAATTGAGACGCAGAAGGGGAATGATTTGTCCGCAATTTTACCATCACCAAATGGCAGAGCCAAACCCTGATGTTTCCACGTAGCCTCTTCATCCTCACCTGCATTCCCCTTTCTAGCAGGAAGGCACAGAACTACAGTGGTGCGTGGACATGGATATGGTTTCCTCAGATGGCTCTTCAACAGGAGAAGTGGATGCAAGCAAACAAAGCCTTGCTGAGAATTCTTTTCGGTGAATATTTCCTACATTGCAACACACGTTCCAAAAATGCCAGGGCTGTGTGAATGGCTTAAACTAGCAATACTTCCCAGCTAGAGAATGAACTTCTGATGCAAGTCAACCACCTGAGGTTGCAATAACAATATTTAGTGAGCCTAGTGGACATGGAATGTAAATATGAACGCAAGAGGAAACAGAGTAGACAGTTGTGGGTATTGCCTCAAGAATGTTCAACTATCTGCTTTCAAATTGAACCGTGGACGGCTGTGAACAGGATTGAGGGTAATAATCCGTCTTCTCAAAGTACTGTTTCCTGACTTCCCAGGAGCTCCAGGTCAGATGAGCTCTGGATTTTTAAAAGGCCTGCCCCCATCCTCCTACTGGACTCTCCTCTATTCCCTCCCTTAATGGGGTTCCCAAGCCTATAATGGAGCAGACCCGGGCCCTGAGATGGCCCCTGAAACACACTGATACCTTCACCCAAATTAAGAAAAGGGGCTCCCTCACAGATGAATCTTTCATTTGGTCTGACCCAGCTCTGGTCCAGGGCCAGGGGCGTGGCAAGCAGAACTGAGTTGTATTTTAGTCCTCACGTGGCTCTTCAGCCAGACACTCCCACCAAACACAGCATGAACAATACGTGTGCTGCCCTGGGCCTACCCTTTGTTAGGCCTCCACGGGCCCCTCCTTCCATAAAGCAATGCTTGGTGAAAATAACGTTCTTTGCCTTCTCATTCCATTGCAATATATATGTGATGTTGTGGCCTTATTAATTAAATGCATAATTAAGGGAGGTGACTAATAAAATAAGAGGCCAATCATAATATACTGAGCTTCTGAAATCCTGATTAAATGCCTAAGGGTTAATCTTTAAACTTTAAACTTGTCCCATTTGAGGGGAAAAAACAAATACCTCAAATCAAGGGTCACTCTCCTCCCCCCACCCTCCACCCCCCAAAAATATCTCCTCCTCCAATGCTATCCCATGAAATAAAATAGCTCCAGGTTAATCTGATTACTCATTACAACTTCTCCAGTGAAGCAATATGTTTAGTTTTGTGTCAGGCAAAAAAAGTGGTGACTTTGTATTATTCAAGTAGAGCCTGAAGCCCTAATTTTACCCAAATAAAGAACATAGGATTAGAAGTAAGACCGGGGGTTCCAGTTCTGGAACTGCCATTTACTCCTGACAAAAGCGAAGCCACACGTCACTGCATTTCTCTAACCTCCATTTCTCCATCTATAAAATTGAGCATTAATATCTGAACTGTCTGTGCCATAGGGTTCATTCATTTATTCATTTAACACATGTTCTAGAGCAGCAGATATGGTTCTAGACTCTGGGAATCCAGCAATGAACAAGTCACACATGCTTTTGTGGTGATTATATTCTAGATAGGAAAACAAGGAGGAAATGAATAGTAAATAAAAGAACGTAAGTAGGAGATGCCTTCTTCATAGAGTGCAGCCGCTTGAAGAATGACAGGTAAACTTGGCTCCAAAGATTAGAAGGAGCTCACTATAGAGCAGTGGTTCTCAACCTTCCTAATGCCACGACCCTTTAATACAGTTCCTCATGTGGTGGTGACCCCCAACCATAAAAATTATTTTCGTTGCTACTTCATAACTGTAATTTTGCTACTGTTATGAATCGTAATGTAAATATCTGATATGCAGGATGTATTTTCATTGTTACAAATTGAACATAATTAAAGCATGGTGATTAATCACAAAAACAATATGTAATTATATATTCAATATGTGTTTTCTGATGGTCTTAGGCGACTCCTGTGAAAGGGTCGTTCGACCCCCAAAGGGGTCGCGACCCACAGGTTGAGAACCGCTGCTATAGAGGAATAGTGGGAGAGGGGTAGAAGGTTGGTACCTTTTAACATTAATAAGAAAACATTAGTTGCTATTCTGATGAGTGCTAAAAGAAGTACATCGAGAAGAAATATAATAAGGTTCATGCCCTGAAACAGGTTGGGGAAGGCTTCCCTAAGAAGGTGACACTTAAGCTGAGGCCTGACTGACGAGGATGAGTAATCCAGAAGTGGAAAGATATTCCAGGCATGGGGAACTGCAGATGCAAAGGCCCTGAGGCAGGTAGCATTTTATAGGACTAAAAGAAATCCAATGTGACTGGTCTGGAGAGTCAGGGGGAGGGTGGTGTCTGGTGAGGCTGGAGGGAGCACCCAGATGCCAGAATGTGTAGGAGTAGCCCCTAGGAACCCAGGTTATTTTGAAGATTTGGGGTTGATATTCAGAGTAATGGGAACAACATGGAGCATTTTAAGAAGAGAGTGACATGATCAGATTCGCATAAAAATAACTCTTGATTATGGAAATGGTTGAGGTAGCATTAGAGGGAAGGTGCAGTCATGGGAAAGATGTTTGGCACTTGGACTGGGATGGTGGCAGTGAGGATGGGAAGAGCTGGACAGCTTGGAGAGATGGATAAGAGGGAAATTAGAGCATTGTAACTAGTTCACTGAATGGTGCAGGGAGAGGAGAAGTGTCAGGTTGGGACAGGGTTTTATTTTGAGGACTAAATAAATCACATATACATGAAAATGCTTTATAAACTATAAAGCAATACAAAATTGTTATGTGACTGGTTAGGTATAATTACCTTTGAAAGAAGGACTTGCTAAGCAAATAAACAGATATACAGGGGTGGGCAAACACACACACACACACACACACACACACACACAAATACGTGCACACATGCACCTATGCACTCATGCACTTACAATAACACTATTCTTGGCCCTTCACCCCTGGGGGAGTGAATCTAATCTTCAAGCTTTTCTTAGGATAATCCTTCTATGCCTAAATCTTACTGGAAAGCTGGCTCTCCTGCAGGCCAACACTGAAGCACATCAGAGAAGGTGCTCTGTCCTCTTACATTCTCCTTAAATCACCACACCTAGAGGAGAGAGCAGCATGCCCGAGCTACAATCTTCCAGAACTCATATCTGTTATCATCAATCAACAACTTGTTCCTAAGGAAGCCACACCCTTTGCTTGCTGCCTGCTCATCAAATTCCCTACCAACCCCCTTTGCCCTGGTCCATCTCTTACAGGGCTAGACTAAATCAGGCGGAAAATCTTAGACGGTTTACAGTTGTTTGCATGGAAAAAGACATGCAGGTTATGATTATTTCAATAGCTTTATTAACTCAAAAGAATGTCACAGTGGCACAGTAAACCTACTTTTCCCCACCCCTACATAAGATTTCAGGGGAATATTTAACCTACTTCATAAAACAGTATTCAAGCATTTTTAAAGATAGCCATTTATGTAAACTTGAACAAGTCTGTTGGTGCAGACCAAACTTATTGGATAAGTGGATGGAAATAATTATGAATCATTAAATCAGTCCAGCAAATTTATACTTAGCAATACATTGTAATTCCATTAGGTATTTGGAAGAATTAAAGCACTATTTCTTCAAACATTCTGAATTGCAACACTTCCATTTGGTCTTCCCTTTATGTAGTTACTATTAAGTTTCACTGTTCTTACTTTCTATGTGTTCTATGGGCCCACAGGCGCTTAAAAACTAAATTAATTTGGAATTAGGAACCATCAACAACTAAAAAATAATATTTGAAATTGTTTTAAAGCATAGACAATGTATTAATACATATGTTTTGTTTTTATAACAGCTTTTTTGAGATATAATTCCCTTGCCATTTCCCTCATTCCCCCCCCCCCCTTATTCTTAAGCATTCAAGCTTTACCTTTGTCAATGAAAGTACTGATCCCATGTGGATTGAATGATGTTTTGTCAAAACCATCACTGATTGTCAGTGCCTGGGCCCTTGGGTTCTGCTCATTCAGATCCATCATGAAGATTTGTCCTGGCTCATCTGGTGCAAAGTTTGGCATGCCAGGATATTTTAATCCCTTTAAAAAGCAGAGAATAAGTATCTACATATATACATATCAAAAAAATGTTTTCATAAGGAAATGAAAAGCTCAAAGTCTAGCAAAGATATTAAAAACTCTAAACTTCTTTTAGATTTCTGGGACATTTTTATCTGTCAGCTGTTGCCATTATCTAATCTGAGGGATTAGCAATGTCATCTAAACCATTGGGAATGGGAAGAATCCAAAGTCAGTTTTTGATATAGAAAGAAAGCGTTTAGAGTAGACAAAGTACCGTGCAAGAGATGAGAGGCTGTGTTACTTTGTGTGGGTCCCTTGCCTGTCTGTGCCTAAGGTTCCTCTTTTAGAAAATGAGGACGTTAAAATGTGTGATATCTAAGACTCTATCCAGTCCTGATATTCTATAACTAACCTTCCTCAAAGTGGAGAGATGGGGTGTGTAGTGTCATTGTATTGCTTCCATCCTGACATCCATTACATTTCATAGTAGAATTAGCCAAGAGTTAACTTTGGGGAACTGGTCTCAAAGAATTGACTATTTCTGACCTATTTTGTTCTTATAGATATGTCTGAAAATTCGAATGTGAATCTTTTTCTCTAAATAATGCAAAAAGTTCTTGGAGAGTGGCCCTGTTTATTGGAGGACCAGATATTTATAAACCAATCATAGGCATCCTGAATGTATTGGGCCTTTGCTGCATCCCTGGTCATTGTATCAAATCTTGGGGTTGACTTATTCTACACAAGTTGCAACTTCCTCCCCACATTCCTCCCCCATCACTCTGATAATATCAACCTTAATATTAACAACCCTGTATCTTTTCTTGTATCCTCATTTTCCATTTATACTCAATTTAAATTCTTTCTTTCCTACTTCTCTCTCTCTCTCTCTCTCTCTCTCTCTCTCTCTCTCTCTCTCTTTCTCTCCTTATAAACACACACACACACACACACACACACACACACACACACACACACACTTACAATAACACTACTCTTGGCCCTCACCCCTGGGAGAGTGAATCTAATCTTCAAGCTTTTCTTAGAATAATCCTTCTATGCCTAAATCTTACTGGAAAGCTGGCTCTCCTGCAGGCAACACTGAAGCACATCAGAGAAGGTGCTCTGCCCTCTTACATTCTCCTTAAGTCACCACACCTAGAGGAGAGAGCAGCATGCCCGAGCTACAATCTTCCAGAACTCATATCTGTTATCATCAATCAACAACTTATTCCTAAGGAAGCCACACCCTTTGCTTGCTGCCTCCTTATCAAATCCCCTACCAACTCCTTTTGCCCTGGTCCACTTCTTACAGGGCTAGTCTAAATCAGGAGAAAAAACTTAGATACAAAATTATCATCCCAACTTTAACCAGACATCCAATGATGTTTATCAGCCTTTTTGTTCATCTTAATAGGCAATCTATTGCATTTCTCCAAATGTTTATCCTAAATTTATTTATTTATCTTCCTCTTTATTCTCAATGAGTAATTTTACCTCCTATATCTCTGGTGGGAAAATCACAAACAAATATGCCATCCAACATCAATTTCCTCTGACTCCCTGCTTTCCGACTCAATAATTCTTCAATTTTATCAATTCTCTTCTTTTCTTCCTCTTTGACAGAGTTGAACTTTAATTTCCTCAAAATGATTTCCAGATGGTTAAGAATGTCTTTCTATGTGTGGTATTTTCAGGAGCTAAATAAAAAGCCATCCATTTGCTTACGTGGTAATTTTTCAGCAACATGCCACATTCGTTTTAAATGTTCACTGCTGACATTAAAACTTTGATGTTCAAGACACCTGTATGGGGGCCAATAGCACACTCTTTATCAGCATGTCAGAAACTGTCACCAGGACCTGGCACCTGGGAGAGAGGGCTCTTAGACATGCGTATGTAGCAATTCTGTGCTGTCATGTCCACTTTCCTTCTAAAAGAAGAGCACTAACCCAATGTCTGAAGATGTTCTCCTTTCTTCTTTCTGCAACTATAGAAGGTAAGCAAGGAACTACTTCAGGGGAGAAGAAAGGAAGATATTAAAGAGGGAAGTAAGGTAGAATTTCTTGATTCTCCTATCCATCTTCCTGGGAACAGACCCAGACTGGAACTCAGAGGACTGACCGAAAGCTCATCCTCAAGCATGTCTCTTTGCTCAGTTAATGAATCCTCTGTACCTCAGTTTTGGTCAGCCATCCATTTCATATGTATGTATGTATGTATGTATGTATGTATGTATGTATTTACTTATTTATTTTTATTGTTGACAGTATTATAGAAGTCCCCATTTTCCCCCTTTTTGCCCCCCTCCATCCAACCCCTGCCCCACCCCAGGCCTTTCCCGCACAATTATTTGTGTTCATGGGTTAAGCAATCATTAATTGCTTTGCCGCCTCTCCACCTCCCTTCCCTCTGAGATCTGTTATTCTGTTCCATGCCTATGGATCTATTTTGGTCATCAGTTTATTTTGTTCATTAGATTCCACATATAAGTGAGATCACATGATATTTGTCTTTCTCTGACTGGCTTATTTCACTTAGCACGATACTCTCTGGAGAGTCCTGGTCCATCCATGCTGTCACAAATGGTAAGAGATCATTCTCTTTTACAGAAGAGTGTCTTCCATTGTGTAAATGTACCACACCTTTTTTATCTACTCATCTACTGATGGGCACTTAGGCTGTTTTCAAGTCTTACCTACTGTAAATAACGCTGCTATGAACATGGGGGTGCATATATTCTTTCTGATTGGTGTTTCTGGATTCTTAGGATATATTCCCAGAAGTGGGATCGCTGGATCAAATGGCAGTTCCATTTTTTATTTTTTGAGAATTGTCCATACTGTTTTCCATAGTGGCTGCACCAGCCTGCCTTCTTCTGTTAACTCCACCACCTATTTATTTGATTTCTTGTTCTCTAGGCCCTGTCTTCAGAAAGTACATCCTCTCTCTCTCTCTTTGCTTTAGCACTTATTTTTTACCAATGTCCCCTTCTTTTGCTTGAAAAATTGCTCGTTTCTCATTCCTTGAAACCAATGGACTCCTAACTTTACTACTTCTTCAAACATGCATTTATTTTGTCTTCTCATCACTGTCAACTTTCTTGAAAACATCCGTTGATCTTGTTACCAGATTTGATTTGTTCAAACTTTCAGAAATCAGTATTCTGTAGTTTATAGAAATGCCTCTATAAAGGTCATATGAATGGTCTCCAAAATATCCCATGTGAAAACAGCCTCTACTTTCTCTTGCTTATATCTCTGTAGCATTTGACACTATTGTATATCCCTTTGTTTCTTGTCAAAGGAGAAGAAGAAGAAAAAGAAGAAGAAGAAGAAGTAGAAGAAGAAGAAAAAAAGAGGAGGACGCAGAGGAGGAGGAGGAGAAGAATTTGCTGATATAAGTCCTGCTTCTCTTCTTGCCTCTTCCTCCTTCTGTCCTCATCCATCCTTCTTTCCTTCTTGCTCTATACTCCTTCCTTGCAGATCTTAGTCATAAGATTTCAGATATTTCTTCTATACCAATGATTTTCAAATCTACACATTTAACAAGAATCTCTCTCTGGAGTTCTAGCTTGCATTCCCAACTTCTTCCTAACGGCAGCCCATAATCAAATTGTCAAAACCAATATCAACATTCTCTCCTCAAATCCTGCCTCTCATTCATATCTATTATTCTCCTTTGAAGGCATCACCATTCTCCCCAATATTAGGCCATAAAATCCAGTCTTTAAATCTACTCTTTCCCAAGTAGTGAATTGTTCACCAAGTCCAGTAGCTTAGATAATGGCACCATTGAGGGGAAAAATGTCAGAACCATATAATTCTTCCCTTTTTACCTGGGGAAAATTAAGCCCAGGGAAGCCAATTTCCTAGATTACTCAGATTATTAATTATACAGCCTCATTACCACACCATAAAGAAAGGTTTGGCAGTAGAGAATATTGCCCAGGAAGGCAGGTCAGGGCAGAACATCACAGCAAGTACCATGGTAGCTTGGGGAATGTGAGGGCATTGCCAACTAGTACAAAGACTTGCTGCTGTAGAGATGAAGGGTGAAGCATTGCAAACAACTTGGCCTAGATTAAGTGTCATGATGAGTGAAACACCTCTGATAAAATGCCTTCTCATTCACTCGGTTTTTTGTTTAAGGCAATTGGGTAAGAATTTGTGGCAACTGACTACAAGCAATTGTTTTTATATCATTCACCACTGAAAATGGTGAAAATCACCTGGAGATGCAGGCATCTTATTTTCCCCAACATACTACAGGTATGTGTGGACAGGCATTGAAATCCTCCACTGGCCTCATTTATGAGCACATGCATTCAGTAAATAGTCAAGCACCCGATTTAACAAATTTATGACAATTTTCAATATCTTCAGTTCCTTACAGTATCCTGATCATCCCAAACTGTGAAAGGTAATGGGAATAAAATGCAGGCTTTTCTCTACTTCTCTATAAAGTGCTGGAAAGAATGATAAGGAACCTACGACAGAAAGTGTTTAAGGTTTTGAATCGAGTAACATGGTCAACATTCAATCTACAAACATTTACTGAGCTCCAAACACAGGCAAGCATGGTGAAAGGAATAGTAGTTACTGAGAAGGTGACTACTAGAAGCTGAGGGACAGATCTGGAGATTAGTTTAGGAATTGAACGAAAATCATTACACATTTATTGAGTCCCCATTGAGTATGAAACTGCCCACAGGGAGCAGGCCTGAGCATTCCTGTGGTGTCCTGATTAGCTCTCCAGAATCCAGTTTTGGCTTTTTTAGTTGACTGGTTTACCCGCAGGTGGGATGAGTGTGTCGGGGTCCATCTGTCAGCTTTAGTCAGCAACATTAATGTGCTGTTTATACAGTTATTGACATGAGTATCCGAGGGGTATGGAAGATACTCACACTGGAGATAAAAGCCAGCCCACTGGGAAGTATATCAATATCTTCAGAGCCATTTTCTGCAAAAGAAGGAGAGGATCAGAAAGATGCATGTTTGAAAGCTTAAAAGATAAATCTCACAGTCAAAACTTTAAATTTCTTTTGGAAACTCCATTGACTTTTTGCAACTATTTACTTGGGAAACTATATTAACTGTCAAGAATCCCACAGGCAGGCTACTCTACAATGAAACCTGAGTCAGACTCCAATTTTTTTCTTAGAATTCCATCTCAGTAGAGAAAACAAATAACTATAAAATAAATTGATATCCTAGATTTACTCTTTAAATAATGACATCTAGCTGGGAGTTTCAGCTTTACTCCCCATAGAAAACTTGATCTACAGACCAAGTGATAACATTTGGAAAGTCATCATTTTGAAGGTCTCTTAAAGGCCTCTCCCCCAAGCATTTCTCTTCTTCCAACTTGTTGAGGCTTAAAAATTCTACTATTATCTAATCATATGGGAAATTTTTGAGTAATTTCTCTCTTTTACAAAGGCAATATGTCTTAAGATGGACTATTAAATGTAAATGAATGCAAAGAGTTTGGTCAGATCTCTTTCCATTGAGAGCTGGTCCTGTGTGTTTTTCTTTGGGAAAAAGCATATAATCAGTAACTTATGACTGAGACCAGGATTAAAAAGGGGCTTGCATGTGTCCTAGTAGAGAGATAGAACCACAGGTGATATGGTCCAAGCAGGCAGGACTGAGAGTAAAGGCATTGGTTATCTAGTGTGGCGAAATGTATGTTACAAATATGGTAGAATCAATATGTATCAAGTCCACATGCTCTTTTTAAAAATGTGATGTTCATACTCTCCCATCAAGAGGTAAAGTCTATATTCTGTTCCCTTGAACCTGGGTAGACCTTTGTAACTGCTTTGACAAATAGAATGAAGTGGAAGTGATGCTACAGAACTGATATACAAGTTTAAAGTCACAGCCATAGCTTTTGCTAGTGTTCTCTCTCTCTCTCTCTCTCTCTCTCTCTCTCTCTCTCTCTCTCTCTCCCCTCCCTCCCTCCCTCCCTCCATCAATCTTGGGAGCCCTGAACCTAAATGTAAGAAGTCTGGCTACTTTCAAGCTACTGAGGAGAAACTACAGAGAGGTCACACAAAGTAGAAAGAGGATACCCTAAGGCACCCTTAGAAAGGGTTATGCCAAAGCATGACTACCAATTAATCCTATAATCGTGTCACATTTTTGGAACAACGGTTCTGACAGCCAGCTAAAAAAACAAATGGAACCTGCTATGGAGTAATAAGGCATTTTTTCCCTTCTATCTCAGCCAACTTCCTTTAAATCATTCTCTTCAAAATATTCGGATAATCAGTATGTTGATTTATGTCTTACAACATTAGCTGTAGTTTCAACTTCTCAAATCTGTTTGAATTACATAATCTGAGCGTAGACCTAGGTATCATTGAATTGAGCGATTTACTTTTCTTTTTTTAAGTATAGTTTTATTGATTTCAGAGAGGAAGAGAGAGGGAAAGAGGGATAGAAATATCAATGATGAGAGAGAATCATTGATTGGATGCCTCCTGCATGCCCCCTACTGGGGATCGAGCCCACAACCCGGCATGTGCCCTTGACTGGAATCAAACCCACGGACCCCTCAGTCTGCAGTTCCAACACTCTAGCCACTGAGCCAATCCAGCTAGGGCTAATCCAGTGATTTTCAACCATTTTCACCTCCTGGCACATATAAACCAATTACTAAAATTCTGTGGCACACCCAAACATATATTAAATTTTTATCATTCTAACAACAAAAGTAGGTATCATTTTGATTCATTCATAGTGGACAGCTATTGTTGTGTTGACTCTTGTCATTTTTTCATTTGACAATCTAAGGGAAAAGAGGTCAGTGACCCT
This sequence comes from Myotis daubentonii, assembly GCF_963259705.1. Taxonomy (NCBI): domain Eukaryota; kingdom Metazoa; phylum Chordata; class Mammalia; order Chiroptera; family Vespertilionidae; genus Myotis; species Myotis daubentonii. The sequence goes on from NC_081849.1 coordinate 49,534,909, forward strand.
GACTAAATAGTCAAGTATTGTATGTTTTAAAAATTCTTGTGGCACACTGGTTAAAAATCACTGATTTAGACAATTCTGCCACTTCCATGACTTACATGGGCACCTGACTTCGGTTGAGGCTGGGAGACACAGCCTCTTAAAGATGCCTTGTTGCCATTCCTTCCCAGGTTTTGCTTCTTCCCCAGGATACTGCCAGGCAGGGGGGCAAGGGTCCCTGTTATTTAAAAACCCCACATATTCTCATTCCTTCTCTATCAGAATCCCTTGCAGGAGCTCAGAGTTTGAAAATGAAAATCAGGAAGGAGTTGGTCTCCAGCTCTTTCTGCTTTCTAGCCGGCAGCACAAACCTCCTTTAAGACCAGGGTACACAAGGGCCAGGCAACTTTTTGTAGAAATTGAGGGGAGGGGGAGGGGAAGAAAACCCAATTAAAAATCAGTATTCTTTCTGATTTTGTATATCTATGTTGCAAACTCTTATCACAATAAACTATGCTGTCATCCTGTCACGTATTGATAAATAAGGCAAAGTCCTTGAGCCTAGGGAGTTTGCAATCTGATATTGAGAGAAAGAGAAAACACTGCTGGATATAAAACAAAGCATGTGATAGGTGTCATAAGTGACCCAGACTTTCAGAGTGCTGTGAGAACTTAGAGGTAGGAGGGAAATTTGTGGCTGACTTCAGCAAGCAGAGATGAAGAAATCAGCAAAGGGAATTGCATGAGCAAAGGTGAGAGGGTGAAAAACACTCGTCCCCAGAACAGTGAACAGAATCTAACTGAACTATTTTTTTCGAGTAGAAGTGTTGGGAAATTGAAGGCTCGGAGCCCAAATGAGCAGTCTCAGCAGTCACTAGCAGGTGAGATGAGCCCTGTGTGGGGGACGCTGCTGCAAGCCTGCGTCAGGTGAACAATGAGGCACAAAGGAAAGCAATGCTTCCTGGATCGTGAACTGAGTCTCTTTGAGAATGGGGGTGTCATGCAGGCAGGACTAAGGGTGGAAGTGTTATCTAGAAGGAGCTGGTTGTGGATGAGGGTTCAAGGGAGAAAATGCCAGAAGTGTGAAGTAGAATCAAGTTGATTTCAGACTGGAAAAGAAGGCCTGCCATTTGAGAGGTTTGGGATCCAGCTATGGATTTTCAAGTACTTTATTTATTTATTTATTTATTTATTTATTTATTTATTTATTTATTATTTTTTAATCTTTATTGTTGAAAGTACTACATAGGTCCTCCTTTTCCCCCCATTAACCTCTTCCAGCCCATTTTCACCCCACCCTCAACCCCCTAGGCCCTCACCACCCCATTCTTTATGTCCATGTGTGATGCATATATGCACACAAGTTCATTGGTTGATTTCTTCCCACAACCCTCCCCTGCCTTCCCTCTGAGGTTAAAGACATCTCAGTAGGCTGCGAGGTCCTTCAGGATAAGGGTTAAGGGATACTCTTCTTGGTACTTGCAGGTACATTTTGAAGGAAGTGACAATGAAGCCAGAAATATCAAGGAGAGGGAAGAAGAAAAAAGATAAGTAAGATGGGCAACAAAAGAAGACAGGGAGGGGAATGAAATATCACAGAAGGGACAGGAGGAGAGTTTGGCAAAGTATGGGCCAATGACATTCTTCAAATGATAGAGAGACATCAGTAAGAAAGAGAACTGAGAAAGAGCTGCTGGTTTTGACATTGAAGAGACCCCTTGAAAAGCTGGGATGAGGTAGCTTGGGTAAAGTGGAAGGTCTAAGGCAGTGATGGCGAACCTATGACACACGTGTCAGAGGTGACACACGAACTCATTTTTTTGGTTGATTTTTCTTTGTTAAATGGCATTTAAATATATAAAATAAATATCAAAAATATAAGTCTTTGTTTTACTATGGTTGCAAATATCAAAAAATTTCTATATGTGACACGGCACCAGAGTTAAGTTAGGGTTTTTCAAAATGCTGACACGCCGAGCTCAAAAGGTTCGCCATCACTTGTCTAAGGAGTAGCAGGAGGTTAAATCAGTTGGCAGCCTCATTCAAGTGGAAGGTGACCAAGAAACTGTGCTGCCCTCTTGGTACTGTCACATACATACCAATTCCCTCAATGAGGTGGCAGTTAGGAGGTTCTACTGGCTCCAAGTCTCGAAATGCATTAATCCTCTCTCTGTGAAAGTTAAAAACATTGGAGGTCAATGTGCCACTTCCAAAATTGATGTCTAAACATTGGTTTTTAATTACCTTTATATTCATGAACTCTCTTTCATCATTTATGGGTAATATAACAAGTAGGCAAGTCCTTTTATTTAAATTTATTTACATAACATGGACATTATGTGGGTAATATGCCTATGTCAGTTAACCTCACCCAATTATTGTTGAAAGACTAAAATGCAATTATACAGGGACAACACTTTGCTGCCCAAATAAATGATAATATTTAATAGTATGGGTAACTGCACAGTATTATTAATTTAAATGTACAAGTTGTATTATTTAATTTGATAAAGCATTGTCCATTATAAATCTGTACTTTGGCTCCCCTTAATCCACTATGTCTTTGCCTTTTAACCCACCTCCCCCTCTCAAACTGATTTCCCCACATTCAAACCCCCCTAATAACTAAACCTTGTAGCCTTTGCTTTAACTTTATTATTTTAAAATTTTTATGCTGACGTACTTTGCAACTTATCCAACTGACCAAAATCTAAACAACTGGCCATATTATTTTTCAATACAGTTTTCTTGTTTCCACAGTGAAACTTTCTTTTAAATACCAGGGATAAGTTTAAATTTGTATTAAACAGTATTCAGGAAGACTCTACACACAGATTTATCTTACTGTTACTTTTTAAAAATACACCTTAGATATACTTTATAATAATAATTGTTTTTATGAGTCTCTCACTCAGGTGCACTGGGAGCAATGTTACAATGAACATACTCAAGCTGAACTAGAAAGTATTACCAAACGGCATCAGCCTCCTCAAGAGATTCCAGCTTCTACTTAGAGAAATAAATAAAAGCTCCCCTAAGACAACTGAAGACAAACGGAGCTTTTAGATCTGCTCAGAAATGTGTAGCAGCACCTAACATTTCTTCTTCGGAGCCCGGTACTGACTCTTCCTGAGATAGTTCTATCACCACTAGATCTTCCACTTCAAAAGGTCAGATACCTACAAAATGCCAGTTAACATATGCAAATTTCAGCTCCTTCCCCTTCGATCTGAATAGCTCTTAATCTGGGATGAGTTCAGCAACCCAGCCCTCCTCAACCTGTAACAGGCCCTGGGCCATGTCAGAGTCTGCCTCAAACATCCATCTGGTAGCCTGTCCCTTCTCTCAAATCCAGCTCTTCCCACGGAGTTTTTATGTATTTTTATTTTTTCTTAATGTATTTTTATTCTTGATAGTATTCCAGATACCTCCCATTGAGATATCTCCCATTATCCTCCCTTCTCCCCCCTTCACTCCCTCCCCTCAGCCCCTACCCACCCCCTAGGTCTTCACTACCCCAATGCTGAGAGCGACTTGGAAGGAGGGCTTGGGCGGGTGACTTTCAGAAAATAAATGGGGGCATTTATTTTCCTGACCTGATATCTTAGGAAAAGCAAGTACTTCGCTCACTTTCCACATCAGTTTGCTGGGTGGCATTGAGGAGTGAGGTCCCCAAAACGGTCCATTCCTATTCCTACTGGCTAGGAAGCCGGCACCGGGCAGCCCTGACCTACGTCACCTGAGGACTCAACTCACCTGAACGCCACAAACCTCTCCCCGACCAGGGCCAGGCCGACCCCCAGCAGGGTCAGCACCACCAGCTTCCCCATAGTCCCCGGTACCCAGTGCCGACTGCCGGAGCTGGGTCCTCGGGGAGGCGGGGCGGGCAGGCTCCCAACCCGCCCCGTGATCGCCGCCCGCCCCGCCCCGCCCGCCCAGCCCACCTGGCAGGTGCGCTGCCTGGAGCCGGCTGGGCTGCGGTGGGTGTCTCGGTCATTCCCCGTCCCACTGCCCCAGGTAAGGCTATCTTTCCGTGGGGGTGCGGGAATCCCAGGCTGCCTTTACGCAGGAGATTCAAGGTCATCTTTATGCGTGAAGTTCAAGGAGAAACCTTGACTAGCGGGATTCTTCTTCTTTTTTTTTCAGGGCGCAAAGTACAGGGATTCTTTTCTCTTTTTCTTCAAGGCTCAAAGTACAGAGAGGGAACCCGGAGCCGCAGGTAAAAGTCTGGTGTTCCTTCTCTTGGCAGCTTTGCCAAGAACACACCCACTGGTGGGTGGATAGAGGGAGTTTGCTGCTAAAAGCTGCGTAATTCAAGCTCAGCTCCTCAAATGAACTGCCGGGAGCTCCGGGAACGCGTTCAGAGCCCCAACGTCAGGTTTCTGGAAGGCAAGAAGTGAGTTGAGCTGGAGAATTGCTCTCAAGACAGTAGGAGAGCTGACAAATGCATATTACATAATCGAAGCGCAGAGCTTTAACACACCCTTCTCCAAGATCCCTAGAACAAGGCCTTCGCGTCCTGCTTCCCAATCTGAATAGGGCAGACACCCAGGTCAATTTGTTGAATGGGTGGATTTGTGGCTCTCAGTAACCCTGCCACCAACACCATTGTTGATGGAATAATGAAAATTTGGGAAAAGTGGGGAGGAAAAATAGACTAAGTTACAGAAAGTTGAGCAGAGTAGGGGGGGGGAGGGGTAGCTTTGGGTGGAAGTTAGGCTATCAAAAGTCTCCTTGATCCTTCTTTCTTCTGGGTCTTCTGTTCCTGCCAGGTGAAGAATGCATGTCCCCTTCTCCTAAAGACCACCAGGCTGGAGGGAGAGGGACTGAGGGTGGGGAAGGCTGTGGAGTCTGAGCAAAGCAAAGTAGCATCTTCTGGCATGATCTGTTTTTATTTACAAACAGAAAGAAACAGTAGTTCTAATGCATTCAAACTGAGTAAATGTGTGTTGAGAGAACAGGATTCACTCAACCTGGAACTGAAAGAAATAGTAGTTCTAGTGAGTTCAACTGAGTAAATGTGTGTTGAGAGAACAGGATTGACCCGGCCTGGAGATAGTAAGAAAAGAAAAGGTGGCCCCTATCTCTGGGGTAGATAGGAAATGGGTTGGAGAGAGAAAATACTGGTACAGAGGTGCTCACTTGGAAAACTTTCGGATAAGAAGTAATTGAGGGCTAATGCAGGGCTGGCAGCGGAGATAGGAGAACAGCTTTGAGCTCTCAGTTGGAGATAGAATCAGGTCAAGCTTCTGATGCTTAAGGACAAAGACAAAATCAAGGATGACTGCAAGGATATTAATTTTGCAGTACAGACAGCCCCTGACTTATAATAGTTTGATTCACGATTGACTTTACAAAGGTATGAAAGTGATGCACATTCAGTAGAAACTGTACTTGGACTTGCGAATTTTGATCTTTTTCCAGGCTAGTGATATGCAGTAGCATAGTCTCTCATATGCTGGGCAGCGGTAGTGAGCTGCAGCTCCCTGTCCGCCATGCGATCACCAGGGTAAACAGCTGCAATTCTACAGATGTGATTTTCAACTGGTGTGCCACAATTTTTAAAACATGCAATAACTGACTATTTAGTCAGGGGCACTGGCCTCTTTTCCCTTAGAATGTCAAATAAAATAAATGACAGCAGCCAACACAATAGCTTTCCGATGTGAAAGGATCAAAATTATACCTATTATTTTTGTTGGATTAGCAAAAAATTTTCAGCGTGCCGCAGAATTTTAATAATTAGTTTGTGTGCCATGAGATTTTTAAAAAAGGTTGAAAATCACTGTTCTACAGTATACTGTGTTGATGGTGTATTTCGGATATTGTGTTCTGCACATGGTTAACGTAGGCTAGGCTAAGCTATGATATTCAGTAGGTTAGTTGTATTAAATGCTTTTTTTATGGTATCCCCAACTTGCTTTCAAATGATTCAGAAAAACAAAAGCCTCTATACTTGGAAAAACAAAGCAATGTTGCAAATTGATAGCTGGTGATTGGTAGATATAGGTAAAGTGAATACAGGTAGTCATTGAACTGGCTTTTCAATTTTTCCCCAGCTCTAAACTTTTCAAAGTTGGGGAGGATTGGTTTCTCTAAATTGTTCTCTAATCACATTTGCTTAGTTCCTTCTAATCACTCTATCTATGTATCTATCTATGTATCTATCTATCTAATCATCTATTTTCTCATTTGTTGAATCTCCCATTAGAATATAAGCAGTGTCTGGTTCACTATTGTATCCTAATGCCTAACTCAGGGATAGCTACAGAAAAGCTATTTAGTATACTAAAAATTTTAAAGTGAACTGAAAGTTATTTTTTTGTAGTTAAAAACTAGAGTAGGCTCTTTTATCTTCTTCTCTGCCTTCTTTTTATAGAATAAAAATCTTGAAAACCAGGAGCAGAAAGCTAAGAGAATTACTGGGCTTCTCCCAACCCTTCTCCTTCTCTCACACATGGAAATCCTTTCATGGAAAGCCAAGTGAGTAATGAAAACTACAAGTAGCCAAAGAAAGGTGGAGGTGGGTGGTGTGGTGGTGGGTGCTATTAGTTCTTCACCGCTTTGCCAAGTACACATTCCCCAGCCTAGGTAGGTTGTGACTCCAAGAAATAATTAAACTCAACACATCAAACTCTAGAAAAAAGATCCGCCTTATATTATTTATTATTAACCAGTTACATAAGCAATACACAAAATGAGAAAAAGAATGCTGTAATATAGCTTATATTTTATTTTCCTTGTTCCCTGTATTCAATATTCATGTTTACATTTAGCTGTTGTAGAAGAATGGAGGTACTGTGAAAAAACAAAAGGATATTTATTGTCACTGAACCGGATCTCGGATTAAAAGGAATTAGCATGCAGACACACACACACACACACACGCACACGCACACGCACATGCACACGCACACACATGCGCTCTCTACCTATATTCACCTGGCGGTGGCATAGTCCAATTGCAATTTCAGTCTTTTTGAATGACTTGATCTCTTAATAACCAACCAAATTGTTGAAAACTCAATACATGATCACAGTAAGAGCACCATAAATAAATACACAATATACTTATGATAAAATAGAACACTTCATGGCCCAGAGGCCAAAGTTTATTTAAAAATTATTTTTGTATTTCTAAGACAAGTAATACATGTGCTTATTAACTTATATTTACTTTTGTCCAAATAAAATTTCATAAATTACAATAAAAACAAGTGTATTTTGTACCTACTGTATTCTGGTACTTTCAACAAAAGTAGCTTTTTAGACAGTCATTGTTATAAACTAAAATTAAAATTTATGCTTCTTGGTTTTGGATCCCTAGTGAATAGTATTTAATCTTGCTTTGTTCATCTATGACTTAACATTTTCCTATGGATAATGGAAACAGCAAAACACTGTAATTATTTTAGCAAAAAATAGTTCCAAGATACATTAGTAACTGAGTACTTAAAAATGTAAATAAAAACACAGGCCAAATGAACAGAGGCCAGGTTTAAGGAAACTTCTGTAATTTTCATTAAAAAGCCATTAAATGACTCATCTAAAAGCAGAAATCCAACTAATATATAAAAAAATAAATTGTATATGAGATAAAAGAGTAAATAACAAGATACTTGTTAGTTCTGTGGCGGTAGCTTTCTGTAAAGTGGGAGCTGGTACAGCCTCTGGCATCAGAAATAGAGGACCACCCCTTACTGGGTGTGTGACTGAACATCTGTGAAATGTTAACAGTGATATAATATCAATACCTACTCTCTCAGGGCTGTATTTAGGATTAAATGAGACAATGAATGGACCATTTTTAGTGCATTGTTTGGCACTTGGTAAGTAACACAAATATTTTGATGATAATGATGCTGAAGATGGGGAAAACCATGAGAAGTGAAGTGCTTTTTGGTAAGTTACAATGGATAGTCTCTCTCAAGGGCTTAAGGTCGTTTTATAGGAAGTACAGTCAGTGGAAAGAACTGTACTAGGCCCTGGACAGCTGACTTCAATCTCTCCTGATGAAGTTCACAGTTGAGTTCAATGAGGAGTTTGCTTGACCTTCCAGCCCCAACATTGATTTCTTCTTTGTAGGCAAAGTAGGAAGAGAGCTGATGGAACACTCCACACTAATGGAGAATTCGAGTTGCCCTATTTAGTTGATTGTTTTATTTTATTCAAATAAAGAGCTCATTTACATTCAGCTCTCAATGAGAAAGGAGAAAAATTAACATTGCCAAACATTGCCAAACATTGCCATGCCTGCTTGTCCCAAAGAAACTCCACGAGGAAACAGCCACTTTCCCATAGTCCCTGAGGACCTGCCTTGAGAATGAAACACAGACCAAGTTATTATAGGATTTTAGTTAGTCTTTAATATAACTCCAACTCTTTAATAGTAAACAATGATGTAAGTACAAAATATCCACACACGTTACCTATCAGTAGTTCCAAACAGTCACAGGGGTCACTCACATTTTAAGGAAATGGGATCTACCCTGATTCAGTGGAATTCATGCTCTGGCAGTTGGAAGAAGGAGGTGAGGCTTATTTTGTGCAAAGTATATTCACTTTACCGAAAGCAGCTTTCTTCTCTCTCCTTTACTTGGCATTTAAAAAAAAAACCTGTTCATTTTCCTTTATGTTAAAAGTGCAACAAGGACTGAAGGGGCCTTTCATGCCTGAAATAAAATGAACTATACACGTCATACATCCTGGCTCAGCTTTACTAGTTAAATTCCCTCAGAACGAGCCATTCATTGGAAACTAATTGTTAAGAGAAGTGAGCACACTTGGATACCCAAAGTCCACGTTAGAGCTCACAATACAGGGCTCTGTGGTACAAAGTGCCTATGAGCAGCTTCCTATCGTATACGGAGGCCACAGAACTTCCCTGGAGAACAGATCCATTGTTGGCATAAACTATGGTCACTGTAGGCTTCTCTGAGAGAATATTCTGGATGCGGAGAACCTATTCAGAAGAGACAAAGGATTACTATAGAACCGCCATACATCCACATCTCTCCATCACCAATGATCCTTGTCTCCCACAATGAAACAATGATTAAGAGGACATGCTGTTGAAAAATAGCAGTTACCAACCTTTTTTAATGCTTAAATTAAAGTACTTTCTTAAACCTTCAAAGAAAGTACTTTCTTAAACTATCTAGTTATTTCCTGCCAACACAGGCTTTAGTGTTATTATAGTAATTGAGCATTAATAGGAATACTTCCACACTAATGTGCCTACTTTCACACAACTTTAGCTTGAACAAAAGCCATGTCATGTGGTGAGCTGACGATAAGCCAGGTATTTAAAAATTGCCAGGATACCACATAGGGAGGCCACATGTCTTTATAAAAATGCCTTTTGACTAGCTGCCACCATAATTTCATACATCAAAAGATTACCTTTCTAAAAGTATTTGAGCAATGTGAAATTCTGCCAATTATTGGCTTAAAGCAATTACAAAACCACTACATTAGTTTACTGTATTATTGGTTTAAAGGGACTACAGCAACCATCCCCATGACAGTTTATTGTATTAGTAGTTCAAAAAGACTTGAATAATTAAGGTTGAAAAACGAAAACTATGAAAACCTGTGAGGAAGGAGGATTGTTCGGGTCATAAATGAAGAGCTTCTGGCCGTTAGGATGACAGCCTACCAAGATGTCCCCCGAGGAAGGATCAATAGATAAATTATCCACCAGGGTATCCAACTTGAGTACCTTCCAAATTAAAAAATGTCAATAGTTAAATAACATGGGAAACTTGAATTAAATAATTCAGGGCTAACCTTTTCTGTCTTGGTGCATGGGGGGAGGGGTGGGGGGCCAGGGATTACACACACCTCCCTGCTGCCAGCCTTTTAACACCAATATTGGTTCAAATAAATTTAATCAACTGATTTAGAGCCACTTTTCATCTTCCCTGAAATTAAGAGTTAGGCTGATAACCAAACTCTAAAACATGAACTCCTTAAAAGATGCATAATGATCAGTGAGCTCAAAGAACTCATTCAAAGAAAAATAGGAAATTCTTAATCAATCTAAAATATGTGTTGTCAAGTAGGAAGAAAATAATAATGGTGTGGTACCCAATTTCTACCTTCATTTATTATTAAAAGAAATGATAGCATGCATAAATCTTCATTTCAGAATTTATCTATTAGTCTTTTCAGTTGGGAAAATTCTTATTGGAATGCATCAGGTGACATATCATTCCCAGCCCACCACTGCATGTAATGCCGGTCAGTCCTCATGACTGCTGGAATAGGAGACTTGGCCGGTTATACCACGGTGATATTTAAAAACCCAAAATAGCAACACTGGCATCCATAGTCTGTTCTAAGTGAGGTATTGCAAAAGCATAGTATAACTATGCAATTTCAAAGTATATTAGATTAATGTTGACTTTATATATAAAAAGAAATATTTTACCTTCACTTGAGTTAAATTCATATTATGCTGTTTTTCCAAAACATGAATTTCATGAGCCAATATATCAGCTACATAGATGTACCTTTGCAGAAAGGACACATTGGTTAGAGCTCCGGGACAACATAAAGCTTCATTAATACAGTATGCAAGAATGAGTCTTAATAACCTGCCGAGAAGTTAATCAATGGTGGGCCCTCAAGCAATGCTTGATAAAGGTCAATTTTTATTTAAAAAGTAAGCTTTCAAAATCAATTCTGTGTTGCTACAACAATCACGAAATTGTTCAATTATTTTTCAAAAGGTTTGTAAGGAAAAGTAATATAGGATGTCATTATGAATATAAAGTCTGTGATATTTGCCACTGAAAGGACAATGAAATAGATGTTTGGCTTCAGAAAAAAAGGTTTTATATTTCACAATATAATTTGATACTTCTACATATCATTTACATGTTATGGTACAGAACAGTACACATTTTACTACAATGTGTATTAATATATTTAATTACATATTGAAAATTTTAAGCATAAGAGTTAAGTATCTATTCAGAACAATCTGTCTGAAGGGTGAATTAATGGACTACTTTATGGTAATTTCCCTCACTGAATTGACTGTTCCATGGCAACTGTTCTATTGAGCAATTATCACGTGTAAAGCCATGAACTCAGTATTGTGACAGATAGAAACATGAAAAAGACACAGCCTTTTTCCTGAAAAGTTTATAGTATATTGGAATGATCGGACTGGTTTACACACATTAAACAATAATGCACCATGACTGCTACCATAAGAAATACTTCCGGTCTAGAGACTGAAGAAATATCTAATTCTTGAGAACACAGAAGGGCTCACAAAGGAAGGGGGATCTGCAGTGATATGGAATTAGAGACTGGAGTTGAGGATATGAGGACAAAACACCATCAAGACAGGCGAAAACATGTGAGCAAAGGCACAGGGGCAAGAATGAGAAAGGCATGTTTGCTAAATAATGAGTTCTTTGTCTAAAGCATGGGCTGTACCAAAACAGCAGAAAAGGGAGGTCTGAGATAGCCTATTAAAGAAATTCCAACCTTTAGCCTGCCTTGATTTAATAAGCAATTGGGTTCCGCTGAATTTTTAGAATAACAATGAGGCATGATAACAAATAGTCATTCCATTCAACAATTACTGGGCATTTGCTTTGCACCTGGCAGTGCTCAGCATGAGTCCAAGATGAAGCAGACAGAACTCCCTCTTTTGGAGGCTCTTAAAGGCTAGTGAAATACAGAGAGAAAAATTGGCAGCGGTGGCAGAGAATGGAAGTGGACTGGAAACAAGTTGGAAGGATGTCTAACACTCCAGCCAGAGAGGATGAGGAACTAAGCCAGGCAGATGTCAGTGGAAAGGAAAAAGGGTGAGAGTAGCGGATAGACACAAAGGTAGAACCAACACAACTTGCTCACTGATTAGCAAGGAATGGTGCAAGAGGAGGAGTTAAAGCTGAAGCCCCTTTTAGTATTATTTTTTAGCTTGAATGATTGCAAAGTTTGACTCTCAGAAAGATGAGGGTTGGAAAGAAAAACAGATTTGGCTGGAGAAGTTGCACTGGGTCAGTTATAGACAATTTAAATTAAATGATTACTCATTCATTTTCTGTAGTCAACCAGAGAGAAGAAATTGTGTCATGAAAATAAAGACATTTGGTTGTCAAGGACTGCCAAATTTATTTCGTATTATATTTGTAGTAGTTTAAATTGTTCAGAGGGCTAAGGCAGTAAAAGGGAAAGTTGAGGAGAACCAAGATGGCGGCATAGGTTAACGCCGGAGTTTGCTGCTTTGAACAACTACTTCAAAAGTGAAACTAAAACACGGAACGGACATCACTCAGAACCACAGGAACGCTGGCTGAGTGGAAGTCCTACAACTAGGAGGAAAGAGAAACGCATACGGACACTCAGAGGAGGTGCAGTGCTGAAGTCAAATTCTGAGGTGCAGAGTGCGCGGAGCGGGCTGGCGGCGGAGGGCGCGGTTGGCGTTTTCAATCGGGAGGGAGTCGCAGACTCTGAGCTCCAGATCCAGGCGAGTCTTTAGGGACCCAGACTCAAACGGGAGAAGCGGGACTGTCTGGCTTCGGTCAGAGCGAGTGCAGCTTTCTCTCCGAGCTTTGCAGTGGGTGCTGGGACTCAGAGAGGCAGAGCCCCTGGGGACAGGACTGAGAGCCGCCATAACTGCTCTCTCCGGCCCACCCTGTTGATCCTGTGCAACCCCCCCCGCCCAAGCCCTGCACAGAGGCATTTGCCGGATAGCCCCAGGCAAAGGCTAGATTAGCACCTCCCTAGAGGACAGAAGTTCTCTCACTGCTGACACAGCTGATTCTCATAGCCACTTGGCCTGGAGGTCAAACCCTCCCTGGAATTAGCTACAACAATCAAGATTTATCTATAAGACTGCGAACAAAGACCACTAGGGGGTGCACCAAGGAAGCATAACAAAATGCGGAGACAAAGAAACAGGACAAAATTGTCAATGGAAGAAATAGAGTTCAGAACCACACTTTTAAGGTCTCTCAAGAACTGTTTAGAAGCTGCCGATAAACTTAATGAGATCTACACGAAAACTAATAAGACCCTCGATCTTATATTGGGGAACCAACTAGAAATTAAGCACACACGGACTGAAATAACGAATATTATACAGACGCCCGACAGCAGACCAGAGGAGCGCAAGAATCAAGTCAATGATTTGAAATGCGAGGAAGCAAAAAACATCCAACCGGAAAAGCAAAATGAAAAAAGAATCCAAAAATGCGAGGATAGTGTAAGGAGCCTCTGGGACAGCTTCAAGCGTACCAACATCAGAATTATAGGGGTGCCAGAAGATGAGAGAGAGCAAGATATTGAAAACCTATTTGAAGAAATAATGACAGAAAACTTCCCCCACCTGGTGAAAGAAATGGACTTACAGGTCCAAGAAGCGCGGAGAACCCCAAACAAAAGGAATCCAAAGAGGACCACACCAAGACACATCATAATTAAAATGCCAAGAGCAAAAGACAAAGAGAGAATCTTAAAAACAGCAAGAGAAAGAAACCCAGTTACCTACAAGGGAATACCCATACGACTGTCAGCTGATTTCTCAACAGAAACTTTGCAGGCCAGAAGGGATTGGCAAGAAATATTCAAAGTGATGAATACCAAGAACCTACAACCAAGATTACTTTATCCAGCAAAGCTATCATTCAGAATTGAAGGTCAGATAAAGAGCTTCACAGATAAGGAAAAGCTAAAGGAGTTCATCACCACCAAACCAGGATTATATGAAATGCTGAAAGGTATCCTTTAAGAAGAGGAAGAGGAAGAAAAAGGTAAAGATACAAATTATGAACAACAAATATGCATCTATCAACAAGTGAATCTAAGAATCAAGTGAATAAATAATCTGATGAACAGAATGAACTGTTGATTATAATAGAATCAGGGACATAGAAAGGGAATGGACTGACTATTCTTGGGGGGGAAAGGGGTGTGGGAGAAGTGGGAAGAGACTGGACAAAAATCGTGCACCTATGGATGAGGACAGTGGGTGGGGAGTGAGGGCGGAGGGTGGGGCGGGAACTGGGAGGAGGGGAGTTATGGGGGGGGGAAAAAAAAGGAACAAATGTAATAATCTGAACAATAAAGATTTAATTTAAAAAAAAAAAGGGAAAGTTAATAAAGAATATATCATCCTTTCTATAAGCTGTGGTTTTATATGTGGAACATATAAAAATAGTAAGATACTTATGGAGGGCAATTTGACAATATCTATTAAAGATGTTTAAGGGGCTCACTCTTCGAGCAAACAAGTCTATTTTAAGGGTTTGTCTGTGCAAATGTGTAAGAGGAGGGGCTCATTAGCACCACATTCAGCCAGCACCCAGCTGGCCTTTGAACCTTGGTCTGTATGACTCCCAAATCTGAAGATTTAGCCATTATACCATAAAGCTACGCTAGGGAGTTTTTCCTTTTAAAATATTTGGATAAGTTTAAGTGGTAAATGAGAAATATAAGATGGTATTTATACAGAAAAAATTAACAACCTACATATCCATCAACAGAGAATGGGTTAAATTAGTTTAGTAATATACAGCCAATATAACAATGACATATTCATTTAAAAGGGACCACCTACCTGATACTTTGATATGTATATGTAAATATGATCCCATCTTATTAAAAATTACATTTATAAAACTAGATTCTATAATGATATATACCAAAAATTAGATATTGTATGTAAACATATAATATATAAATTAACTAGAGGCCCGGTGCATGAAATTTGTGCACCCAGCGGGGGGTCCCTCAACCCAGCCTGCGCCCCCTCGCAGTCTGGGAGCCCTTGGAGGATGTCCGACTGACGTCCTTAGTGCTGCCATGGAGGCGGGAGAGGCTCCTGCCACCACCACTGCGCTTGCCAGCTGTGAGCCCAGCCCAGGGCTTCTGGCTGAGTGGCACTCCCCCTGTGGAAGTACACTGACCACCAGGGGGCAGCTCCCTGGTGGTCAGTGCACGTCATTGGGACCAGTCGTTCTGCTGTTTGGTTGATTTGCATATTGGCCTTTTAATATATAGAATAGTACATATAATTACATAGTTAATATATTATATATACATATTTAATCATGTATCACATAATAGACATATAATATTACATATTATATAAATATATGATTATAATAAATATTATGTTAATAATATAATATAAAATACATACATATAATATTTATATAAAATAACCAAAAATATCAAGTAAGCTATTTCTACACTGAAAAAAAACAAAAAGTGAAGAATTTGGCCCATGACAGACTGAGAAGAAATGAAACGACTTTTATAAGGGATCATACTTTTTATCAGGTGAAATGTTGATTCCATTAGCTGAGTCAAATCCTTCTGCTACCAGTTTAACTTCATTTGGACTATAGTAAACAACATTTGTCCAGTGTAAGTTCAAGTATGTTTCCAAATACTTTAAGAAAGGATCAGAGAAATAGTGGTCATTGGTGGCATAGAAATGTGCAGGTCCAACAGCTATGATATCATTCACACTGAAAGAGAAAAATAACATGTGAGAGAACATAAAAACCCAGTTGGTCTCCACTTTAAAAATTAGGAATCCAGAAGGTTTACACAATACATGCCTTAAGTTTTTGGTAAGAGGTTTCCCAAGAAAAGCTCAGCTAAAACCACATGGCTATTGTCATATACAATATACTATAAAATCATTTGCCAAAGAACAATTTTGTATGGTACCAGGTAATTGGAAGACATGTCACTTAGCAATTAAGGCAGGATTATTTTAAAAGATAAAAGGTCTTAGTGTCAACAGTTTGTTTTTTAAAAATATATCTTTTTTGACTTCAGAGAGGAAGGGACAGGGAGAGAGAGATAGAAACATCAATGATGAGAGAGAAGCATTGATCGGCTGCCTCCTACATGCCCCACACTTGGGATCAAGCCTGCAAACCCGGGCATATGCCCTGACCAGGAATCGAACCCTGACCTCTTGGTTCATAGGTCAATGCTCATCAATGAGCCATGCCGCTGGGCAACAGTATGTTTTTTGACAGCAAGAAATGTAGGAACCCACCTATCCTTTATAGAGCTGGATGAGGAGCCTCCTTGGCTGGTGGGCTGGTTGGGAAGCCAATAACATTTGCCTGGCTTCCATTTACTAAGTTGCTGGATTTTCCCAAGTTTCTCTGCTTAGTTATTAGTCAAACTCAGGTTGACTGTTCAATTTCTACCTGACTCACAAAGCCAACCAGCCGAGAATGAACAGGCACTCCATAAACACTTGCAGAGAGATGGATGATGAAATTGCCATAATCCAATGCTTCAGGTGAGAGATTTATATGCTAAAAACAATTACATTTTTAAAACCAGTTAGGCAAGAGTGTTATTAAATTTAAATTCCAATTACCCGATGCAAAATTGTCTGAAAGGGCTGCTTTCTCCTTTGTTAAATAAAAAATGGAGCTACAGGGTAGGTGGGTCCCCTCGTTCTGAAAGAGCTCTATCATGCAGAGGCTGCCAGGGTGGTATTTATGCTCCTATTTATTATGAATCATTCCGGAAGAATGATTGGAAGTTACATGCTTCCCTAGTTAGGAAAGTAGAAATTAAAAATATCCATCAAGTTCAAACTTTAAAGAAGCAGTAGGTTAATGCAAACTGAGCTGTTGAGGAACACAATTCTCTTTCAGTCCCATTGTCAAGCAGTCGTGTGCTCTTGAAGTAGTAGCAACCCACTCCCAACCCAGATCTCTCCAGTTCTGTAGGGTCATTAGCCCACAGCTACCGCTAACCCTGTGAAAGCTCTTTGTGTTAGTCCCATGCAAAACATGCAAACTCCAAATGAAGCAGGCTACCGTTCCTCAATCGGGCAGGTATTATTGTTAGTTGGGTGATGTGTCATCTGAGATGGAAGGTGAAAGCAGGAGAAATGGTGAGGTTTGTCTAATATTCCCATGATGGCCCTGAAGAGCATCTCCCCTGTACCAAGCATTTCATCATTTCTCAAGAGAGTCCGCATTGAACGCTGATTACTATGATGAAGGACGTTGACTTTCCCTGCTCTACAAAGACAACACACACACACACACACACACACACACACACACACACACACACGCATAAGTGAGAGGACCACCGTAAGGAATATCTGAAAATGTTGGAGATAAATTGGAGAATGAGCAAAAGGACTAAGTACCTTGGAAGAAGCTCATGCTTGACTGTTTTTAGATGCAAAAGAGAATTATCTTCTTCTTGAAATTTAAAAATTTCCACTGTAGTCCTGAATTCTGGGTGGTTTACCACAAAGAGATAAACCGTGTCATCTGAAAAATTGAAAGAACAGAGTTAATTTACAAGACAGCCATAGTACCTTCAGGCAGACACTGACATTTAAATACCGCAGGCAAGGAAAGGTTAAATGTCTAAGCTGTTAGACGACCTAACAGATCATTCTTCTTCCCTGTCTTCCTCATCACTGTTTGTCTGGTGTTATTTCTGATCATTGGTCCCCTGACCTTTAAGAGAGAGTGTTTTCCACTCCACACACAGAATTCATGAATAATCTGTTTATAGTTTAATTCAGAAATAAGGCTATTTTTAATGCCATGATCATAGGTATATAAAAAGGTCATGAAATCTAAGCATTCTTTAAGGTGCTGTTAGAAATTTCAAAATGCAGCATATCTTACAGTTAGTGGCAGAGGCAAATCAACTTAGTTGTCTGAAGAATTCAGGAATAATTCATGAGTTAATTGTTCTCTTACTTCAGACATGATCCGAATCTATTTTCCACAGTCATTTACAAACCATTATAAGTTTCTTAATGTTGGTAGCTCATCAGCTCTTACCGCTGTCTATGAAAGTGCTGATACCATGTGGATTAAACGAAGCCAAATTAAACCCACGGCTAATTCTTAATTCCAATGCCCTCGGGTTTTCGTCTTTTAGATCCATCATTAGTATTCCTCCAGGCTTGTCTGGTGCAAAGCTGTGGAGTCCTGGATATTTTAGACCCTTTTCAAAACAGAGGGAAAGGTTAAATACAAAGGCTTAAGTATTTTTACGGACTAAAGTGGGAACTATGAATAAAAGATAAATAGAGACTTTGGTTAAAGGCGGTGGCATAAAGTTATAAACACAAAGAAAGCAGAGGGGAGACAATAGAAAAAATAATAATTGGGAGCTGAAAAGCTAAAAGATGAACAATAACTGATTTTTCTGAGTTGAGGCAAAAGACCAGAGGTTTAGTCTCTTCAGAGGGCAACCAGAAGGTTTGTGGGCTGGGAGACACCCAGTGGGGATACGTGAAAGTTTACATACTGACTGTGGACCCTGGAGCCCACAGCCTGCACTTTGCTTCTATGAAGCCAGAAGACTTGGTGAATGGAGTCAGTCAAGACTCCCCTCTTTGTCTCACATCCTGTTGACTCTACCTTGAAAATATGTCCCTTCCTAAGAATGTGAACATCTTTCACCACTTCCTCCATGACTGCCCCAGTCTAAACCACCACCACAATTACGCAGTAGCCTCCTAACTGGCCTTTCTGCTTCTGTCTTTAACTCTTTGCAGAAATCTAGTCTCACATCAACATCCAAATTTTGTCAGATGATGTCACACGTTGGATCAAAAACTCCCATCTTACTCAGATTAAAAGCGAAAATTCCTAGGATAGCCTAAAGGCCCTATATGATCTGCCCTGGTCACCCCCTTCACCCTACCCCACCCTAAACACTCTATCTCTGCGCCCTCACCTCCTACTACCCTGTCCTCACTCATGTTGCCTTGGCCATTGATGCTCTTCAAACAAACCAAGCACATTCTCACCTCAGGGCCTTTATACACCCTGTCCCTTTTGCCTTAGCAATCCGCACCCCCGCCCCTGCCAAACCCCACCAAGATTTAGGATTCCTTACCTCAATTTCTTTATATCATATCTGCACCAAATGTCACGTATTGCTATTTGACATATACACATACATATACAAATATAAATGGCAGCCTGACTCCACCCTCAACTCAGCTACCACTCTCCAATGCTTCACCTTACTTTATATTTTGCTCAAATACTGCCACTATCTGACATATATTTGTTCTTTCCCCACTGGAACATGAGTCAGAACTTTGTCTCATTTGTTCACTGCTAGAACCCAGGAACTGGATCAGTGTATGGCACATAGTCTGTCCTTTTCCCATTGATTCCGAATGTCACCTTTATCATGTACTACATTCCTGTTTACATATTGGTCAGTTTGGGGAATCATGCTTATTCACATGAATTACTATATTATTATTACTTATTAATTACTATAGCTTTATTTATAAGATGAGATATAGATAGATATGGCAAATATATATATATATATATATATATATATATATATATATATATATCTCCCCATATTGCACACTCATTGCTTGATCTTTACACAATAGTCTTAAATATTTCTGCTCATTTATGTTTCTGTATAAATTCTGGAGATTAAGCTGGTGTGCCAAATAAAATATTATTATTATTATTATTATTATTATTATTATTTTTATTATATTTTTATTTGGTTTTTCTTAGTGCATGAGAAAGCCATTTAGTTTTATATGTTCATTTTGAATCCAACCATTAGCGTATTTAAAAACCAGGTAACACACTATCTGAAAATAATAGCAGTTTTGTCTGTTTATCTACCTCATATTTCTTTTTCTTGGGTTATGAAGAACTCTAGTAGATTGCTAGTGGTTATAGTGTTATTTTTTTTGGGGGGGGGTGGCATTTTCTTCCTTCTCTAAACATTAATGGGAAGGCAGCTATTATTTAACCATTAAGAATTACGTTTGCTGTAGGTTTCTGGAAAGTTATCTTCTATTTCTAGTTTTCCTGGATCTTTTAATCAAGTTGAATTCTATTTAATGCTTTTCCGGCACTCACTGAAATAATCAAGGTCTTTCCTCTTTGAAATTTTTTCAGTCTTTTCTATGCAAATTTTAGAGTACTAAAGGAAGTCTCGTTTTATGCACAAAATTGGACATAAAAGAAATTCTCTCCAATTAAAAAGAAATTTATCAAAATGACATAACTTCACGGCTGGCAGGGCCAGCAAGTAGAATAAACTGGAACTTCTCTATTGCTACCTGGCAACACCACTTCAGGGGTTAATAATCTCTATTCTTTATCAACATCCCATAAAGAATAGCAGGGTTTCAACACACAGGGGATGGTGATGACTATTCCTGGTTATTTTAATTCTCCCTAACATTTAAATCTGTTTTTCCTCTTTTTTAAAAAAAATTATTTTATTTTTACTGACAGTAAAAGACACACAAACATAACATCTTCACCATATTAAGTGTACAGTTCAGTAGTGTTAAGCATATCCACACTGCCATTTAAATCATCTTTACAGTCGCTTCTATGTCATCCAACTCCTCATTAAGTGTGATGTTAGTTTTGAGGTGACCCTCAAATCCATAACCAATGAACAGAATGTGTTGGATGAACTAAATTGCTTGGAAGGGGAACAAACAACTGATGTGATGTAGGAGTTATTCATTTAGAAAGGAGCGTATTCTGGGAAATATTAGAAACAATGCTGAGTAAATTAAAGAAACAAAGTGGGCTCATTTCTAAATTTGAAAAAAAGGAATAGAAAAGAAAGTTATATAACCAAGGAAGGATACACACACAAAACAAAAACAAAACAAAACAAAAAAACACCAGAGGCAATTCTGTTGGCAGTTATAAGATCATTGTGGCTATTAAAGCCCCTCAGATGAAATTGCTCTAGATTTATGTACTGGGAGACTTCACTCCTCCAAATTCAGATTTATTCCTATGGGGAGAAAATCTTGAAATGGGTGTGTTCTGGGTTACACAAATCTCTGACAACACCTCCTTTTCAAAAAATTAAAAAAGCAACTGCCTTCTACTTTACTCAGGATTTTTGCATCTCTAGTTATGTATAGTTTTAACTATTAGTCCTACTGTTTTTTTTCTTAAGCTGATAGTCATATGTGCAAATAGACCCAGAGTCCTACAAGAAATATCATTTTACTAATTCTGTGTAGGTTATTAAATAACTTTTTTTACAACTGTATTTTAAAAATGTAATATAAACATTGGTGTTTCTGCCAAAGCCCACGGCATTTCCTTTTTCCCTCAGTGCTAACAACCAGCCGCTCACTGTCTTTCCTATAAAAATCATCAGGAGCCTGGCGAGTGGTCTTGCCTCATTCTCATCTGAGCTGAGTTCTCTCACCTTCCCCCTAAGTCTGACAACTGTTTTATTAGTGTTGTGACTTTCTTCTAAAGCATCTTCAACTTTTCCACATCCCTCCAGAATCTCGGAGCCTGAAAATAAGGGATGCTGAGAGGAAACAGAGTAATTACAGGCTGCCTTCAAAGGTGGATCCTGCTTCCTCTAGCAAAACTGAACCCATAAAGATGCCCAGCACCCCCACTTCGGCCCCGGCCAGGGAAGAAAGGCACTCAGAACGTCCCCATCAGCCCACGTAGACAGTTTTCCAATTGCAATGTACACTGATGCAGGCCAGCATCTCATAGGCCAATCAACTTTGAGGTCTTTCTAACGTATGACTGCAGAGGTTATTCATTTTCAGCTTATAAGAATGAAGTAACAGTAAAGAGGTTGAATAAACTCAGTGAATGACTTTCTATTTATGATAAGCTATTCAGCAGGAAAAAAGAGGAAAACATTGGCCTTGTCTGGGAAAGTTGTATATTGTCTGAAAATAAATAAATAACAGCAAGAATATTAGCTCAAAATTGAATATCGAATGGAAAAAAAAGGTAGATGCTGTATTTGAAACAATATAACGTAGTATCAAATATTCACAATAATGCCCCAAATATTCTTTTTCATAACAAACTTTTAAGACACAGATTGCAATGGAATATTTAGTGCAATGGGATAGTTAGTGCAATGCATTGGGGACATAAAGAACAATAGATCAGTTACTAAAGACTTTTTCATCTCTGAATTCAGATAAGTGTGAGAAAGTTTTCCAAGATCCTGTTTGATTTGTCATTTTTGTTTTTTTTCAAAACATTTTTAAAAGTGCGGAATTTAAAACGTAAGACACTGCTCTGCTGGCCTCATCAAACCCCCTTGCATCCCCTCCTCTTAGATTGGGGAAAAAGAAGGTACTCACCACACTTAGGAAAGCCAGACCATTGGGAAGGATGTCAATATCTTCAGCGCCAGCTTCTGCAGGTTCAAGAAACACATAAATGTCATGTTCAAATTCTGTTATTTGTTAAACAGAGCATAACTAGGACTTTGTTTACTCTATCAGTGTATCTTTAGGAATGGTTCTGATTTTTTTCCAAGGAACTACTCTCTTCAATAAACGTCAGTCTAAATCCCTTCTTGCAGTGAACTTCTGACTTTAAATGTTAGATAGTTTATGTTTACTCCAATCAAAGTCAAGTAATCACCACATTTCCAAAGATAATACAGAAAAAGTTGACATCTGCACACTCTGATGATAAAATCCAGATGTCTGTACAAAAGTAATTGACATCAGGGGAATATTACTTTCAAAATGAAGGCTCCTGGCCATTTAACCATGCAAATAGCCTTGTCCCTTTCTCTGCTCATTCAATCTGAAGCAATCACAGACATTTCTCTCATTAACAGAGATGAAACACCTGGGATTACATAGTCCCTCTTTAAAAACAATGCCTGCTTGTTCTCATGAGCAAAGAAAGCTTTCTGTTTAGTCTTTAAATTTAGGCTTTAAATTACAGGGGGTGGGGGGGAACTAGCAAAAGAAAATTAATGAAAAATACCAGGCACCTAAGCCAGTTGAAGCTTCTAACGCTTGTTTCTAAGGCAGACTACAATTACTATTGATTGTTTATTGATTGTCTGCAGTACACTCCACACAGCACAGCAAATAATTAGACATAAGGCCTTCCCAGCAGTCTCACTGTGTAAATTCCGCCGACAGATAATAGACCCAAACACAAGAAAAGAGGAATAAAAATGGCTTAGATTAAGCCAAATCATGACACATTTTTTGAGTCCACAAAATCCGATCTTCCCTTTCAAGAATTTTCCATAGGATTCCACCAAGATTGTTGTCTAAAAAAAACACAACCAAACAGCATTTACCTGGCCATTTTTGTTTTGATTCATGAGTTTGCATTTGGCTGGTTGTTTCCAGTGTTGCTGGCTCTAACATAGTAGAGAAAAGTAAAAAAGAAAAATGCCAAGAACTTCACTTTGTAAAGATGATCCATCTGCCTGTTCCTTAGAAAGGAGATTTAGTGAAAGAACTTTTAACCCAGGGTCTGTGGATCCCTAAGGAGTCAAAATGAGTTGCAAAGAGTCTATGAATCTTTTGAAATTCTATGCACTGTAAAATGTTTTCTGTATGTGCAGATGTTTCTATGAAAAGGGTGTTGGGCCTTTAGCAGATTCAAAAAGGCATCTGGGATACCTCAAAAAGTTTAAGAACCACTAGGCTCTAGTCCCATAGTGGTTCTCAACTAGTAGTGAGCAGGGACCAGGGGAACTCAACAGCACACATACATGATGTCCCAAAAATGTATACACACTTTAACAGCTGATAGCTCAGTTTTGGAAATGAAGTGTATTTTAATAAGTACTTTATAATTATTCAAAGTGTGTGTATACATTTTTTGGGACACCCTACACACACACACACACACACACACACACACACACACACACACAATTCTAGTCCAAGTTTTGCTTTCTGGACCCATTTAGTAGGAGCTCAATTAAAAGTTGTAGTTCCTAAAAATTAAGATTATGTTATTTCAATGTATACACCCTTACACACAGACAAAAAAATATATAGAAAAAAATCAACGATGTTTCTTTGGATATTAGGATTATGAGTGATTTTCATTTTCTTCCTTATACTTTTCTTTAATTAAAATTTTCTACAAATACTAGTATTATTTAAATAATCAAGAATGAAGAATGTTTTTAAAATGTATTTTTTATTTCAACTGTATTGTAACTTTTTTATGTTTAATCCACGGCCTAATTCCAAGGGGAGGGCAGGGGATGTCTTACCTATAGCTTTCTTTAGAATATTTTCCAGATCTACTGCCTCATCTTCATTTCTACAGCCGTTACTATAATAGGTGTTTATTATCTCTTCTCACCTCTGTCACCTCTTAAGTGCAATTACTGAAAGGCAGTCAATGCTGGAGAAATTTTTTCTCCAACAATAATAATAGTAAAGTAATGGTAGTAGCTATTCACATATATTGTTTACCAAGTATCAGGCTCCTTTTAAGTACTTTATATACATCTTTTCATATAACTTTCATAACCCTAAAAAGCAATATCATTATCTCTTATTTTAGAGTACAAACTATGGAGACTTTGAAAGGTTAAGCAAATTATTCAAGATCACAGACTGGAAAGCTGGGACTTAAATCCTTTTGTTCTGACTTAAAAGCACATTGGGGGAAAAATACAACTTCAAATTTAATGAATTTTCTGTCAGAACCATCCCCTGGTTCCTCTCTGCAGACACTTCACTTTGTAAATTCAACTGTAGTCAATTCCATATGTTGGCTTTTGCCCAAAAATGCTTGCTTCCATGCCTCTCACCAAGATCTTCACCAGCTCATATCCTATACTTTTCTTTAAAACTTTTCAAAACTTTTTCTCTAGACAGTCTTCTGGCTTAGCACATCTGATTTTGATCCCTCTTGTTCCATTAGCAATTACCTCTCCGAGTCAGAGATGGCCACCTGCTCCCCAGTATCCATATTCCCCCTTTTCGGCTACAGGCACATGGCAACAGAGCTTTGGCTATTTCTTGCTTTTTCCTGCTGGTCATTTGTCTATGTTTAGGTTAATGGGATCTGATAGTATAAGATGTATGCAACTACTAGGTAAAATAAAGTAAAACTAATATCCATGTAAATTTTCATTCTTCCCCTTCCTGATGGGAAATGGCAACTAACCAGAGTTCTAGTCTTGGACCGAGATGGAAGCAATACGTAAACAAGAGTTGTGTTGCTTCACCAGCCCTTGTCCCAGGATGACCATGTCATGTAATCACTATGAGCACAGTCATGTAATCACTAAGCCATTTGCCTATCTTTGGACTATCATGTAAGAGGGAATAAGTTTCTCTCTTCTCTAAGTTCCTTATTGTAACTTTATAACAGCAAATCAGCCCTTGCCATACCCAATAGAGTGTCCAGTATGTAAGATAGCCTATTCTTTCTACTTTTCGTTTACCACTTAGGCATGTGTATTAATCACTTGGAGAGTGTGATACTAGAAAGAGAATTTGCAAAAGTTACTCCATCTCTCTGAGCCTTGGGTCTTTATCTGTTATATAAAGAAAAAAAATGTCTATATCTCATAGTAATGGGTTTTTGCTGTTTTCCTATTCATAGGCATACTATAAAGTACTTAATGACAAAGGCTACAAATTTTAATGCTGTTTTTAAATCTCCCAAGCAGCAGTTGTAAAGGTCTTGATTGCCAAGTTAAATCACTTGAGAGAGACAATACATTCAAAATTTTGTTTTAGTCCGTGACTCTGAATGCCAGCATTTTCAAAAAACATTTAGAAAATTTTATAAACTTTCAAGCCTCAAACAGAGTTAACTAGATCTTATTGTTATAATTTTTATTATTTAGATACTGATAGTATGCCAAATCTTGGGTGGTAAAATTTTAGTTTCTTTCTGTAAGATACACTGAGAAGGAATACAAAAAATGGAACAGTGAACTCATTCTCTGTTCCACAGGAGGTACATAACTTATATTTTATGTGGTAGGTGATTATTATTTATTAAAACAGAGTGTGTATGTATAAAGCACCCAAGAGTTCCAAAGAGTTCATTTCCAGCCATGGTAAATGTCGCATTGGTACGTGTGCTCTGGGGAGCTAGGGGGAGGGAATAAAGGGAAGGGGGTGGTGGTCTTATCTCTTGGAGGAACCACTTGGCCTCAAGTATAGGTTACTACTGTTTCCAAAGTAGAAACTAAAAATGAGAACCTCTCTATCCCTGCTGCATACCCTGAGAAGTGCTTTTGTCTACATGGGAAAGTATGCACAGTGCACTGCTATTCTTTGTAATCAAAGACCACCGAACAAGCAACTGTTGTTAAAAACATATAACGTGTGGTTACAAGCTATTATTAACCATTATGCATCGCTAACATAGCATTCGACAAATGTTCATATAGTGTGTGCTAACCACAGAGCATAAGCCAAAAGAAAGAAAGAAAAAAGGCTCAATTCTAATTAGATCTAAAAATGGATCCCAAATGTGCTTCTAATCACTCATCGTCTTCGCTCTGTTGCCTTTTGAAGCGCCTCAGAGGCATTAAACACTTTGCGCGAGGGACCGTAGGTGACATATTTCCCCGTTCTTTCCAATTCCAGACAGCAGCTCACACACATCACAACATAAAGGTCAGCAACACAGACAGATGCTCGTTCAGAATACAAATGTTGTTGGGCTTGTTTTTCTCTGAGGAGCCGTCCATCCCCGGGAGTTGTAACAGCAACCATGTGGCAGTTTGTCCTGTACTGTGTCTGGCTGTGGCCTCCTGTCTATTCTGGGACTTGAATTCACAGAAGGTGGGCTTCACAAGGCCAAGGGCCGCTTAATAATTGGACGATTATTACCTCAGCAACGAAAGCAACCTTAAAGATCACCGACTCAACCTCCCAGCCTCGTACAACATTCCTCCCAGATGCCATCTGGCTTCTGCTTAGTGACCAATTCTGAGGGGGCTCTTCGTGATGGCAGCCAGAAGGCGGGATGCCTTGCTGAGTTTCTTGGGATTCCAGGCAACTTAGTTCTAGAACTGTCTGTATTATTCGGCACAGATCTGGCCCATCTGGTCCTTGATACTGAGTGTGTATCCTCCTGTTCAGTGTTTGGGCAACTGCAACAAAGAGAAGCCCCCCGAGGTAGGAGTCCAGGGGAAGAGAGATGGGACCAGGAAGAGGAGAAAAGCAGCCACGGAAAAAAGGAGACAGAGCACATAGGAAACAGATGTGCAGAGGAGAGGCGAGGAACAGAACAAAAGAAACTTTGAAGTGGAAGAGGCTCTCTGCAAACGCAGAGGGTTCATGAGCGCGAAGCCTTCTTGGGTGTGATTAGGAAAGGTCACTGCACGTTTATTTCTGCCAGAAGAACACTTTGAACGCTGGGTGGAGAGAATGTGGTCATAAATATGCCGTACTGAGTTTATACGTGTTGCCGATTCGAGGGCAAGATAGCATTGGCTACCAAAACTTTAAACATACACTAACTGAACAGTAATCCACTATTGAGGCTTTATCCTACAGACAAATGCAAGAGCTGTACCTACAATGATGTTCACTGATTTGTTCGTCATTGCAAAAAACTGTAACCACGCAGATGTGCATTAAGAGGGAAATGGTTAAATGAGTCATGGTACATGTAAATATCAAAAGGAATGAAGAATGGGCTAGACCCGTCGTCTGCAAACTGCGGCTCGCGAGCCACATGCGGCTCTTTGGCCCCTTGAGTGTGGCTCTTCCTAAGCCTTAGGAGTACCCTAATTAAGTTAATAACAATGTACCTGCCTATATAGTTTAAGTTTAAAAAATTTGGCCCTCAAAAGAAATTTCAATCGTCGTACTGTTGATATGTGGATCTGTTGACAAATGAGTTTGCCAACCACTGGAGACCCACATGAGCTGATGTGGGAAGCTGCTCATACTATGTTTGGAATAAAGCAAGTTGCAGAATATAATCTTATACTAAGATGCCTTTTATGAAAAAAGGTAGATATATATGTGCTTCCCTGATGTTGATTTTTTTTTACAAAGTGAAACGAAGACCCTCCACTAGCAAAAAGACTGCAGCTCACTTTATTGCAATAGTCACTTTATTGTGATGGTCTGGCTCCAAACCAGCAATATCTCTGACGTTTGCATGTATTTGTTTGCATTTGCCTTGGAAATATCAGGAAGGATAAGGAAAAACCTTTACCCTCTGGGGTTATTTCTATGGGGAATAGAGATGTTTGTTGAGAGATTGTTATTTTCTATTTTATAACAACTTCTTTTCCTTCTGTCTTACCTCTACTAGCTGACTACTAGGCGAAGGGAACACATATCTTCGTGGCCACATACAACAAAGAATACATTCTTTACAAAAATAGTTCAGAAATGTCACTAAGCAAGCAAGAAAGCAAACAATAAATATAGGATTATATAAATAATAAATTACAATGAGAGTAAAAGAGAAAAATAAATACAAGGGGATGAGATCCAAAGAGGTTGGCTAAAGAGGTGTTGTTGCTCCAATGTGATTGTTCCTCTGGGAAACAGTAATTGGCATGCCAAAATACTGTTAATGAGTTTTTGAATGTTGGTGGCCAAACAATGGAAGGTATATCACAAGCATTTTCTCATACTCACCGATGCCTTTAATCAGGTGGCAGTTTGGAAGGTCTACGGATTCTACTTCACTGGAGGCTTTAAGTCGATTCCTGTTTTTAAAAAAAATTCACCTGTTTATGTACGTATTCCCTGCTTTGTTGCAGAAAGGGTTTAAGAGGCTTACAGCCATACAGAAAACACGGCACAAATCTAAAGCAGAGAAAAGAGAAGGTAGAAAGACAAGGGGAGGAATATAAAACAGAATGAAGTTAAAATAACAATGCATATCACAAAGTTCTGTAGGTGAATGTGGGTTGTAAAAAAAAGTCAATACTCAACAAAAAAAACTTCTAATGAGAGTTTCTATGCAAATGTGCACCTGGCCGCTGGTCACATGTCTCACAGCTCTGGTGCTGTGGGAAGAGCTCCAGGTGTATAACCGGAAGCCCTGCCTTCTCTTGAGGACCCAGGGGAGCCCAGAAATGCTCAGACCCTCTGCAAGTGACAAAAGGGAGGCCAAGAGCGAAGAGCATTATTCAAAGCGTGGCACACAGAAGACACCCCACAAGCAGTTATTATGGAAGAAGTGGAGAAGGTCTCATCCAGGGACAATATCTATTAGAGTGAGAAGGCTGGAGAATACCACTTACTCTGGCAAAACTACTTGCTGCTGTTGTTTCAGGAAAACTAAAGTGCAGAAATAATGAGAATAATGTTGAGCTCTAAGAAAGTATCTTCCCTCGCCCTTCCCACCCTAGAGTAGGCCACAGAGCAGTTTGGGCAAACACGTTTGGGATCTATTGTTTTGAAAGCCACGTACTGCAGGCTTTCCCCTCTCTTCTCTCACTGTCTCACCTTCCTGTTCTCTACAGTCATAAATAATGCCAATGGTGCAGAATAGTTTACATTTTTCAAAGTAGTTCACCCATCCACACTTTTAAGAGACCAAAGGACAATTTGCCACTTGTCTCTCTCCTATTTATCTCCTTGACAGCATCTGACTTCTAGACATTGAATATAGGGGAGATTACTGGGTTCTCAATAGCAACAACAACAAAAAAACAAAAACAAAAAACTAGGCCTAGATAACCCAGAATTACCAACAGATGGTGGCAACTACTATATATTTTGCCATATGTAAAGTTTCTAATTAAAGTGTTAGTCACTATGTATTTGGAATCATAGAACTCGAATAGTGTTAAATTTCTTGAAACAATATAGCAATAAAAAATAAATGAATAAAATAAGTATATAAAATATATAGATATAATAAAAATGAAAAATAACTAAAACATAAAAATAAAAATTATAATAACTCACGTTTGTGAGTTGCAGGAGTAATTTAAAGGGGATGACAACTATATGTAGCCTTAGGTAGTAGCAGTGGTAGTAATACTAGTGATGAGGATGCTGCTGCTGATAATTATGGATGGTAAAAGGAAATCAATAACAAAAATAGCTACGAGGTCATTGATTCTGCTACAATTCTATGTGATTTCCCTGAATAAATTCATTTAATTCTTAGCACAGCCCTAAGGTTCCATTATTCCTTTTCCAGAGATGAGAAAAATTGACTCAGAGGTGAAGCAACGCTCCTGAGATTTGCCGCCCAGCTAGGAGGTACCACATGGAGACAGTACTCTCATCCACTCTTGCATTTTTCTCAGAAAGGAGTGAAATGCTGTGTTTCTGTCATAGCAGTAAGACTGCATGACCATCAACGAGTCAGTCCATCTCTATAGGCCTCAGTCTTCTTTAGGTATGAAATAAAGATGAGATTAGGTGACCTCCCAGGTTCTGCTGACATCGTATGATACAGGTGTAGCTATGTCAGTAGGTCACAGCTGCAGTGTTCATCAAGTTTCTGTATCGCTTGTTTAAGTGCCGATTTTATACAACTTACTATTACGCCCATTTGACTGTACAAAAACAGGGATAATGATGATTACATCTACCTTTTCCGGAGATAAACTATATGGATTAAATAAAATCCAGATGTGTCTGAACAGTTTAATATGGGGTATTTTTCAGAGTCAACTTAGTTTGCATAAATGACTGATGATTACACTTTGCTAATAGGGCAATCTTCATCAACTAGTTTAGTTATGCAATATTATCTCTCGATATGCAGACTGCCTGCTATTAAAATTGAAGAGTTACACAAGGGCCATGCATAACTCCTAGTTAATCAAATCATGTTTTCTTGTCTTTATGATAAAAGAGAGAATTTCACTTCCAGCCTTTGGGATCCATCAGGTTTCAGATTCTTTCCGTAGAGAACTGCTAGGCTTTCTGTTGGCAGAACTACCAGTTCCCTGTTCATTGGTGGACCTCTGTATTCCAGGGTGGCCGACCCTACTGGCTGACAAACCTAAAGTCATTCTGACCCGCTTTCTTCCTCAAACCTTTTCACTGCAGAGGCGGGCAAGCCAAATATTTGCTTTTCCAGCCCCCTTTGTATTTCAGGATAATCATATAAGCCAAGCGTTTGGCAAAGATAGTTTTTGTTCCTGATGGAAAAGGCAGACGCCAGAAGAGAGCTGACAGGCACAACTCTTTCTCCCTTCTTCATGATTTGACCACATCCACAGTGCTTGGGACTATAGCGACCATTCAGCATCCTTCATATGACAAGTGTGAGGTCATAAAGCCATTAGTAAAGGATCTAAGAACAAAAATATAAGAACCTTGCTCCTTTATGTGATCAGTGACTCAGTGGACAAGCTCTAAAATGATTCACCTACCTTGCCTGGCAGGTGTGGTTCAGTGGTTGAGCACTGACCGATGAGCCAGGAGGTTACAGTTGGATTCCTGGTCAGGGTACATCCTGGGTTGCAGGCTGAATCCCCAGTGGGGGGTGGGGGTGGGGGGGGGCGTGCAGGAGGCAGCCAATCAATGATTCTCTCTCATCATTGATGTTTCTATCTCTCCCTTTCCCTTCCTCTCTGGAATCAATAAAAATATATTTTTTAAAAAATGATTCACCTACCAAGTTTTTATAATGTGAGAAAAATAAGCCTCTATGTGTATAAGCTACCATTAGTTTGATATATGTTCTTACAGTTGAAAGCACTCCTAACTGGTAATAGATTTAAGAAGTTTGGAGAATATACAAGAGAGAGCTATATAAACTTCTTTGTACTAGCAAATTAAAAAGCCTAAATGCATTTATGCTAAAAACAAACAAACAAACAAAAAGAAAAAGATAAATGGTACAAACACAAATAAGTGATATTTTTGCTATAGCTTATTGCTCCCTAATACTTTATGTCCCTAGCATGCTTATGAATGGACTAGGTCAGATGGTATGGCTGTTTACACTCTGTTGTCATGTAGACATTGCTAATCAATCACATAACTCTTCCCTATAACCCAGAGCTAGCCTCAGACACAATGTTCCAGGCAACCACTACCAGTCTATTAAAGTGGACATTGAAGATGAAAGCTATTTGCCTTCTCTGTTTTAGATTCCTTTTTTTCTCACTTTCATTTTCTTTTTTCATTAAAATGTGCTTATTTACCTTTTAGTTACAAGTATATGATAGGTGTAATATAGGAAAGAATATGTACTGCTTTCCTTCAACTGAATCAGCAATCATTCTCCAGATGACGGCCACCAAAAACATGTACCTCGGGGTTCTCAATCTGGGGTCAGTGACCTTCAAGGAGTCCATGGGTTAAAATTAAGAGATCCATGAACTTGGATGGAGCAAAAATACATCTTTATTTAAACCTCTACCTGAAATTGAGCATTTCCTTTGATGATGAGTATAGGCAACAAACCATAGAACTTTTTACCAGCAGTACCAGCAACTCTGTCACTAATAGAAATTACGGAATTGTTCTATCACATGTCAGTTGTGGTAGACATCTCGAAATATCATTTATACTCACCACTACCTCAAAATATCTGCTGTTAGATATGCAATTACCTGTAGATCTTTTTAAGGCTTTAATAAAGAAAACCATGTTGGCCTGGCTGACATGGCTCCACAGTTGAGTGTCGACCTATGAACCAAGAGGTCACAGTTTGATTCCCAGTCAAGGCACATGCCTGGGTTGCAGGCTTGATCCCCAGTGGGGGAGGGGGGCATGCAGGAAGCAGCCGATCAATGATTCTCTCTCATTGTTGATTGATTCTCTCTCATCATTGATGGTTCTATCTCTCTCTCCCTCTCCTTTCCTCTCTGAAATCATATATAAAGAGAAAGAGAGAGAGAGAGAGAGAGAGAGAGAGAGAGAGAGAGAGAGAGAACACGCCATTTATTAGATTTAAAAAATATTTTGGCAATAGTATTTAAGCATTTAAATGAATTACCTTAGATAGTGTTTAAGCTTGTCTTGTACTCCCATGTATTTTATTTTATGCATTTAGAAACATGATGCTGAGAGTCAAGGCTTCAGCAGACTGCTGAAGAGATCAACTGCATCAGAAGTCTAAGAACCCTGCTTGCACATCCTTGTCATCACAGGTAATTTTACTGAACACTTACCACGTGTCTGACATTGTTCTAGCACTTTCCAAGAATGACCTCACTTATTTTTCTCTGCCCCACTATGGAGCCGGTAAGATTATTATTCCCATCCTACAGGTTAGGACTCTGAGACACAGAAAAGTGAAATAAAAAGCTAAGTAAGGTCTCACATAAATAGTGGAGCTAGGAAAGGAGTTCAGGCTGTCTATCCACAAAGCATGAACCAACATCATTACTAGGAATTGATCAATATTTCTTTCATTCAAGAGAAATAGTATGACCCACCTGGAGTGGACTAAGACGGGGGCGGTTAGTTACTCCCTTGCCTCACTGGGCGGTAGCAGTCAGGGTGTGCCAGGCTGTGGTATTAGCATGTCTTGAGCAAACTGGAACACAGTCTTACTTCCAGGCATTACTTTGTTCCATATTTCACAGCCTGAATTTAGAAGCCACTGATAGGGCTTTATCTTTTAAGTACAGACTTAACTACGGACAAACAGGGGCTTTATCTGTTATATACAGACTTGTAAAACCCTTTGGAATTTACCTCTCGAGCCCCTGTAATGCTTGCACTTAGTAACCTAGAATTTATGCTTAGGCACGCAGAGTTGGGGAAAATCTATTTCAATGGCAGAAAAGCTCGGAGGCTGTGGGGGAGCTGGTAAGCTGTATTTGGGTATTTAGAATCGGAAGACCTAGCTTAGTGTACAGGATCAGCACTAATTACCTGTTGAACTAACTGGTTAATGTCTCCTAGCCTCAGTTTTTACATGTATAATATAGAAAGGATGGTATAATATAAAAAGGAAGGTATATATAAAGCCAGAAATGTAAAAGGGCTTACCTTTCGAAGGTCATAAAAAGTACTTTTTGGGTTAACATAAAGAACGTTGACACAGGGAAAAGCACACTGCAGTCACACAATAAATGATAAGGAGGGTGGGGGTTGAGAAAAGAGCCTGACCCTTCAGAAGTATTCAGGTACTGGATAGCGTCCTGGGGGAGCTGTGATAAAAGGTGTCAGGAAAGAAGCAGAATGTTCAGACGCTTGTTTGGGGGTTCCTGCCCACACACAGGTCTCTGATGTACTCAAGTCCCATGATTCATTCCAAGGTGTGTCCTTTGCATCAGGGAGCAACTGGCCTGGGGATGTCTGTGTGTTTCTATTTTCCCTTTTATTGTTCAACCAGGGAAGAGTAGAAAAGTTGAAAGTATTAGACCATCCTCCCCTGGGAACCTTGACCAGTTACAGTTCAGAAGGAACGAGACAGCTTTGATTCCATTTATCCACCTGGGACATGCTTATGCTAAAAAAAAATTCATTGTTTATCTGAAATTCAAGTTGAAATTTAAGTGGGCACCCTGGGGGAGAAACATAACTTGAGTGCCAAAGTACCATCTCTAAAAATAGAATAATGAAATAGCAGGTACCAGATTACAGCAAAAAAACAACCCCCCCCCCACACACACACACACACACACACACGCTTTTTGAAGAACCTTTCCTTATGGAGAGGTAGGGACATGCTGATTTTCAAAATAGACTCTAAGGGTCTGAAAGGAGAAATGTATGTATGCATTTGAGTGCTCCATAACTCTATAAACAATAGTACTTGATATTCTACAATCATAGAGTGGACAGCTAGAATACAAGATGCCTGGTTAAATTTGAATTTCATATAAATAATGAATGATATTTTAGTATAATTATGTACCAAGTATTATATAGGTTATACTTACACTAAAAAAAAAATGATTCGTTGTTTATCTGAAGTTCAAATTGAATTGGGCATCCTGCACTTTCATTTGTAAAATCTAGCTGCCCACCAGTCATCCCCACATTCTCACATCAACCAATTTGGGACTTCAACTATCCAATGAAGTTACTACCCTATAAAGTCCTGCTCAATAAAGTGTATTATAAGTAAAATCTTTATTTAAAAGTGCATTAAATTATAAATGACCTATCAGGTACATTTTATGTACATAAGCTTTATTTACTTTTTCTTAGGTTTACAACAATGACATTTATCATTTAAAGGAACTTAAAGGTAAAACCTTAAGATAATAAGAAGAAAATTTCAGCTGGTAGTAATACTGGTGGTTTGAAGCTTAGGGACAACTTACTGAGTTTGTGAAGTTTAGGGGACTTGCCTTGGGAACTGAGAGCTGGTCAGATCAGACAAAATCATCCAACTCAAGAATGTTCTGCAGAGCAGGATGGGCACTTACATAACATGAAAATTAAGGTCATTGTGTCCATTGTCCTGTCAGTAAGTGAGCCTACTCCAACTCTAACTACCAGCCCCGCCCAACACACACACACACACACACACACACACACACACACACACACACACACACTGTTCCTCCTACTTGCGTCCCTTCATGTGCAGATGAAGCTACAGCTACCGGACAGTAGAGCTGAAAACTCTGGTATCTATCACCTGTGACTGCTCCCATTTCTGGGGTTCCAGCGTTTGGGCCCCTGATATTCTCTCCAAACTATTGCAAAACCTTAACTAGTTTCCCCATGTCCATTCACTCTCTATTCTAGTACTTCTCAACTCTTAACTGCACATAGAATGATCAAAAATTTATAAAAAACACACATGCCTGGCTCTACCCAAACTGAATCAGAATCTGTGGGGGTACAGCCCAGACATCAGCCCCCCAGGAGATGCAAATGCACAGCCAGGACTGAAAACTATTGCCCTACTCCAATCCATCCTTCCAAGTTCATCTCTACCTAACACAACTGGTTGTGCTTTGTGCGGTTTAACAGTTCCTGTTTAAAACAAACAAACAAACAAAACATACAACAAACATCAATAGTTCCCCTTTTCCTATCAAAGCAGCCCCAATTTTGTAACATATCTGAACATAGCTCATCTCAAATCTATCCTCCCCCCTTCCCCTACTATTCTCATTTGTGCCTCCTTCATCCCATATATGTTCCATTCTTCCTTCAAGGCCAATGTCTCTCCCCTAAACTCTACCTTTAGCGGATACAATCTTTCCTCCTTAAGCCTGTAGGGGTAGGTTGTACCTGCCTTGGAGATATATATATATATACTTTTTCTCCTCCCTTGTAATAAAGTAAACTTCTTAAGGGTAAGACTTATTACAGGAGCCTAGGAAAACGCACCATACACAGGAAGTGCTCAATATTTCTGGAATTCTTTTGCAAGTGGCTTATAAGGTTTGAGTTGGTAATTCAGGAACGCTGACGTCCACCCACCCATGTTTTTTCATTATCACTAAAGTGTGAGCTGGACTAGGCTTGTACTGTCTTGCATTCTGGCTTCGGGGTTCCCGGGTGAAGAGGTAAATAGGAAGTGATGTAAGACCAGAAGCTGAACATTGCAAGTATCTCTGATCGCCCCCTCGCCAGAGTTAGAGAGCTCCTCAAACTATGCAGCAGAGAGAGATGGAGAGCAGCTGTACGCAAGGGGAAGGCTGGTTCGGGCAACAAAGGGAAGCAGCACCAATGACCCGGAATGAACCTTTATAATTAAGTTTCAGTGCATGAGGAATCATGTTGTTTTCAAGCGAAAGCGCTCAGATTTGCCCCTGCTGGTACTTGCAGAGCACTTGCTTGCCCATCTAGGGAGAACAGAACTTTGCAAGCGGCAAAGAGTTATAAACTTTCAAGAAAGTCTCCAGATTCAGCCCAAACTGTGCTGGGTTTTGCTGGTAGCTGGGGGTGGACTCAGGGGTTCAATGACGGGGTGGGGAGCGGGGAGTGTGTGTGTGTGTGGGGGGGGGGGACACAGAGCCATCAAGAGAGCAATCACCAGGCCGATCGCCGCACTAAGCTAAGCCCTCCGCGGCCTTCGCCCCTCCCGCAGCCGCGGCCCCCGGAGTCCGGGGACACGCGGGCGGGGAGGCTCCGGGGCAGGGCGTCC
Organism: Myotis daubentonii; assembly: GCF_963259705.1. Classification (NCBI taxonomy): domain Eukaryota; kingdom Metazoa; phylum Chordata; class Mammalia; order Chiroptera; family Vespertilionidae; genus Myotis; species Myotis daubentonii. The sequence goes on from NC_081849.1 coordinate 49,571,613, forward strand.
CGGCTGCGCTTGGACGGCTGGATCCCAGGGGCCCCACTCACCTGAGCGCCAGGAGCCTCTCGCCCACCAGCCCCAGCGTGATCCCCAGCAAGCTCAGTCCCACCAGCCGCCCCATGGCGCGGAAGCGAGCTGCCGCTCGGGCCTGGCCGGGTAGCACTGTGGGCGGCGCCCGCGTCCGGCTCCGGGGCGCCGGCCGCGCTCCGCCCCGTCCCTGGCGAGGCGGGTTCCTGACTCTGGGCCGTGGCGACTCCGCCCTCGCCGGCCCCGGGCCTTTGTCAACCCAAAGCCTACCTTCCCGGGGACTGGGACCCGCCCTCCCGCGCCCCAGTTTAGGCAAAGGGCGTGGAACTCTGAGTTCCTTCACCTCCTTTCCCAACAGGCAGGCTGCCCGTGGACCTTTCTCATTCCCCTACGCTTCGAAGACATGCCTTTCTCCACATTCCAGTACGAAGCTTGAGTGGAGCTTTAAAGAGTCTTTATTACAGGGAAGGATACAGGGTCCATGTCTTGTAAATGGTTCATGCTGGAATCACTACATTTTAGAATAGGATGTGGGTGAAAGGTAAGAAACATCCTATTTTCAGTCATGCTTCATCTAGACTAGAAACCTAAGGACGTGGACACTTCTTTTTGATCTAAACTTATGGAAATAAGGATAGTCTATTTCTTTCTTTCTTTCTTTCTTTCTTTCTTTCTTTCTTTCTTTCTTTCTTTCTTTCTTTCTTTCTTTCTTTCTTTCTTTCTTTCTTTTTCCTTCCTTCCTTCCTTCCTTCCTTCCTTCCTTCCTTCCTTCCTTCCTTCCTTCCTTCCTTCCCTCCCTCCCTCCCTTCTCTCTCTCTCTCTCTCTCTCTCTCTCTCTCTCTCTCTCTCTCTCAGTCTCTTTCTTTCTTTTCCCTTCCCTTTTTTCTTCCTTCCTTCCTTCCTTCCTTCCTTCCTTCCTTCCTTCCTTCCTTCCTTCCTTCCTTCCTTCCTTCCTTCCTTCCTTCCTTCCTTCCTTCCTTCCTTCCTTCCTCCCTTTTCTTTCTTTCACTTCAACAACCATAACACGAATAAAGAAAACAGTGTAGAAGAGAAACTTACCCACTAAGAAGAGTTATGAAGAGTGAGCATGCCTGAAATAAGCTTCTCACGGTGCCAGTGGTTAATCGCCATCTTGCAGTATGTAGGCAGAAAATGTCACAATTGCCCGTTTTCAGGAACTACCGGTTTTGTAAACCACTAGTAAATAAATGCAGATGCCAGCCCTGGCCGGGTGGCTCTGTTGGTTGGAGCATTGTCCTGTACATCAAAAGGTTGAGGGTTTGATTCCCGGTCAGGGCATATCCCCAGGTTTCAGGTTTGATGGGAGGCAAACGATCAATGTTTCTCTCACATTGGTGTTTCTCTTGCTCTCTCTCCCTTCCTTTCTCTCTAAAATCAATAAAAACATACCCTCAGGTGAGAATTAAAAAGAAAAAAAAAGCAGATGCCAGTTTCTCCCCCTCCCCCCCCCCCGCCCCCTCAGGAAAAAAACACAAACCCTTCTACTGATGTTGCATGCATCTCTGATTCAGTCCTGGGGGATATTAGTTTATATGGATGCTGGATACAGGACTAAATAGCTGTCCTTTGAAAGCCCAGGAGGCTTACCTTTCTTTGTGCCACCGGCCCCTCTGGCAGCACTGAACCTATAGACACCTTCTCAGAATCATACTTTTAAGTGCATACAATAAAGCACACAAGATTGCAAAGGAGAACAATTACATTCAGGTGCAATTATCAAAATATTCTTTTGGCTATAGTAATATAGTCATGTAAAGTGTGCTACATTAACGCAATAAGTAACAAGAAGCAGCACCATTCTTTCAAACAGTGATAAGCATCAATGTTATTTCAAGATCCCTGCAACAGTGCAATGAAATAATAAAGTAACTATTTCCATTAACAAGAAAGTCACAAGTACTACTAATGCTTTTGAGCCAAACCTGCTTTCCACTTTCCTCGAATTCTATTGAGGGACATGCCAAATTCCATTTGAAATCAAGATTTTTCTCTTTCCCAAGGTCATAAGCCATGGGAATTCTATCCATGGACTACTTTGGTTAAGAATGCTGACGTAAGTTACCTTAGGAACTGGTAGCCACTGACAGATCTCAATTCAGGATGAAGCCTAGTCACCCTCATGGTGCCAGGCCACCAATCAGAACAATGCCCTGGAGTTTAGGACGAAGGCATTTGTGGTAAAAGAACCAGGACTTTCAAGCCCAGCAAAACCTACCTAACTTCAATCTCAGAGAATCTGGGAGTCACCTCAGTTGAAAGTTATTAACATCAGCAGTAAGTTCCCTCAAATTTGACTGCCGAATTCCTTTATTATGCTATGTGAAGAGTACTACAGCTCCATTCTCTTTTTCTTTCTAAGTGAAACAACTTCTGCAGAAGCGGCCTCTTCCTTCCCCCTTCCCCCACCACCATGCTAGGGCTAGGAATCATCATTTCTCACAGACTAATGGGGAAGAGAGATATTTTCTGACTTGGAATTCAAAAGGCTTTCTTCTCCATTGTAAGAGGTTGGAGAAAACTGGTTATTAATTTTATAGTACATACCAGTAATTGAATTTTCTCTTTTTTATTGGGGTGACATTGGTTAATAAAATTATATAGGTTTTAGGGGTACAATTCTATAATACATCATCTGTATATTGTATTATGCATTCACCACTCCAAGTCAAGTCTCCTACCATCACCATTTTTTCCCCTTATAACCTTTCCTAACTCCCCACACCCTCTTTCTCTCTGGTAATCACCATGAATTTTATAGTATATAGCTTAGCAATCTTTTGAGATACCTGGGTTTATAGGCTACACCAAGAATATAACCCAGGGTTTATGTTATTTCATGTGCTTAAATCATCAAGTTACTGAATACAAACAAACTTGTTCTGGAACTTGTTTGTATCTGGCAACTCCCTACACTTGGCATGAAACAGTGTTTCTCAAATAATGACATGTAACTAATTTACAATTAGAAATTTAATGGGTCTTTGGCAAAATTTCTGAAACAATAATACCTTTTGTCAATGCTTCTTAAATGATGTGTAGTGAAGGACAGATTTTTCTTTGACTTTCAAAGTACAATGAAAATAAATTACCAGGAAATGAAATAAATGAAGTAAAACATCAGACATACAAAATACAAGCCCAAATCTTTTATTATTTGGTTCAACAGATATAAAATTACTTTGTCAATTTTCTATAATAATTTCTAAATGCCTACTCTCAAATTCTCTTACTTATCTCACCATGGACCAGAAACAAAGAGTGCACTGACTAAAAATGTTCCTTGGAGCACACGTTCATGATTGTACTTTTAACTCTTTAAAGTTCTCTGCAGTATGTTATCATGTACAATGTTCCTGGTAACTCGTGAAATAAGTGACTCATGATTATTGCCATTTTATATACTATGTGGCAGGGAGTTGGTCCCTCCAGATTCCTTTTATTTCCTTCCTCTCCTTAACTCTGTTTTAAAAAGGGGGCAAATCTTTTAACCCCAAGATACCTTCAAGAGATGTTATAAAGGATCATTATTATCAGTAAAAGAAAGATTTGCTTTGTAAATCTTTCTGAGAATTCCAACATATTAAAAAGTGAAGATATGCAAAAACAGAAAAATGGTTGCATATGTTTTAAATGTTTATAGTTAACAAATTAATATTCTTCAGTTATTAGTTTGAACAGTGTGAATTTGCTGTTTACAGAAAACACACAAATATAAAATACAATGGAGTATGCTAGCTACAAATAATTATGCAATTTATTTAAAAAAATACTTATTTCTGGTTTACTATAGGAGTGGTCCAGTAACAGAACTCAAGTTTAAAATGAATGAGTTTTTCAGTTGTGTCAATGTATCTCTATGGCAGAATAATAATAAAAAATTCCGAGATAATGTTGAAAGTCAACCAGATGGCCCACCCGTCCCTGCTAGACCCAAACCTATTTCTACAGGGGGCTGTAGGATTGGTCTTCCAGGAGCAGTCAGACCCTGGAGGGAGAGGACAGAGGGGTAACAACACTGGGAGAGAGAAAAATCAGGGACATCTGGGACAAAAACTTTCACTCTCCTTCCTAGGCTGACTATGAGATGGCCTGAACTCTAGAAAATACATGCATGTTTTCCAATGTAGCAGTATAGCAATAATGTTTCTAGTTATTTTTTTTAATGGACTGCACTTGCAACTCTTTCAGAATAACCACCACAGCTATTATGTATTGAACATTTCCTATTCCATGCATTTTATATCTACTACATCATTTAATCCCCATTACAACCATGTGAATTAGGTACTATTATTATCTCAATTTATGAGTGATGAAACTGAGGCAAGAGCTTAAGGATCCTGTCCAGGTTTACATGCCTGGAAAACGATAGAGCCAGAATCCAACATAAGAAAATTTATATGAAGACCCCCATTTCCACTCTTGATCTATCTTTTGCTTATAACGTGCCGTTTATCTGGGGCTGTCTTCTTCCCATACCCGCACGAAGAAGGAGACTTAAACCGGCCCACGCAATCTAGGAGGCGCTATCGGGATAGAGAAATAAATGAAAGACAGACATAAAATAGATGAAAAGCCTGGCCTGGGCGTCATGCCCGCCCTCCTGGAGGGGCAGAGCACACACAGAGGGAGAGCCCCAGCTCCAAAAGCTGCTTTATTATATACTTGAGTTACAGGAAGTTACATCACATCTGGGTGGGCCTTTGACATCAGGAGATCCATCCCCTTAACCCTGGGCGGGAGAGTCAAACTGGGTGGTGCCCAATCTTTTGACTGGTCACGCCCCCAGGGGAGTGGCTTTGCTGGCTCCCTGGGTCCAGCTGACGTAAATTAAACCGAGTGTATTCTAATGGCCCTCAACATTTGCTAATTATCAAAGGAAAAGATTGCTATTCATTTGCCATCCATGGTAAGAGCCGAGATGAATGAGCAGGTGGTGAGAATTGTAGAAGCCCATCTCCTGTCAACTCTTGTCACCGGTGAAGGGGTTCTTGTTCTCCCTCAAGATAGAAATCAGAAGAGGAGGCAAAACAGATTCAGAAAAGAGGTTTACTGAAAACCAGGTGGAAGGAAAGGGGAGAGGGAGCTTGAAGCATCAAGGGCACACGCACTAATGAAAGCACGGCTCCTGGAACTGCTGGGGTCGGGCTTCTGTAGAGCTGGGTTCTTCACACAGACATTCCCTTGCTTCCCAGGTTCCAGCACTGGTGTCCAGCAGTGCAGGTGCAGAGCGAAGCTCTTCAGGGAGTGCCTAAAGAGAAACTTTAAACTTATTTGGGAGAGGTTTAAAAAAATAACGGCCGCCTGGATGGTGTGGCTCAATGGTTGAGCGTTGACCCAGGAATCAGCTGGATTCCTGGTCAGGGCTCAATCCCCAGTAGGAGGCATGTAGGAGGCAGCTGATGGACGATGTTTCTCTCTCATCAATGTTTCTATCTCTCTATCCCTCTCCTTTCCTCTCTCTCGAAAAATCCATAAAAACATATTTTAAAAAAATAAATGCAGAGTATTCCCTTCCATTTAAAAGAGGCCCAGGTGCCACAATCTCTTACACCACAAGGGTGGAGGAATCTGGAGAAGGGGCTGCGATGTAAATGAATGGAGATACTAGACAAGAAATATAAATTTGGAAGGGCATGGGGGAAAGCCAGGCGGGAACTTAGCTCTAGTGACTAAGCTCCCTGAATCTCCCGGCCCACGCCTTTTTATTAACACATTTTGCCCTTTAGCAAAGCAGATATATATATATATATCAAAGGTAAGGTTCGGTAAGCGGTAAAAGATTATCAGGTTAGGGGAGTTGCCTTTGGTTGTTCCAGCAACAGGTAATAACACCCAGATTTTCAGCCCTGCTGCAAGAGTCCATTCAACCTTTTGAGGACTCCTCGAATTTATTATGACTTAGCCTCCAGCACCCAGCCTGTCTCACTCTCATGAGGAAGAGTCTTTAAAACTACAGCTGCTTTTTATAAGTTTCCTCTGCCTGCTGGCATTATGCCACTTAACATTTATTGAGCACATTCTGAATCTCCCAGCAGTAATTAGGAATTCAAAATAAAGGAGGCACATTTTCCTGCCTTGTGCGAGGTCATAGCCTAGTGAGAAAGAGAGGCGCCTGGACAAACATATGCAGTGTTCTGTGTCAAAGGCTAAGAACTTCGATCTTTATCCTGTTTATCAAGGGAGAAACATCTGTGTTTGACAAAGGTCACTTTGCTGGCTGTGGGGAGGTGAGCTGGGGTAGACTTCCCAAGTCTGCTGGAGAGAAGTTACAGATCTGAACAAGGCAGAGGCCGTGGGGAGGGAGAAGAGGAGCAGACTGAAGGAATTTTAGAAGTTGAATGAATAGAAATGGTGACTAACATGATTTGGGGGAAAGGAGAAGGTGAAGATGACTTGGTTTGTTCAAATGGGCGAGTGGGTGTACACTAACTGGGGTGGGGTGGCAGGGACAGGAAGGACTGAAGAGCACATCTGATGCACAGGAAGCCCCGGAAACAATTTCAGACAAGTTCTGGTTCTCAGGAATGAGGCCTTGTCTGGACATGGGGACTTAGGGCTCCTCAGCGGAGAGTGCAGCATGCAGAGTAGATGGCCTTCAGGGAGGTTCAAGGCTGTGGCCTGAAGTGAAATGGTACAGGTGAAAGTCCTAAATGCTTTGTGTGTGTGTGTGTGTGTGTGTGTGTGTGTGTGTGTGTGTTAGTGGTGAGAAGGCAGGCTGAAAAGTGGGGAGTGAGGTGAAGAATTAGGAATTGAATTGAGTTTAGGGATTGCCTTAAACTAGGGAGAGCAGACACTGGCATGGAGATGGCCACTTGCTTTTTCTCCTGAATCTGGATGGGGCCTTGAAGTTCTTCAGTGCACTTTAAAAACACTGGCCAGAAGCTCGCTACCTGTTCATGGAGAATGAAACCCGTTTGCTCCCCCTCCATAGGCTCTGGAAACCATGTAGAAGATGAAGGTGGGGAAAATTGCAAAGAGATCTCCAGAGTTAGTTGTGCTTGACCTAAGACAGTCCTTCTCCTGGCCTTTACATCTCCACTGGCCGGAGTGACAAGAGAGCCCAGGACCATGCTTCTGGCAAGAATTCTCTCTTCTTTAGCACTCACTGCCTCTCCTCCAATATTTGTGTCACCTCATTAGAACCTTGATGAATATGTTATGTGATCACCATGGGACACCCAGGCTCCCTAGTTAACTGTCACCCTTCAGACTCTCTTTTCAGATGGCTGTGTCCTTTCTCCCATCTCTCTGTTCCCCACCCCAACTTCCCAAACTCTTTTGTTGTATCCTCTGGAACTCATCCTCAGACATAACAAAATCATCTATAGCATGTTATCCTCAGCATCTTCTCTAAACATTATCTTCAGCTTTCTGTGTTATGTACTGACCTCCAACCCTGGGACACTTTCCCTTCTGTCCTAGAAGGTTCTTGCTCTTGGCTCACAGTCAACCCCTTTTATACTACACTGTGAGTATTCTCGGTGATTTAAACATCCACATGTATAACCTTTCCAGGCCCAACTCTCTTGTTCCATGGGCCTCTTTCTGCCAATGACTTGATCACTACCCTACTTTGCCACCTAGGCCTATGGTGATACTTTAAGACGTTGCTATTGCCAGTAATTATACCACCTCCAGAATCTCCATTTTTAGAGTATCATTTTACAATCACCACCTCTCATCTTTTTAGCCCCCTCCTTCTGGTACTCCTCTTTCACCCTGCTTTGATGTCTGACTTCTTTTTCAAAACCATTGCTTTTCACTACGTACATACTCCATTTAATTCCCCTTTGCATAGTGCCAGTTGTTTATAATGCGATGTTATGGAATTAGCATAGACATTTGTAAATACAGTGTAATATACTGTAACTATATATATTCTTCCTAAGTTCTGAGGGCATCCATATACTCTTGTACAGTAAGAGCTGGTGAAAAACTATTCTGGTATTTTCTTCAAGGAGGGGAGTTTTCTGAAAAACGTACAATTTCCTTCTTTAAGTGCCCCTTCATGCCATTTGTTCTTTGTTCTGGTGGACAGCCTTGACTCATACAGCCGGACAAAAGGAATGCAGGAAGTAGAACTGGACCTGCCACAGGAAACAAAGGGAGGACCTCACGATGGATTTCAGTTTTAGACAGAGACTGAAAGCTCATTCAAGGAACTATCTGAGGAACAGAAGTCGAGATTAGCCAGCTGACTGTCGGATTCTGAGGGTAGGCCTTGACATTGTCAGGGACATTGTGACCTGACTGCTGCCTGGTCAAGAGAACAGGCCAGTGTTTTAAAGAGTGGCAGCTGAAAGCAACCATTGTTGGGGTCAGAGAAAGGACAGCGATGTCAGGGGGAGAGTCCCAGAGTGAGCTCTGGAGAGGGCAATGTTATAAAGACCAGGACACTGCTCACTTGGTTAATGCTCCCATTTCCAGAAATACATCCCCCCCGCCCCGCTTTTCTCATGAACTATGTGTGCACAGCACAGATAGGCAGGAGGAATTTAGATTTTATTATGTATTCTTTTAGAAGAGTAGAACCTTAAGGAATTATTTTGGAGACCTATTTCCTTTTCTGCCTTTCATTTATTTTTTCTGCAAGCAATGTTTTATTATTATTATCATTATTTCTTTTTCAGCCTGTACATTTTCTCTTATTATTTTATATTTCACAAAAACTATGGAACTTGAATTTGCCTGGATGCCTTAGGGGGGGAGATGAGCTTACTTTTAGTGTGGAAATTACAGGCTGGCCGGTTCCTTTTTTTTCAGACATGGATAGTGGTTATCATACAGGTTGGCTTAACACGCTATGATGTAAAAACATATTGGCTGTTTACGTGAAGTCTGATTAATTGCAGAGCTGGAGCAGGGATGCTAAATTAAGTCCTCAGTATTCTTTGTAACCTAAGATTCATGTCTGATAATTTCTTTTACATTCTTTGACACTGATACATATGTATAAACCTCTCTCTTTAAAGTATTTGAAAACTTGTGCAAGCCCTATCTCACATAATCTGTTCTAAAGATTCCTCACCGTGAAGTTCAGGAATCACACAAGATCAGTTATATCACCCTTCTTTCCTGCTTACTTGGAATTCTCCACCTCTGCTCTGTGTCTTATCTCTCTTCTCTCAACCCTGTGGCATGCAGCTCCCAAAGAAATAGCAAGATAATTAATGCCTATGGCACTGAAGATTCAGGTAGGTGGGGGATGGAGGAGAGTCACATCCCAGTTCAACCAAATACAAGTTATTAAGTATCCTTATCGTACCTGCCCTTGTTCTAGTTCTCACACATCTCCATCCCTGGACACCTCTCTCTGGTCTTAGTTCTTTCTTGTGCCCAGTCATCCCAATCCATTTCTCCAGCGCCTCTCTCTCTCTCTCTCTCTCTCTCTCTCTCTCTCTCTCTCTCTCTCTCTCTGGTTTCCAAGGGCAAAAACAAAATTCTCTGTATTTTTTTTTAATTGTCCCAGGAGAGCACTGAAGAATGTTTCTCTATAAATTCCAATTGGCCTTTCGTTGATTAATAGTACCTAACATCCTATGTGGGAACAAAACTGGTCTTTATTGCCAGTATCCCTAGAAACTGCCCTCTGTGGTGGTGGTGGGGGGGGCGGGGGGGGGGGGGGGAGCCACTGGCCACCTAGGATTCCTGCAGAGTTCAGTTCTGCCCAGAAGTTGGGTGTCTCACCTGGATAGCCTGGGACTCTAAGGCTTAACTTAAAGGAAAATTGGGTCAAATATTTCAGCTCCTGGCTCTGGTTTCCAGGTCACAGCGGGGCTGTCTCCTGCTCCAGGCAAGTTTTTACAGACAATTTAAGCAAGGAGTTTTGTAATCCTATTAGGTATTACTAAAGCCTTAGCCAGGGAAGACAATATGTACTAGTGATGTTTTTCTTAAGGAAAAATAAAATAAAATAAAATTTTAAATCCCATTATTTTACAACCTAATAAAATTTTCTAAGCTCAAGATTTTAACAGATAATAGTAATATTAATTAAATGTCTCATCTTCCAGGATCTTTTGTGTACCAGCTCCAGTGTTGCCTATTTGTTCTTTAAGAGAGGACCATAGATAACCATTTTAAAGGGACCTGGATCCAAGGATAGTGGCTTCACTATTAGGACCCTCCCAGTTTTGCCCTAAAATGGAATCTTTATGCCAGGGATTTGAACCTGTCCTTTGTTCTGCCTTCTCTTCCAGATCACACCCTAAAGCCTACAATTTCACACCTAACCTGGCTGCAGGTTCTTTTGCTAACAAACAAACAAAGAGTCTTAGCTCCTCCTTTAGCTCTTTGAAAATAACAAGTGTTTCCATCTTGGAAAATATGGCCTTGTGTGTCAATAGCTCACCACCTCAGAGCTCCTTTTCAAGCATGCTTTCCTACATCTTTCATTGACATTCCTTAAATTATAGGATGTTTCCCCCCCTCACCATGGTAATATTGACAAGTATAACTAAACACTCAATGGTGGTATCAAAATTACATTCTGAGTCTTATTTGTATTTTTTAGTTTTACCCCTTATATAAAACCCCTCAACTGGGGAGGTGGTTGGAAACAGCTAGGAGAATGGCTTTGAGTTCATATGAAAGGAGTAAAGTTTACTCCCTCTCACACAGAGTTGGAAGTACATATGTTGACCCTGAATATTGAACCCAAATGGGTACACATAACTTGACAAAGGATTTTCTTTAATTTATTTTTACTTACACAAGCAACACAGGAATACTTTCCCATAGCAAAATATTTAAAAGTGACTGATAAAATTAAAATCTCCCTGACCTTTCTCTGAGGGAAAACACCATTCTTTGTTTTGTATATATTCTTTTCTTTGTCTATTATTTTCTTATATTTGTGTCTATAGACATGTAAGGTATTAATGTGTGTTTACTAAACAATATTGTCAACTCAATATTTTATGCCTTGAGGATGGCTTTCTGCTATAGAAAAACACACTTCAAAGGTTATCTTTGGTTTTAAAAATTAGTAGTATATTAAAGTTTATAAAACCTAGATCTTAGGTTTAAGGTAGAGCTTACAAATCTATTTATTCTGTTCATAGAAAATTTTAATAATCACTTGTAAGAGGCCTTTGATTAATATTAAGACTAATTTATAAAATTAGTTAAACTTCTTTATTTCTTTTTCTTTTTTAAAAAATATATTTTATTGATTTTTTACAGAGAGGAAGGGAGAGAGATAGAGAGTTAGAAACATCGATGAGAGAGAAACATCGATCAGCTGCCTCCTGCACATCTCCTACTGGGGATATGCCCGCAACCCAGGTACATGCCCTTGACCGGAATCAAACCTGGGACCTTTCAGTCCGCAGGCCGACGCTCTATCCACTGAGCCAAACCGGTTTTGGCTAAACTTCTTTATTTAAAAGAACTTTTTTATTCATGAAAGTAATATATTATATATCTTGTTTATTTATTTAAATAAATTTATAACATATAGGTCAGTAAATCACTTATACAATGTCATATTGATTAGAATATTTTTTCATTTTTTAAAATTAAAAAATGGAAATATGTTCTTATATATGTCTGTTGTGCACATGTCTGAGAGCTTATTTAGGGTGTATGCCTAAGAGTACAATTGCTGGGTCATGCAATACATGTACCTTCTACTTTCTTAGGTATTTATAAATTGCATTTCAAATAGGTTATACCAGTTTACACTTTGGATATAAGAACATCAATTTTTCTTTATCCTCATTTGCCAGTTTGATGGATGATTTAAATACAGGGTGGGGGGAAAAGTAGGCTTACAGTTGTGAGTAGGTTTACAGCAATATGAATACATTTTCCTCTAATATTTACGTATTAGTGACTGTTTTATTTCTTTGCCAGACTGTTGCATGAAAATAGGTATTTTATTTTCCTTTTTATTTGTGTTCTTCTGAATCTTTGAGAGGCCATGTATCTTTTTGGATATTCATTTGCCATTGTCATTTTTCTGCAATTTGGCTTTCATATATTTTTAAATTGATTTTTGAGAGAGAGAGAGGAAGGGAGAGGAAGAGAGAGAGAGATCTTTGTGAGAGAGTAGCATCAATCTGTTGTCTCCTGTATACACCCCAACAGAGGATTGAACCCACAACCTATGTATGTGTCCTGACTGGGAATGGAACCTGTAACATTTTAGTGTATGAGATGATTCTCCAACCAACTGAACCACCTAGCCACGGCTTTCTTATATATTCATGGGTCTTTTCTGGAATCTTTATTTTTTATATTGATTTTTTATCATGCCAATAACACACTATTTAAATCAGGGGTCCTCAAACTACGGCCCGCAGGCCACATGCAAATACAAATATTGTATTTGTTCCCGTTTTGATTTTTTTCCTTCAAAATAAGATATGTGCAGTGTGCATAAGAATTTGTTCATAGTTTTTTTTTAAACTATAGTCCGGCCCTCCAACGGTCTGAGGGACAGTGAACTGGCCCCCAGTTTAAAAAGTTTGAGGACCCCTGATTTAAATCATTATGGATTTATAATATGATTGCATATTAGGTTGAACAAGTTTTATTGCCCAGTTATCTCTTTTTAAAACAAAAATATGTGGATTATTCTTTAAAATCTCATATAAATTTTATAGTTAGCACATAAAATTTATTAAACGTTCTATTGATCCTAGACATGGGATATACTACATTTATAGTTTGATTTTTGGAGAATTGACATAATTAAAGTGATGACTCTTATCATCCATGAATTTGGATTTAGCCAACAGATATTGAAGTCCCCAATTATAATTTTGAATTTCTCCATTTCTCCTTTCATTTTGTTTCATGTACTTTGTAACTCTCATATTCAGTGCATAATACTTAAGATTGTTATTATATAACAACCCTATTGGCGAATTGATGCTTGTATCATTATATAATGTCTTGTTGTGTCCCTGGTAATTTTCTTTGTTCTAAAGTCTACTTCATCTAATAGTAACATAGGCACTCAGACTTTCTTTTGTTTAGTGTTTGCATGCTCTATTTTCTATCCTTCTACCTTTAATCTACTTATATCATTACATTTGAAGTGACTGTGGTATACACCAGATCATCAGTCGTGGTATATACCAATCTTTGCTTTTAATTGATGTGCTCAGGCCATTTGGATTTATGGTAATTATTGATATTTCAGAATTTGTCTGCTGTTTTATTTATTATTTGTTTTGTTGGCTCCCTCTGTTTTTTATTACTCAGTTTCCCCTTTCTTGTCTTTTTCTGGGCTACTTGACCATTTTTTATATTCTATTTTAATTTATCTGTAGTGTCATCTTTTCATATAAAGTCTTTCTTCATAGAGGTTTTTTAAAGTGGTTCTTCTAGAGGTTACATATATAGGTTATTGTAATTTACTATTATCACTATTTTTAAAATAAATCTTCATTGTTCAGATTATTACAGTTGTACCTCTTCCCCCCCATAGCTCCCCTCTGCTCGATTCCCACCCCACGCCCTTACCCCCTCACTGTCCTCGTCTATAGGTGTAAGATTTTTGTTCAATCTCTTCCCGCACCCCTCACACTCCCTTCCCCCTGAGAATTGTCAGTCCACTCCCTTTCTATGCCCCTGATTCTATTATATTCACCAGTTTATTCTGTTCATCAGACTTTTTATTCACTTGATTTTTAGATTCACTTGTTGATAGATATGTACAGTGGGGCCTTGACTTACAAGTGTCCCGTCACGCGGCTGATTTTTTGCTTTGACTTGCGAGCTAAAATTCGGGTTATGAGCCAGCTTCAGATACCCAACCGCTAGTTGGCGCAGCGAACATCACAGTGAATGCCACAACATCAGCCCAGTATCATGTGTCTCACTCGGTGAAAATTGATTTGACATATGAGTAATTTGAGTTACGAGCTCCATCACGGAACGAATTAAACTCGTAAGTCAAGGCCCCACTGTATTTGTTGTCACTTTGTTGTTCATAATTTTTATCTTTACCTTTTTCTTCTTCCTCTTCTTAAAGAATACCCTTCAGCATTTCATATAATGCTGGTTTGGTGATAATGAACTCCTTTAACTTTTCCTTATCTATGAAGCTCTTTATCTGACCTTCAATTCTAACTTATAGCTTTGCTGGTTAGAGTAATCTTGGTTGTAGGTTCTTGCTATTCATCACTCTGAATATTTCTTGCCACTCCCTTCTGGCCTACATAGTTTCTGTCGAGAAATCAGCTGACAGTCGTATGGGTACTCCCTTGTAGGTAACTAACGTTTTTCTCTTGCTGCTTTTAAGATTCTCTCTTTGTCTTATGCCCTTGGCATTTTAATTATGATGTGTCTTGGTGTGGTCCTCTTTGGATTCCTCTTGTTTGGGGTTCTCTGCACTTCCTGGACTTGTAAGTCTATTTGTTTCACCAGGCAGGGGAAGTTTTCTGTCATTATTTCTTCAAATAAGTTTTCAATATCTTGCTCTCTCTCTTCTTCTGGCACCCCCATAATTCGGATGTTGGTATGCTTGAAGTTGTCCCAGAGGCTCCTTACACTATCTTCATATTTTTGGATTATTTTTGCTTTTTGCTTTTCTGGTTGGGTGTTCTTTGTTTCTCCATATTTCAAATCTTTGACTTGATTCTTGTGATCCTCTAGTCTTCTGTTGGATCTCTGTATATTATTCTTTATTTCAGTTAGTGTGTGCTTAATTTCTGATTGGTCCTTTTTCATATCCTTGAGAGTCTCACTAAATTTCTCAGAGGTTTCTAGAAGATTCTTGAGTAACCTTATAACTGTGGTTTTGAACTCTATATCCAGTAGTTTGCTTTCCTCCATTTCTTTCACTTGTGACATGTTTCTTTGTCTCTGAATTTTGGCTGCTTCCCTGTGTTGATAGAGTGGTTTTCTGTGCTAGGTGTCCTATAGTGCCCAATGGCTCACCCTCCCCAATTACCTGAGGTGGACGCTCTTGGTGCACCCCTTTGTGGGCTTTGTGCACAGTCTTGTTGTAGTTAAGCCTTGACTGCTGTTGGTATCACTGGGAGGAATTGACCTCCTGGCCAATTGGCTGTGAGGACCAGCTGTATCTACAATGGGAGAACTGCTGTGCTGGAGACACCCTTATGGTGCAGGACTTGCTTCAGAGGGGCTTTGGTGCTCACTGAGTCTGCCCCCTGAGTGTGTCGCTTATGGATCTGAAGAGTTGTAATCTCTTATGGTCTCACACTGACCACTGGGTACACTGACTCTTGGATCTCCAAGGAGGTGCAAAGTCAGCCACTGCCTGAGGCCACCCAGCAGGAGCTACAGAGAGATCTGCAGATTCCTCCTCTTTGTTTGGGGTTTGGAAGTGCCAGATGAGGCCTAGCTGTGAAGCAATGCAGGCTGCTGCTGCAGGGCCTTAGGTCTTCTTTTGTAAGCTTTGGAGCTCTCTGACCTAGCTTTAGTTTGTTAGGTTTTAGGTGTCAAAATGACAGGCCATTCATATGCAAAAGGCACTGCTGCACAACTTGGGTGGGGTTGTAAATTGGGTGGGGCAGGGTCTCAGGGAATCACCAGGGCGGAGCAAACAGCAATGGCTGTCAGACAGCCCTGACCTGGAGAGGACCCCTGGTCTCTGTGTCTCTCAGCCCTGTGCAGGAACAAGGATCGCTGAGTGTACCTCTGAGAGAAAGCCGCCCTCACGTTCTGGACCAATGCCAGACAGTCCAGTTTCTCCCTGTGTGAGTCTGGGTCCCCAGAGTCTCACCCAGAACTGGAGTTTAGAGCAATCAGGAGCTTGTATCTCCCTCCCAATTGAAAAAAAAACACAATAGCACACCCAGTTGCCAGCCCGTTTTGCGCACACCTCTGTACCTCCACACTTTCGCACCTCCTCACCTTCTACCAGTCTCAATGCACTTTTTTCTTTTCTTCTAGTTGTAGAACTTCCACTCAACCAGCTTTCCTGTGGTTCTGGATGATATTTGTTTTGTCTTTTAGTTGGAGTTTTGATGTTGTTGTGAGAGGCAGTTACCTATGCCACCATCTTGGTTGTTCCCACTATTATCAATATTTTATCACTTTAAGTGGGATGTGGCTAAATCACCATCATTCAGTTCATTTTACCCTCCCCTGTATGATGTAATAGTTGTCTAAAATATTACTTTTACATACATTGAGAACTGTATCAGACATTGTTATAATTTTTACTTTTAACTGTTAAACAAATTTTTAAAAATTGCAAGGAAAAAATAACCTATTGGACTTACCCATGTATTTACCCATTAAGTTGTTCTTTCTTCATTTCCAATGTTCTTAGTTTCCTTTTGGTATCATGTTCTTTCTGTATGAAGAATTCCTTTTGCTCTTCTTTAATTCTGCTGGTGATAAATTCTCTTAGCTTTTAAAAAAATCTTCAAATGTGTAATTCTTATTCCTGAAGTCTATTTTCACTGGATTTAGAATTTGGGGTCAAAAATTCTTTTTTTTTTTTTTTTTTTTTAGCACTTGAAAAATTTTGTAATATTTTCTCTGAATTCCATGATTTTTAATGAGTAATCAGCTATTATGTACTTGAATCATTGTTTCTCTGCAGGTAATACATTGGTTCTTTTTTAGGTACTTTCAAAAGTTTTTCTCTTAATTTTCAGAATTTTGACTATGATGTATTTAGATATGGATTGCTTTGTGGTTCACTCAGTGTCTTGAATTGTAGGTTTATATATTTAATCAAATTTGGGGAGGTTTTAGCCATTTCCTCAAATATTCATTCCCTTTTCTTTCTTTCTGGGACTTTAATGACATGAATGTTAGGTCTCTTATTAACCAGAGGTCTCTAGGAATCAATTTATTCAAATAAAATTATTATTTTTATTTTTTAATTGAATAATTTCTGTTGACCTATCTTAAACCTCATTGATTCTATCCTTGTCCTTTCCATTCTGGTATTGAACCCATCCAGTGAATTTTTTAAAATCTATATTTTTATTGATTTCAGAGAGGAAGGAGAGGGAGAGAGAGAGAGAAACATCAATGATGAGAGAGAATCATTGATTGGCTGCCTCCTGCACTCCCCCCACAGGGGGTCGAGCCTGCAATCCAGGCATTTACCCTCGACCTGAATTGAACCTAGGGCCCTTCTGTCTGTAGGCTCACACTCTATACACTGAGCCAAACCAGCCAGGGCTCCAGTGAATTTATTTAGTTTATTGTATTTTTCAGTTCTAGAATTTCCATTTAGTTTTTCTTTACATCTTCTGTTTCTTTGCTGATATTTTCTGTTTTTTAAATTTGTTTCAAAATGTTCATAATTGCTTGTTAAAGCATACACAAATCCAATATTTGTTAGGTATTATCAGCTGTTGATTGTCTTTTCTTATTTGAGTCTAGATTTTCCTGGTTTGGGGTACAACAAATCATTTTGTACTGTATTCTGGACATTTTGAGGATTGTATTATAAGACCCTGCTTCCTATTAAATCTTCTTTATCAACTTGTTTAGGTTCAGAACGCATATCCTAATACTCTTTCTGCGTGTTATAGCTCAAATGTCAGTTCAGGTGATCAAGTCTGCCGTGTTATTCTGATCTTTTTTGCTTGTGTGTTGCCCCGATGACAGCACTGCACCCCACAGTCTCAGAACTGAATGGGTAGGTGTAGGGGTACCACCTCTTTATTGCATGGCAGAGTTTGGAAGACAAGGTTTCATCCTCTGACTCACATGGGGAGGGCCACCTCTCAGTAATTGAAGTGGGGCTTTATAAGTCAGAGTCCTGCAGTACAGGCTCTGTGGGCAAGGGGCACTTCCCTGTTACTGCAGGAGGAAAGTCAGAGTCAGAGTTCTGCCCAAAAACTCTGCAGGGAGGAGCACTGCCTGCTGCTACAAGAGGGCCTGGAGAAGTCAGAGTTCTGCCCACAGGGCACAATCCTCATTACCATAGAGCAGTGATGGCGAACCTTTTGAGCTCAGCATGTCAGCATTTTGAAAAACCCTAACTTCACTCTGGTGCCGTGTCACATATAAAGATTTTTTGGTATTTGCCATCATAGTAAAACAAAGACTTATATTTTTGATATTTATTTTATGTATTTAAATGCCATTTAACAAAGAAAAATCAACAACAACAAAAATGAGTTCGCGTGTCACCTCTGACACGCATGTCATAGGTTCGCCATCACTGCCATAGAGGGAAAGAGTGGAGATAGAACTTTGCCCACTGGCTCTGCCACTGCAGTACCTATTGTGGTGAAGGCAGGGTGTAGTGTTTTTCCCCTGAGTGTTCACCCCAAGATCAGGCAGGTATGGTTAAAGTGTTTCTGTTCTGCTGGGCCGGTATTTTCCGAATGCTCTGGTTAAAGAAAGCAGTCTGTCATCTAGAACCAGGGTATAAAGAATGTTTATTTCTATAAATTTGTTCTATGGAAAAGACATAAAATATAAGACTAAAACATTTAAAAATCATTTAACAAATCATGTTTATTGAGAATGAGAAAACCATATGCAAAGCAATATTAATTCCAGCAAAAATATCAATTATTGAAGCATTTGAATATTTAAAACTGGGATATGTTTTACTTTGCATATATAAAGAAATACCACAGAGACAAACTGAGCTGCTTGTGAAAAATCCGACAGCTATTGATTTGGGAATCGTTACTATGGTTGACTCCATGGCAACAGTTAAGATGAAAAGTGAATGAGAAGGAGAAAGAGAAAGAATTTAGGTGACAGGGGGGTGGGGGACCTATGTAATACTTTCAACAATGAAAATTAAAAAACAAAAATAAAAATCAAAGGAAATTGCACAGTTCACTATGAAAGTTCTTCATTTAAACAATTTATCCTTTTTTTGTAGCAGAACTTGCTAAAATATCCCTAACTTAAATTAGTGACCATAAAATTGTTTGGTCAGAGAAAAAAAAAGAATTTAGGTGAGAATCCCAAGGGAAACCCAGAGAAAACAGAAAGAAGGAGGGTCACAGAGGGACTTCTAAAAAGATTTATCAAAGGTTTAAGAGAGGACTGGAGGTTCAGTGAGTTCTCTATGACTAATGAAATAGGAAAAAAAGTACCATTTTGAAAAACAACCATGGGTTGATATAAGTTGTCTTTAACTTAATCATCCATTACAATAATTACTATTACCGTTTTACCACTAAAAGTAACATAACTTATAAAAGTAAATAATTATGACAGTTGTGGGCATGTAAGGATTTTTTGTTGTTGTTAGTCCTCACCCAAGGATATTTTTTCCACTGATTTTTAGAGGGAGTGGAAGGAAGGGAGGGAGGGAGGAAGAGAAGAAGGGAGGGATAGAGAAACATCCATATGAGAGAGACACATAGATTGGTTGCCTCCTGCACTTGCCCCAACCGAGGCTGGGGATTGAACCTGCAATCCAGGTATGTGCCCTTGTCAGAAATTGAACCCAAGACCCTTTGGTGCATGGGCTCACACTCTAACCATTGAACATACTGGCCAGAGCCATATAAGTATTTTACTTAAAGAGGAAAGACCCTATTGCATTAGATAGCTTAAACAAATTATTTATCTGATGAGTATGAGTTTAAAACAGATAGACATAAGTTTTATAGCCTAATAAAAAATCATTGACAGGTTTTCAATATTACAAGAATGTTTTATTTATTTACTTCATAGCAGTTTAATCGTTCACTATACAGTTGAGAGTGTGAATTTAGAGGTTGTCTGTTAAATCTTTTTGAGTAAATTAAAAGCTAACTCATAGTCTATACCCAAAAATGAAGTTTAATTATGTTAAAAATCCTGAATTGTATTATTTAAACATAAATGCATTTATATGATTTTAAAGTAATTACAATAACATCAGTAATGAATAGTAAAACATTACTGGAGATTCTGTTAGACCTAGATTAATAAATGAATTAAAATTATAATTAGCAGCTTGTGAGCAAATGGTGCTTAAGAACAACAAATGCAAATAGTGCTTGAAAACAATGCCATAAATATCTCCCATATTTTGTAGTTATTAATTAGCAAACTACTCTTTTTCAGATTGGATCAAGGAAAGCTTCAATGCAGCTAATGAAATTATCATAAATTTGAAATTAGTCTGGCCTGAATTATATTTTGTTCTAAAGCTAAAAGCTTAATTTACATTTTAAAATTTAAATGCTTTTCATTTTCCTTCTCTGAAACCTTTCCTCAAGCCGACAATTTTGTTAATAGTCAACCTTTCTCTCCATGAGTCACATCAATAGTCAATTGAATGAAATCAGGATTCTTTTCAGCTTTTTGAGAATCTGTTTAAATTGCTGGGATAGGGGTTATGTGCACCAGCTTTGAAGCCACTTTATGTTATCAATCTTGACTTATAATGATCCCAATTCACACAGACTAGGGAAAGGTGGAGAAGTTTTGTGTGTATCATCAATGATAACTTATTTTCCTCCATATTAAACTCTACATTCAATCCTATAAAGAACCTCTAATAAAATCTTTATTACACCTGATGGCTAACATGAGTGTTACCTTTAGGAATACTACTATAGTCCATGATTTCTGTTCCAGAAAAAAATGAAATGACACCTTAGAAGAATTAGAAAAATGATTAGTACTCATATGCCAATGATCTCAATAAAGCTGGGGGGGGGGGGATGAATACAAGGGGGAAAATATTTAAAAATGCAGTACTTCATTCTTTTCTATTCCATTTTCAAATATGATTTCATATCTAGTATTCCTACAGTCATTATTATTATAGCCATATTTTCTCTGAACATACCTAGGTGATAGCAAGGCACAACTGTGGGGAATGGGGGTGGGGGGCTACCATTTACAATTAGCACAACGTGAATGGTGCCCCCTAGAGGCCCTGGCTTGCTCCTACACAGAATACCATGATGTCAAAGATCAATATGATGCAAACAGTCTAGTTAGGGGAAACAAATATGTGGAAACAAAATTTTGATGGAATCCGAAAAGCAACAAAGAAATATGTTCAATATGCTATGGGAGTGCAAAGGTAGGATGTACAAGCCTGAAGGAGTCACAGAAGACCTCCCAGGCCTACAGCCTTCTCTGTTTTTAAAGAAGTGTCAACTGAGAGCAAGTCCTCACAATGAGAACAAGGCAGTTAGTTATAACAAGGAGCTGCCATTTCCTGAACTCCTAGTATGTCCTAAGCCCTATGCCAAGTAATTAATCTGCCCTGCTTTTTACATAATTCATACAGCAATTGCATGTTATCAGTATTATCATCATCCCCATTTCACTGATAAGGAATCTTGAAGTCCGAGAGAGGTGCAATAGCCAGTCAAGGCCACACGGTTCTTCTAAGAGGTGGGGCGGTTTGGTGGGGAGCTGGATCTAGCAGGTAAAGTCATGCAGTGAGGGGCCTCTTGAACACGTCAGAGTGAATAGTGACTGATCCCTGCATGGGAATTGGGTGCATTCTCACTAGGTTCAGGGTTCAGGGTATTTTTAGGAAACGAAGGAAAATAAAAGAAATGAAATGCAGTCCTGAGATCAGCATCCTTGAACAGTGACTTTTGTGGCAAATGTATAGCTTCCCACTACCTTACTGATGTCTGGATTCAAATCCTGCCTCTATCAATGCAGCTTTTGTGACTTTGAGAAAGTTATTTAACCACTTAACCCTTGATCCTCTTCATGAAAAAGACATGAATTATTCTTTACTAAAACTCAATAGGAAGTACTTAAAAAAATGTTAAAGTTCTTACTATTGACCTCAGGGAGTAGGGTAGGATGAGTTGGGGATAAAGGTCACAAATCCTCAGAAATACTGTGTGAAATTTTGTGTGTGGGCGCATAAAACTGTAGAGAGAATGGGAACTTACATTTATATATAAGTGTGCAAAAACATCACATTCGTTAATAAACTTTAAATCAAATTAAACTTGACCTCAAGGCCCCATCTGCCAATGACCAGCGGCATGGTCATTATTGATACTCTCCCGGCCCCATCCTTGGCCAGCACAAAGGTTCCCAAATTTTCTGGGAGGCCTCCCATGAATGGATTGGCAGGTTATGCTCTACACAACCTCAGGGGCACCATTCACATCTCAAGAGCTTGACCACATTCTAGGAACAGGAGGGAGGTAAAAACAGAGCATGAAACAACCCACCAATTAACATTTCAATAAATTATCCAGCCACATGCATTTTTTCTTCTTTTTTTGAGGGAAGAAGAGAGTCCATACCTTTCATTAGATTCTCAATGCAAAGAGGAAGGCTGATTTGACCCAGCAGAAGAGATGGGTGTCAAACCTCTGCGCTCCACAAAGCAGGAAAACCTCACATTTGCATTGATTATAGACCCTTTTCATAGTGCTGACACATCTATGAGCTTTGAGTGGCCTCATTATTTTTTTTATTAAATTGGGTAAAGGTGGGGCCCCCCCCCCATTCAACCTAAATGCAGATGGGGTCATTGTGACTGAACCGCAATATACACAATAGGTAATAAATTCTGGGAAATGAAATCTGTCATCAGACCACTCTTTCACACAACAACAACAACAAAAACCGAGATGGGGTATAACATTGGGACTTGAAGCAAAGAAGTCTCCAAGATAAAGAGGCAGGATTGCATTCACTATGTTGTAAAGCATTTGGGGGCCTCTTCCACGGACAAAACAATAATGGCCCCATTATTGATGCAGTATAAAGTGTATAAAACGACTTACTGGACACAAGACCATGTACGTAATAGAAGGAGCCTGTGGAGCACACAATGGTTTTGTAAATAAATGTGGACACCTGAATGGTAGCATCATTATCAGCCTCATCTTCAAATACAGGGAGAAAGTGCTTTCAGCGGGTTAATAGGAAAAACGCTCAGATTAACGAAGAAAGCCCACACTAAGTCATATCTGTCATTTTAAGTGCTTACTATAAGGATTATTTTTACCAGCATTTAATTTTTATAAAGTTCAATTGATCAGACCTAAACCCATGATTAATCACTTGAGTATGACTAGACATAAAGGGGTACCGATGAGCAGTAAGCGAATGGGGACTCACAATACGAGTCCCATTTTTAGTATTGTTCTTGCACTCAGATGTGTCCACTTTCTACATCCCATTCCTTCGCATGAATCTGGAAGTTCGTGTTTCTTGACAGTTCAATTTAATCTTTTGTCACTTTGATTCTAGAGTTCTTTAATAATTTAAAAAATCAATGCTCTCCGAGTTTTTGACATGTCATACAGTCGTACTTTCCATTTCTTTGTCATCACACACAAAAAACTCATCATTCATACAGATAGCTGAAGATTCTTCACGGCAAAGTACCTGAAACTTGAGTTGGAGAGATTCAAATTATACAACCTGTTTCTTTGTTTGTTAAGTGAGAATATAGCACCTGCATTGCAGTGCCAGGGGTAATATATGTAAAATGTCTAGCACAGTGTTGGGAAATGATCAGTTCTGAGAAAATAGTTTTTCTTAGTTCAAAGTAAAAATACTAAATTACTTATAGGCAGTCTACTTTATCTTGTGAGTTTTGGAATGATGGATGTTTTGAGCTGGAAAGGCCTTCAGTATAAACTTTTATTTTATAGTGAGGAAACGGAAGACTTGAGGAGGTGAAAAGACTTGTTCAAGGGAAATATCTAGTTTTCTCAGTAAATAGCTATTTGTGAATTAAAAAATGTTAACATTACATCATCACCTGAAACCAGTTACTTATATATCAAATAATGATCTACATCCTAGAACAGTGATTTTCAACCTTTTTTTATCTCATGGCACATATAAAGCAATTACTAAAATTCTGCAGCCAACCAAAAAATATATTTTTTTGCCTATATGACCAAAAAATAGGTATACTTTTTATTTATTTACACCAGATGGCTATTGTTGTGTTGACTGTTGTCATTTTTTTTTTTTACACAATTTAAGGGAAAGAGGTCAGTGTGCCTGACTAAACCGTCATGTATTGCATGTTTTAAAAATTCTTGTGGCACACTGGTTGAAAATCATCCTAGAAGTATGACCTAGCACCACATGTGACAATGTTAAATGTAAAATGTGAAAAAGAATGAGAAAATTTGAATTCCTCTTCTTAAACATCTTTTTCAGTTTAATTTATTTATTTAAACAGTGGAATCAATTTATTGTTCTAATTAATTACATACTTACACTTTTATCATTATTATATATTACATTTTAAAGAAAAGGATTAAGTCACATGTGGCATATTATGAGAAACAATAAGCCATGTAATTGTGAATCATTGTCCATTTATAACAAAATAGAATTATTGAAAATAAATTCATTAGCATATAATATGGTTCATTTGGCCTATTTCTGATGTTCAAAACAGTAAATTTTATATTCCACTATATCCATTTTATCAGATTTATATACAAAAAGAACTAAAGAGGTAGATTCCCATATAAAAGAAGAAGTCATGATATATGAATTTTAAAATAGTGGTTTTCCAGAAATTGCACTGTGGCAGTTCTGCCTTCCTGTGGTTATTCAACAACACTTCAGCTTATATAATTACCACACTAGCCTCCCTTACAGAGCCCACAGGCACCAAGGCCGGTCACCATAGCAACAGATTCTGAATCAGAGTGGCCCCATCCTAATACTGTGCAGCAAGAGCCTCTTCTTGGAAAAAGTTATTTTATTTTTTTATTTTAAATACATTCTTTCTAATTATAGGTATACAATTTCTGAGTTCTTATTCTGGTTTCCTATAAATGAAATCTGACCACTAAGTGTCTGAGCACACACAATTTCTTGAACAGCAATGGAAAGCTGATGCAAACATTTAAATACAGATTGTGTTTTGATTATGGCCACCATTTTGAAAAGAAAAATAACATAAAATTTCAGAATAAAAAACATCTAAAGCAATAGCTATGGGAGGACATCAACTCTCATCTTTATGCTGCAGCAAGAGCTTTTTAATACGTGTTTTTTAAAGACTCTTCAGATGCATACATTTAAGCAAATAGAAGACTATTTTTTCATTAAAATATTTGTTAAAAACAAACAAACACGTGTGACAAGGGCCACGTTTACAAACACACAATAAAATTCTCTTTTATCTGTACAGCAGATAGTACACAGATTTGCTAAAGATTCCCCCGCATTTCCAGGAAGCCAATAAAACCTTTGGAGGCTGCAGTGGCAGCTACGTTCTCAATTCCTGTTTGCTATTTGGACAGGCTTTGCAGCTGTGGTGATGAGTATAATCAGGAAGGCTGATAAAAGCTCACAGTTACATAATAGGACTTCTCATTGCACTCCCTCATCCATTAACTCATTTGAAACGAAAGGTAGGGCTTTCTCCCACCCCATACCCCTTTAGGAAAGATATTTATGTTTCATTTCAAGTTCCCTTCTAATCTATGACCAAGCAAGAGAAAGAAATTCACACAATAACTCATTGTGTAGTATCCTGGTTACAAAGTCAGCTCAACTTTTTATTTCTTTTCTTCTAGAGCCTTAAATTTCAACTCTTACTTTATGCCATATTTCCATGTTCATCTGTCCTTGATACCACTGATATCCGGCATTCCAAAGCTCTCTGAAAGGTCTCCCTTTTTCCTTTCCTCTTGACTCCATTCCCACTATGTTTTCTAATGTGGATAATCCTTCCCAACCCCCAATCAGCCCTGTAACTTAAGGAGAATGTACATTCTTAACCGCATCTTACAGACAAACACATGTGCGGTCCCACAGAAAACAGGGCAGGCGTCTGAGTGACGTTGGATCCCCAGAACTCTGGTCTAGGGCCCCCTGTGATTTTCTCTTCTTTTTCCTGGGGGCTCCCTCATTTGCAAAACAATGTGGATTCCAGTTCTTGGTTTTCTAATTAAAGGAAAGAGGAGGAAGGTCTGAGTGGCTGTCTCAGGGACCTTTGACACTGTTGTGTGGGCCAGCTCCACTTTTTCAGACCCCAGTATATTTAAAAATGAAAAAACACTGACGTAGGGTTGTATTACAGTTACTATATCCACAGCTAGCAATTACATTTGTTTAGAGCAGTGGTTCTCAACCTTCCTAATGCCGCGACCCTTTAATACGGTACCTCATGTTGTGGTGACCCCCAACCATAAAATTATTTTCGTTGCTACTTCATAACTGTAATGTAAATATCTGATATGCAGGATGTATTTTCATTGTTACAAATTGAACATAATTAAAGCATAGTGATTAATCACAAAAACAATATGTAATTATATATGTGTTTTCCGATGGTCTTAGGCGACCCCTATGAAAGGGTCGTTCGACCCCCAAAAGGGTCGCGACCCACAGGTTGGCGACCCACAGGTTGAAAACCTCTGGTTTAGAGGAACCAAGGACCTTCCAATGCTGCCTGTGCCTCTTTGTGACTATATGTATCATCTATAATAATAAAAGTGTAATATGCTAATTAGTCCAGACAGTCAAACGACCTTCCGGATATCATTCCAGACAAAGCTGCGGCAGCGGGGACCAAGGCAGAAGCAGTTAGGGGTGATCAGGCAGGCAGGCAGAGTGGTTAGGGGTGATCAGGCAGGCAGGCAGAGTGGTTAGGGGTGATCAGGCAGGCAGGCAGGTGAGCGGTTAGAAGCCAGTGGTCCAAGATTGGGAGAGGGATATCCGGGTGGGATCATGCCTAAACTGGCAGTCAGACATCCCCTGAGGGGTCCCAGATTGTGAGAGGGTGCAGGCTGGGCTGAGGGACCCCATGCACGAATTTTGTGCACTGGGCCTCTAGTTTGGAAATAAAAACAAATGTCCACATTTTTGGTCCTTAATGAATTTAAAGTCCTGGCCCAAAGCCCTCTTGTATCAATAGAGGGATGCTCCAACATAAACTTCAGTAGCTTAGAGGACAGTGGTGGTAGCAACAGAGGACTTGATGTCATTGCGGCAAAGGTGGCAACACTTAATACCTGTGTACCAGGGACAATTCTAAATATTTTATGTCTATTCACAGTGTTTTCTTAGGCAGGTACAATTGTTATCCACAGTTTTACACATGGAGAAAGTGAGGCACAGAAAGATAAATAACTTGGCCAAGTTTGCACAACTGGTAGCAGGATTGAGCTGGTGCTCTTACTGGACACAGAGCAGAAAGTACAAGGACCAGAGAGGGAGAGTGGGTGTCCTCAGACTCACAGCAAAGGGAGGTGTGTGGATGTGCAATGGTGGTGACGATTTGTAACATCAGGAATAAAACTGGGTGGGGTTAACACATGCCACGTTGATGCCCCCCCTCCCCACCCCCTTGCATCCTGTGGTCAATTCCAAGGGCTGAAGGAACTGGACAAACAAGGTTGATATCTGCACTCACATTCTCTCCCCATAGGCCACATGATGTGTTCAAATCACAGTCAAAAATGCCATTTTTCAATGACACATGGAATCAAATCCACCTTCATGGGCCTGAGACTTGGGCAGCTGTGCAGGCCCTTAGGCTCTGAATGACCCAGCACTTGGATTAATGTTCTCCTGTCACCATCTTGAAAGTCTTATTAATTTTTGAACCAGGGGTCTCGCATGTTTGTTTTGCACTGGGCCCCACCCATGCGCAGTCGGTCCTGTGTGGAACCCTGAGCAATCTGCAGAAGTTCTGTTTCCCCCTGATTCCTCCGGAACTGCAGTGCCTGTCAGTGGATTTGCATTTGACTGCAATGCAATGCTTTTCCTCACAGGGGAAAGCAGTCAGCTCTCACTAGTAGGGGCTCTGACGACGCTCTGCCAAGGGCCACGTGCACCGCCTGGAGGGAAGAGGCTCAGGCCAGGCTCCAAATTCCACAGCGGGGTTAACTACAAGGGACCCTCTTTGCAGAATGATGAAACACTGTTAGCTTCAGCAAGATTTGCAGCTGGCCCCAAGAGCACTTCTGCAGGGTAACACAGGTCTATGCATAAAACTCCACTCCGGTCCTCCTGGAAATTTCTATTTCCCTTTCCACATAGTGCGTATAACCTAGGCATGCTAGAGTTAAGTCAAGATTTGCCAAAAACACTTCTCAAGTAGAGAAAATCAAACTGCCTCGTACAAGGAGGCCAATCTGATAAGTCCTCTATTTCCTCTCTCGATGCTCCAGCTGTTTGGCACTAGAATAAAGGGTGGCTCACCAGTGAGTTTCCATGGAATTGGTTGCTCCTGAGGCCTTTTCTGACATGAAGGGTAGTGAGCTGATTTTCTCCACCAGGGCAGTAATGATACCAGTGAGAAGAAACTATGAAGAGGGGAGGGGATTTTAAGAGGGGAGGAAAGCCAACTTCTCAAAGAAGACAAAAAGGGAATTTTGCGCCTCTATCATTCAGAGGCGCCTGAACACTCATCTTCAAGGAGATGCGTGGGGCTGCGCTGAATGAATAATGACGGCTAACATCTTCTAGCATTGACTCTGCTCCAGACGCCCTTGTAAGGGCTTTACACATGTCAACCTAGTTAATCCTCACAACAGGCCAATGAGGTAGGCATCATTATTATTATTATCTCTACTTTGAAGGTTAAGGACCCCAGGCACCGAGAGGGTAAGCAGTGAAGTCAGGAAAGCAGCTGCGGGCTGCAGGAGCTCCAGGTTCATCCAGGACAATAGCAGGCGGTGAAGAGTCCCCGGTGGGGCCTGGCTGCGTGTGCAGCTGCAGAGGCTGCGTCCTGTTCATCCGCACAATAAACCCCCATTAAGGAGGGAAGCGCGATTGGCCGCCCTCGCTCTTGCACCCTGAAAGAGCCTATAGAATACAGATCCCATTGTGAATGCTTTTGTCATTTGGAGATTCCTTTTTTTTATATATCTAAATGGAATAATCAGCCCCTTAATGTATCCGAGGGGAATTCAGGATAGGGACGAAGACGCGGCCCCTGCGTTTGAGGCATTTGCAATCTTTGTTGGAGGGACAGAGCCAACAGATGGAGAACAATAGGGAGGGACTCAAGGGCTGGTGTACGCAAATGCCAAATGCCCCCTGTGGTCTCTGGCCATGAATGATCTGTGGAAGGAGAGAAGGGAAGGCTGTTTGCTCACTGGCTAGCAAGTTAGGTGTGATGAGGGCTGGAAAGGAGAGACTGGGTGGCTTTGGGCATATTTTTTTTAATCTTTAGACTCCACCTTCTTCCACTGTAAAATAAAGTCACCAGTAATCTCAAAAACTCCGTCCAGATTTAATATTCAATAAATTATGACCTTTTTTTGGTAAGGCTGGATTTTCATGTATGGTATCTGCTAAAAGTTGAGGCACAGTGTGACTGATATGGCCCAGACTGAAGACCATAGGGTCAGGTTGATACAGTTTCCTGACCTCACATTAGCTTCCAAGAGCATTCATGTTGTGAACTTTAGCACTTTAGCTTTTCTTGGTTATTCAATTTATTGATTGCTCCAGCCATATACTAGGGTGGGCAAAAGTAGGTTTACAGTTGTTCATATGGAAAAATATATAATACAAGAATAAACAATAATCCAAGAATAAACTCTTCATGTACTCACTGTAAACCTGCTTTTGCCCCACCCTTTATCTGTCTTAGCCATTTGTATTTTTTTTTTTGCTAAAATATAAAAATAGGATATAAGTAGACTGTAGCACTTAATAGCTTCATGTTTTGATATTTTTAAAGAAATAAAATTTACCAAATGACATATTCATGCAACTTGGTCATTATCGTTTAAAAATTTTTCCTTGTTTTTTTGTATATTTCTTTCAGTATTCTAAGTAATTTTAACCCCCAATAACTGATTATAATTGCTTAACAAACAGTTTCAAATCAACGAGTTCTATGGCAAAGATGAAACACATTTTAAAATTCAGTTTATATCATTATGCACAACATATTTTCAACAGTAAAATGGGTCTTATCCCAAACTGGCATGTGGGTAAGATAACTAAATTATCTGATATTTTTTATCATTGAAATATAGAAACAATAATGAAGGAAGAGAGACTCAGGAGGTATTTCTGCAGTACAATCCTTAGGATGAGGCGACTTTCTCTAACCTGGCAAATATTCTATAGAGCCCATAAAGCAGTTGTTCTTAAGTGTGGTTCCCAGAACACAGCATTGGCATTAAGCCAATTCTCGGGTTTCACCCAAACTTCAAGGGGCCCAGCAGTCTGTGCTCTAACAAGTATTCCTGAAGATTCCAAGTTTGAGAGCCACTTTCGTAATCAAGGCTGCTCATGGAATAGAATAGACCATAAATTATGTTAATGACTCTCTCCTTACACTAAAAGGTGTGCGTGCTTCCGTCTACAATGCCCCAGCCTCTCAACCTCCTGTGTTTTGTGTTTTTCTCACAGTATATTCTGTTCTGACTTGTGTAGTCAGTAATGTCTAATTTCTTGGATTAGACTATAAAATTCCTGAGATCGGGGCTGCATCCTACTCATCTTTCTTCCTGAGTATATCAGTGTCAGACACATAATAACAACTCAATAATTGTAGAATTGTGGGAGGGCTGCCAGCCAAGCCCAGAGAGTCATCAGATAGCTTTTGGACAAGGCTATTAGCTGTAAAAGTTAGGTGTACATTGCATGCCTGTCCCAAAATATTCCCTTGCAGATGACTGACATTCATTCTTTTGAGATTTATAGAAAGCTTACAACGCATGTTTAAAATACCAAATCCACCGAAGAGGGATCAAGAAATAGAAGAAAGAGCTGGAGGATGAGCCTAGCTCTTTTACCCCCTGGAGCTATCAAGAGGCAGCATATAGACACTGGAAAGGAACAGAGCTGGGAAACAGGAACAAATCTTTGATTTCACAGTCTTGCCTGGGGCCTTGACTGACAGTAGCTGCTGTTTTAACCTCCATCTGTGGCTTCACGCCTTTTTAGAAGAGACTCAGGAAATCTTACTCTGGTCTTATAGGGAGTATTTTCAGCCTTAGAGAAAAATTGTGAGCATGAGAAGCAAGCTCGTCTTGCTTTCCCACACCCAAAGACAGAGACTCATCAAAAAATAACAATCTGAAAAGAAGAATCTGAAGACACACGGTACAAAACATGCTTAGTTTATTTTTTTAGGTGCTCTTCTTAACATCATTGTGTGAAAGCAAACAGTAAACAGACAATTCTCTCCCCCATATAATAATGATTATATTTACGTATGTGTTTGACACTGGTGTCTTGAAATTCATTCTATAACATCATAAAACCATGGCAAATTCTGAACAGAGAAATCCATTGTAGGAAAATAGGATCAGAAAAGATACGGTGTATGTGGATAAAAAACCCCAATTTTTCATCCATATTTGTGATTTCATCTCAATCACGTCTTATCTGCATTGGCTCAGATTTGTTTTTCTGGGACACTGCAGCTGGTTTTACGGTTCATTTGCCGAGGAACACTGCCATCAAGTGGCCTACGCGCTAAAGACAGGTCATAAACGACGGCTGGCCGCATGGCTTTCATTTTGATTCTCTCTCCAGAGCAACGCTTGTGGCTTCAAAATGTGCTTTGTTGTTTGCAGCTGCATTTGTTGATTTATTTTTAAAACAGTATCCTTCAAAATATTTGCCAAAAGATGAACTCCGTGTCCGCTTTTGAATCCCCCGAGTATACAGTGACCACATCAAAAATATCACATATGTAAAGTAATCATCGTTCCCTGTTTATTTTACAAATGTGTGAAGTTTACATGAAGGCATCCACGTTAAAGAGGGTAGGATAGCTTTCTCATGTACCCCAGTGCGGCTGCCTATCTTTTCCTCACACGGATAAGTCAGTTTAAGGAGAGGAGATAGAGAACCAGAGCTGTGCGGAAGCAGGATCATGTGATTCAAAAGCTAAAGTATGAAGCTTGGCACCAGGTTGGAGTCTTCCCTTTGCCACTCATCAACTATGTTGTCTTGAGCAAGTCTCATAAACTATCTGGCCTCAGCATTTTCTTTCTGGATTAAGTACACGAGTCAAAACTGTTTTCCAGTTGATAATTCTGTGATCCTACTTGACAAGTAAACACATTTTTGTAAAAGCAGGAATGTTTGAGTTTTTTAGGTGGGTTATTTCCCTATGGTTGTCCTGTAAATATGCTCCTTTTCCTCCCGCAGCCTTAACTGCAGCTTCGCCAGCATGACTCATCCTGCAAAATTCTCTCTGCAGAAACCCAGGAAGCTCCAGCACAAAGGGCTTTCATGCATTTTGTGGGCATTCACAGTTTAGGTATCTCGATGTATAGAAAATCAAGTGGACCAATCTCTGCAATTGGTAAACAGCTTGCTGGTGTCTGAGAACGGTCGGTCTTAAAGAATGTTCCAGAATATTAGAAAAAGATCACTCAAAACAGCTTGATGTCTGTAACACCTGAAAGGGATGGGCAATTTTCTTCTCTAACGACACCTTCTCCTTTGTACATTTGTCTGACATGAAAAGAGGATGCAAATGCTGCCTGGAGTACAGTCGTGAGGTTAATGTTCTGCGGAGACAAAATTATGGTAAATTATTCCCTCGAGTTGATTTTGTGATGGGTGAGGGATGGCAATACAAGCTGGTGTTGATGCTTAACTGCGCTGGAAGGACATGTAAATGCAAGTCAGTTGCTAGGAGACCCAGAGCACAGAGCTAATGGCCACCCAGTGTGCGCAGGGATGTTTTTATCTCAAGCAACCTTGTCTTTCACAGTCAACGATGACATTAAATGAACAGTCTGTCAAAATTCAGGTGGACCAGTGCTTATTTATTGCTCGCGTCAATGCGACCATTCTGTCATCCGCCACCCATTAAGGGGCCCATTGAAAGAGAACAATGTCACATGGTGCCAGTGACCAAGATGCTCCAAGAAAGCTCAGAGTGATTCACTGCAAATTCACTTTAAATACTCTCTCGTGAGAGACAGCTGGTTTGTTCGCTGATGCTAGCTCCAAGAAGGATGCAGTAGTGGCTAATGAATCGCTCCATCGTGCCAAAGAGAGGATGTCAAGCCCCCAGGGGCGCTCTCCACGAAGATGTGCTTAATAGGACGTTGAAAAGCAAGCATTTCAGCCATTTGTGGCATTGGGGGGAAAAACACACACCGATTTTATGCTAAACACATGCTTCCTGTTTGTAATTATCATCAAGAATGTAGATATGCAGAACTTTAGATCGGGAAGGGCGTTGAGAGCTCTTCCGGCGCCCCCACCTGGTGGGAGACGGAGGCCGAGCCTGCAAGGGTGATGGGGAGCCTGTTCAGAAAATCCTGGCGAGGACATCTGTCTTGGTAAACGCTGTCAAGCTTTGCCAATTTTCAGGAGACACTATATGCAATGGGAGAGAAGAGAACAAAAGCAGCCCGGAAGGCTGAGGAATGAGTACAGTAGGTCTCATTTTACTTAAAAGAAACGGAGTCACTGAGAGGTGTTTTGAATGATTAGAAACACACAGCTGATTATCTATCACCAGAGTGGGAGCACGATCCAGGGCCCCCATCCAATGCCCTTGTACAGGAACACCATCTCAGGAGAGTTATTTATGATGTTGTGCTAGCACACTACTATCAACGGCAGCAATAGTAATCCTGGAATGCTTCTGGAATGCTTTACAATGTACAAAACATGTTTGTGCACATGGTTTCATTGGAGTCTTACAAACATGGGAAATATTCTTACCAAATAGTATACTTAGCACAGAGAATGGATCTGCACTGTTACAAAAGTATAGATCTAATTGCACTAGTTTTCTAGATCCCTATTAAAATCCTATTGCCATGCCCCAATACCCAGGGTGATTAACACCCTAATATGGTTTGGAAAATTTTTGTGTTTGCTCCATTTCAATATTGTTGTTCAAGATGCTGTTCTAGGTTTAACTTTGGGGGAACTGGACTTGGGTCCAAGGAGTAGAAGAAATGGAATAAGTAAAAAATCTCTCAGTTCCATTCCCAAGCTTTATTGAGCTTCAAAATATTTGAAAAGAGGTGGAGGCATTCTAAGGAGGATGGCCTCCTCAGGTTGCCTTTTCCTTGTCTCAGAACCGCCTCCCCCCTCCCCCCTCCACCCCCCGCCCCCACCCCGCCACACAGTGGCATTACCTTGTCAGAAAGCTCCTCATTTTGTCCAAGAGCGGAGGACACTCTCCTGGCATGTTGTGAAACACTAATAAAAAACTCATTTTTAGCGTGGGAAATTTCATTTTTAAGAGCTGGAGGATACAGGAATTTCTGTTGGGCCTGAATAGACGGTGTGAAATGTGTCCACTGTGCAATTTGGCCTTCTGAGATGGTGATTGGAAGACATGGTCTGAATAATGTAGGCAGGTCTCAAATCTGTTTCATTAGCATTGGTCACATTCCTTCCTATATGTTAGAATGACTTTGATGGGCAATTTAATTAAGCTCCTATGTGTTTTGTAAGCACAAATAATAATCTCTTAGTTTTATCCTCTGCTGCTCAGGTAAATTGGTCAGTAATTGATTTTTTTAGCACAATGCAGATGATTTTCTTAATCTTATACATTTCTTCATGACAGTTGGCTTTGTTTTCTCTAATTATTCCACAAAGCTTAGATTTATTTATTTTTACAGCTCTGAGATGGAATTGAAATAGCTTCTCTGAGAAAAATTAAAGTTCTCTGTTTAGGTTAAAATGGTAGTGTTTCCAAAAGTTAAAGCAATGCTATTTTATTTCTTTTTAAAATTTTGCTCCTTGAAGCCTTCAGGGCCAAGTCTGAGGTTTGTTAACTAACCCAAGGACGGAAAGTATGGGAGCACCGTAGGACAAATTGGCCATTGATCAGGTTGAAGTGTCAATGCTGAGTTAGAAACAAAATAGTTATGAAAATCAGACATTAAGAAATGGGGATTTTTCTAAATCATGTTATCTTCTTTATATCAGGGATCATGCCAGAAGGATTCAGATGATGGGGTTTCTTCCACAATGCAAAAGGGCAACTCTTCCACCTAGGCGGGGAGGTCAGCAAGGAAAGGACAAAGGGAAGAGTCCAGCACTGGACCCTTCTGGCCAGGAATACAGGAGGTCTTGAGACATTATGATAGGGGTATAGGTTGATCAAAGGGTTAGATGCTATGCTCTCATCTTTGTACACCCATTTTTTCCAGGATTGCACTTTAGTGGAGCAGTGAAGAGGAGAAGGGACTTATAGGGAACCTGAGGAGGTCTGAAGACACTGGGATTAGTGGTCCAGCATGAGGGAGAATATGGACTCTTTGGAGAAGTCCAGCCTAATTAGGTGCATGCCCATTCTAGCCCTAAAAGGATGGCAAAAAGGCAGCTACAGAAAGCTGAGGATTCTTCATGGTCTTTGTATGAAGTGTGGGGGAGGACACAGAGTTTCTGAGTATACATTGGACTGACATAGTCAAGAGGTTACAGTGTTTACAGATATCAAAATAGGAGGCCAATGACCAGGATCACGTGCTCCAGTGGTGGGATCCAGAAATCTGAATATAGCCAGATAAAAGTGTCACTCTGCCACAGAGATCAGCGAGGGCCCAGAGGACAATGAGTCCAACTGAGGACCCCTCTCCCTTCATGAGGTCATATAAGCTGTCCTTCTACCCTTGACTGATATTTACCTGGTATACACTAGTCTGGCCACACTGGTTATTTATAGCGAGTCTCTTCATTGACACTGGTTGTTAAATATTACTATTTTCAATATTGCTTCTATCCATATCCCATATTTCCAGAGACCATCGTAGAAGGAAAGTCATAACTTTAAAAGGTAGGGAATTCTATCCAAAGAGACTGAGCATTTACTTAAAGAGACTGTTAAATATTTGGATCAGACTCAACATATCAGGTTGGAATAAGATTAAGTTGCCCTTCCTTTGTTACTAAGGTGGAGAACCCATAAGGGGGATCAAATCCATTAATTGGATATAAACAAACTGTATTATTTCTGTATGCAATTCAATGAATTGCAACTTTGTGTCAAATTCTAGTGTACAGAATACTGGAATGATCTGAGAACTTCCATTAGCACTTAAATTCATTAGCATTCAAAGGTCTACAAAAGCAGGGATTTTTGTCTATTTGGTTCGCCGCTGTATGTCCAGTACTCAGAATAAGTGTCTGGCACATGGTCTGTGCTCAATAGATATTTACTGAAGAGATTACAACTATTACATAAGGCAGACTTGCAAAGTGCCCTTAAGAATCCCAATACAATTTCAAAAAAAACACAAAAACCCCACAGTGAATCCATCTTAATGCATAGTTGTCAGCTCCCTCTAGGAATATTATATGCTCCATTTTAGGCACCAAGATTTAAGAGGAGCATTCATGAATAAACTAGAGAGGACCCATAAGGGATTGGGCAAGACAAAAAGAATTCTGAAAACCACCCCAAATAAGAAAAAGTTGACACTACTTTAGGAAAACATTATTATGAGAGATATGATGCTACTTCCAAATGTTAGGAAGGCTTTCATCCAGGATGAGTCTGAAATAAATGTATGATTGTATGTTCATAATTAGACCCAATAAGAAGAAGTGAATGGGAAAATTTTGGCCCAATGTAACAAAGAAACTTCTGAAACTAATTTTCAAATAATGGAATGGATGGCTTTGTGAACCAGGAAGTGATAGTTAATTATATATTGATTGTCTGTTGTCAAACTAATAAAAAAAAGGATCATATTGACAAAAGTATTCACGAGAGCTTCATCAGTTTTGCCAGGGCCTCTCTTGATTCTTTGGTATTTCAATGATTAGTTATTATATTAGTAATAACATAAAGCAATATCCTTTATCTTTTGAATGACTCTTGTTATGAAATTGGATCAGAAGAACTATCTTCCTCAGAAAATAGTAAACATTTCATTTCATGAGTCTATGAATTATACAATTGCTGTCAACCTCAATGTTATTAAATATGAAGTGAAAAAAATGTTCTCCATAATTTTGCTTTTATTTTTGAAGATGAATTTTAAAAGACTCCCCATTTTGTGAAATTTGATCTTCATTTTAAGTAGAGTCAATTATAGTGGCCTTTGCACTAATTATCCTCACATAATGCAAAATTTTTGGATGTCTCTGTTTCCTATACTGGAAATGCTTTTTTTCCTCTAGTTTTGTCAAAAATGGACAAAACATATTAATAAATGCTATATGTCTGCCTGAGTGACCCAGAGGACTTCAAAGGAAGAGTATCTTATTTGCCCCCAAGCATGTGCTCAGGACATTATAAATAATTAATGATTAATTCTTTATACATTCACTCTTTATTTATTCATTTGGGCAAGGTAGACACTGAGGACATGAGAATGATTCACTTCCCTCCCTCATGGAATCTGTAATTCTGTAGTTATTCTGAGTCAACATGTTATCCTTATTAATATGTTCAGTATGGAAATACCTTTTTATTACAAATGTAATATTTGCTCATTGTAGATGAATTCACAAAATAAGAAAGAGATAAAGAAGAAATCTGATATAATCTTACCACTGGGAAATAAAAGTCGATGATATTTGGTAATAGATGCTTACAGACTTTTCCTTCCTATGTGTCACATATAGTACATATATTTATGCATTTGGTACATTATATAAATATATATGATTTATATACATATATGCAGATATATATTCCTAAGTTATATAAGTATAGACATTTTTAAAAGATGTTTATTCTATACATATTATTTTATAAATTGCTTATCTCACAGATATTTTTAAATAAATATAGATCTATCTAGTTATAATGACTGAAGGGCATTCCATTATTTGTATATGTCATAATTTGTTTATCAAATTTTCTATGTTGATCTTTAGATCACTTCTATTTTTTTATAATTATTAACAATGTAATCATCCACACATACATTTTTATTTATTTATCCTTTTTTGCAGGCAATATTTTATACTATGTTAAACTTGAAATTTTATCTTCTTGAAAACTTAAAAATTAATAATATTAACAAAATAGCCTAAACATGGAAAAAATAAGCAATGCTAATCTATATTGTTAGATGTTGGGATAATGGTTGTCTCTGGAGTCAGGTGTATATTTTGATTGGAAGGGGTTTTAAGTATATTTGAACTACAGTAGCCCTCCCTTATCTGAAGTTTCACTTTCCGTGGTCTCAGTTACCCACTGTCAGCAGTGGTTTAAAAACATTAAACATAAAATTCCAGAAATAAACCATTCATAAGTTTTAAGTTACTTGCCATTCTGAGTGGCAAGCTGAAATCTCCCACCACCCAGCTCCATCCTGCCCAGTGCATGACTCATCCGTTTGTCCTGCGTATTCACACTGGAGATGATCCCCACCTATTAATCACTTAGTAGCCCTCTCAGTTATCAGATATATCGGGAGCGAGAGCACATTCACATAACTTTTATTACAGTATATTATTACAATTATTCTATTTTATTATTAGTTGTGTTTGTCTGACTAATTTACAAATTAAAGTTTATCAAAGGTATGTATGTATAGGAAAAAACATCCTTTAGTTAGGTTTGGTTCTATCCCCAGTTTCAGGCATCCACTAGGGGTCTTGGGATGTATCCCCTGAAGAGAAGGGGACAGAATTCCATGGGGGTTGATTACACAGTTGTCTTCACTATGTAAAAATTTAACAAGCTGTAGACTTCACTTGCCCCTTCTACTTTCTTATATTTATGTTACCCGTCAATGAAAAAAGTTAAAAATTGTGTTACAATTTGCATCCATGTTTTACGTCCTTTGGTAAATTCTAAGAATTAAATGCTATTATCATTTTAAGTTTTGACTCTCACCAACAATATATAAAATGTGATTTTTTTGCACTCAAATGAATACTTATTATGATCATTTTCTAATTTTCCATGATTTACACATTTAAAAAATTGAGTATTTTCCTCTTTAACTTTTTATTTGAAAACATTTCAAATCTAGAGAAAAAGCTAAGAGAATAATATAGTGGACACCTACTCTACACTTTTTTGCTAAATTTGCTTTCTCTTTCTGCCTCTATTTACAAACACACAAATACGCACATACACTTATATATGTATACGTGTGTGTATGTATGTATATTTATTTTTATATTTCTGAACTTTTTGTAAAGAAGTTTTAGACATCACAACAATTTACCCCTAAAGTATCAGTTAAGAATAAGAATATTCTTTTAAATAGCCATATACGTTTGCCACACCTTTTAAAATGAACAATAATTTCATAGTATCAAGCAATATCTAGTCCATATTCATATTTCCACAATTATTACAATGTGCTCTTTTCTAACTGACTAAAAAAAAAACCTCCATGATTAAATAAATTCATTCACGCCCTGCATGTAGCTGTTTTGTCTCTGTAGTCTCTCTTTATCTGAAACAGTCGTCGCCACCGGCATTCCACCCCACTTTCTTTTATGACATTGAACGTTTTCAAGTCTAGGCCACTTGAAACCCCTCTGTTTGTTTTCGAATGTGTGTGACCATGCTTGATTTTGCAGGCTTATATTACAAAAGTATTATAGCTTTTCAGAAGCACACATACCAGCAACTGGAACAAATTTATTTTGGGGGCTATTGGTTAGACAGAGCAAGACACTGGATCTCCAGTTGGGCACCAGATGTTTTTACTGAGGGAAAGAGAAGCAGTAAGAGCTTTTAAATCTCACAGGATTACTTTGATCAGAGTGACATCTCATCCTCTGAAATGTATCATGAAGGCTTTCCTTCATATTGGCACGGTGTATGATTCAAGTATCAGTCAGTATAGAACCAGTTTTAAAGACTTGAAAATGCAGTGACAGCCAAGAAGGATATTTTGAAGTTTGAAATGATCCCTATATAAATAGAACGGATCAGCATAACTTTGGGATAAAATTAGC
The DNA here is from genome assembly GCF_963259705.1 of Myotis daubentonii. NCBI lineage: Eukaryota > Metazoa > Chordata > Mammalia > Chiroptera > Vespertilionidae > Myotis > Myotis daubentonii. Next base: position 49,611,309 of record NC_081849.1, read on the forward strand.
CGACACTTTGTGGGCTCTCCAGCATGTGCCTGTTTGCTTGGTGCCGCTCTCCTGATAAATCACAACAAAGCTTCCCGAGGAAGAGGAAGGATGGACGGCACTGCTCTCCCTGCCAGCACACCCGCAGCTGCCAAGCTAGTTAAGAGAAATTTCCTGGAGGCTCTAAAGTCAAATGACTTCGGAAAATTAAAGGCCATTTTAATCCAAAGGCAAATAGATGTGGACACAGTTTTTGAAGTTGAAGATCAGAATATGGTTTTGGCATCTTATAAACAAGGTAAAAATTATAGGTGTAATTGGTAATTGGTACAAGTTTTAGGTGTAATTGGTGAAATCGATAGAAGATGGAGTTTTAAATGCACAGCGTCAGTCGCCCACTCTCAATCAATGACTATTGTTTCTTTAAGTATATATTTTAAAAATATTCCTAATTTAATCTGTTCTTTCTCTTTAAACTAGATTGCGGCATGAATATATATATATACTTCTTTAAAAAATTGTGGTCTCTCTTTTTTTCTTTCTCTATCCTTATATTTGGAATTTGAAATCCTAGCCAATCATATTGAGTAATGCATTTTCCTTCTATTTCTAACTTTTATTTTGCCTATAATGACATAGAATAAAGAAAACATCTCTAGATTATGGCTAAAGAGACTGCTCAGTTGGTATGAGTGGCTTGGGGACAGGCAGATAAGTCTCTTTTAACACAGGTACTTAAAGATATGTCATCTCTATATCCCTCTCTACCAATAAGAGGAGTTTGCTCCCATTTGGAGAGTTAATGAATGCACAAGGTTGTGCCTTGATGCATCTTGATGGTTCTCATCATTTTAATGAGTTTTCAGTTTAGTCAGGAAAGCCCAACCAGAAAAAAAAAAAGTAAACTTTTTCCCTTGAATAATAGATCAAAATTGTAGATATACTTAATACAGATTATCTGTTCCGAAGAACTAAGGATAACAAAAAATCAGAACTGATTGTTTTTTAATCAAGGGACTTTCTGGAACTCATGGTTAATGAATCAGAAATAAATTAGAAGAGTACAGCTTCTGATTTCCCAAATCAGCTAGTTATGGGGGAACTTGAGTAGCAAGGCCATCTGGTGAGCGGACTGCAAACAAACACCATGTTCAACATCACTTCTGTTTAATAAAATAGATAAGGTCTTGTATGTGGCATTTAGAGAGAGAGACCCATTCTTTGTTCATGTTTAAAATACGTTCCATGCATATATAAATTATCAGCACCACCAATTTTCAGCAACTAATGCTAAGGGTGTATAGTTCTACGTTAATTTACTATACTCTGATTATGAGTTCTGAAGGGTAGAATAGCTGAGGCCAGTTTATAATTTATACTTGAAGGCTTTATAATCAATTAACATTGCTATTTGATTGTAAGGTAAAAATGAGGTCTTTTTTTAAAAAAGTAGTTGATGGGGGCTTCTGTTAAACAGAAAGAGAGGATACTATAAAATGAGGTTCCTTTCCTCACATGGATTTGTTCCGTGAACGACGATCTGAATGCTCAATACATGTTTAAGAGTTTGTTTGTTTGTTTGTTTTTAAATTACAATAGGACCCAATGTAAAGTAACTTGGGTCTAAGTCAGTGGGCAATTTGTCTGACCCTGAGTTGTGAAGACTGCCTTTTCTCATCTCCTGAGCATGCGGAGGTTCTGAGGTTGAGAAAGGAAGTTTTAGGGGCAGGCTCCAGGGAAGAAAGGTGCTGTTTCTCTTGCTTTCAAAGGTGTCATCCCCCCTAAATGAGAAGAATTTTAAATTCTTTCTGTCAGTGTGAGCCGACTCCTGTGGTCCTCACAGAGCAAACATTTTCATTCATGCTCATGGGTATTTTCATAGTGTTAGGACTATGTGACGTGGCTTTCAATTAGGGAGATAGCAAATTACACCCTCTGGGAAAGGAAAGGAACAGTTCTGTTCTTATGCATGCCAGATGGATGTATGCACAGAAATAATAGGATTTATGGTCATATCTTCAGGGTTGATGCAGGGAATTGTATGTGTCTGTGTGCGTATAGAAAGCAATATACTCATTCTCTGTTGGATATGAATGTGGGTGTAAGGATATGCAATCTGAAACCTGAATTAAAGCCTCCTTTTTCTTCATAGTTTCCTCAAACTTTTTCACACCTCTTCCAGCCTAATTATCAAATCTTTTAATATTTTAGTCATGGTGAAGTGATAAATAGAATCCCAGTTGCTAGCCAAGCAAAATAGACCTAAGTGGTTGTATCAATTTCTTAAAGCCACAGAGGCATTCCTAGGGAACAGCTGAGCAGGCTACACGGGTCAGTTAGTTAGTTAGTTAGTTCCTTTCTGAATAATTCTAATGAGACCTTTTTCTGTGCTAGATTCAAGTTTGTGAGGCTTTATTAAATCACAGGAGACTTCTGGATGTGGAATTGTTTTTGACTTTTTTAAAGCACTTTGGAAAGCTCTATGCAGAAAGTATACAAATCAGAAGAGTGCAACTAATTTTCACAAAATAAACAATCCTATGTCACCAGCATCCAGGTGAAGAAGCTGAACATGACTTGTTTACTTTTAAAGTGTGAGAATCTTCCTTCAGGCTTGTTATTTCTGTCTTAGTAAGCAAGACAATGTGTAGAACCTATAACAGATACCATGCTACCTCTAAATTTGCTTGTGTCATGAGTAATATAATCTATCTTCACCATTCGATTGTCCTGTGGAAAATCAACAGTGGCACAATTAATCCCAAACCATGTTTATTTTTTTTAGGACATATCATAGCACTTTTCACAGGATTTCTAAGAGTGACCACATTTCCCCCCTAGAGATGGTATGTCTAAAGCCAGTATGAAAATGAGGTTATAATTTTTAGAAAAGCAGCTCAGAATTCTATTGGCAAAGAAATCAACTTGGGATGTGAACATTGCTCCCCCAAGTCCACAATCTAATTGGTACACCAGCAATCAAAAGTTGACTTCCTGAGCAAATATAGAAAATTCACTTCTGCTTCCCCATCTCATGGAGGAGCTTCTATTTCCCCTGTGATAGAGAACAGACTTAGAGGCCAGCGTCCAGAGCTCAGGCTCACACTGTGGGACACGCCTAGCCCCGGCACCTACTCATGATTCTTAAAGTTAGATCTCATTTTATTGGGTCAAGTTATTTTTAAACCTCATAATTCAATCTTCAGATGAAGTCATGTTTTATTAATTTAAAAAACTTCTCTCACACTTTGTAAAGCAAACGTTGAAAAACATTTTGGTTGGCATTTGAGATATGTCCTCAAGAAGGGCAGAGATATGGGTCTTGAAAGCAAACACTAGTAAGCAAAATGACATCTCCCAGATGATCATTTTAAAATGGGAAGAACAGTTAAACACGTGAACAACTTTTTTAAACTTCTAAATGCAATAAATAGCTGAATAGCCCAGGCATGTCAATGATATAAAGTTTATTATATGCCAAGAACACAGTATACAGTGTAAAAGCTGGTTCTCTAAGAAAACTCAAAGCTGTTCAGATTGCTTCTCAGAATAGTGGAAGCGTGAACATCCATAGCACTGTTCCCAAAGGTTTTCCCAACTCCACATCTCAGTTCTCCCTCAGATGTTTGAGTCCTGGCTTATATATGATCCAGACAGAATATCATCCGTATCTGTTTGGATGAAATTCCCTGATTAGCAAGGTTAACCAGAGTCCTTTTATTAATCAGTATAATGCAGTCAAGTCCTCTGTTTATGGCCTTAGCCACAGGTTCTTTGGTTGGTAGTGATATTTTTAATTAAAATAACCAATGAATGATTTCACTGGAAAATTTTCTGGCGGGTACTCTATCTACTTTACTAAGTAGCACCTGCCCTCCAAATATCTTAAACACTCTTATTTCCACTCTCTTCATGAATAATCTCTTTTTCACCTAATTTTCCTGTTTGCCAGAAATTCACTCTCCAGCTCTCCTATGACCCTTGTGGGGTTCTTTTCCATTCCTTGGTGTTCAAATTTTTCTCTTTTCAATTTTACATGTCAAGCTTACTTTTTTCCCTTCTCTCTCTCCTGGGAAAACTCTGAAATTTATCCCAAAAATATTAGCTATTAACAAATAGCCAAGACTTGTGCTGCGGTCTCTAATCCTTTAGGACTGTGTAAATACATGGACACAGTTGGAGCAAATGTCTGCTAATCCAGCCATGAGCAAGGCGTGTAATCTTTGGCTGTAACAGCGGCGGCTTCTCGGGTGTGGGCTCTTTGGACTCAGATAACATCAGAGCCGGTAACTGTTGCAGGGCTCAGGCTTAGCCGAAGGTTTACCCGAGGTGCGTGCATCCCCCAACCCTGCAGCAGGATCAAGTCTTCTCCCCGAGGATGGCTCAACCCCTCTGCTCCTTGCCAGGTTTCCTGAGCCCGGGGCCTACTCAGCTACGCCGGCAGCTCTCTTTGGTTTCTGATTTAAACTAAACACACACGGGATTAGTCTGCACATTTTTGTTGGGGTCAAACTTCTAACATTCCTCCAGAACTGTCACCTACAAGTGCCGTTGGTTTCGAAGTGAACTGAATGTTGCCTTCAGATAAGCGAAGGCTAGTTAAGATTTGGGGAAACCAGAATGTGAGTTGGCCTCTGTTTGTTAGTTACTCAAACATGCGGACTTTATGCTACTTAATCCGTACAAGATATTATCCTAGCCCTGGCCTGTGTTGCTCAGTGGTTCGAGTGTTGGCCTGCGTACTGAAGGGTCTCGGGTTCGATTCCTGGTTAAGGACATGTACCTGGGTTGCAGGTTAGATCCCCAGCCCCAGTCGAGATGCTTGTGGGAGGCAACCAATCCCTGTGTCTCTCTCACATTGATGCTTCTCTCTCTCCCCCTTCCATCCCTCCCTTCCACTCTATCTAAAAAGGAAGAAAAAAAAAATCCTCAGATGAGGAATAATAAAAAGAGAAGGAAAAAAAGATATTATCCTATTTGTAAACTGGTGGCTCTGTCAAGACCCTCTCTAAATCCTGTGCCTGCTGATAATCTCTGAGATTAAGAAGGGGAATTTCAGACACGGATAACATGTCATGGTCTGGGGAAAGGTAAAAGGAACTAGACCCTTTAAATCCACATGGCCGTGGCCTGGATTTGAAGTTCCCCGTGGGGTTTTTGCAGAGGAGAAGGAACCTGTGCCCTCGTATCCTCAGTTAAGCTCCTTACAAAAGCAGAGGTCTTCTGCCAGGAGCAGCCACTGACGGCAGACCTGGGGCCCGCGCGCGTGTGTGGTTGACATTTGGGGGGGGGGGGCAGCAGCTTCTTCACTGCCCCCAGCAGCTTTGTTCCCAGGTTCTGTCCCACCCTGTCCTTCCTGCCGCCTGAGCACATAATCAAACGGCAGCCTGGCACCTGCAGAGGTGAGCAGAGGGGCCCTTCCCAAGACAAACGCTAAAAATAAATCACATTCTAGGTTCTCAAGTCCTGGGACCATCCTGCCGTGGAAACAAGGGAGGGAGTGAAAAATGAATCTGCCTGGTTCACCATATTTCTCTCAGGCTGTGCCTGTGGGTGACTGTATCTTGGAGGACAAATTCAGATCTCTTGACATAGCAACATGGACACCAGTACGTTCACAGGCGCTGCGTGACTGTGCATTTTTGAAGATGGCTTTGCCTCCGGTTTGATCCTCCGTGCGGGCAGGCGTGGTGGAAAGGACACGGTTGTACACAGAGACCTGTGGCCTCAGCCTCATTTTAAGGTGGTGATTGTATTTGGGTGGCCTCTTGGCTATGGGCTGCCTCTGTCTACAGCAGGCTTTTCTGCTGTGCTCAGAGTTGAATTATCCAGAACACCCTCCCCTCACACCACCACCAAAGTTCTGCAACCCAGCTCCAAGATGCACTCCAGGAGACCTTGATCGTCTCCCCCAGTCTGTCCTCTTCCTATTTCTTCCACCAGGGGCACCACCCAGCTACACACATCCCCATCTAGGGGAGGTGCCCAATTCCATGCAGGGGGTCGGCTGAATTCCAGGACCTAAGGCCGTCCCAGCCCGATGTTCTGGTTAATTATTATAGGAGGCGAAGATGCCACTGACGGAGAGGCCACGGATGATGGATGCATGTAATAAATGGGCAGGATAGAGTCTCTAGGTGCTATTGGGAATTTAAGAGGAAGAAAGAAATCAACAAGCAAAGGCGTTTCCAAACCAGAGATGTGACATGTTATAGATGAATCTGGGATCTTCTTTCCTTCCTCGTGATTTGTGAAGCAGGCTTGGCGCTGAACCTATTCTGCTTCCACAAAGACAAAGACAGATGGAAACCCTGCACTGCAGATATCCTGAGTCCATTAGCTTGGACTGAGGCAGGAGACTTATGGCTCCAGCAGTCTGCGAAAGTGGCAGTTTTCTCATCTGGAAAATGAAAGACTTGGACTGGATAATCTTCCCTCCAGCGCTAACATTCTGTGTGTCTTTGATTTTACATCAAAATGGTGTTTTCTTAATCAGCTCTCTGCTGCTTCCTTTCAGGGATCATTTTTCTTCCCATTGCAGAGGCAGGCATGAATTTCCAATCAGCCGCTGCATAGGGCTGTTTAATCTTTGCTGCTAATCGGCAGGCAAAACACACCCCAGGTCTCAGATCTGGAACCAGCTTCTCTCCAAGACAGTTAGAAAAGACTGCCTTTGCAAATTGCTTGTTGAGGAAGTTTGAGTATGAAAATGACTGATGGAGTATTAATGTCAAATGTGATTCATTAGTTATCAAAAGTAAGTTGCATACCATATAGTTTAACAACTCTGTTTGGAACACAGATGCAATGTACACAGTTACATAAAGATGTATAAATGGATATATACACATAGATTATGTGTGCATATTTATTTACACACACACACACGCACGCATGCATGCACACACACAGACACACGCACACATGCATGCGCGCACACACACATTACAGGCACAGGACTGGCACTCCCCAGCTATCTGATACTATTAGTCTCTGCCAGGGAAAGTCCGTATCACCAAATACTTTCCCTTCTCAGCGTCAATAATCTCAAATTAGTATCTTAGAACTTAATTCTATTTGTCGAATACAGATTTCTACCCAAATTCAGATAATCCTAAGAGGGTCACACTTCAAATCATCCTCAGTTCATTATACCTTAGTGTGAATTAACTTTGTATTTCTTTTTAAAGAGCGGATTTAAATAATGGAAGATTTGGGAAGAAGAGAAAGTAAAATGGCCTTAAAATTCTGATGGGATGAAAAAGGGATTAAAGTGTGTATGTGAGTGTGTGTGTGTGTGTGTGTGTGTGTGTGTGTGTGTGCGTGCATTAGAAGGTGGGCCGCAGAAAAATAAACTTTGGTTTGGGCTCCTTCATTACTTCAGAATTAATGAGCATTATGCATGACCCTCTAAATGGCCTCTTTAAACTAAATTATTTCCCCCCTTTGGATAGGGGGACAATAGTTTATTTATTTTTATAAGTAAGAATACACCCACAAGGCACTAAATTTAAAAGTTCAAAGAGGGCATTCAAGGACAAGGAAATCAATGGCCTAGTTCCCTGACCCCCAGTTCTTAGAGACCACCACTGTAACCAGTCTCTTGTTCTAGGTGTTTATAAATATATACACATATGATAGCATATTATACACACTGTTCAGGTTCCTGCCTCTCTCTCTCTCTCAATACTATATCTTGAGATTCTTCCATATCAGTGAACACAGAAGTGCCCCTTCTTGGCAATGGCTCTGTAGTATTAGATTGCATGGATGTACCATAATTTATATACACTGAGGTTGTTTGTAATCCTTAGCCGTCAATAACAATGCTGCAGTGTAGTGCATGTGATAGTATATGTTTTTGTCCATAGGCCAGGCGGCCAGGATTCATAACTCCTGGAACTTCATACCCTTCACAAAGAGTTTCACATTTCACACTTGAGTGATAATACTTGTAGGATAAATACCCAGGAGGAGCACATATGTAGTGTTTTTCACTGAAATGAGAGAATTTAACACTTGATCCCCTGGTCTCCATCCTCTGAGTGCCCCCAGATGCTCAGAAATATCACAATATTCTAGATTTATTCTGACCTCATTCTAATCAGGGAAGAATACAACGTTACTTCACTTGTTCTGGGCCCTGCACTTTCATTTATGAAACTTACGATTGTATTAACTTTTTGGCAGCTCCATCCCCCTGTTGGCTCATTTTGAGATTACTGTCAACTCAAATCCACAGGCCTTTCCTCAAATAAATTACTATTAAATCATATTCTGCTTACCTAGTATGTATATAGTGGAATTTTTGTAACCTGAAAGCAAACTTCTGATTTATCCATGTTAAACTGTATGTTGAGCCATGGCTGGGTAGCTAGTAGGTTAGAGCATCATCCCAATATGCAGGTTCAATCCCTGGTCTGGGCACATACAAGAATCAACCAATGTATGCATAAATAAATGGAACAAATCAATGTTCTTCTCTCTCTCTCTCTCTCTCTCTCTCTCTCTCTCTCATCAGTAAAAAGACATTTAAAAATATATTTTGTTGCTTCAGCCCTAGACTCTCTTCTCTGCTGTTGAGCTGTCTCTGCATCCTCATCTCGCCATCTATATTTCATCTTTCTGTACCTATTTTCAGTCCCTACTCATAGTGAGCTTAATGCCATGGCTCTAGGTATTGACATTGAAAGAAGGTTCATGAAGTTATTGTTATAGCTTGTCAAATATGGCAATGTTGGAGCCTTAGATAAAAAGAACTAGCCCAGTGTTCAGAAGTCAGAGGTCAGAGGGGAAAAGGAGAGAGAGAAAGAGAGAAAAACATTCCCAACTAATGGGAAAAATTTATCTAAGATCTCACTTCTAGGAACGACTGTGCTCCTCCTGACCAATTAATTTGTATATAGTTTGTGGGCATAGTTAACTGCATAGCCTAGGTTTTCCTGTTTATTTCCTTCCAGGAAGTTCAAAGGCAAACTTGCAATGCAGTTCTAGTGTGTAGATATGGTGTGAATTTTGTGTACCTATCTTACCCTTGACCTCTTTTTATGTTCTTACCTTATTTTTTTGCACTTATTTTCTAGGTTATTAAAAATTTTAGTGTGAAATTTGTGAGTTGCCTTAAATTCTTCTTTGGAAAAAGGTATTGTGTAATCTGACAAACAGGCAAATAAAATCTCAGTGTGACAAATTTTGTAAAAACATCAAATACTTTCACACCTTAGGTTGACAACAACAGCCACCACTATTTGGAAAAGAGCTGTGATGGAATAAAGCTTTTAAGCTTGTAATTAAATCTTTGACATCATTCAAGACAATGATTGGGATCTTAAAAATTCTTAAATACTAGGGGCCCAGTGCATGAATTCATGCACCTTGCAAGGAACTGTGGGCCATGAGGCTGCAGTGGGCACAGGGGTGGGTCTTGGCCCATCCTTCTCGCCCTGCCACTGCCTGGGTCTCCTGTTTGCCAACAGACTGCTCCCGCTGCTGCCACTCCCATGCGCTGACAGTGCCAGCTCCACTCATACCCTCTAATGGCATAGAGTGATTGGGGCCGATGCCAGCGACAGATGCGAACGTGGCCGACGCCATCAGTGGGTGCAAGCCATGGCTGCTGCCCCGATCACCCCTCAGGAGCAGGGGGAGGTGGAGAAGCCCTGAGGGGCGATTGGGGCCAGCAGCCACTGTTCACACCCACTGATGGTGCCAAGCGATTGGGGCTGGCACTAGGCACCAGCAGCAGGTGCGAACGGTGGCTCCAGTGCCAGCAGCAGGTGCGAGAGGAGCCAGCACTGGCAGCAGGTGCAAGCGCCCGGTGGCACCATAGTGCATGGGAGCAAAGAATTTTCAGTAACCACCAGAGGCTCGCCCCAATGAAAGCAACCTGTGCCCCACCTTGGTCTGGCACTCCCGCTCACCTGTTCCACCATCCTGCCGCAGCCGATGCCCGCCATGTTCCACGCTCTGCAGCCTGCTGCCAACACCCACAATGTTCACATGTGCCCCCTGTGGTCAGAGCACATCATAGCGACTGGTTGTTCAGTTGTTCCACTGTTCAGTCTATTTGCATATTAGGGCTTTTTATATTATATATAGATGAGTCTTGTGTAACTTACCATCCTATATAATAAAAGGCTAAATCCTATATGATAAAAGGCTAATATGCATATAGACTGAGCAGCAGAACAACTGAACAACCAAACAACTGGTCGCTATGATGTGCCCTGACCACCAGGAGGCATACACAGAACTTGACAGGTGTTGGCAGCAGGCAGCAAAGCATGGAACAAAGCGGGCATTGGCTGCAGCAGGATGCTAGAGCAGGTGAGTGGGGGCGCCAGACCAAGGCGGGGCTCTGGTCGCCATCATCGGAGCCAGCCTCTGGTGGTTAGTGAAAATTCTTTGCTCCTGTGTGCCACAGTCCCACCCGGTGCTCGCACCGGCTGCAGGCACCAGGCCCACTCACACCTCACACCCGCTGCCAGCGCCCGGCGCCAGCCCCCATCACTCAGCGCCATCAGTGGATGCCAGCCTCGGCTACCAGCCCCGATTACCCCTGAGGGCTTCTCCACCTCCCCATGCTCCTGAGGGGTGATTGGGGCTGGTAGCTGCTGCTTGCACCCACTGCTGGTGCCTGTCCCAATTGCTCTGCACCGTCAGCAGTTACAAGTGGGGCCAGCACTATCAGCACATGGGAGCGGATGCGGTGGGAGCAGGGCTGCCAGCAGACAGGAGACTGGTAGCCGCAGTGGGAGGGGCGAGGCAGGGTCATGGAGGATGGGCTGAGACCTGCCCCTGTGCCCACTGCAGCCTCACAGCCCACAGGTCCTTTCAAGGTTCACGAATTTGTGCACTAGGCCCCTAGTATAAAATAAAATGCAATCACAAAAATGAAGGTCTCAAACTCAAATGCCTGGGAGCGCTAGGAAGGTAAAGTAAGTAAAAGAACAAAATAATAGAGGCTGGTAGAAATAGTAATAACTCAAGAGCACCTGTCCCCCTTTGTACATCCAAATATGACACTTAACTAAGCATTTGTAGACCCATTAGTTACTAGTTACAACTTCTGAATCATCTCCCTGCCCCAATTTTATAAATGTGACCAAAGTAAAATACTCTAAAAATCCTCATAAAACATGGGGAAATCCTAGGCCAAGAAGCTAAACTTTCTTCCCCTTTCTTTTTCAGGTTATTGGTTGCCTAGTTATAAGTTAAAGTCTTCTTGGGCAACAGGCCTGCATCTCTCTGTCTTGTTTGGTCACGTGGAATGTCTTTTGGTACTACTGGACCACAATGCTACAATCAACTGTAGACCCAATGGGAAAACTCCTCTTCATGTGGCGTGTGAAATGGCCAACTTGGATTGTGTTAAGATCCTTTGTGACCATGGAGCCAAGCTCAATAGCTACTCCTTAAGTGGACACACGGCTTTACACTTTTGTACAACTCCAAGCTCCATTCTCTGTGCCAAGCAATTGGTTTGGAGAGGTAAGCCTTTCTGGGTGGCTGGCATTGTCATCTATTTGCACATTCATGGATTTGAAACTTGGTGATCCTGTCTTATCTCAGACAATATAGTAGGTATATCCATACATTAAGTGTAAGTCAGGGGCCCCTAAAAATACATAGATAGACAGACAGACCGATGGATAATGTTATGTTGGTGCTGGACATTCAGTGATTATCTCATTGGAATCTTTTTTTTTTTTAATTGTTGGAGGCTTGTTAACTTACACAAGTATTTATTTAGCTCCTATGATGTATCAGGTAATGAGCTAAGTAAATGAAAAATAAAAAAATAGTTTCTGCCTTTAAGGAGCTTATATTCTAGTAGGTGAGATAAATGTTATAAAAATAAATTCATAAATATAAAATTATCAATTGGGAAAAGAGCAAAATAGGCACTTTGAAAGAGAATGTCATGCAGGAACTATTACAAAATGTTTAAGACTTTTCTAAAGATATTATATGTAAGCTGAACCTTTATAATGAGAAATAGCTAACCATTAAAAGGAAATGGATCCAAAAAGAAGAGTCTAGGTCTGGAAAATAGTACGAAGTGTGTAGTGTAAAGTTTCTAGGAGAGCAAAAAACTTGGAATATTCAACAAATGTAAGAAGGCCAGTGAGGCTAGAGTATCATGGTTATGGGGTTGGGGGTGGGAGGACAAGAGGGTAGAAGGCAGTGTACAAGATGACACTGGATTTGTTAGACCACATATGACCTGCTGGAGGCCAGGGTATGGGGATTAGAAATGGAGCCATTGAAGAGTTTTAAGCAAGAAAATGACATGGTTTAATTTTCACTTAAATTCATCATTCTGTAGTTATGAAGAAAGTAAAGGCCCGGTGCATGAATTAGTGCACAGGTGGGGTCCCTTGGCGTGGCCTGCTGGGATTGGGCTGAAACCTGCAGTCCAATGCCACCTGTATCTCCTACCTGCCACTCTTGCTCATTTTGGACCCATTGTGCCTGCCACGGGCTCGCACCCAATCAGTCCCCTCCTGAGGGGAGTGGCCTGTGGGATCAGACCGAAACCAGCTCTCCGACATCCCCCAAGGGGTCCGGGATTGCGAGAGGGCACAGGCCAGGACGAGAGACCCCACCAGTGCACGTTTGGGTCTGGGGAGGGACCACAGGAGGGCTCTAGGGCGTGTCTGGCCCCATTTCACCCAATTCCGAATGGCCAGACCCCAGCAGCAAACTAACCTACTAGTCGGAGCATCTGTCCCCTGGTGATCAGTGCACATCATACCGACTGGTCTACCAGTTGACTGTCTGCCCCCTGGTAGTCAGTGCATGTCATAGTGAGCAGTTGAGTGGCCTTAGCGTATCATTAGCATATTACACTTTGGTTGATTGAATGGTCTACCAGTCAACTGGACGACTGGACACTTAGCATATTAGGCTTTTATTATATAAGATAGGGTTGGAGGAGGCCAAGAATGGACACCAGGAGACCATCGGGGAAGCTATTGCAATTAGTGTAGTTGAGAAGGGCAAACTTGGATAGGAAGGTTAGAAGATGGGTTTGCAATATGTTTTACAAGCAGAATTGATGTGATTTGGAGATGGATTAGAAATGAGTTGGGGGGGGTGATCAGTGAAGGAAAAGGAAGTTGTGAAAATAACTGTACGATTCTAGCTTCAGAAATTGGGTGGATAGCGATGTCATTTCTTTAAAATGGGAAAACTTGAGGAATAAGCACGTATATGGGGAAAATCTTTATATCAGTTTTTTTTTTCAGTCAAGTTTCCATGAGCATAATTTCCATACAGTAAAATTCACTATTTTTGAGAAACATATAGTAGTGAAAACATCACCAGAATCATCACAAAAAATTCTCTGACGCCCTTTGTAATTAATCACCTCACTCTTACCCCATCTCCAGTGACCACTGATCTGTTTTCTGTTTCTATAGTTTTGTCTTTTTCAGAATGTCATATAAATTAAGGTAGACAATATGTAGCCTTTGTGTTTTGTTTCTCCCAGTTAGCATAATGCATCTGAGATTCATCGATGTGGTTGCACTGATCAGTAAATTAGACCTTTTGTTGCTGAGTAGAATTTCTGGTGTAAATATAACACAGTTTACTCACAAGAAGGACATATGTATTGCTTCTAGTTTTGGGCAATTTTTATTTTATTTTAAAGTTTTTATTGATTTCAGAGAGAGGAAGGGAGAGGGAGAGAGAGATAGAAACATCAGTGAGAGAGAATCATTGATCAGCTGCCTCCTGCACCCCCCCTACTGGGGGTGGAGTGTACTACCTGGGCATGTGTCTTGACCTGGAATCTAAACATGACCTCTTTGTTCATGGGTCGATGTTCAACTATTGAGCCACACTAGCTGGGCAGTTTTAAGCAATTTTGAAAAAATGCTGACATAAATATTTGCACACAGGTTCTTATATGGACATGTTTGCATTTCTTTGGGTAAGTACCTAGAAGTGGGATGATGGATCATATGGTAAATTTATAAGAAAGTGCCAAACTGTTGTCTAAAGAGTCTTACTGTTTTTCAATCCCACCAGCAATGTATGAGTTCCAGTTGCTCTTCATCCTTGCCAGAACTTGGTAATGTCAGATTTTTAAAAATTTTATTTTAGTCATTCTAATAGGTATATAATAGTATGTCATTATGATTTTAGTTTGAACTTCACTAATGACTAAAGCTATTGAATATGTTTTCATGTATTTATTTACCAGGTACATATTCACTTTGGTGAAATGTCTATTCATATCTGTAGCTCCTTTTTTAAAAAAATGGTTATTTATTTTCTTATTATTGATTTATGAGTTATTTACATATTTTGGATACTAGCCCTTCATTAGATATGTAGTTTGTAAATATTTAAGCTCATTTTTTGACTTTTCATTTTCCTACCAGTATCTTTAAAAGAACAGAAGTATTTAATTTTGATAAATTCAGTTGATCATTTTACCTCTTATGGTTTGTGCTTTTTGTGTTCTAGCTAAGAAATTTTTGACTAAACCAAATAAATATTTTTCTCCTGTTTTTTCTTCTTAAAGTTTTAAAATTTCAGATTTTACTTCTAGGTATTTGATTCATTCATTTTGAGTTATTATTATTTTTTTTGTATATGGTATAAGGTAAAGGTTGAGGTTCTTTTTGTTTTGGGGTGTGTTTTTTTTTAATATAGATGTCCAATTGTTTTGACACATCATTTGTTGAAAAGTCAATTCTTTCACCATTGAATTAGCCTTTTATCTTTATGAAAAGTCAATTGACACTGACCGGGTAGCTCAGTTGGTTAGAGCCATGGTCGACAAACTGTGGCTCGCGAGCCACATGCGGCTCTTTGGCCCATTGAGTGTGGCTCTTCCTAAGCCTTAGGAGTACCCTAATTAAGTTAATAACAATGTACCTACCTATATAGTTTAAGTTTAAAAATTTTGGCTCTCAAAAGAAATTTCAATCATTGTACTCTTGATATTTGGCTCTGTTGACTAATGAGTTTGCCCACCACTGGGTTAGAGCATCCTCCCTTGATCAGGACACATATGAGAATCAACCAATGAATGCATGGATAGATGGGACAACAAATTGATGTTTGTCTCTTTCTTCCCCTCCCCCTCAAATGAATCAATAAAATATTTTTTAAAAATCTAAAAAAAATTAATTGGTCAAATATGTATGGGTCTGTATATGTATGTGTATATGTATGGTTTGATATACAAAATAGATATATAAACTCTAATGGAGATAGCTCAATTTTGAAACTGAAATATATTTTAATAAACACTGCCTTTATCATTATTCAAACTTTATATATATATATAAACATTATATATATATAATGTTTTCTGGATAATGCTCCCCTGACTTGATTGCTGTAGATTTATACTAATTCTCAAAATCACTTCTAATCTAGGAGTGACTCCTCCTAGATTAGTTTTGAACATGAGAAGTTTCAGATCTCTTTGACATCAAAGTGACTAAGTAAAAAATGCACTTGACATAAAAATATGGATTTCAGAAAAGAGCCCTGGACTAAGGCTGTCAGTGTAGAAATTGTTGGCCTATAGACTATATTTGAAGCTAAAGAAATCAATGAAATCACCTAGATAAAGACTGTAGAGAGTGAAAAGAGAACCTAGAACCAAACCCTGATAAATTCTTACATTTAAATGTTAATGGAATGGAGAGAAACCAAGAAATGAACATAAAAGGGATTGATAAATAAAACTGTAGAAAGCCCAAGAATATTTTGGCATCACAGAGACTACGAAAGAGGCGGTTCCAGAAGGAGTGGTCAGCCGTACTGATAACTACTTAGAGGTTTAATTAGATGTTCATTAAATTAAGTGACAGAGTTATCACTGACAAAAATAGTTTTAATGAAATGGTAGGTATTAAAGCCAGATTAGCATGATATAAGGTGTAAATGGGAGGTTAGAAACTAGAGATGGCATATGTTAATAATTGTTACAAGAAGCTTGGCTGCAAAAGTGAGCATGAGAATAGAATGATTGCCCCTTGCCAGTGTGTGGTTCAGTTGGTGGGAGTGTCGTCCCATACACCAAAAAGTGGCAAGTTCAATTCCTGGTTAGGGCACATACCCAGGCTGTGAGTTTGATTCCCAGTTGGGGTGCATGTGGGAAGCAACCAATCAAAGTTTCTCTCTCACATTCATGTTTCTCTCTCTCTCTCTCTCTCTCTCTCTCTCTCTCTCTCTCTCTCTCTCTCTTTCCTTCCTCTCTTTCTCATTTAAGAAAAGGTCTTTATTGTTGAGATTATTATAGATGTCCCTCTTTCTCCCTCCATTGCCCCCTTCCACCCCATTCCTGCCCTGCCCCAGGCCTTCACAACCCTATTGTCTGTGTCCATAGGTAATGCATATATGCATATAAGATTTTTGTTTAATCTCTTCACAACCCCACCCCACACCCTTTCCCTCTGAGAATTGTCAATCTCTTCCATTTCCATGCCTCTAATTCTATTTTATTGACCATCTTATTCTTTTCTGTTCATTAGATTTCATATTCATTTATTTTGATTTTTACATTCAGTTGTTGATAGGTATGTATTTGTTGCCATTTTGTTGTTCCTATTTTTTGTCTTTTTCTTTTTCTTCTTCTTAAAGAATACCTTTCAACATTTCATATAATATTGTTTTGGTGGTAATGAACTCCTTTAACTTTTTCTTGTCTGTGAAGCTCTTTATCTGACCTTCAATTCTACATGATAGCTTTGCTGGGTAGAGTAATCTTGGTTGTAGGTGCTTGCTATTCATCACTTTGAATATTTTTTGCCACTTCCTTCTGGCATGCATAGTTTCTGCTGAGAAATCAGCTGACAGTTGTATGGGTACTCCCTTGTAGGTAACTAACTGTTTTTCCCTTGCTGCTTTTAAGATTCTCTCTTTATCTTTTGCCCTTGGCATTTTAATTATGATGTGCCTTGGTGTGGCCCTCTTTGGATTTCTCTTGTTTGGGATTCTCTGTGGTTCCTGGACCTGTAAGTCTATTTGTTTCACCAGGTAGGGGAAGTTTTCTGTCATTATTTCTTCAAATAGGTTTTTAATATCTTGCTCTCTCTCTTCTTCTGGCACCCCCACAATGCGAATGTTGGTATGCTTGAAGTTGTCCCAGAGGCTCTTTCCACTATCTTCATATTTTTGGATTCTTTTTTCTTTTTGCTCTTCTAGTTGGGTGTTTTTTGCTTCCTCATATTTCAAATTGTTGATTTGATTCTCAGAATCCTCTACTTTACTGTTGAATCCCTATATATTATTCTTTATTTCAGTCAGTGTATGCTTAATTTCTGACTGGTCCTTTTCCATTTTTTTTTGAGGTTTCTAGAAGATTATTGCGTAACCTTATAACCATGGTTTTGAACTCTATATCCAGTAGTTTGCCTTCTCCCATTTCTTTCATTTGTGACATGTTTCTTTGTCTCCACATTTTGGCTGCTTCCCTGTGTTTGTTTCTATGTATTGGGTAGATCTGCTATGTCTCCTTGAGTTGGTAGAGTGGCTGTGTGTAGTAGGTGTTCTATGGGCCCAGTGGCTCAGCCTCCCCAGTCACCTGAGCTGAGAGCTCTAGATGCACCCCTTTATGGGCTGTGAGCACAGTCTTGTTGTAGTTGAGACTTGATTGCTATTGGTGTCACTGGGAGGAATTGACCTCCAGACCATCTGTGACTATAGTGGGAGAGCTGCTGTGCAGGAGACACCCCTATGAAGCAGGACTTGCTTCAGAGGGGCTTTGGTGCTCACTGAGTCTGCCCCTTGATTGTGTCACTTATGGATGTGAAGAGTTGTAATCTGATATGGTCTGACACTGACCACTGATACACTGGCTCTTGGATCTCCAGGGAGGTGCAAAGTCAGCCACTGCCTGAGGCTACCCAGCAGGAGCTACAGAGAGATCTGCAGATTCCTCTTCTTTGTTTGGGATTTGGAGGTGCCCTGATGAGGCTCAGCTGTGAAGCAATGCAAGCTGCTGTGGGGCCTTGGGCCTTCTTTTGGATGTTCTGGGTCTCTCTGACCCAGCTGCAGTTTGTTAGGTAATTTTATTTTTTATTTATTTTTTTAAAAAATATATTTTATTGATTTTTTACAGAGAGGAAGAGAGAGAGAAAGAGAGTCAGAAACATCGATGAGAGAGAAACATCGATCAGCCGCCCCACTGGGGATGTGCCTGCAACCCAGGTATATGCCCTTGACCGGAATCGAACCTGGGACCTTTCAGTCCGCAGGCCAATGCTCTATCCACTGAGCCAAACCGGTTTCAGCTGTTAGGTAATTTTAGATTGCAAAGGGCCAGGCCATTCATATGCAAAAGCCTCTGAGCACAGCTTGGGTGGGGCGGGGGCTCAGGGAATCAACAGGGTGGAGCAAACAGCTATGGCTGAACCTCAGCCCTGCCCTAAGAGGCCCCGGGTCTCAGTGTCCCGAGGTAATTGCTGCAAGCACCTCTGAGAGAAAACCGCCCTCAAGTACCGACCGATGCCAGACGATGCCGTATGAGTCAGGGTCCCCAAAGACTCGCCCGGAACTGGAGTTCAGAGAAGTTGGGAGCTTGTGTCTCTCTCCTGATTGAAAAAGACAACTGCGTCCTCAGTTGCCAGGCCTTTCCATGTGCGCCTCCATACCTCTGCACTTTACTTCCACACCTCCTCTGAGTCTCAGTGTGCTTTTCTCTTTCCTTCTAGTTGTAGAATTTCCACTCAGCCAGCCTTCCTGGGGTTCTGGATGATGTCCGTTTTGTCTTTTAGTTGTATTTTTGAATTTATTGTGGGAGGCAGCAATTTCCGGTGTTTACCTATGCCGCCATCTTGGTTTCTCCGATACTCTTACTCTTTAGGGCCATGGCATAAAAGGCCAAAGCCATAATGAAAAGAAAGATAAATTAGATGAAGCAAAAATATTCAATGTCTGTGTGGCAAACAGATCTTAAAATTAAAAGGTCATTTTAAATTGGGGAAAAAGGGTCAGCTTTAGCTCAAGCGGTTACTTCGGATTCTGCTTGTTGCAGACACATAAATTGGGGAAAAATATTTGACACTGAGAGAGAGAGAGAGAGAGAGAGAGAGAGAGAGAGAGAGAGAGACAGAAAAACATTGATGTAAGAGAGACACATGGATTGGTTGCCTCCTGCACACCCCCCGACTGGGGCTGGGGATCGAACCTGCGACCCAGTTACCTGCCCTTAACTGGGAATTGAACCCAAGACCCTTCAGTGTGTGGGCTGGTGCTCTAATCACCAACAATACCAGCCAGGGCAATATATAAAGAAAATTATTAAAACTTGAAGGAGGTTAACAACTAAGAGAAATTTTTAAAAGAAAGAAAGAGCAAAAGGACCAAGAACAGAAAAACATATGTCAGGGAGGGGAATGACAAATAATGATAACAATGATCACCTGCATTGGTAATCAGTAAAATGTCAATTAAAATAACAATTAGATACTTTTATTGTTGTTAATTATATTAACAAAGATACAAAAGATGATAACTCGTATGATGACTAACTTATAAGGGAGTGCTTTCATATACTCTTAATGGAGTGTAAATGCACAGGTTGGGGGGAGGGGGTGGCAATATCAAAAGCTTAAAACCTTCTTTCACTCAAAGTTTACTTCAGGGTTGAGATACTAATTTGAGACCCTTTGGTTCAGGGCTTTCAATTGTGTAGAGCCTCAAATCCAGGCTGTGGATTATTATCAAAACAGGTTATACATTGAGTCAAACAGGTAACTGATGAGAAAGCAAGACATTTATCACATAACAGAATTGTGCTAGGTCACATGATCTATATAATATACTAGAAGTGGAGACATTTTCCTAATCCTATAAAAGTCTTCAAAATAGTGTAGTTATAGTGTATTTTATATTTTTGCATTAGAAGGTTTGATTGGTTAAAGTATACATTTAAATATATCACAATTTAAAAATGGGTATATTGGCATTGATTATTTTAAAATATATTTTGTCTCAAAAATTTTCTGATTTCTTTTGCCCTTGAAGTCATTTTTAAAAACTAAAATATATTTGAATATCTAATATAGTGGTTCTCAACCTTCCTAATGCCACGACCCTTTAATACAGTTCCTTATGTTGTGGTGACCTCCAATTTCATTGTTACAAATTGAACATAATTAAAGCATAGTGATTAATCACAAAAACAATATGTAATTATATATGTGTTTTCTGATGGTCTTGGCGACCCCTGTGAAAAGGTTGTTCGACCCCCAAAGGGGTAGCGACCCACAGGTTGAGAACTGCTGATCTAATAGAAGAATTTTGAGCTGTATTACCTCCACACCATACAGACATTAATAATGATGTTGTTCAGGAATGTTCACAGACATGTATAGATTTTTAAAAAGAAGTTTATAGGAGAATATTAACTAAATAAACTTATTTTTTGAAAATTTATATATGATTATGCATACTGGAAAATAGTATCCAAATTATCACAAACTTGATACCATAGCTAATGGTTAGCTGGAGCAAAGCAACATGAAAGAGGAAATGTTATTTCAGATCCTTATTCCTAGGATAATAAATGTGTGTTTTTAGAGTGGTACCTGGCAAATATTGTTTTTTAAATGTGAATAAGATAATCGGGGAAATTTTTACCCATTTTATGAATAGATAAATAGAGAAAGGGGGAAGGTAATTGCTTGGAGCTGAGTCTGCTGGTCTGAACACTCTAGATAACTGTGAGCATCTTGCATCCTTTCTTTTGCATTTTATGTCTTCAGCCTCTTGGATAGACCTCAGTATATTGGGAGTACTCAATAAACAGTCCCTCACTGATCTCGGAATGGCTCCAGGAGCCCTTTGTACATGGATGGGAATGAATGCCATCTAATAAACGGAAACTGTTATTTCATGGTTAATGAAATGCTGCTGTTGGTCAGTTTTACCTTCTCGGTCTCCAGGGAGAAAGCTGAAGGATGGAGTTTCTCTCACTTGGATTATGTGGTAGGCACTTTGAAAAGTCCCATACATCACTTCGTGGCCCGACAGAGAGAGTTGAGACAGCCTACAGACAAGAAAAATAAGTCAGGCTAACATTAAACTCGGGACCAGAGAAGTCCATTAGCGGAAAAACCAATGCCATGGCAACTGAAAACCAATGCAATTTCATTTGCTATTTAATGGCCTCTTTGTGGAAAAGTGCTCTTTGTGGAAAAGGCTAATTGAGGCCAAAAAATTGCATGCAATTTTCTCTTAATAAAGGACTTTTCTCTCTCTCTCTTTTTTTTTCAATGTTGCAGAGCCTGCTTTGTCCCCATGCTGTATTTTTGTCTGCTAATTTTCTGTTGGCCTTTCTACGTAATGCTCCCCATCTCCTGGCCTTTGTTTCCTTTGGTATTAGTATAATAGTGTTCACCGGTTGAGAGGGCTTGTTTACCGCAATGAAAATGTCCTCTCCCCGAATCCTGCATTTTCCTACCAATAAAGAGAGTCAGGTCAGGCTTAGCTGGCTGAAAAGCAGCATATTATTTCTACCAATTTCTTTTCGCCAGAGGAAAATAAAAGCTGCTTGCTTTACTCTGCAGGAAGCAAATCCTGACAGTGGGAGGAAAATCTGGTCCTGCAGGAGAGCCATAAAAATTCAAATGTTTCCTGGTGGAGCATGAGGGCAATGTAAAAGAGACCGTGCCTTTTCAAAGACTGTCCCTGCTTCTTGGTGTGACAGTGACACAAGTTACCAGCATGTTAGGAAAGTCTCTAGTCAATGGTGACGACAGAGTAAGGCGAGATATCACTGGACGTCTCTGTTAGTCAAAAAAAATGGATTTGCTGGCTTGACAGACACCTGTCTCACCACCCATTACCTCCTATCTTCACTTATGTTATCCCTGGTAATAGCACATATCTGACCAGACCACCCTAGTCATTTACACAGAATGTGGAGATTTTTGCCCCATCTGCTCTATTGTTAGTACCACCTGTACAATAGAAATTTAATATTGTATTCAAATTGATATTACTAAGTTTAATTTTAAAGAAAACTTTATATCATTATACAAATTAATTTATCACTGTAAAAATGGTGGCAAAATCCTTTGCCATACATAGAAGGTAATAGTAACAGTAAAAATAAGTAAATTATTGACTTCCATTGGCCAGGACTCTTGTCTCTCGGATGGCAGAGAATGATCCTAAAAAGCCTTGTCTTCTGGCTGCTGATGCTTCTAGAAGCATCGTCTCTAATCATTCTCCTGTGAATGAGTGAACTTGCAGTTCGTTTGAAGGCCACCACTTTTTTTTTTTTTTTTTTTACATAGAACACTTTATATAATGCTAGAGACCTGGTGCACAAAATTTCATGCACTGTGTGTGTGTGGGGGGGGTGGTCCCTCAGCCCGGCCTGCCCCCTCTCGCAGTCTGGGCCCCCTTGCTCCTTACCGCCTGCCTACAGTGGAGACAGAAGAGTCTCCTGAAACCCAGCCATGAGCCCGGCTTCTGGCTGAGCAGCATTCCCCCTGTGGGAGCACACTGCCCACTAGGGAGCAGCTCCTGCATTGAACATCTGTCCCCTGGTGGTCAGTGCGCATTATAGCGACCGGTCATTCTGCCATATGGTCGGTTTGCATATTAGGGTTTTATTATATAGGATGCAGTCCATATTGAAATTTCCCCACTGGTCCCAATAATGTCATTTACATCTATTTTTTTCTCCATCCAGGATCCAATCCTGGATCACACACAGTCGTGTCTCCTTAGCCAACTTTAATGCCACTCAGTTCCCCAGTCTTTTTCTTTCTTCCATGGCACTGATATTCTAGTAGCCCAGGCCAGTTGTTTTCCAAAATGTCCTTTAATTTGTATTTACCTGATTGTTTTCTCATTGCTAGATTCAAGTTAAATATTCTTTTTTTAAATTAAATCCTTATTGTTCAGATTATTACAGTTGTTCCCCTTTTCCCCCCCATAGCTCCCCTCCACCTGGTTCCCACCCAACCCTCTGCCCTCACCCCACGCCCCCCACTGTCCTCATCCATAGGTGCACGATTTTTGCCCAGTCTCTTCCCGCATCCCCCACACCCCTTTCCCCCCCAAGAATAGTCAGTCCACTGCCTTTCTATGCCCCTGATTCTATTATAATCACTAGTTTATTCTGTTCATCAGATTATTTATTCACTTGATTTTTAGATTCACTTGCTGATAGATGTGTATTTGTTGTTCATAATTTGTATCTTTACCTTTTTCTTCTTCTTCCTCTTCTTAAAGGATACCTTTCAGCATTTCATATAATACTGGTTTGGTGGTGATGAACTCCTTTAGCTTTTCCTTATCTGTGAAGCTCTTTATCTGACCTTCAATTCTGAATGATAGCTTTGCTGGATAAAGTAATCTTGGTTGTAGGTTCTTGGCATTCATCACTTTGAATATGTCTTGCCACTCCCTTCTGGCCTGCAAAGTTTCTGTTGAGAAATCAGCTGACAGTCGTATGGGTACTCCCTTGTAGGTAATTGACTTTCTTTCTCTTGCTGCTTTTAAGATTCTCTCTTTGTCTTTTGCTCTTGGCATTTTAATTATGATGTGTCTTGGTGTGGTCCTCTTTGGATTCCTTTTGTTTGGGGTTCTCTGTGCTTCCTGGACTTGTAAGTCTATTTCTTTCACCAGGTAGGGGAAGTTTTCTGTCATTATTTCTTCAAATAGGTTTTCAATATCTTGCTCTCTCTCTTCTTCTGGCACCCCTATAATTCGGATATTGGTACGCTTGAAGCTGTCCCAGAGGCTCCTTACACTATCTTCGTATTTTTGGATTCTTTTTTCATTTTGCTTTTTCAGTTGGGTGTTTTTTGCTTCTTCGTATTTCAAATCTATGACTTGATTCTTGTGATCCTCTAGTCAGCTGTTGGGTGTCTGTATAATATCCTTTATTTCAGTCAATGTATGCTTAATTTCTAGTTGGTCCTTTATCATAACCTCGAGGGTCTCACTAGATTTTTTGAGGGTCTCACTACATTTATTGGCAGTTTCTAGAAAGTTCTTGAAAAACCTTAAAAGTGTAGTTTTGAACTCTATATCCAGTCGTTTGTTTTCCTCCATTTCTGTCATTTGTGACCTGTTTCTTTGTCTCCGCATTTTTTATGCTTCCCTGTGTTAGTAGAGTGGCTTTGTGTGGTAGGTGTCCTATAGGGCCCAGTGGCTCAGCCTCCCCAATTACCTGAGGTGGACACTCTTGGTGCACCCCTTTGTGGGCTTTGTGCACAGTCTTGTTGTAGTTAAGCTTTGATTGTTGTAGGTATCACTGGGAGGAATTGACCTCCAGGCCAATTGGCTATGAGAGTCAGCTGTGTCTGCAGTGGGAGAACTTCTGTGCTGAAGACGCCCTTATGAGTCAAGACTTGCTTCAGTGGGGCTTTGGTGCTCACTGAATCTGCCCCCTGAGTATGTCCCTTATGGATCTGAGGAGTTGTAATTGGATGGTTCCACTCTGACCACTGGGTACACTGGCTCTTGGATCTAAGGAGGTGCTAATTTAGCCTCTTCCTGAGGCTACCCAGCAGGAGCTACAGAGAGACCTGCAAATTCCCCTTCCTTGTTTGGGGTTTGGAGGTGCCCAAATGAGGCCCAGCTGTGAAGCAATGCAAGTTTCTGTGGGGCCTTAGGCCTTCTCTTGGAAGTTCTGGGTCTGTCTGGCCCAGCTGCAGTTTGTTAGGTAATTTTCAGATTGCAAAGGGCCAGAACATTCATATGCAAAAGCCTCTGCTGCAGCTTGTGTGGGGCGGGGTCTCAGGGAATCAACAGGGTGGAGCAAGCAGCTATGGCTGATCCTCAGCCCTGCCCTAAGGGTCTCAGTGTCTTGGTAATTGCTGCAAGCACCCTGAGAGAAAGCTGCCCTTGAGTTCTGAGTTCTGCCTGCTGCCAGACAGTCCAATCTCTCCCTGTATGAGTCTGGGTCCCCAGAGACTCACCCAGAACTGGAGTTCAGAGCAGTCGGGGGCTTGTGACTCCCTCCCGATTCAAAAAGACAGCCGAGTCCTCAGTCGCCAGCCCCTGCCGCGTGCTCCTCCATACCTCTGCACTTCCGCACCTCCTCTAAGTCTCAGTGTGCTTTCCTCTTTCCTTCTAGTTGTAGAATTTCCACTCAGCCAGCCTTCCTGTGGTTCTGGATGATGTCCGTTTTGTCTTTTAGTTGTATTTTTGAATTTATTGTGGGAGTCAGCAATTTCCGGTGTTTACCTATGCCGCCATCTTGGTTTCCCTCAAGTTAAATATTCTTGGCAGGAATACCACGTAGGTGATATTCCTAAAGAATTCATTTTCTTGACATTTAGTAGCTTAATTTAAGATGTGTATTGACATTAAGCACTGTGTAATAGATTTTGTGGAATAAAGTACCTTTCAATTTCTAGATTCATTTTTTTCCTACAGTTCAGGGAAATTTTTTGTATTTTATCATTAAATTTATATTGTTTCATTAGTTGTCTCCATTAGATCACCTGTGTCTGTCTGTCATATCTATTTACTCTCTCTAATTGTGTTGTCATTGGTGTTATTCTTCTGCATACTCTGTAATACACCCAGTCAGGCAGCAGGTACTCCTGGTAAAGTGTGTTCCACATAAAATCACAGCACACTTTGGGAACCACTGCCTTAAGCAATGCTTTGTGAAGTTGATGGTCTACTTAATGGTGAAATTTTAGAAGCATCTCCTTTAGAATCAGAAGTGAAACTAGTTTGCTGCTCTCATTATATTTCCTGGGCTCTGTCCTGGAGGTCCTAGCCAACCAAAGGAGAAAAGAAAGATAAATAAAATATATGAAGATGGGAAAGCAGGAAGTAACACTGCCATTATTTCACACACACTGTTTGTCTACATAAAAAACAGCAACCAAGAAACTCTAAGGTTAAATGGTTAGAATTTATAATTGAGTTTAGCAGAGGTACTGCATTTGAGATCAATATACAAAAATCAATTGCATTTCTACATACCAGAAACAAGCAGTGAGAAATTATAATGAAAGGAAAGATAGATTTATAATACCACACAAACTTAAGGGGCCCAGAAAAATATATTCAACAGAAGGGTGGAAAAAAATACAAAAATTGATTAGAAGACATTAAGAAGATACTATATTCAAGGTTTATTATGAAAAATGCAGTTCTTGATTACTCCCTCCTCAGGGGCAATCACTTTCACTTATTTTAGCTGATGAGTTCGATATTTATCTCCATATTGCTAAATAAATACCATTTCTCTATGCATAAAATTGAAAAGAATAAGTAGCTACAAAAGCAGTTTTCTGATGATCTATTGATTCATCATAATAGAAGGTGAGGATTTGGCTTCTCTTCCTCCCCCCCTACCCCCCCCCCCCCCGCCCCAGCGCCACCTGCCCCATACAGACACCTTTCTTGCCCTCCATTCTCACAATAGACTTATAACTATGTGGTTTGTACTAACCTAGGATGCCTTTTCCTTCTTTGTACAACATTTTGTTTTTCGCTACAGTTAATTCTCTCTCTTTTTGCTTTAGTTTTCTATGTATAATCACTATTGTAATCCCCAACATTACTAGTAGTTTTAATCTTTTCTGAAAATATTTAATTCAACAGTTATTTTATCAGTTTATTTTCTTGCAAAAGTTCCTCTGGAGCCTTCAGATCTGCTCCAACCACTTTCATCCTGGAAACTCCATTCCCGTCCAGCCCACCTGGAGATCCCCTTTGCTTCTTTGCCGTGTTGCGTTTCCTGTTTCCTGGATCCGGGGTCCTCTTGTATCTTGCTTTGTTGCCTATTTGGGTTGTGCGCATCCTCTTTCTGAGAAAATTTGCAAGAGAGTACATGTGCTCCAGAGGCATTGATTCTACCCTCATTCGGCATAGAATTCTGGATTGATAATCACTTTCCTTTAGAATGATGAAGGCATTACTCCATTGCCTGCCAGTTTTTAGTACTGTTGCAAAAAAATCAGAAGCCATTTCACTTCTTCATCCTCTCGAAGTGACCTGTTATCTTACCCTGAGGCGAGGAATGGTTGTGTGCGTGTGTATGTGTGTGTGTGTAGAATTTGCATTTTGTCTTTGATGATCTGAAAATTCAATGATGATGTGCCTTGATGCATTTATTTGCATCCATTGTGCTGGATCCTATTAACCCCCAAATTTGCATGTCAGCTCTGGTAAATGTTCCTGAATTACAGGGTGGGGCAAATGTAGGCTTACAGTTGTGAGCATTTGAAACACAGAGTTTGTTCTTGTATTATTATTTATTAATTATTGTCTTACGTGCCATACGAACAACTGTAAACCTGCGTTTGTTCCGCCCTGTATTTACTGCATGAGTTCTGTTTTCTGTATGCTCTCTTCCTTGCATTGCTATTATTTAGATATTAAGCCACTGGACTGTTGCTCTAATGCCTTATATTGTCTCTTCTGTTTTTTATTTTATTTTTATGCTTTACTTTCTGGGAGATTTACTCCAGATTGTTTTTCTTTGTTTTTCATTGTCTCTGTCTATCATCTAAATCTATCCTTAGATGTTTTATTAATTCTTGGTGGTCTGCTGATATTTAAGACTGAGTGACTAAAAGCTGATTTGGAAGTTAGGTGTAAGGTTTGGGTGGCTGACTGTTAGCTTCACTTTGGGGGATGTGGCTGCACCTTTTATCTGATAAATCCCTGACACAGTAACCTTAGATCTTTTTTCTTAGCTGGTAAGATTCTCCAGAGAAAACCCTACCAGGCTCCTCCCTGAAGGGCCAAGCCCTGATTCCAGTATTCTAGGTGCCAAGTTGGAGCAGGGAATGGGAATGCAAATGAAGGGTAAATGCTTTCTAGAATGCTCTACCCTCTCCTCTTGACTGAACTTTTACTCCTATTTAAGGCCTTAGTTCAGACATCAATTTCAAAGATCACTTTTCCCAAATTCCCTTAAAACATGCATTCCTATGTTATTCTGTAGTCTGCAGCATGTTGTACATTTCTTTTGTAGAATTAATACTTCATTTGTTTAACTCTTTGATTACTTTTCTCCCTCACTTAACTATCCATTTCATTAGAGCAGAGTTTGTTCCTCATAGTCCAGTGCATAGTACATATGGGTTGTTGATTTTTGAATTTTTATTGAATGTTCAATTAGGAATATCAGCATAGAACAGACTTTGGAACCTCAGAAGGAAGGCCGTGGAGGGTGGGTGGGTGAGAAGAGATCAAACAAAGAACTTGTATGCATATACGCATAACCCATGGACACAGATAATAGGGTCCTGAAGGCCTGGGGTAGGGGGTGGGGGCAAGTTAGAAGAGGTCAGTGGGGTGGGGGGGAGGAATGGGATATATGTAATACTTTCAACAATAAAGATTTTTTAAAAAAATAAATGCTAGAGCTAGAGAGGAGTGTGTGATTGAAACAGAGCAATTTCATCACTATCACTGGAAAAATGACTCTGAGTTTATGGTTTACTGCTTCCATTGTTTTTTTTCTTCTATGTAGAAAGTATGTCAGGAAGCGGGGAGACATAGAAGTGTTGAACACTACAGAGAAACCCAGTAAGTTGAGAGTTAAAAAGTTTCCATTGGATTTAGTGACATAAAAGGACTTGAAGATTGTAGCAATCAGTTGTGTGATGGATACAGAAATCAGAAGGGGAGGGATGGCTAACTAAAAAGGAGGTTGTCTATGAGGGTGAACAAGTAGTGTTTGTGAAGAGGAAGCAATAGGGTAGACGAAGAAGGAAATGCAGCTTGGAAAATTTCTTTCTTTTAATGACAAAAACCTGAGCATAAAAAATAAAAAGATGGCAACATCCACTAGTGGAACAGACATTGAAGACAGAAAGGAAGGCTGATTTATGGTGTGAGGATTCTGAGAAGTTTGGGAAATTAGAACTAGAACCAAGTAGAGGAATTGGCTCTGGAGAGATCACTTGTCCTGGTGTAGCTGGAGGCAAAACAGGAGAGGGCGGGAGTTAATGTGTGCGGTGGTAAGGCTGTAAGGGAGTTTCCATAGGAAATGTATTGTTTATGTAAAGTAAGGTGTGAGGAGGTCTGAGAGTGAAGAAAGAGGAAAAAGGGTTAAAGGATTGAGGAGTGAAAACGGTCGAGAATTATTATTGAGAGGGAGGGGATAAGTTAAACAGAGATATAATGGGTTGCTGACCAGTCTTGAAGACCCAGTTGAGTTTCTATGTGTGACTTTATGGTGGTACCAGCCTTGTACAGATGGCACATCACCTGTAGAGTAATTTTTGCCATACGTCTCTCAGCTGCATCGAACCAGGTAGGTGCTATAAAGAGTGGGAGGTAGTGGAAGGTCTGGGCAAAAGAGTTTTTGAAATGATGGACTATGGAACTTAGCTGGATAGATAGGGAAGGAAAGTCAGTACATCGAATGGACAATGAGAACACAGAAAGAAGGGTTCTAATGAAACCAAGATGCGAAGAGGAGCAGTTATGGTCAGAGAATCGAATGTGGAAATTTGTAATTTCTGGAGGCTGACCAGGTGAAGGTCGTGTTTCAGTCCTGGTATGACTGCGGGTGCGAGTCACCAGGTCAGAGAGGAGGGGAAAGTCACTGGAGAAAACAAGATCCGGACATTGAGAGACCTGGACATTGGTAGCTAAGGTCATCTAGAATTTGTGTGGAGAGGCATAATGTGCCAAAATCTTCAGAAACTGATGGGGAGGTAAATGTATTCAGGAAGGCGGGCAGGGGGTACAGATGAAAAAGCAGAGCCCCAAAGAAGCAAGGATGTTCTTTTCCTTTATCCTTTTTTTACCAACAGAATTAGGGAGTAATTGGAGGCAGCAACGGGGAGTCAAATATATGAAAAAGAACGCCCAGCTATATACCTCGGGCCAGAGTTAAGCATCCTGCATCCGTTCTTTGAGCTTGGAACAGGGGAAAGCTAGTTTG
This sequence comes from Myotis daubentonii, assembly GCF_963259705.1. Lineage (NCBI taxonomy): Eukaryota > Metazoa > Chordata > Mammalia > Chiroptera > Vespertilionidae > Myotis > Myotis daubentonii. The sequence continues at coordinate 49,641,148 of NC_081849.1, forward strand.
GTTGCCATAGTGACGAACGCCCTGTCTCTGGGCTCATTAATCCTGTGTTCCAAACTAAGCACTTAGCGATAGCTTCTGAATAAATGCAACAAAGCTCTGCATACTGAAAAGGGCATATTCATGTTAAGCAGGGAAAAAGGTTTTCAATTTCATTCATTAAACTTGAGTAAATAATTTAATATCTTTGTGCGTCAGTCCTCTAGCTAATGAATAAGGATAAATGCTTAATGGAAAATTTAGCCTAATAAAGTTAACAGCATTGGCTTTCTCTACAAAGGAAATTGATGTTGCTGGTCTATATGCATATGAAGGGGGAAAATAATGTATGTTAAGCATCTAGGATGTGGAATGTCAGGTACTTTAAAATAAAATGTCTCATTTAATCCTTGCAACAACCATGTGAGGTACATATTATTCTCTTAATTTTATAGATGAGGAATCAGAACTCAGAGGAAGTTCAGTAAGGCCCCCATTCACACAGCTGGTGAGATGCAAGCAGGACCTATGCTGTATGGTTTGCGTCCATGATGGTCCTACTGTGCCTTGCTGAATATTGTATACTGCTTATCCTTCTGGGGCATTCTGCTAGTTAAAAAAAATAGGAGAAAAGTTTGTACTAAGTTGACAGTGCCCACAGAAAAGAGCAGTTTAAATGCTGTATTAGAATTCCATTAGCTTAAAAAATTCACTACCATAAGATGTTCTTAAAGGTTTTTCTTGAAAAAAATTATGAGTATTTTATGAGTAATTCTGGGTATATTAGGAGTTTAATTAAAAGATGTGAAGAGCTATCAATACTTCTCCCAGAATGGGTCCTCCTCAAAGCAATCATTTACCCCCACTTTGCCATTTTTTGGTGCCTAGAAGGTTTGAAGTTGCAAAGCAGACCCTCAACACAGAAGCTGATCTTTTCCTTCTGCCTTTATTTGGGTTTCCTGGACTTGCTCCAACGAAGGTGTAGCTAAGTGATTGAACAAGATATATTAAAATTCCATTAATTTTTCTTAAATTAAACTCTTTAATTAAAAGCAACACTTTGATTAATTTTCTAATTTCTACCTCTAACAATGTGATATAGCAAAGATTAAAATAAGTAGAAGCAAGAAGTGCAAGTTAAATATCCCTGACACTAAATTTAGGTGAACAACTTTTTCAAAATCCCAATGCTAATTGCTTTGGTCTCACCTATCTGACTATCCCAGGCCTAGTGTGTTAAATTTGGGTTGCTTACTGCTGCCAGGAGGATTCCCAAGTGCTCTCTCAGAGGGAGTGTTAATTACAGCCTCTTCTCCCCCTTAGTATTATAGGCTTCCTGCTCCCACCGGCTCTCCCTACTGTCAATCAAAGGCCATATGTGATTTGTGCTGTGAGTTTTCAGTCTGGACATGTTATCTTTGCTTTATAACTAGAAGCCTCTGAAATGAGAAATTAAAGGATGAAATTTCCTTGGCCCTGCTCTCTCCTCCTCCTCCTCTTCCTCCTCTCTGCTTCTCCTTCCTTCTCCTTCCTTCTCTCTGCTTCTCCTTCTTCTTTTTCTTTCTCCTCCTCCTCCTCCCCTCCTCCTCCCCCTCCTCCTCCTCCTCCTCCTCCTCCTCCTCCTCCTCCTCCTCCTCCTCCTCCTCCTCCTCCTCCTCCTCCTCCTTCTTATGCTTCTTCTATGGGCACCACTCTGATTTATTTTTCACTTAGAGGAGCCTGGATCTTATTATTCCCTGAAGATTTTTAAACACCATTTAGCCAAAGACATCAGGTTTAAAAACAGAAATGCAAGTGTTTTCTTTGTAATCTCCATGAGTAATAAACAATTTTAGAAGGAGACTCAGGGTTCAGATTAGGCAGCACCAACCAAAGAATTGAGTAGTCAAGGCAGCAAGGAAATCCACTCCTTAAAGCAAAGTTGAATTAACCTGGGTTTGGGCAGGAGAAAAAGATTGAATGAAAGTCCCAGAAAAGGTCTGCTTGGACTTAATAATCATGCATAACCCCTAGGGCCTAGATAGACAATAGTGTGGTGAAGGCCTGGGAAGTGGGCAGGAGCAGGGTAGAGGGGGTCAATGGAGGGGGAAAAGGGGACGTCATAATATTTTCAACAATCAAGATATATTAAAAATAAAAGTAACCTCAAATGGCATTTCTATTGCATGCCTGGCATTTTATCCATATTCTTTTAATCCTCTCAACCATCCCATGGGATTAATGCTATTATTCCCCATTTGCAGATTAAAACACTGAGTTGTAGACAAATTGTTTAATGGTAAAACCAGGTTTTGAATGCAAATTGACTTCGATGCAGAGCCAGGCCTTTGCCACTAGGTGGTGCTGCCTCTCCTTTGCTACTTAGAATCCCAACGGAACTGCCCAGTTGCCTAGTCCTGTGCCTCTCCATTATAGACTGAGTGTATCCGTCAATCAAACTGCCATTGGCTCACCTTCTAGAATTGCCTTGCTTAGTCTTTGATGAAGGGAAAGTGTAGGCTGTTATGTTCTGTAACACTGGGTCCTTCCCCACCACACTGATTAGATCGGGGGCATATTCGACCCAAGGGACTCCAATATGGCTTGCTATGAAAGATTAATTTAAATGTAGTGTTTAAGAAGATAGGTACTTGAGTAAGCTTGCCTGGGTTTAAATCCTGGCTACCCGCCGCCCCCCCCCCCCCCCCGCCCCCATCCCCAATCACTATCTACATGAATAAACACAAGATTTAACCTCTTCGAATATAAGCCCTCGCTTACTAAATGAGATAATAATCCAAACCTATTCTAGAGAACTCAAGCAAGAACTCATAGATCTTCACGTGTGGTTCTTTTCCCATGCCTTACTTTTGTATTGTCTAGAAATGCATTTCCCAACGTCTAATATATTAAATACTGGTTCTGCAACTGCTGACAGATATTACAAAAGACAGTTCCTTGGTCAAATAAGTTTGGGAAAACCCAAGTTAAATTAGACAGATTTCCTTCCCATAGTATTTTCAGAATCTTTCATATGTTAGTGTAAATTGTAAGTATACAAAAGTACACAGAATGCACAAATTTGGTTAAGTTATTATTTTTTAAGTCCTCACCCAAGGATCTTTTTCCCCCCCATTGATCTTTAGAGAGAGCATGGAAGAAAGAGAGAAAGGGAGGGGGAGAAACATCAATATGAGAGAGAAACATCTATTGGTTGCTTCCCACACCCACCCCAATTGGGGTTGGGGAGCAAACACACACCCCACGTACATGCTCTAGACTGGGAATTGAATCTGAGATCCTTCAGTCCTCGGGCTGGCGCTCTAACCACTGAGCAAACAAGCTTGGGCTACAGAGCCTTTATTTTTTTATGCCTCTTACAGTACTAATATATCACAGAACAGAAATATTGGCTTAAAAGAATGAAATGGGAGCATGTAGTTAGGAATGGAATACATATTTGGTGCAGCAAGAACTTCGTTTAGCTCTGTGTACATTAATCATTCCTTCATTCCTCCAGCTTCCCATCGGAGGGTAAGTTTTATCTCTCTGGAGTAGGCAGAATAATAAAACCCTCCAAAGATGTCCACTTAATAATTCCTGAGATCTGTAAATGAATATGTCACCTATGTGACAAAAGGGATTTGTCAGATGTCATTAAATTAAGGACCTTGAGATGGAGAGATGACCTTGGATTATCCAAGTGGGCCCATCTCCTTAAAACTGGAGAATCCTCTTTTGGCTGGGGTATCACTCCCATTCATACCTCACCACCTTCCTGTCTCATTCCAGACCTGCCTCTGTGTGGTGAGGGCCATGCAATCTTGGCCACCCATTGCTCTGGGTCCAGAACAGACAGAATTTTGTCCCTGGGTAGAAAAAGAAGCCATTATTCACTTTCTCCAAATTCAAGGCCTTAAAAAAAGGATAATAACAAGAATCTTCCCAGGATTAACCTTTCCCCCCTCCCCATTGAATGACAATAACAACATTCATTTTCTTTAGCACAAGCACTCTCCCATCATAAGATATGGTCTGACTTTATGAGCCCAATAAGATTATCAGGAAGTAGCAAGATAGTACATTTTCCAAAATCTGAGTTAATCGGTCTTATCTATGGTTATTTTACTAAATTTTAATCAGTGTGTTCTTTTTTTAATGGAAAAGATAAAAAATAAGTATAAGGTGACTGAGCTCAGTGCCTACATGTGGATTGTTCACGTCTAGAAAGATAGCTTTTCCTTTAGGTTGAGTAAATTAAAAACAAACATAAGAATAAATACACATGGGCTGTATGAGAAAGAGGCTGTGTCCCAGGGGACAAGAAGCAATATTCTGTGGAGTTGAGCGATAAGCTTTGATATGAAAAAGATTTGCTTCAGGAGACAGAAGGAAATAGTTTGTGATATTTGCTTCATGGTTTTAATATGTTTTAAAAAATACAGGCGGCTGTCAAGAAACTTGCTAGGAGAACAGAGTATGTGAAAAAAAGGGCTTGATTTAATGGCATTTGGAGAGCAAGCTGTTTTCTACCCCTTCACTGGCTTTTCTTCAGTCCTGTTTCCTGGATTTGTTTCTCTTTTGTACGTTTAAAAGTTGGTGGGTCCCAGGTGAAGATATGCTTTTCTCATCTAAACTCACCTTGGTGATCTTACTTGGTTCTATCAATTCAAATCTCACCAAATGGTGTTAACTCCCATATTATCCCAGCCTGACCTTGTCCTCTGAACTCCAGCTTTTCTACCCAACTACGTAAAAACCTATCTCCACTCACACTCACCATGTCCAGACTGAAACTGGGTTTCCCATCCCTGCCTCCATGCTCTTCATCTTAATAAATGACAATTTTGTTTCTCCAGGTGCTCAAGCCAAAAACCTAGAAGGCATCTGTGTTTCATCACTTTCCCTCACACTGCAACTGCACCCCCCCACCCCAACATGTTGGTGCCATTAAAATATATCTCCAGTCAGACAATTTCAAACCACATACACGGAGAGTGTCCTTGCCCACATCACGTGTTTCTTTCTGGTCTACAATGATGGACTTCCAATAATTTTTCTGCTTTCACTCTTGCCTTTCGTACAGCCCACCCTCCACACAACCAGCTCGAGTGGTCTTTATAAAAGGTGAATCAGATCGTTTCCCTTACCAATATTTCCCTCACATTAAAAATTTGGCCTAAAGTCTTTCTGTGACCTTCTGAGCCTGACATCGTCTGACCCCTGCCTGCCTCACCAATGCTATTTCCAACCACTCCCTCTGTCACTCACCTCTGATGATGCTTGCCTTCCTTGCATTTTCTGAATATATCTGTCTTGTTCCTGCCTACCTCAGAGTCTTTTCTCTTGCTATTGCCTTCAGGCCAGGAAAGCCTTTCCCCATTATCTTCAGATGGTTACCTCCCTGCTGCACCACAGTCTCATCCTCAGAAAGTCTTTACATTGTAAGTGTCATCTTCTTCCCTCACCATTCTCCATCACTTTACTCAGCTTTACTTTTCTTCACACGTGGTTTATATAACATCACTCACGACCTTTTTACAGATATAAACATATTATATAATAAATTTATATATTAGAGGCCCAGTGCACAAAATTCATATATGGGAGGGGTCCCCTCACCCCAGCCTGCACCCTCTCCAATCCGGGACCCCTTGGGAAATGTCTGACTGCCAGTCCCTGAGATTGGGCCTATCCTGGCAGTTGGACCTGGCAGTTGGACATCCCTCTCACAATCCTGGACCCCTGGCTCCTAATCGCTCACCTGCCTGCCTGCCTGGTCGCCCCTAAATGGCCCCCCTGCCGGCCTGGTCGCCCCACGCAGCCTGCTTTTTCAGTTTGGTTGTCCCTCACGAACCCCCCCTGCCGACCTGGTCATAGGCAGCCATCTTGTGAGGGCTGGGGGTTAATTTGCATATTACCTCTTTATTATATAGGGTATGTTATCTATTCTGTCTCTCTTCTTCACTAGCATGTAAATTCCACGAAGTTAGGGACATTGTCTGGCTTATTTACTATGTTATTCCAGAGCCTGGAACAATAGTGGTCCACAGTAGCGTCTCAACAAACATTTGTTGAATGCATGAATGTACCAGGCACAAGGGACACAAAGACAAATAGAAATAGCATCTGTTTCGAAAGATCTTGAAATGAGAAAGAAGACACCCAAATCTGTTATTCCTTAGAGCAGCGGTTCTTAACCTGTGGGTCACGACCCCTTTGGCGGTCAAATGACCCTTTCACAGGGGTCGCCTAAGACCATCCTGCATATCAGATATTTACATTACGATTCATAACAGTAGCAACATTACAGTTATGAAGTAGCAATGAAAATAATTTTATGATTGGGTCACAACATGAGAAACTGTATTTAAAGGGCCAGAAGGTTGAGAACCACTGCCTTAGAATGATAATAACATTTTTGCTTTGGAGAGACAGGTAGCACAGCCTGGGGGTGAAGGAAGGTTTTCTGGATGACATGGCACTGAATCTTGAAGGATGAGTAAAGGTAGTCAGTCAAAGAAAAAAAACTGAAGGTCTTTGCAGGTCCAGGAAACAACATAAGCAAGGGCATGTCGGTGTCTGCCCAAAACCTGAGCAAAGGGTTCATTGTCCCGGAAGATCCAGCGATGAAACCCCTTAAAAATCTCTCTGGGAACCTGGATCGGGGAGACAGATTTGAGCCTTGCCTCCTGTCTCCTTGCCAGTCGACCTTGCAATAAAAGCTTTTTTATTTTCTCAAAAGCTGGTGTTATAGGATTATCTTCTATGCACGTTAGGCAGTGAGCCCTTGTTTGGTAATAAGATCAAGATATTTGGTAACAGTAATACAATCTGTCCCAGATTTCAGAATTCTGAGCGTGAATGTGTTGGATGGGTCATCTACGGAGGTATTACAGGATGATGTCAGGACACAGATGAAGGAGAGACTGAGCCAGATACCTATGTGTTCAGAGAAAATGGGAGAATGACTAAGAGCTTACAAGATCGTAGATAAGAGGGGAGCAAGAGTAACCTCTTGGGGGACATCAACCGTCATGGATGAGGAGTGTACACAAGGGTGACAGAGTAATGGTTCCAAAGCACCATGGTTGATCTGGAAGTGGGTAGTTCTCAGCTCCAGACCCAGGAGAATGGGAGAATTAGAGAAATGGGGCCTTAGAGGGAATGGTGTTTCATTTAAGATTTCATTTAAGACAAGACTATGAAAGATACAGGACAATATATTTGCCAAAGATTGTAAATTGAAAAGGGCAAAATTGAAACTAGAACAAAGCAGCCAACTGAAAATATGCTTTGGTGACAGTTAATAACAAACCTGACACTGCACAGAATTGCATCCTTGACAAAGAAGCAGACTTGAGAAACAATCCCAGGAAATGAAAGGCCCTGAATAGGAAGAGGAAAAAAAAAATCTAATCTTCGAATAATAGATGTTTCTGAAGAATGCTCACTGTTAATAACAAGCGAGACAATATATGTAAAACTCCTCCTGAGGGCTTGAAAAATAGCAGATGTTATGAATATTTTCACAAAAGAACGCTGAACAAATGTGCTGTCTTTTACCTGCACAAAAGCCTATCCGAGTACGGTTTTTAATGGAGGCAGTTGAAGTTAAGCTGCTGAGAATGAAGACATCTCTGACAAAACAAGGAGCTAATGAAGATTCTAAACTTTTACCTCAAGTTAATAAGTTGAACCAAATGTCTTCTCAAATTCTTCTTATTATAACCCGTGATAATAACCCATGTCTCCTTATGTTTTCACACATATTGGGGGCCACCATAACCAAGGAGACTGAATACTTTTCGTCCTGTCTTAGTGCTTTTTCTAAGAAAAGTGTAAGTTTTTAAGGTGGCGTTAAAAAGAAAGCCATGAGCAATAGACCATATTTTCACACATGCATTTGAGAATTAGGGCTTAAAAAATTGTAAGAGGAGATTTCTTTTCAATGACCATGACTCGATAATTGGTGGGTGATGACCATTAAGCTAAAAGAGGTTGCATAGTCTTCAATATATAAAACACTGTTTTCTTTTTGAATCTGACCAATATTTTAAAACAGGGTAGAAAACTATGTTTTAGTGTGTAGAAAAACGCATCATGTGGAGATGAATTGAATAGGTTTGGTTCCTGGCAAAATAAGGTAAAAAAATATATAAACCTAGAAAAATTTTTGATAAAATATCAATTTTCAGCAATAGAAATAGTAAAAGTAGTATACAAACAGGTGAGTAAATAAAAAGTAGATTGCTTGTAAAAGAACCAAAATGTTGGTGGACTTCCCTTTCTTTATAATTTTCAGTATTAGAAAAGAGTAGAACAAACTTATGGAAAATTATGGATAAAGTCACCCAGGAATTCTATACTCTTTAAATATTATTTTTAATGCAGGATGACAATAGAAAAATAGGCTCAGCTATTTGTGTTTTTATAAACTTTGCCAAAAGATGTCCTCCCTTAAAAATTTACTAGACAGGTGACTATTAACTGGATCATGCAAAGTACATGGAATGTATTCATTTAAAAAATGGAATTTTTGTTTTCCAGTATCTCTATAAATTGTCCAGAGGATCTAGTTTCTCCTCTACTGTGGGAGGAAAACTCAGGTGGGCGGATGGCTCCTCTGGTAATTCTTAGGTAATTCTTAAGTTTCGCAGGTGAGTCTCCGTTCAAACGTTGGACTTCCAGGGCAAATAATTCAAGCTGGATTTTACTAAATAGAGGATAACTCCCCTCTCCCCTTGCTCAAGTCTGCCGCAGACTGGAAGCCTGCAGCTGGGGAAGGTGTGTTCCCTTCTTCTCGCACTCAGCACTTCGATTCCTTTTTATCCATCTTACTCACGGCGGGTTCCAGCCCCTGCAGAGCTGGTGCGAGGGAAAGGAAGGGAGACCAGCCGAGAAGGTGAGGAATCTAGCTGGGCCACCTTCTGCAGCTGGTAGATGTTGAAAGCACTGCAACCCAATAAGTGCATAGAAATAATGAAAATAACTGTAGTTTAGTGATTACGAAATCAAATGCAGCAGCTAAAATTCTTTCAGAAGGGCAGGTCAAAGAAGTGGAGGATTCTGTTTTAGGGCTGGAACAGGGAGTTCTAAGAGAAGTCCCGGATAAAACTGCCTCAGAGGAAAGTTAGTAAGCTGAGAGGGTACGCTGAAGACACAGTGACCACATAGTGGGGGCTGCCCATTCCCCCCTGGGCCAAACTCCTACATGTTTATTTTATTTATTCTTATTTTTCAACTACAGTTGACATTCAATATTATATTAGTTTCAGGTGTACAGACAGCACAGTGCTTAGTCACTTATAGAACTTACGAAGTGGTCCCCAGGATAGGTCTATATTTTAGAAGTTTATTATTTAGCTTTTCATTCGCCTTTGATTTATCTGCAGTTTAACACACAGGCACATACACACAAACACTCAATACACAAGCTCAAATTTGTGCTTGTACGAAACTGACAGTGTTTGGTCCCAATATTTTTATTAAATAGCCCATGAACTCTCACACCAATTGGTACTGCCCCATCTGTCATTACAGATGCTGTTTGTAAGTAGGTTTGTTTCGAGGCTCTCCACTATATTTCATTGGTCTAGTTATCTCTCTACGCATCAGTACCACAGTGCTTTAATTATAGTTTGCTTGAATATCCGATAGGGTAAGTACCCCTTCTTCACCATCTCTTCTTTCCTTTTCATTTTTTTCCACTTTTTTCGAAAGTTGACTTGCTCTTTATTCTATACAAATTCTGTGAAAATAACATTTTCATTGCATTAAATTTATAGATCAATTCAGGAAGAATTGCCATCTTTACAGTAGTGAATCTTTCTATCCATGAACATAGCAAAGCTTGCCATTTATTTAAATTTAAGTCCTTTGACTTCATTAAAGTTGTTTTATTTTCTCAATAATGATCTTATGTATATCCTGAAAAATAAATAAGAAAAACACAAAAATCCCAATGAAATGTGGATAGAGGCTGTGAATAGACAATTTATACAAGTGGAAATCTTGTTGCCTGTAAACATATGCAAAGACGCTCAACTTTACTGGTAAGCAGGGGGATGCAAACTAAATCAAAACATCTTTTCATACCAACTAATCGACAAACATTAATCTGTTTGACAGTATCCAGGGTTGGAAGTATTTAAACTGTACTGATGTACATATAAATTGATATAAGCACTAATGAGTATACTTCCATATAGTTGAAAATGTTCATACACTACTTACTACCCAGTAGTTCTATTTCTCTCAAGAAACTCCTGCATAATTTGAAAGGTACTTGTTATTATAAAAAAGCTAAAACAACTTAACTTTCTTTAGCAGAGGAATGCTTAAGCTGTAGCTTAATTATGCAATGTCGTTCTATTCAGCAGTTGAAATAAATAAAAAAATCAGTTCCCCACTCCAAACATAATGTGACTGAGCAAAACAGATTGCAAAAGTGAGATACCACTTACACAGTTTTTAAGAACATATTACGATAGTATATGTTGTTTGTGGATAAATATATGAGTAATAAAAGAACAAAAGTTTACAATGACAAAAAATCAACTTTAGTAGTTATGTCTGTGGAGACAGAAAGGGATGGAAGAAAGGAGAAATGGGCTGGGTTTTTAATGTAAAATTTTATCTTGGAAGAAAGGAAACTAAAGCAAGCATGGTGACAGTTTCTGTAGAGTTAGAGACCTCTTCTTGCTCGTACTGTCATGTAGCTCTTGAGGTCATGAAATCTAGGTGCCTCTGAGGGCCAACTGGTTTCCTGCAGGAAGTAGCAAAGCCCAGCAGATGGAGCCCCAGTGATGACACCCAGGATGCTCTAACCTAACTACAGGCACTGGGAGGCAGTTTAACTTTATTTGGAAAGAAATAAGGAATATGAGGTCTTATCACCAGGATTCATGAAGTTATTCTCCAATGGGGGATAGTGAAAGGAGACAATCACACAGACTGGGAGAACAGAAAAAAAAAATGAATACTGACTGGTACTGTGATGCTCAGCAATCCTGGCTTCAGGATTATCTTTTCCCTGGGCCTGGCCTGGTCTAGCTGGCCAGGTACCATTTCTTGTGGCCAACTCCCACTTTCTGTTCACATTGTTATCCTATCTCTTCTCTTCATCCCATTCTTGGTGCACACAAATCCATGTCTCCTTTGCCTACTGGTGAAATCTAGAAAGTCCTTGTTTTTTATTTAGTAGAACAAATTAAAAGTTTTATTGAATTCACTTGCAACCATTCCAGACTACTTCTGGAGAGCATCTTGCATGAATTAAAAGGTTCATGAAAGGCCTTCTCTCACTTAAAGTTGCTTTGTCTCAGAAATAATTTACCCTGCTCCTATTGAATGAAAATTACTGCAAAAAAAAATTGGCAGTGGGGCTGGGAGGGTAATATAGTTTACAGAATGTAAAGAAAATCTTTTAGAGAAACAGAATATGTTTTTGGCTGGAAAGACTTTATATTGTAAGACTGTCAATTCTTCCTAAATTGATGTTTACACCAAAATAAGTTCCAGGTGAGTCCAATATTAAACATTTAAAAAATCTATGATAAAACTAAATTTTAATTAATCTGGATAGTTTTGCAACCTCTGAGAGGAGTAGGACAATATACTATTAAAAAAAATACACACAAAAACTTGTTTGGCCCTGGCCAGTGTGGGTCAGTTGGTTGGATATTGTTCCATGCACCAAAGGGTTGCTGGTTTGACTCCTGATCAGGGCACATGATTGGATTCCAGGCTCGATCCCTGCAGGTGGCAGCTGATCTATGTAAAGCTCTCACATTGATGCTAAGCTCTCACATCAATGTTTCTCTCTCTCTCTCTCTCCCTCTTTAGCATCATTGTATTTAAGAAAGTCCAAGTAAACTGGTTTAAAATTTTATAACAATTATGAAAACCCAGGATTACATCTTAATTTAATGAAGGACGCATATATATGTAAACAAAACAGAAAAGCTTCAATGTATAAAAGGACAAAAATTTGGACATTTAACCAAAGAAGAAATACCACTTGTTAATAATTACAGAAAAATGTTTAAAATCTAATAGTTAAATGAATTCACATTTTTAAAAAACATACCTTTTTTTTTTTACTTCTAAACTAAAAACATTTTAAAAAATCTATAACCACACACAGGCGAGTGAAATAGCACTCTTCTACATCAATGAAAGAGATATAAATATAACATTTGGCAATTATTCATTAAGCCCCTTACAATAGTTCATGGTTCATCTTTTTTTTAAATATATTTTATTGATTTTTTTACAGAGAGGAAGGAAGAGGGATAGAGAGTTAGAAACATCGATGGGAGAGAAACATTGATCAGCTGCCTCCTGCACGCCCCCTACTGGTGATGTGCCCGCAACCTGGGACCCTTGAGTCCGCAGGCCGATGCTCTATCCACTGAGCCAAACCGGTTAGGGCATGATGGTTCATCTTAATGATTCTATTTTTTTTTTTGGGGGGGGGGGGGATTTATGCCAAGGAAATAATCCTGAAATTTACTTATGAATTTATTAATTGTAGCATTAGTCATAAGATCAAAACTTTTTAGAAAAAAAAGTTTTATACCCAATAGTAAGGTAAAATATGGCTAACTGAATTGTTAACTAGGAAAACAAACAGTCATACACAATGAGATGTCACTACACACCCACCAGGTTGATTAAAATTAAAGACTGAAAATACCAAATGTTGACAAGAATATGGTACAATAAGAACCCTCACTCATGGCTTATGGAGTGGAAACTGGTACAACACCTTTTTTATACCCTCTAAGGACACTGGCAATATGCTGTCCAATGCCCCAGCAATTCCTCTCATAGGTTTAGAACTCAGAGAAACATTGCCAAAAGTCCCGGGGTTTGAGAATCTACAAGAATGCTCTGGGAGCAGTGTTTGGAATAACCTGAAACTGGAAATGCCCAGCACCAGTGGGATGGATGAATTGTGGGTTACTCGTGCTATGAAGTAGAACACAATAAAATGAACAAATGAGATTACAATACAAATTATTTTCACAAATATAATGTTGAGTGAAAGAAGCAAGTCATAAAAGAATGTGCTTATTAATCCATTTAGATAAAGTTAAAAAATGAGTGAAATCAAACCATTTTATTTAGAAATATAAACAAAGGTGGTAAACTATAAAGAATTACAAAGACATGATTATCATGAGAGTCAGGATAATAATTATCGCTGGCAAGATGGAGGAGTTGAATAGAGAAATATAGATAGGAAAGGGATTCTCTGGGCCTGAAAGTGTTTGATTTCTTCCCCTCCCCCTCCACTTCCTCCTCCTCCTCCTCCTCCTCCTCCTCCTCCTCCTCCTCCTCCTCCTCCTCCTTCTCCTCCTCCTCCTCCCCCTCCTTCTTCTTCTGTTTGATTTCTTGACCTGGGATATGATTACACGGGAGATGGCTTTATTTACAATATTTTTAAATTGCACATATGTATTTTTATATATTATGAAATGCATGTTATATGTTATGGGTTGAATTGTGTACTCGCTCCCCCTCAAAAAGAAGGTATATTGAAGTCCTAATCCCTAATACTTCAGTATGTGAAGATAGGGTTGTTGCAGATGTAACTAGTTAAGATAAATGGGAGCAAGATGGGCCCCTATTGCCATATGACTTGTGTCCTTATAAGAAGACAGACCTGTGAAGACACAGAGACACAGAACACCATGTGAAGATGGAGGCAGACCTTGGAGCGACATCTACAAGCCAACGAACACCAAGGATTGCCTGCCGTCACCACAAGCTAGGAGAAGGCATGAGACAGATTCTCCCTTAAAGCCCTCAGAAGGAGCCAGAAAGGACCAGCCCTGCCCACATCTTAATTTCGAACTTCTAGTCTCCAGAACCATGAAATAAGCTACCTAGTGTGTGGTACTTTGTTATAACAGATCTAGGACACGAATACATTGTATTTCTGCATTAACAATATATTTTTTAAATTTCCCAAAAATCTAGAATTAAAAAGTAGTCAAATCATCCCACTTTACATATTCCCTGGAAATATAAAGCACTCAAAGACACAATTCAAATACTATAAAAATAAGGATCCTCTATTCAGAAAGGGAAACTGCGCAGCCTGTCGAGTTGTACCAAGAGGTCAAGGATCAATTATAAATGTCCAAGTACATTTAAAAATAAAGAATGTGGTTTGTTCCGATTTGGCCCGTAAAATTTTCATCCTGACCCTTTGATTCCCTTCCTTACTGGAAACTCTCCAGTGACCCGGAATAAGGCTTCTGGGAAGACATTCTTATTCATTGCTTCGCACTCCAGAGAAAAGAAGGGCTGACCTAAAAGGAGACCTGACCCAGGACTTCTCTGGGGCAGAATACTGATGAACACAGCTGGCTCCGTGCATGACAATCTTTGGTTATAATTCTGCTTTCTGCTTTCTGCAAGTTGGGCTACTGACAGTCTCAGAGTTTATGGAGCCATGTGCCCTCAGACACCTCACGGGGGGCTGGGGGGGGGGGGGCATTGATTTTGTATAGAATACTGAGCACACTTGTAGGAGTATTGCTTTTCTCAAATATGTTCTATATGAGCAGAGAATGCCATAGAAAAGGGCATAGAGGAGCAATATTTAGAGAACAGATTTTTTAAATTAACAAAATGCAACATGATTTCTGTACCACTTTCAAGTTTTCAATATCAAGAGTAAAGTACAGAAAAATTTTCTAGAAAAATAACGAAGTGGAAAGAACAGAACAGTGGTAAGAGATTTTGAAGTCAGGCTGTCCGTTTTCCAACCTCTTTACTTCTTAGCTTGGTGTGGTTATTAGCCTAACAAATTTCTTTAGCTGTAAAATTAGGGTAAAAATTGTACCTACTGCAAAGAAATATTAGGATTTGATGAGGCGATATATGAAAAGCTTTTAGCTCAGAATATTGTCCATGTTAAGTGCTTAATAAATATTTGTTGCTGGCATAATAATAATAACTATATCAAGATTTATACTTGAAGTAGCCATATAAATTTCCAGTAGAATCAGTAATATAGTAGGCCCCCAAGGGTCATTGGGTTCACCACCTTAAATTAGGCAGAGAAGGAAGACTTCAGCTTCTCAAGTTGACCATTCTAGTTCTTAATATTTCCTATCAGAAAAATAAAACTCACATCAGTTTCCTGGCCTGTTACATACGGTTGGATTAAATAATTCCTAAGGAACTTTCCAAGTACTAAAAATTTATTTCTAACAGCCATTGTTTCCCATAAATCAAAAACGTCACAGTTGCTAAATCATTGTCTTTCTTTTTAAAAAAAATACTTTATTGATTTTAAGAGAGAGGAAGGGAGTGGTATAGAAACATCCATGAGAAACATCAGTCAGCTGCTTCCTGCATGCCCCCAACAGGGGACCAAGCCAGAAACCCAGGCATATGACCTGACTGGGAATCTACCCGTGACCTGGTTCTTAGGTTGATGCTCAACCACCAAGCCTCACCACTGGGCTTGCCTTCCTTTCAGTGGGTATTTCCATTATACTACTGGCTTCCACCCCTTTCAGTGTAAAACATGACCTTAAGGCTAGTTTGGAGGTCAAAGTATTTGTGGTTGTTGTTTTCCCCCCACTGTGTTCCAAGAGAGCCTCGCAGCCTTGGGCGGCTCTAGTACTGTCTGTCAAACACGCCACTAAAGTTTGCCTCGCCCTAACCGGTTTGTCTCAGTGGATAGAGCCTCGGCCTGCAGACGGAAAGGTCCCAGGTTTGATTCTGGTCAAGGGCATGTACCTTGGTTGCGGGCACATCCCCAGTAGGAGATATGCAGGAGGAAGCTGATCGATGTTTCTAACTCTCTATCCCTCTCCCTTCCTCTCTGTAAAAAATCAATAATACATTGATTAGATATATAAAGTTAGGCAGCCATACCACACTTAAAAAAGTAAATAAGTAAATAAATAAAGTTTGCCTGGACCAAACTTTCAGGCTTTTCTGCTTTGAAAGAAGAAAAACATGATTTTGTGAAACATTCAAAGAAACTAATGATTTTTAAAACTACTTGTATGAGTTTCAAAGACTGCGGTATAAACTTTCAATGATGTTTGCTATTTTACTGATAAAAAGCGATTAGTTATGGGGACTACTTTGTAAGAACTAACACTCAACAAACAGCCTGAAATCCTTTGTTCTCCACTCCCCCGCTCCACGCCTACGCCCCACCCTAGTGCATTTGCAGCTTGTCCAGCAGATGGCACTGTTGTGTCAGAGGAGTGGCTTCCATGGGGCCCAGAAAGAGAATGGGGACACAGGGGATAATGCATGGCAGTCAGGGGTTAAAGGGGAAGCAGCAGTAAAGTCCTGTTTAATGAACCTTGGGTATAATGTCAACATAGTTTAAATAATCGGCTTCCTCAATCTCCCTTCCTAGGGGCGAACGTGAACATGAAGACCAACAACCAGGATGAAGAGACCCCCTTGCACACAGCTGCCCACTTCGGCCTCTCGGAGCTGGTGGCCTTCTACGTGGAGCATGGGGCCGTAGTGGACAGTGTGAACGCCCACATGGAGACGCCCCTGGCTGTCGCCACCTACTGGGCCCTCCGCTTTAAAGAGCAGGAGTACAGCAGGGAGCATCACCTCGTCTGCCGCATGCTGCTCGACTACCATGCCGAGGTCAACGCCAGGGACGATGACTTCAAATCTCCGCTCCACAAGGCAGCCTGGAACTGTGACCACGTGCTCATGCACATGATGCTGGAAGCGGGCGCTGAGGCCAACCTCATGGACATCAATGGCTGTGCGGCCATCCAGTACGTGCTGAAGGTCACCTCTGTGCGGCCTGCCGCCCAGCCTGAGATCTGCTACCAGCTACTACTGAACCATGGGGCTGCTCGAATATACCCTCCACAGTTCCATAAGGTGAGGCTGTGTCCCCTCCCCCAAGCGACTCAAGCTCGAGGCTGGCATCTTTGGGTTAACTGCTTCTGATCCTCTACCTGACCTTCTGTTTGCACATGTAATGAGCGCAGGCAATGAGCAGAAGAGGGGCAGATAATCTTCCATGTCTTGGTGAACACCAGTGAACTGGCAGTAGCTTCCTGAGGGACTGAATTGAGAAAGATCAGAAGCCACTTTAAGTCTGCAGGAGAGGTGAATGGGGTCAGACAGGCGTACACTCGCTATCTCTTGCGCAGGATGTCTCATCTAAAGATGACTGAAACGGCTTTGGAATTAAGTGGCGTGAAAGGGCCACTCTATTTTGCATTTAGTGAAAGCTAATGTTTACTGAATACTAACAATTATATTTATTATATAGAGTGAATTCTATTTATTAAGCACACTGTTATAAGCAGTTTGCATTTTTAAATTTAATTCTTATCACAACCGTATGAGAGAAACAATATTGTCCTTACTCTATGAAGGAGGAAACGGAGGCACAGAGCAGTGAAGCAATTTGCCTGATCTCACACAGTGGCAGTGCCAGGGTTCAACCTTACATCATTTGGTCTAGCGTCTGTTCTTGCAGTATCACACTGCACAGCCTTTGTTTTAAAAAATATCTATTGATAATCTCCAATGGGCTAGCAGGGGCCAGATGTTAACAATGCTGATATGACTAAGACATAGCACCTACTTTCAGGTAGCTTAGGATCCAGTGGGAGAGACAAACACATAAAGAGACAATTTTAATATGCCGTGGTAAATGACCGTAGAGGAATGAGGTTGCTGACAGTAATTAACTTGGAAACCAAAATGCACTTCACTTTAAAATCAATCAAATAACGCCATACCTAGGATCTCACTCATTCTAAAAAAAAAAATAAAGAAATTAACAAGAAGCAGCAGAGTTTCAGGTATAAATCAACTAAATAATGTAGGACCACAGAAAGCCAGTTGACAGTTTTACTAAGTTCACAGCCAAGTTCTACTTCCTCCACTGCTAAAGCATCAGAGACCGATCTGAAGTCCTGCACTGTGAGGCTTAATGGGAAGAAAAGTTCCACTGAAGAATTTAAGGGGAGTGTACCCAGTCAGGGCACATTCCAGATTGGACAACCCAGGGAATGTTTAGCTGTAGATATGATGTCAGTAAATTTTGTGATCTAATAAGGGATTTGTTTCTTGTCAGTATTTCAATGGACAATTAAGTCATTTTCCCTTTAGAATTATATGCAATACAATGTTCTGGCACTTAATAAGTTTTTAGAGAAAATGTCAAATGATTATGATGAAAAGGAATAAAAAAGTAAAAATAATGTTATGGTAATGTCCTTTGTTGAGCATTACGTTCATTTAAAAGGTAATAGCATTGAGATATTTTCCTAAAGTCACAGAGAGTAAGTGATCAAGTTTATTCATTTTATTTTAAGAAATATTTACTGAGTACCTACTATGTGCCAGGCATTGTTCTAGGAGCTGGAGATAAAGCAATAAACAATAGCAAAACCAAAATAAGAGGCCTTCATGGAATATACTCTCTAATGGGAGATAGGAAAAAACAAAACAAAATAACAAACAAATAAATATACTCTGATCTGTTCGGTGATATGGAGAAAAATAAAGCAAGGTAAAGAAAATAAAAGAATGACCTGACATCTCCACCTGTATATTTACATAGATGCTGTTTTACAAAGGTGATTAGAGAAAATAAGGACATGGAGGAGCAAGTCATGTGGCTACCTGAACTGGGGGAAGGCCGTCTGAGATATAAGGAAAAACAGATGCAAAGATCCTGAGGTAGGAGAAAGCTAAGCATGTGTGAGGAAAAGCAGGAAGCCAGAGTGGCTGGAGTGGAGTGAGTAAGGAGGAAGAGAAGTCAGAGAGGTGTACATGAGGGTAGTTTACAGGCCATTTTTATGGCCTTGTAGGCCATGGTTATGCCCTTGGTTTTTCACTCTGAAGGAGGGAGGAAATCACTGAAGAATTTTGAGCTGGGAAGCATAGTCTGATTTATATTCCATAAGGACCCATTTGACAGCCTGTTGGAGAATAACTGTGGGGGGGGGGTCAACAGTATTGCAATAATCTAGGTAAGAGATGTGGGTGGCTTAGACCCACAGTGGAAATGGTGAATGTGCTAAGAAATGGTCAGATTCAGGGCATGTTTTGAAGAGGGAGTCAATGAGTTTTGCTGGTTGATTATTTGTGGGCCATCAGGAATAGAGAGGAGTCAAGGATAACTTCAAGGATTTTGCCCAAGGAATAGAAAGAATCAAGGGGCCATTTCCTGAGATAGAAGCAAGGCAGGTGGAGCTGAATTTGAAGAGAGGATCAGGGGTTCTATTTTGCTTGAGATACGTACTATTCATCTAGGTGGAGATGTCAGGTAGGCAGTTTGATGTAGGAATCTGTTGTTCATGGAAAGGTCCTGGCCAGAGGTACAAACTTGGGAGTCTTCATCATGACTATGGTATCGGAAGCCAGATGCAGTGAACAAATGACGGCTATAAGTATTGTTATTACTACATGTCCACTGAGTAGTGGAATCAGTGCTTCTGGGTTTGGTTTACTCACAGGGGCCTTTCCAACCAGGAGAGACAAAATATGAGCCTGTCTAGAGACTAAAAGCTGAGCTTTATTCTGAAACTCACTGCTGGTTAATTGTGGATGAAACAGGTCTCCGAGAAACTGAAAGACCCTCTCCTCATTCTCCTTCAAGAGCCAGGTTAGGGAGAATGAGCCTTTAAGCAGAGTTTCTGTCCTCCAGGAAGAAGTCTTGTGAATGTGAGGAAGGCCCCAGACCCTCTTCACAAAAGCAGTCCTCTGAGAGGGACCAACGAGAAGGATTAGGGGCAGCAGCTCAGACACCAGGGGCATGAGTTTTGGCGTGGCCATTTACTTGCTGTATGGTTTCTGAACAAGCTCCTCAGTCTCTTAGATTCCAATGCTCTCATCTGAAAAATGAAGGTAAAAATATCAACTTTTCAGGATTGTCTAAGGAGTGTGTGAGTCAACAAAATCGTTTCCTTTCCTCCTCTTCCCAAAGTGAACACTTGGTCCAGCGAAAGAGCCTTTCCTTTAGTCTTGATGGCTCCACTAGCCTGTAAAACAGGCACACAATTATTATTATTTTTTTTATTGCTTAAAGTATTACAAAGAATATTACATATGTCTCCTTTTTTCCCCCCCGCCCTTGACAATCCCCTGGCCTCCCCTACCCCCCAGTGTCTTATGTCCATTGGTTATGCTTATATGCATGCATACAAGTTCTTTGGTTGATCTCTTACCCAGCCCTCTCCTGCCCCCCAACCCTCCCCGGAACAGGCACACAATTATGTGTGCCAAGGAACACTTTATCCACCATGAGCATGTTCTTATTCAGTTCTGTTTTGCTCCTCTGAGTTCTTCTAGTTTGGCCATACACTAAAGTGATTTAGGATAGAGTTGCCGCTGGTGGATGACTGGTATTATAAACATTTTGTCCCTACCCAACAGTATAAGAGAACTGGCCCCCTTCCAACGGAAAACTGAAGAAAAACTATTCAATTTACTATGCAGATTCTTCAGTGATTTAGAACAACTACTACCCAGCCCAACTTTCCAAAGAGAAAGTCATCTTTACAACAAGTAAATGACTGACTCATTTATACAGAAGATAAAGTGATTTGTTCTCCTGTGGATGGGGAATTCTGTTTCCTTATTTACAAGGAACAAGGTCAGAGCTGAAGATGCTGTCTTCCCAGTACAAAGCACATTTGCAGAGGGTGTATTTCACCGAAAGCCTATGTATAAATTACATAAGGTGGGGGAAAGAATTATATGGTCTGCAATTGCTTTCCAGGGTACAAAAGGACATTTGATTTTTTTTCTCTCAGCATAATTCAGAAAGCAGTGACACCCCAGGGAGCCAAGACTGGGTTTTCTGGTAGGGCAAGAAAGACATTTTTCTAGGGGAGGGAAAGGTATGTGAGGGTTTGGGGGAGGTGAGAGTGATTTCTGCTGTTGAACAGTGCTGTGTACGATGCCCAGGGTACAAGACGTCGCTTTGATTATTAAGTACCGTTCTGCACACAACTATATTAACATAAAAAGGTAGAAGTAGCTTTAGAATTTTTCTGCTGAAGTGGCTTAAGAGGTGCCACTTGCCTTGGCAGGGAAACAAGGAGATTTATCTTGAATCTATTCTATAATCTATGCTTTTAGGTGTGGAATGATGAGGCAAAAAGTATCTAAAAGTTTCTCCTGTTGCCACCACTGAAGAAAGAGCTTTTTTGACCAATTGTTCTTCCATGAAGGAGGACTAGAGACACACAGAAGGTGAAGTTCATGGGGGCACCTTCTGTTTCTCAGACAGGAAAAAGGCAGCAGAAGCTTCTCGCTTCTAGGTCCAGACCAGTCCTTGTGATGGTCAAGGTTCCCAGGAGCCAGCATCTAGTGATGATTTAGAGTTTGCTGTCCCTTAAGGGTGTTTTGTGTTGTTGTTATTGCTTTGTGAAATAATTACCGAGGCCTGAAGAAGGTGTGCCTAGCTGTCTTAGACCTGGAAGAAGCCCGACCTGCCAGTGAATATAGCTGGAGGGTTGTCAGGCTAAAGGAGCCTTTCCCACTGTGGGCCCTGTCTTCTGTCAGCAGAAAACTTAGCCATCCGTGTCAGCAAAACCTAATGACAGCAGTGGGAGCTTTGGAGTCTGTGCATCTAAAGACTGAAGGTTAAGAACTATTTGATTTATTTTTTTCTACTTTAATGAAAAGTGAGAAGTTATCTCCCTGTGATATATGAGAGTAGGACAGGTGCAAATTGAAGCACCAAATGTGTGAAGTGAGGCTCCTGACCTGTGAATGAAGTCCGTTCCTGTATCCATAACTTAGTCTGAACATTTTCTGAATAGGGGCTGGGAATAGGGTTGCCAGATAAAAAACAGGATGTTCAGTTAAATCTGAATTTCAGATAAATTATAAGTAATTTTTAATATAAATGTGGACCATGCAACATTTGGGATATATGTATACTAAAAATTATTTGTTGTCTATCTGAAATTCAAATTTAATTGGACAACTTTTGCTATTTTTATGTGCTAAATCTGGAAACCTTAGTTGAGAAGTAGGTAATATGTTGTAAGGGGAAAGTAACTTTCATCCACATCTGTTCTGTGTCCCCAGTGTTGGCAAGAAGGGAGAGGTGAGGAATTCCTAGGGACAAAGTACCTGTGTTGGGTGTGTGGGCACTGTGTCTTTAAATATAGCCAGTGTGGCTTCCACGAAGAATGAGTGTGGCCTGGGAAATTGATGCAGAGCATAGAGGTCAGTTTTCTGAGTGGACAACTAAGCCATGTGCAGAGCCTCATTATAAACTTTCTGACTTCTTCATGCTTTTTTTGTTCTTATAATTTCAGTATAAGTATATGCTTGATTCAGGCCTTGGATTAATTTCAGCAATCATCCCTGTCCTGGTAACTCTTAAGTTTAAATCTTTATTTTAGGTTACTCAAGTAATTACCAGCATACTTCTCACCATGGCTCATCCTTCCAGAAGGAAAGCATCTGGAGTTCTTTAGAGAACAATGTGTACGGAGGTCTGGATGGATGTTATTTTTATATCACTAGCAACATCTTTGTAGTCACAAGGGTCCAACCTAAAATAATTATGGAAGAGAGTCTCTCTTGTTTTAAAATGTCTCTGCAATGGGATTTGTGTCCTTAAACCATTTATTTCACCAGTCATTACCTAAGGATTAAAATAAGATCATGAGAATGTACTTGAAGGAGCACTAAGCTCAGATGAAGAAAACCAGGACTATGCTTCTTTTTAATGTGGACCTCTCTGGGCTTCAATTTCTTTATCTCTAAATTAGGGGGATTGGATAATCTCTAGGGCTCCTTGCAACCCTAACATTCTATGATACTATGATGGTGGTTTATAACTAATGTTTAAAGCAATTAGTCAGCCTAAGTTTTCCCTATCTCTTTTGCATGGAGCTACATATATGCCATCCTCATCTCAGCTACAGAAAAAAAAAATCAGGCCTATTTGCCTCAGTTTTCCAAGATCAAGGTCCTGGACAATTACCTGACTACCCTGACAGCCATGTACCCAGATAGAAATCCTTTGAGTTATACTTTCTGTAGACTCAGAAATACTGTCTCTTCAGAAGTCCCATAGCAATGGATCTCTGGCTCAAGCCCATCTACATACCCCCTTTTGGGTTGATGATAGCGGATTATTCTTTATTTGTTTAGACGTGGCTGAAAAAGCCATGCTCAGCAGCTTAGATTTGTGCTCTGTGCCCAGAATATGTATGTGAATGGACCCGCTCATTAAACTTGTTGTGCTTTGCTGCATCCATTTACGGCTAGGGTTTAGGATCTGGAGAAGGGGCCACACACAAATGAAAACACTAGACAAGAAATATGAATTTAGAACAGCGGTTCTCAACCTGTGGGTCGCGACCCTTTGGGGGTCGAACGACTCTTTCACAGGGGTCGCCTAAGACCATCGGAAAACACATATATAATTACATATTGTTTTTGTGATTAATCACTATGCTTTAATTATGTTCAATTTGTAACAATGAAATTGGGGGTCACCACAACATGAGGAACTGTATTAAAGGGTCACGGCATTAAGAAGGTTGAGAACCACTGACTTAGAAGGAATGGGAGGCCAGGCTGGAAACCTCTCTCTAGTGGAGAAGCTCTCTGAAACCCTGAACCTGTCAGCTTTTATTCACTTGAATGCACATTTGCCCTTTAGGAATGCATACAGGCATATCAAGGGTAAAGTTTGGTAAACAATAAAAGGATTATCAGGTTAGGGAATTGCCTTCAGCCACTGAGTCCACAGCAGGGCAATATTATGGTGATCTTCAGCCCTGCTGAATATCAAAGTCCATTGGCCTTCCAATGGGTCTTTTTGCATTTATGCTAACTACTGTTGGTTTTAGCCTCTGGCAGTGCTTATTTGGACCCAGCCACTGGACAGGATAATTCTAATGCCTTCACTGGTTTGGAGCTTTAATATATACATTTAGTTTCAATGGCTTATAACTGTGCTTCTTAAAGACAGGCACAACCAAAAGCAGCTGTATCCTGGCATTGGCTCACAGTAGCTCATGAGAGCTGGTGGTCAAATTTTGTAAGCTTATTGTTAAACGCAGCCATTGTGCAAACTTAAATCATATAAGCCAACAAATAAAGTATACTAAAAACAAAGGTAATAAATATTCAAAACTCTTTAGCTCCTAATTATCTATACTGTTGATGTTATTTGCATCTATTGTGTCTATATGGTGGAAACACTATATAATGATGTTACTGCACATTTCTTCCCAATCATGCACTCAGTGACCTCATGTTGCTAGCTTCAGATTCCTCATACCATGGTCCTTCATCTTTTCCATTTATACCCATGTATAGTATTATTGAGTGTTAGGTTAGGTGGCTCAGGAGGCAGCGAAGGAAATAAAGAGAGTTGATCAGAAAAGGAAGGAAGGAAAGTTTATACTGCGTCCCCGGGAGACCCACGTACCCCCAAGGACAGGGCACGTGGGATTCACGCCAACAGGGAGGGGGGCGCTTTTTTTTATACTGCGGTTTGGTGAGGGTGGGGGGCCTGAGCTGAGGAATTCTCTGCAGCAGGGATCATCAGGGCATTCAACTAAGGAATTCTCTGCCGCAGGGGATGGGCGGGGGTATTCAGAAAGAAGTCAGTATCTGTGTGGGGGTGTGTGGATTAAGGGAGAAGAAGCCGGTATCTGTGTCTGGCACGTTGATCTGTGAGAAATTCCAGGGGAAGTCCATTGTCTCATCACATGTCTGCATGTATCCAATCCTGGGCTCTCTCCGACCTAACATTGAGCATCATAGGTTTAGCCAGCACATTCTCTGATGTCACAGAGTCTCCATCTTCACCTTGCCTATATAGGATCATCTACCATGTACATTTTTGACTGCCATGAAGACATTGCATATGAAATATTCTCCTGTTTCTCATCTGCCCATCTCCAAATTAGTCTGACCTTCCAATTTCCTCATTCCTTGATCTCAAATGTCAAAGTTGCATTCTTTATTCCCAATATCTGATTAGTCATTAAGCCCTGATTCTTTTTCAAAGTTTCACTTACCCTTCATTCTCATGATTAACAGTGAGACCAGCTGAGAAGCTATTGGGTGCTTTGCTCATCGTGCTCAAGGGACACTTGATGATCTTCATCATAGTCCCTTATTATTTACTGGCTTATATTGTCTCCAACTTCAAATACCTGTATCTTTTCTCCTCAAGTAGGTTGCAAGCTCCTTAATGACAAAAAGCAGGTCATGAACTTCTCAGAATAGTGCCATAGAGCTAACATAGTGCCCAAGAAGGCTTCCCAATGCAATGAATTGGTTGAATATAACCCTTTTTTGTTAAGAATATGTAATAACCTCCTCCTATTGCCTGTTAAGTCAATCCCTAGCTCCTCAGACTGGCATTCCAGATGTACTGTCCATTGACTCCATCTTACCTGCTCTTATCTTTTGCTTTCTGACATGGACCCTCCATTCAGATTGACCTCCAATCAGGTGACCTGGACGCGCACACACACACACACACACACACACACACACACACACACCCCGGTATTAAAATTACAATCACTCTGTCTCAGTTTTGCCCAGGGACCCAGGACATTAGGTATTTACTAGCACATTGAAAAATGCAATACCAGACCAGCTATGAAGGACTGGTAAAGGAGGTCAGGAAAACTAGTTTTGTGACTTCTTCCCCAAGGACAATAGGTTGAGATTGAGAAGGACTTGGAAATAAGGGAGACATTTCTTTGGAGAAAGTTCAGTGCAGAGGAGGGGTGGGCAAACTTTTTGACTCGAGGGCCACAGTGGGTTCTTAAACTGGACCAGAGGGCCGGAACAAAAGCATGGATGGAGTGTTTGTGTGAACTAATATAAATTCAAAGTAAACATCATTACATAAAAGGGTACGGTCTTTTTTTTTTTTTTTTTTTTAGTTTTATTCTTTCAAATGGGCCGGATCCAGCCCGCGGGCTGTAGTTTGCCCACAGATGGTGCAGAGGCATGCCTTCCTTACAATGGTAGGGTTGGGGGGCTTCCTCCTCATTTCACCTCCAGAGAGAGACGCTTTCAGAGAACTCAGAAAAGAGCTTGATATGTTCAAGGGGAAAATGAAATTGATGTATAACTCACGATGAGAAAATGTAAAGGAGAAAGTCCGTGGCAGAAGCTGCTTGCCTGGTGGCAAAGGAAATGAAGGTGATAAAATTGGGAATCATGGGTGCTTATGCTGCTGCTGATAGGACAGAGATACAGGTTTCCTGTGGCCCAGTTGTGGGTCACATTGAAGAGCCAGCTGGGTCACTTTGAAATGAAAATAGCCCACACCCAAAGGATTTCCAGCGATAGGGCCGTCTTGGCAGAAAGGAGCGACAGGTCTTCTGATGGTCACAGAAGCCGTTGGGCGGTGTGAGGGCTGTAAGGGCAGGGCATGCATCTCAGCAGGCTCCCACCTTCTTGGTTAGAACTTCTTTTTTCACTTACTTCTGGATGGTGAAGGAAATTAGTCTGATTTTATTAATCCATCCGCCATGGAGGCTGGCAGTGTGTGGATACTTAAAGTCATGAGACTTCTCAAAAGCATTTCAGCATTCCAAGGAGCCCAATAGGTCCATACATTCATGAAGTCTCTGTGAGTGGAATGACTGAGTCATCTATGGGCATTAAATAAACGAAACTCTGCTTCATCTGCAGGTGATACAGGCTTGCCATTCCTGTCCCAAAGCAATCGAAGTTGTAGTCAATGCCTACGAACACATCAAGTGGAATGTAAAGTGGAAACGGGCTATCCCTGATGATGACTTGGAGGTAAAGAATCAATTCACTTCCTCTGGTTTTCACTGTAAAGTACTTCCAGACCGCAATGCAAGTACAGAAAAGTATTTGTCTTACTATCAGAGACCCTAGAAAGCTGCCATTAGGTAGAAAGTCGGGCCTAAAATCATCATTGTTGATTTCTTTGGATGGCAACGGTGGGACTTTTCTGACTGTAACCTGCCTTCCCTTCCTTTTCAGAGATACTGGGATTTTTACCACTCTCTCTTCACTGTGTGCAGTAACTCTCCAAGGACTCTCATGCATTTATCGAGATGCGCCATCCGAAGAACGTTACACAACAGATGTCACAGAGTAATTCCTCTGCTTTCCCTCCCATTGTCATTGAAAAAGTACTTGCTTTTAGAGCCAGAGGGAATCATTTATTAAGCCTTATGAGACAGAGGTTCCCAATCCCAGATATTTAAGTGGACTCGCCGGGTAGACACCGTTTACATAAATAAAATGGTACTTGGGTTGATTATAACACTTCAGGGATTTCAAAACACTTTACAAACACTATGTCAGGTCATTGATCGTAGGGTTTCATGGTGAGGGGAGATAAAGAAGCAAAGCAAGAATGTATCCAGAAGGTACAGACAGAACAATAATAACTAACAGGATTACTATAGGTGCTCTTACTAGGTGCCTGATATATTTTTGTAAAATGTTCCTATATTATCTCATTTGAAATGGGACCCAGAGTTTCCTACAACCAATCCCCCTTATCAGTGACAAGTTTACATTACTGTTCATTTGGCAAAATAGCAGGCTTTGTGATCCGCCTCTTAATCTTGGTGCCTTTCCCCCATTCCCACTTGGCAGATTATTACTGTTGCTGGTTTTGCACACTCCTGTACCCACACCAAACTCCTCACCTTGTTCTTAGCGAAGAAAGCATGTGAACGTAGTGCAAACGGGGAGATCTTTTTTTCCACTTAGAAATGAAAAACAAAGGCCAGTCCACTTAATAGTCAGAAATGGACATTTCAACACACTCTCACTGAGCCAGAGACTGGAGATGCAAAGATGAGCCCGAAGCAAGGACTCCTGCCCTCCAGGATCTCACCATTCAGCAGAGGATCTGGACATACAAGTAGGGAACTGCAGGGTCAAAGGTCAGGGGCAAGAGTACAGGTGCTGACTCATTCATAGTGCTTGCCTTCCAAAGCCGTGTTTCTGACACTAAGTGTGGTTTTCTTTTAAGCATGAAGATGGAGTGAAGAGATTGTGTGACGTGGGGAGGGGGAGTGTCTCCTGCTGCTGTGAGCGGAAATGTAATCACTTTAAGTTTCTCCACCCATCTAGGTATTGTTTTATTTCAGCATGATTTCCTGTTTAATGTGAAGGGAAAGACTTAAGTTTATTACATTGGTCTTTTTATGTAACAGACTGACATTTCAGAGCATTTTTGCTAGAAGGTCAGGAGTGCTTTGCTAGCAATGGCTGGCTATAAAAAGCAAAGAAAAAGACTTTTTTTTTAAAATGATAGAAGTTTGAAAATGTTGGAAAGAGAAGTATGTTAGACAGGCTTGTTAGTTAGTGGTTTGCTGAAAGAGAAATATAGATGATGGACGTCTGGACCTCATGGTTTATGAGGCCAACTTGCTTCTTTTTTTTTTTTTTCCTCTTGCTGATTGCTTAGTAATGCTTTTTAGATGTTAGAGCAGAAGTCATAAAGCACACACAAATCAGTTTGCCACTTGTGAGCAGGTTTCTTTCATTTGTGTGGTTCTCCATCTTATTTAACTTTAGATGCTTGAGTTTTGAGTAGAGACGGTCCTATATAATAAAAGGCTAATATGCAAATCAACCAAACAGCAGAAAGACCGGTCACTATGATGCACACTGACCACTAGGGAGCAGGCGCTCAATTCAGGAGCTGCCCCCTGGTGGTCAGTGTGCTCCTACAGGGGGACCGCCACTCAGCCAGAAGCCCTGAGCAAGGACTGGAGATCCCGCTCTGGGGAGTGGGCCTAAGCTGTCAGTCAGACATCCCCTGAGGTCTCCCGGACTGCAAGAGGGCACAGGCCAGGGTGAGGGAATCCCCAAAATGCATGAATTTCATGCACTGGGCCTCTAGTATTAAATAATCCATGTAGAATGTGTTTCTAAACTGAGATTCTCATAGTCCAGGCGCTCTGTAGGAAAAATCATAGGTGGATACAATAATCTTTTCGAAGCATCAGTTTTACTCAAAATTTTGGGAGAAATATTTTGTACTGAGTCAAGACCTATATTGTGGAATGGAACGCTGAATTTGTATGAACCATTCATATACAACACGATCCGTCAGAAGACTATTTGCTGACATCAAGCTGTTAGGCCACATGGCAGAACACTGGGCGCAGGTCCATGCTGGCCTCCACTTTCAGGGCTATTCTGGCAGACACATTTGTGATGCACTGACTTGGGCAATAAAGCTGATGCTGCGGACAGAGAGAGATGACGTTCCTTCCATGGGGAAACGTGTTTCTCAGTCTGCTTGCTTGTACTTACGTGTCGGGTATAACACATGACTACCTATTTCAAATTGTTTATTCATGGGTTTAAAGCTCTTTTTTCTCATCTCCGAACTTTTATTCAGAGGACTTCAATAAAGCTCTTCTGTTTCCTTTCATCTTCCCGAGTCGTTTATTTACTGAGAAGATCTTTTCCTAACCGACTTTTCAGCAGTTGCCCTGAAGAACTCTACATGTTTCATGGCTTTCTTCGACATTTAGAATGAAAAAAGAATTAGGAGATGCTCCTGGAAATAATGTTTTCCAAAGAAAGAAAAGGGAAAACACAAAAATGCAAGCTATTGTGATAGGAACAAGAGTGTTTTAATAACAATAAAGAAATTGTAGGGTCATTCTCTCCTGAGTATCACCATCTCATTCCTCCTGGGGTTTTCATTTCCCTTCATTCTAACCATTCACGCAATCTTGGACCATAGCAACAGAGGAAATGATATGCTCATGATGCTTTTGTTAGTTTCTGTAAATAGTCATTTAATGGCCTTAAAAAAAGAAGTCTCTCTTTTGTAAGTTACGTGTGAGAAAGCACCTTTGATATGAGAGCGCCTATCTCAGCGGTTCTCAACCTGTGGGTCGCGACCCTTTGGGGGTTGAACGACCCTTTCACAGGGGTCGCCTAAGACCATCAGAAAACACATATATAATGACATATTGTTTTTGTGATTAATCACTATGCTTTAATTATGTTCAATTTGTAACAATGAAAATACATCCTGCATATCAGATATTTACATTATGATTCATAACAGTAGCAAAATTACAGTTATGAAGTAGCAATGAAAATAATTTTATGGTTGGGGGTCACCACAACATGAGGAACTGTATTAAAGGGTCGGGGCATTAGGAAGGTTGAGAACCACTGACCTATCTGTTTTTTTTTCCTTTTCTCAGGATCTAGACACACTTGTGCTCAATTTTTTAACCACGTGGTGTTACATTGCTGCTTTGCCCTGCCCTCCTGAACCCAGTGGCTTTTAATAAAAAACACAGCAGTCAAAGCTGATTATAAAGATGAGGAAAGTGGCAACCCATTTGCAGTGGGTGAGCAATGTGGGGAAAAGCAGCTGAGCCTTATGTTTTTGTTACTCGTCTGATTGTGAAAACTTCATGAAGTTTGAAACTGGCATGTTCAAAACTTTTTTAAAAGAATCCAATTACAGTGGAACCTTGGTTCTCAAACTTACTTCATTCCAGAAGGCTGTTCGAAAATGGAATCATTTTTTTCCCATTGGAAATAATGTAAATTGAATTAATTCATTCCAGACCAACACAAAAAAAACACACAAAAATATTCACAGCACAATTTCCTGAGATGTTAACAACCCCAAGTTTAGCAGTAAACTGACTAATACTCGCACATTCTCTCTTTTGTCACACAGGTATCAGCATGAAAGTTTTGTTGGTATGAGGACCAAAGTTTTGTTTGACAACCGAGACATTTTGCCATGAACAACTTGGTCAAGAACCAAATTGTTTGAGATGGGAGACGTTCAAGAAAGTTAGAGATGGGAGACATTTGAGAACTGATTTTCTTGAACGTCTCCCAGTTGTTCTTCCCATAGAATAATAATTACAATAAAACTGCATAACGTTTATACAGTATTTTATAATTTTCAGAGCATCTCCATGAAGCTTAATATCGATAATAGCCTTTCCCAATACACTCCACTCTCTGCCATGGAAAAAAAAAATATATTTATATAATTCTGAAGATTTAGTTGTGAAAAAGATATCTAAACATGACATCAAGTAACACTTTTCTTCTCATGTAAAACACTCCAATCATATGGACTGATGTCCTCAAGCAAAGAAAAAAAAGGATTATAATCTACAGCCGTGGGCAAACTACGGCCCATTTGAAATGAATAAAACTAAAAAAAAAACAAACAAAAAAAACTGTACCCTTTTATGTAATGATATTTACTTTGAATTTATATTAGTTCACACAAACACTCCATCCATGCTTTTGTTCCAGCCCTCCGGTCCAGTTTAAGAACCCATTGTGGCCCTCGAGTCAAAAAGTTTGCCCACCCCTGATCTAGCATTTTAAAAAATATCAAAAGCTGAAGAATTTTTTTAATTGCACAAAAAAAGAAAAAAAAAGAAATCTCTCATCCAGTGCATTAGAGCAGCAATTTTCAACCCTTTTCATCTCACAGCACACATAAACTAATTACTAAACTTCTGCACCACACCAAAAAGATATATTTTCTGCCCATCTGACAAAAAAAAGTATAATTTTGATTCATTCACACCAGACAGCTATGGTTGTGTTGGCTGTTGTCATTTTTTATTTGACAGTCTAAGGGAAACGAGGTCAGTGCCCTAGACTAAATAGTCAGATATTGCATGTTTCAAAAATTATTGCAGCACACCAGTTTAAAATCGCTGGATGGAGGAACAGAGGCAAAATTTGGAGTTCTAGGACTGTTTATAAGTCTCGCCAGGGCAGTGTTCAAGTGACAAATTGCTTACAGAAGCGCTGACATAATTGCAGTCCTGCAGGGGCCCGGGGACTCCAGTGCTGCTGAACTCAGAGAGACGAGGACAGGCGTCTTCTTGGATGGTCCATCAGGGGAAGCTTAGGCAGAAGCAAACTGTTTCTAAGAAACCTATGGCTAGTTCTCGGATAGAGATGCATACAAAGAAACTGCAAAGCCATGCAGTGTGGCCTAGGGGGAAAAGTTATGGATTTTGAGATGCCACAGTGTGGATTTCAATCCTGATTGTGCCACTTAAATATCTATGTGAACGTGGGCCTGTTTCTTAACCCAAGTGTCAGTCTCTTTATTTGAATAGTAATAATTTAACTACCTGGTTTACACGGTCGTTTGCTAACTAAATGAATGACATAAGTAAATCATCTAAAGCAATTTCTTGTGTGTAGTTGAACCTCAGTGAATGCTCAGACAGCACCTATGTCTGGTATGGGAGGGTAATATGTAAACATTGAGAGCTTCTAAGACATTCATGGGCATGGGACAGAGATGTGACTTGTGCTTCTTACTGTATTTGGACTATAAGACTTTCCTGTGGCACAAACTCTCAGAGGCAAACTGTTGCAAGCTGGCTTGTCAGTAGCTATCGGCTCTGGGCAGTTTGGCCTGAAGGAGGCAGTGTAGGAGCACTTCCTGCCTGCCGTGAATCAGCTGTGGAATGACTGGCCTCTCTCTGTTCTGAAATGCAGCCTGGAAGAAAATTAAACAGGCAAGCCCAAGAAAGGCAAAAAGGTATTTATTCTGTGGGCTACTTTCATTCATGTCCTGGTTTTGGTTTCAAACAACTCTGCTCTGCTCTTCATTGGAAAGAGATCTAGGAATCAGAAAGAGATCTTAGAACCACAGGGTTTTATCCTGTGGTTACATAATTTGGAAGAAAAAAACAACACACCTCAGTTTCTTTCTACGGAGCACTGAAACAGACAACTTCACCAGTCATCCCATTCATTGAACTTCCCTCCTTTCTATCCTACTTCCCTTCCTCTCCTTCTCCCTTCTTGTCTTGTCTCTGGTCCTCACCTTGGGTGCTTTTCTTTTTGCTGTTGCTGCTGTTTTTGTCTGTTTGCTTGGCCAGGACCTCAGTGTGAGCAATGCAGAGGCTCCGGTGGGGCTTTCCTGGGGATTGTCAACAACATGGCACCAGTGTCTTCTGTAAAACTTCTCTTTGGATGCATGAAGGTGACACTGAAGCCACCCAGATACTGGGAAATTGTCTGCTCCTTTCTCCCTCTTTCATCCTTTGGTTTCTTTGTTTCCAGGCTGAAAGCCACAACATTAAGGAAGAGCTTGCTTTCTTTTTAGCAATAGATTACAGGTGAGAGATCAGGGCCAAGCTAGAAGCAAAAACTACCAGAGGGTAACAGGAGGAAACCTTTAAACACGAGGCTTTCACGCTTCTGTCCGCCCTGGCAATGCCCGCATCTGATCTGAGTTCCTAGTGTCCCACATGTTGCTACACAGTCAGAAAATCTATCAGTAAGGTAGATCTTCTGAGACAATCTAGACAGCGGTTCTCAACCTGTGGGTCGAGACCCCATTGGGGGTCGAACAACCCTTTCCCAGGAGTCGCCTAAGACCATCGGAAAACACATATATAATTACATGCTGTTTTTGTGATTAATCACTATGCTTTAATTAGGTTCAATCATGAGGAACTGTATTAAAGGGTCACGGCATTAGGAAGGTTGAGAACCACTGATAGCAGAATAGCTGGTCGCACAGACGCACAAGCGGGGTCAGCCGTGCCAGAGTTCTGGTCCCTCCCTGCCATTTACTCCCTTTGAGACAGGTTCCCCCTTTGCGACGAGGGCCAATAGTTGCCTCTTGGTAGAGTTGGTGGGAGAGTAAATAAAATATCTTGAGGATGCAGAATGCAATGCCAGGCATATGGCTAATGTTTAATAAATTACTATTAGAGTCCCATCTTGCTTGATTTTTTCAACTGAATTCTAGATTTCTATAAATGGCTGACAGACCCTCACTTTCCAGGGAATTTTAGACACACACACACACACACACACACACACACACACATCTACCAAACAGATGTGAATAGAATGCATGGATATATCTCTTAAGTGATATGCCATCAGTGTGTGTTGTAGCCCACAGGAAGAAATTTGAAGACACTGGGCACATCTAAATAAGTGAAGATAGGCCCTCTTGCAAGGTGTGATATTTGAGTTGCTTTTTAATATGTATTTCTCCCTTGACCCAGGGTTAACTGACTCATTTAACAAGTGCTGCCTCTGTATAGCTTACATATAGTAGTGTCCACTCCCTACCTACTCTTTTAAAAAAAAACCTTAATAAGCTAATTAGGGGAAATGCTTCACTCATCACATCATGTTGTGAATGTCTGTCTGCCTGTCTATCTCCCAGCTAGCCTGGAACCTCCTTAAAGGAGGAACTGTAATCTCTTCCATTTTATTTTTTAAAAATTAAGTTAAAATTTACATACAGCAAAATACCCTTCCTTTAAATATCTAATTAGATAAATTTTTACAAAATGCATATACCTGTGTAATCAAAACTCTAAGATAAAGGGCATGTTTATTACCCCAGAATGTTTCTTTCTGCCTCTTTCCAGGAAATCCTCACCTCC
Source organism: Myotis daubentonii (assembly GCF_963259705.1). Taxonomy (NCBI): domain Eukaryota; kingdom Metazoa; phylum Chordata; class Mammalia; order Chiroptera; family Vespertilionidae; genus Myotis; species Myotis daubentonii. The sequence continues at coordinate 49,675,518 of NC_081849.1, forward strand.
CACTGGCAAAACTGTACTACTTATATCACCAGAGGTTAGATTTACTTGTTCTTGAGCTTCCTAGGAGTGGAATTATACAGTCAGTATATACTCCTTTGTGTCTGCCTTCTTTCTCTTAACATAATATTTTGGACATTTCTCCATTTTTTTTTTTACCAGTAGTTTATAACTTTTTATTGCTTACTATTGTTCTATTGTGCCAGAAATATGTTTATTCATTCTCTTGTTAACAGACATTTGAGTTATTTCCAGTTTGAGGTAATGATAGTTTTGATAGTTTATTTTATATGTCAATTTTGGTAGGCTATGGTACCCAGATATTTGGTCAAACACCAATCTAGATGGTGCTGTGAACGTATTTTTTAGAAGTGATTAACATTTAAGTCAGTAGATTTTGAATTGACTCTAACTCATAATATTCCATATTGTGGAGGCAGACTACCCTCCATAACATGGGTGAGCCCCATCTGATCAGTTGAAGGCCTTATGAGAAAAAGACTGAGGTCCCCAAAGGAAGAAAGAGTCATGTGTCCAGACAGCCTTTGGACTCACAATTGAAATATTGACTCTTCTCTGGGTCTCCAACTTGCCCGTCTGCCCCTACAATCTCCCGAGACTTTCCTTTGTTGTTAGAGAACCCTGGCTAATACAATAGACAAACTTGCTATAAACATTCCTGCTTACGTCTTCTTGTGGACATGTCTCCATTTCGTTTGGGTAAATATCTAGGAATGGAATAAAAAAAAATCAGTCAATAGACATACATTTAACTTTATAAAGAAGCACCAAACAGTTTTCCAAAGTACTGCACATTTTTTCACTTCCATCAGCAACCCATGAGAGTTCTGGTTGCTGCACATTCTTGTCAACATTTAGTGGTGTCCTTCTTTTTAATTTTAGCTATTATGATGGGTGTATAGTGATATGTTTTTATAATTTTAATTTGCATTTCCCTGAGGACTAAAGATGTTGAACAGCTTTTGATATGCTTATGGGATATTTGTATATCTTCTCTGTTGGACTGCCTGTTCAAATATTTTTCAATTTGTTACATTTTTAAGTGTCCACTCCTAGCATTTAGTAGTCACTCAATACATAACTATTGAATGAATGAACTAACGTTACCGGTATATCATCTGTCAGTGGTCAGTAATCTAATATGATTATTAAATTTCTATTTATAATGCTTATAAAGTGCTGAGTATAATATCTGACACACAGAAGTCAACAACTGAAAACTATTAACACCATTCTTATTTTATATGCGAAGAAATAAGGATCAGAAAAGTTATGTGACTTGACCAAGATCACTTAATTATTAACTGCCAAAATTGCTGCTCAATTCTGGGATTCTCAAGTTCTGTATTTCATATTTTGGCATTTTTTTTTTTTTACTCTTCTTTTTTCTTGATGCAACATCTTTTACATTGCGGAGTATTTCATTTTATTAACATTTATTTTTTATTGAATATATTTGAGTGACATCTACACTAATAAAAGACAAAGATGCTAATTGACCGTACCTTAGCTATGCCCCAAGCCATGCCCACCAGCCAATCAGAGCGACTATATGCAAATTAACCCAACCAAGATGGCAGCTGGCAGCCACAAAGCTGGAGCATGCAGGAGGCTTGGTTGCCCGGGTGATGGAGGAAGCCAAGCTTCCTGCCTGCCCTGAGCTGGCTGTGGCCTCCACTCATGGCAACAAAGTTTCAATTATAGAAAATAAATAAATCCCAGATACCTGCTTCCAGCCAGCCTCCACTGGGAGCTTGGGTGGCTGGGGGCCGTGGCCAGCCTTCAAACAACCATCAGCCCCTCACCCAGGCTGGCCACACCCTCATGGGGTGAGGGTCCCCCCTGGTGGGCTTAGCCAGCCTGAAAACGGCTATCAGCCCCTTACCCAGACTGGCCAGGCACCCCAGTGGGGACCCCCACACTGAAGCGGCTGTGGCCAGCCTGCAAACAGCCATCAGCCCTTCACCCAGGCTGGTCAGGCACTCCTATATATTAAAAGGGTAATATGCAAATTGACCCTAATAGCAGAACCATTGGGAATCCCTGGTCACTATGACACATACTGACCACCAGGGGGCAGATGCTCAATGTAGGTGCTGCCCCCTGGAGGTCAGTGCACTCCCACAGGGAGAGCTCTGCTCAGCCACAAGCCAGGCAGATGGTTGCCAGTACAGCGGTGATGGTGGGAGCCTCTCCTGCCTCCTCAGCAGCGCTAAGGATGTCCGACTGCAGCTTAGGCCTGCTCCCTGCTGGCAAGTGGACATCCCCCAAGGGCTCCCGGGAAGCCAGAGGGATGTCTGACTGCCAGCATAGGCCCAATCCCCCGGGGAGCAGGCCTAAGCCAGCAGGTGGTCATCCCCCAAGGGGTCCCAGACTGTGAGAGGGCACAGGCCAGGCTGAGGGACCCCCTGAGTGCACAAATTTTTGTGCACCGGGCCTCTAGTTGATTAATAAAATTACATAGGTTTCAGGTATATAATTCTACAGTACTTCATCTGTGCATTCTGTGTTTACCACCACAAATCACATTTCCTTCCATCACCATTTATTTTCCCATTCCCTCTTCTATCTCCCTCTACCCCTTCCCCATTCCTCTGGCAATCACCATACTGTTGTCTGTGTCCATGAATCATTTTGTTGTTGTTGTTGCTTAATTCCTTCACTCTTCTCACACAGCCCCCAACCCCCTCCCCTCTGACAGCTGTCAGTCTGTTCTCTGTATCCATGAGACTATCTCCACTTTGTTTGTTAGTTTATTTTGTCTCTTATGACAAGATTCATTTTAATCATGTTGAATTTGAGGGGCTTATGGCACAACAGGATGGAGAAGTCCAGTAAAACTATGACACTTCGAAGAGAGTTACTCAGGGGTAGAGGTGTGTATAAGACTGTGTAAGCAGTAAACTACAACTCAGTAAAAGACCATACTAGAAAAGGTGTGTTGGGAGTGGTTGAAGAAAGCGTTGGATACATTAGGAATGGAGAAATTCTACTAGTTTGATTCCAGAAAGTTCTATGATGACCCATTTTTTTTCATGGGCCTACCCTGTCCACAAGAATAGGTCTGTAATGATGCAATCATGATCTCTAAGTCTGTCCATAGACACTCCATAGTGTTTTGGCTGCTATTAGAATTCCAGACAAGTGGATCTAGGTTGCTTGCCCATGGGGCCCAGGAGCTCATGGTCATCTGATAACCCCTTATCTATTTCCTGGAAACCTCAGCATCCCCCTCAGGGGCCCCTCAAACCAGGCTGACTAATCCCTCCTTCCGCTCTGATTTCACTCTCCTGAAAAGGTAGTGTGAGGAGAAGGGAGTGAGTCAGTCCCTTCAAGCTGGCAGCACCCAGAGCTGGTGTTAATCTGTGTTATCTTAGCTCTCACAGGGTGAGTAATCATGCCTAGCGAGATCTAACCCTGGAAAACAGGTGCAAATTTCCAAAGGAGGCCTTTGTGACCATAACAGGAGGTTAGCTGAAACTCAATCTATATTTATTCTCTGCAACACAATATCGTTTTGGACCATGGTCTGCAGGGACATTCGGGTTCCCTAAAAATTGATTTCTGCACCAATTATATGGGCATCTCAGAAACACAGACAACAGCCCAGCCTGGACTGGGGGTCTAGCCCAACTTGTGAGGTCTGAGCCGAGACTTCCTCCTGACACCTGGGAGAGGCCAGGCTGTGGGAGACGGAGAGGGACTAAGCCAGGCCCTGCCTCCTTGGCTGCATACACAAACAGCAGGGAACATGCTGTTCTCTGGGAGGTTGCCAGAAACTTATGAGAGAGTTAGATCAATGCCAAGAATAGATAGCAAGGCCTCTCTACCGCCTCAGGAGGGGACACGGTGTGGTGCTGGGTTGCCACAGCCACTCCTTGCTCCTCTCGCCTTGCACCTCAAGAGCACAGACTGTTTCCCTGCACTTATCAACCGCTTAGTTAGGTTTTAAATGATTACTAGAGACGACTGTACATTTATTTATGTAATCACACTGGCTAACGCCAAAGGCAAATATGTTCCTTCTATGTTTATTTGTTTTGTACCTTGAAGCCTCAGGCCATGGAGCGAGGAGGGAGCACCGAAGGAAAATAACCACCATCTTTGCCCATTTCAAACCGGTCCAAGCAGACTCTGAGCTGCTGCCCTCCCAACTTAGCCTCTGCCCTAGCTTCAGCAAGGCACACAAGGGCTAATTGAAATTCTGCCAGTGCAGGCAAAGCAGAGAGAAAACTTTAATCTCAAAGAGGTAATAGATATCTCTCCATTGATTACCCAGACTTTCTAAATCCTCAGTGTCTCCATCTTGGCCCAGCTCTAAAGCCAAATATTTAGAAATATTCCTTCCTCTCTAATAGTAGTAAGAATCAAGGGTCAATTTAAATAAAAATTTTTACATTTTTATAGTATATTCCCTTTATTTGTATAAGGTATAGCTTCTCGTTTGAAACTGTTTGCATAGTTAAGTTTGTAAGATTCAACTACTTTTTTGGTTTATGAACTTGACATAAACCAGGATGCATTCACGTGGTGTCAACTACCTGAAATGTAGGCATTCACTCCATCCATCCAACATTTTTTTTTTAATTTAAAGTCCCTACAAGCAACTAACCAGCTTTTATAGCTTTAAAGTTGAGAAATTACAGTAATTAACAGATGACACATGTCACATAGACCCTTCTTGCTTATTAAGCAACCGGAAATAGAAAAGCTCAGGGGAGAATGATCTGTGTAAATGTTAAGGATTCAGCCATGGAGAGATTTCACCAACCATAGGCAACAGCAAAATATAGAAAGTCAAGCCCAGGCAGGATACGCTCATTTTGGGTTTGGGACCTGCTAATTGGTGTCACATATAGGTAGCTGGAACCCTCACAGGATTAGATTCCAATATGGGGAGAGAAATGAAATATTTCACTGGAAGGTATATCTGAAGGAGGTGTTATGACACGGGGCTGTGGCTATAATCAGTGTCAGGGTGAGGATGACACTTCATTCAGGGAGATATTGATGGTCAAAAGAACTCGGTATGAATGCTATTTCTCAATTTCCAAAGCATGACCTTGGGCTAGTCATTCCTACGATTTATTTATTCAATACTTATTCAATAATATTTATTGAGCCCTGTTATGTGCCAAGCATGATGTGATGTGATGGAAATTCCCCTGCCCTCACAACATAGCATGATTTATGCTTCACTTTCTTAAGGTGTAACAATACCTGTCATGCAGAGTGGTGTGAAGTCCATGTACACAATACGTGTGAAAGGATTCTGAGTGGGACTTTTCTGACTGTCTCAGAATTGGCAGTTTGGTTCTTAAGTGGGAGACAGATAGATGGTTGGGGTTTATTAAGAGGTGAATTCATTCTGCTGCCCCAGTTATCCCTCTCTACTCACTGAACTAATCTTGAGGGAATGAATGTATTATAAATCCTCAGCCTCCAAAAGAGTTCTTGTCTTTTCCTTCCACTCCCAGGGGGTGCTCCTTCTAAATTAAGCCATTGGAGTGTTTTAAGAAAATGATTGTAGATATGGGGGTAGAGGGTGCTGGCAAGAGGTTAAGCCTGGAGTCCTTATTTCATGTTGGCCACCAATTTATGCAATGGACTTGCTGCCCTACCCTAGTGCCCATTGCAGGAAAGGAAAGAGATTTAGAGAGATAACTCAGGGTAGGGCACACTCCATTATCTGGCAGGAAAACATACACACAAGTCTTCCTGTAGGTCAGGTGGACACCACTGGAGGCTTGAATTATTGTAATAAAGCCCCACCCTAAACTGTGACCCACTCAGAGAAGAGACCCCATCAGCAAGTCTGTAGGGTGGATTATATGAGGGTGGGCGCCGAGGGAGACGGGACCAGGCCCAGTGGAGCTGATTTGCTAGGAGACGTGGCCGTGCAGGAAGGCGGCCTCCCAAGGGCCTGCCAGAGGATCATCAGGTGTCTCCCAGGAGCAGCGGCATTTGGATGGCTCCCATAGGGGAGGTCAGAGACCACATGGCAACTGGTAAGTAAAAGCATTTCGGCTTCTTTGTGAATTCTCTCTGTCCTTGACAGAGAAAGGGACCCAGAAGATGCAGGGGGTCGGGGAAAGCATTGATAGAAGCCCCTTCTTCTTGCCCACATCCATGCCTCAGGGCTGTCCCTGGGTCTAAGGGAGGAAAGGGAGATTTAGTTTGGATGAAAAACTGAAGTGGATGGACTGGAGTCTATATTTTACAACCTGAGATGGTCAGCAAACTGGCACCTGCTGGAGATGTCAAAAAGACTTGGGAAGGAGTTCACGGTGTTCAATAAACTGCTGACGATGGAAATGCTTAGCAAATAAATACTTGGTGCTACACAAATAGAAGATATTAATATTCCTACACCCAAAGAGAATAAATATTCAGAAAATATCTACATATATTTAAATATTGAAGAACAAATGCAATGGTTTAGGTGCTAGTCAATCTGCTTGGCGTCCATTTCCTCAACTGTAAAATGGAAGTTTTGACAAGGACCACATTGAATAACTGTTAAGATTAATGAAATGATCATGTAAAGCATGTAGCACAGGGCTAGGCACACAGGTGATGTTCAGGAAATAACTGTTTTTCCCTTTCTAAGTTTCCCTTTCTAAACTGCTGGGAGTTGAAGATACCCCCAGGTTGGGAGGGGAGTATCAGAAAAAATACACTGACTATTCATTTGCTAATTCAGCTAAGGGTCATTTTTTGGGACATTGTTAAGAGGAGCCACAGAAAATCAGGATGCTCATGGACCAGAACCACATACTGGTATGTTTGCATTTACCTCATAATGTATTACTATCCTGGTATTAATATGCATAGTTTAAAAACAGTGTTCAGGATTTAGAAAAAAATTTTAATTATTGAAGCTGAATATTTGATATATTTTGCATCTAAGATGTATAACTATTATATAACATTGAATGAAAGTTAAATTTCAAAAAATAAATATTAAACATATATTATTCTAATTTGAATTAATGGTAGGGAAAACAATTAAAATAAGTACATAAAATAAGTTAAACATTACATAAAATGAAGACAATCAGTTTTGAAGAGTGAAAATTAATTAAATTTTTTTGCAAGAACGATGTGTACCAATTGCTTATCTTGTGATGAGCATAGTGTTTGGGCAAATTTTTTCAACTACTAGAAAAGCTTTTGCATATTTTATGCTAATTGAGGAATAGTGAGGGGATAAATATAAACTAAATCTAACTATTTTTCTTTGAACTTTTATCTACAAATAATCTCATGTGATACCATAAAGGCAATCTTTTGGAAAATTTTTACTTCTATTAAAGACTTTAATATTTTTATTGGCTATCATTTTTGTTATTACTAGTACACCCAGCAGCCCATTTGCAAGATGCCTGGTTCTTAGCTTGTGCTATGCAGCAGCCTTTGTTTAAATACACAAAATCAATCAATCTGACAGATAAGAAGTTTCCACTATTAGACACTGATTATGTTCCCTATCAAACTGACACCACTGGAAGTGCAGATACCTCAAGGGTAAGACTAAGTCTTTGTTCTTTATAATTCTCTTTTAGGGAGGTTCTCTTTCTTCACAAATTCAGGGAACACTAAAAAGAAAAGAAAAATCCCAACTTCTTTTAAGAAGTGGAACTAGGGCGAATTTGATATGGGAAAATCTGGGTTAGTGGTCCAGTCTTTCGCACTTACTCAAATACCTTGAGAGATTATAAAGCATCCCTTTTAATGTTGGGTTTAACTCTCTAGGTACTTCTCAAAGCATACATATTTCAGATTTTTAAAATACCGAAATAATGGTAGCACACTATGGGGACAGAAGAATTTTCCCTTCTTTTCCCTCATAGTTTTGCTGATAGGTCTAATAACCAAATTGCCCTGAGACAGAGTAACTACAGAAAATAACCAAATTCATTACATATGTACATATGGGGCTTCCTAAGAATATAGGGGTTGGGACAAATCGGACAGCTGAGGCTTATATGGCTTCTTGAGCTAAGGAGAAAGGGGACAGTGGTTTGGGCTTTAAAGGGAAGGTAGGCAATTTACAGGTAGATGAGAAGGAACAAACATTAGGTGAACAGATTCTCACCAGGTCAACCAGAAACACCAGGACACAGACAGGAGTCTAACAGACTGGCTAGACTCCTCCCTGTCTGCTCACATAGGACATGTTTAGCTGTAGTTATTGTGGAAGAAAATGAGGTTCTATAAAAAGTAACTAACTACACAGTGTTCTGATCATAAGTTCCTAACTGGACAGGGCCTGGTAGATGACCATGCCTCAGGCATAGAACTTCAGTAAAATGTTTATCTTTGCCTTAAGCAAGTCCTGTCCACTGTTTCTGTGCATCTAGGTGAACACACCTTCCAGACCCCTCCTTCTGAAGCATGAGAGCATATAAACTTAACTAACCCCTAATCTGATCCCCACCTTGATATCATCTCCCTTACATTTCCTCCTTAATTTCAAATGCAGAAAAGGAACTGCAAAACTGCTGTTGTCTGGAGCATTTGCAATCTTACTCTCTGGAATATGTCATCAGTTTGGTTCAAATAAACTCTAAAAATTCTCTACAGGTTTGGCCGTTTCTTTCAACATTATTTATGGCAATTGCTCTCTTCCTGAAGCAGGTCCTCTCTCTAAATTCTTTCAGGCATTTAGGGGGAAGAAGGGTTCTTCCTGAGCCTTCTCTTTCTTAAAGAAGAACCAGCTTAAAATAATCAATATTCCAAGCAAGCATATTTTGAGGAAACAAATTGCTCCCCTTAACACCAACAAAAATATCGGTGTTTTGGTACTTAATTAATGGCAGGCTATACTGGAGTTCTAGAATATTGAAAATTGACACCGAATCACTAATTAAAACCATCTGGCTCAGAAAGTTTTCCTCCATTAAGTGACTACAGTGTCTAAATCCCACTTTTAGAGCAAGTCCACTTTGATTTAAGGCAACTGTTTAATGACTTGGCATGAATTATTTAGCAGCAAGTAGTCGAGAATGGGACCCAGACCAAGTCCCTCGTTTTTTGAGGCTGGACAGGGGAAAGAAAACAAAGTGTAAGGAGGAGCATAATCATGATTTCAGGATAGAACCCGAGAAGGGAGGAATAGCAGATTGGCCCCGGAACACCTTGGGCTCTCTCCTGAAGGCAAAGTGCACTTGGAAGAAATGTTGGTGGAGTCAGGTGTTTAAAAAGAAATTAACCAAGTAAATTTGGAGATCTAATTGGCTTTATTAAATGATTCATGAATCAGGCAGCATCCCATCTAGCAAGTAGAGAGATACCCTAAGGAATTGTACAAATAAAAGAGTTTTATAAGAAGAAGGGTGGGGCAAGGGATCTATTAACAAAAGAAAGAAAGGGTGTTTTTAGGCCAGGTCTACTTATTTGAGAGGGAAGGCACTAGCTGGAGTCTTTATTTTTCCTCCTTCCCTTGGGGGATGGAGAGAGCCCTGGTCAGATTACCTCAGTGTTGCTGACCAGAAAATTCCAGACTGGTTGATTAAGATTACATTTCGGGAAGGAGTTGAAACTGCAATTAGGTCAGGTATTAAATCTAGGTTTGGTATCATGGGCTTTAGCATGAGTAATGCCATTTTGGGGCCTGTGGTTTTCTCCTTAGCACAGTGAAGGGCTAGAGGGTGGATGGACATCTCATCTCCAACACCACAGTGATGAAATGATTAGTGAAGTATGGGTTCCTGTGGAGGGGAATATTTTGAGTCTTATTTTGAGGAGAGTTGGATGTGTGTTAATATTGAGGAAATGTCTTTGGCTCTCCTCTTACAAGGTAGTTAGTGTCAATTCCCAGTGCCTTCTTTTCTGGCAAAAAAGAGGAAAATGGACTCAGTTCTGGAGATTTTTCTTTGTATATGAGGTTTTATAGAACTTTCTAGAGGATCCAATGTTTTTCTTGCTGTTGGATGTTTTCTATAAATTAGTTCAATTACAGTATCTTCCCAGAAGCATAGTTTTGATATAGTGACTTTCTTTCTCTTTTGGAATGAAAAAGAAAGCTAAAGCTTTAACAAGATTTCCTTTAAAGCAACAGCCTTTTTTTTTTTTCAAGGAAAATAAAATTTTAAGTTGAATTAAGACCAATTTCCTCATATCATATTTTTAAAAAAGTATTTTAAAAAGTCACATTTAGGTCCCTTGAAGAAAATAGGAACATTATAAGAGAAGTAACAGCCATAGTATTTTAGATCTGCCAGACTTTAGGTGCAGACTTTTCAAACTGGTGAGCTTTGATAGCCCATAGATATCCACCAAATAGTTTAATCTATCCAATGTATTTTTTAAATCTATAATTTAAATTTTAATAGAGTAGTTGTGATTCAATAAGTAAAATAATTATTAGATCAATTTTTTTTTAATCCTCACCAAGGATGTGCTTACTGATTTTGAATTTTTTTTTTTAGAGAGAAACATTGTGTGAGAGAGAAACATCAATCGGTTGCCTCTCATACATGCCCAGACTGGGAATCGAACCCACAACCTTCTGTTGTACAGGACAATGCTCCAACCAACTGAGCCACACAGGCCAGGGTTCAGATCAAATTTTTAACATAACATTCAAGATTCTATACAAGCTAACAAAATCTCCACTACCTTGGGCTCCTGCCAGCTTTGCTCTGATCACCCAATGTTTTTTTAAAAAGTTGAATTTGTTGCCAGCAATTTTCTGTTCCTGTTCCACCTGACACTTTCCCCACACTTGAATTCGCTCCACCTGAGAAACACTGGAACTCTCTTGGGGCCAAAGTTGCATTATGCTGAGGGGTGAGGTAGATGCTGATGATGCTATAGGTTGACTGGTGCCCACACAAAGATGTTGAAGTCCTAACACAAAGTACCTGTGAATGTCACCTTGTTGAGAAATAAAGTCTTTGCAGATGATCAAGTTATGATGAGATCATTAGTGTGGGCCCTAATCCAATATGGCTGTGTCCACATAAAAAGAGACACTGAACACAGAAAGAGGGAGATCATGGGAAGACGCAGGGAGATGACACCCTTTAGAGGAAATCCCAAGGCTACCAGAAGGTAGGAAAGAGGCATGGGACAGATCCTCACATCCCTCAGAAAGAATCAACTTTCAACACCTTAATTTCAGATTTCTAGTCTTTATAACTGTTAGATAATAAGTTTCTGTTGCTCAGGGCACCCAGTTTGTGGTACTTTCTTACCACATTTCCTGGAAACTCATATAGTACAGGAGGGACCTTCACCATTATCTTCCAACAGAGGAGTTCCAGGGCAGTGCGAATGGAACCCAAGGCTTAAAAGTTGAAGTCAAAGCACTTGTAGTAGTTTTTAATCTTTAAAAAATCTTCAGTGGTAACAGAGCTAGAAATAAGAGGGACAGAAAACATCCTACACTTAAAATTTCAAAATCGTGCCTTCCCCTTCCGTGGATCCTGACTTCTGAAGTGACTTTACCTCTGGCTTCATCCCGCAGAATGTGTCTTTCTGATGTCCATCCCTGATAAATTTGAGTCCTCTTAAATGTAAAAGCCAAGAAAGGCATTTTATTTTTTAATATTAAAATAGGTATCTAATTTAACTCTCATTTTCCTATACCTCTGCCAACCTTGAGTTTCACTAAAACTCAGATTGGACCTCCACCACAACCTTAGTCAAACTCTTCGGGGAAGATCTGTAATACTCCTTAATGATCTGCTCCAGTGTATCATGTTAAACAAAACTGTTCACAGCCAAAAGAAAGGGCTTATTGAGCCATATGCTGGTCGGAGAAGCACCAGGTCATTGGGCATGAAGTCTGAACCAGTGGCAGCAGGGCCAGATGGAGGAGACAACATGTCTGCGGTCCTGGGGTTGGCGGGCTCTTTTACACATCACGTCACATAGGGGACGGAAGTTGCAAGTTGTTTAGAAACAATTTACATGGGCTATAGGTAAAGGGGCTGTGAGAGGATGAAGCAGGGATAGTTATGGGGCAGGTGCATCATCCACAAGGGAGAAGTATTTGTTCCTTTGGATTGGTTGGGGGCAACGGTCCAGACAGTTTATGCGTAAGCAAGAAGCAGAACTACCTGATATTCCCCGGTGTCTGGCTATTCTCCTTAGGTGATTGCAAAAATAGCCACCTGGAAATTAATTCCAACTTACGCTCCGGAATGTAAGCGGTCTTTTGTTGGTTTTTCCCTGCAGTTGATAACTGATCTACTTCTCTTGTCTCTTCCACCCTCAGGCCTGCTGTAATTTAACTTAGGATGTCTCAGAATTTTCTCCTTGTCAATCACTTACTTTAAGAAAATTCTTTTGGGATGCCCCTTGAAACCATAGTTTAAAACAAGTGTTTGTTCTTGCATTATCTTTAGTAGAGATAAAAAACTGTGATAAAATAAATCTATGCACATTGGGGGAAAAGTTTTAAGTTATTTCCCAGTCTTTACTAAATTAACCCTATTCTCATCTTAAAGGTTTCAGCTTTCAACTTTTAGTCATCTTAATTCGTAGGGAGGGACCCCTCATCAGTTTCTCCATGTTATGATATATATTGTTTTCCATAGTGCTGTACCAATTTACATTCTCAACTGCAGTGAATTCGGGTTCCTTTTCAGTGAAACAGTATGGCAGTTTCTCAAAAAATTAAGAATTTAGTTACCATATGAGCAGCAATCCCTCTTTTGGGTGTCTACCCAAAACACTTGAAACATTTATTCTCAGATGTTTTTTTTTTGCAAAGATATATACACCTTTATGTTCTTTACAGCATTATTTACAGTGGGTGGCCAAGACATGGAGGCAACCAAAGTGTCTTTTGATAGAGGATTGGATAAAGGAGTACTACTCAGTCATAAGAAAAGATAAAATACTGCCACTTGTAACAGCATGGATGAATCTTAAAAATATTATGCTAAGTGAAATGTCAGAAAAAGCTTAGAACCATATGGTTTCACTCATATGTGAGATATAAAACTGAAGCTCATAGATACAGAAAACAGTCTAGTGCAGCCGTGGGCAAACTACGGCCCACGGGCCAGATCCGGCCCATTTGAAATCAATAAAACTAAAAAAAAAAAAAAGACCGTACCCTTTTATGTAATGATGTTTACTTTGAATTTATATTAGTTCACACAAACACTCCATCCATGCTTTTGTTCCAGCCTTCCGGTCCAGTTTAAGAACCCATTGTGGCCCTCGAGTCAAAAAGTTTGCCCACCCCTGGTAGTGGTTAGCAGAGTGAAAGGAGGGTAGTAAAGGGTAAAGGGGGCCAAATATATGGTGATGGGAGATGATTTGACTTTGGGTGCTGGGTACACAATGCAATACATAGATCATGTATCATGGAAATGTACACTTGAAACATATACAATCCTATTAACCAATGTCGCCCTAATAAATCTATTTTTTTTTTAAAAATCCCAAGGATGAGAAAAGTTTAATATAAAAAAAGATACAAACTAACCAATTGGAAATAAATTTTTAATGCATCAAGTAGGAATAACTAATTATGCACGTTGAGGGGAAAATTTTCCACAATAAAATTTCTAGATAGAAGTTAAAGTCTCGGCACATGTTTCTCCTCAGATAAAAATAACATGTGCAGTTCTTTAATATTCTCTTTTAAAAGATGATACAAAGACGTGGTGAAACTATTCTGCTCACTGTGTCAACATTCCTTTGAGAGGAAAGAAAGAAAATGATATGTTGTTGGGAGTTCTTTAATTTAACTCCACAAAGATTGAAAAACGTTTTGACTTGCAAAGACACTTTTACTGAGCTGTAAAACTGCCTGTCTCCCTCCCAGACTCTCCTGTATACAAATGCATTTCTAATTTTTATTAAACTGATAAGAACAGATACTACACTTGATCTTAGCCAAAAGGCCGAGAAGCGATGATTTCTAATTTTTATAAAGTGCTACTTTGATCATTTTCGTTCCTTGGTCAAAATTGATTACAGCTTTTTACTGTGTGTCAGATTATGTCTATACATTTTTTTTCAAGATTCTTGATAATCTCTATCTTTCCCAAATTTTTATTTCACATTTCCCCATCATAAAATGTATTACCTTTATTTTACTGCCTTTTAGTCCCCTGTCAATTCCAATATGTATGGATTTATACACACAGTACTCACACACACACACACACACACACACACACACACACACTCATACACACGCACACACTATATTTCATATTCTGGCCATGGGATTCTTACTTATACTTTTTCCCTTTCCTGATGCCTCCTTATATGTTTTTTTTCTTCTTCTCCTAGCCAGATTCTAAACTTCTTTAAACTTCAATTTCCTTCTAGGAAGTTCTGTTTCCCTGTAGGAGGCTGCTCTGACAACATTTTTCTCAATTATCCCTGCTACTTATGAAGCAGGAGACTATCCAGTGCTCAATTAAATACCATTTTATAGTGCTTTCTAATCTTTTAGAGGCTATATTATAATTTTTTAGCTTCCTTTATATCTCTCACAGTCCTGGGCACATAAATATTCAATCTCAACAACCCCCTTTCGCCCTTTCTGTAGAGGGCTGCAGCAAAGACTTATATGAAGGCTGCACAACATCCTTCTATGAAGAACGCAAGCTATCAAAAGTGTCCATCAACACCCTTCTGTTGGGTAGATAAAGGCAATCAGGCTCACTGGAAGCCACCTTAGTTATCACCATCCCTGTGGACCAAGAAAAGAGGAAATGGCCCTCCCCATTGTCAGACCTCCTCCTCCTCTCTCCAAATCTGAATTCTGTGAGACCTGGTCTCCAGGCTCTGATCAATGACAATCTTCATAAAGCCTACTTTCTTCCACAATCTTTTGATGCAAGACCCTCTATTTATCATCTTCCGTGTTCTGACCTTCACAATACTCATCTCTGTTGACAATATCACTTCTTTTACTTCTTTTCAAGCTCTTTCCTGTGTCTTCTGAAACTCGGTCCAACACATCAGTTAAGTGAACATTCCTTTACTTTATTACGTTACTATAAACTTGACATTTCCAAATCACTTCTCCTGAAGGTTTCATAACACAAATATCTCAGGGTCAGAATGTATGATTCCAAGATCCATGTCTTCCTTATTTCCTCATGCCACTGCTGGACATGTGACCCAGCCTTTCATAAAAAAACAAAAACAAAACTATAACTTTGTAACTCCTGCCAATCTCCCCATTTTTTGCTATCTTCCATTAATCTCTGTTATTATCATACCAGAAATGCCTCTCTGTTACTGTCATACTAGAGTATGCTCATTCGATTTCCCCTAACGAAGTCTTGCATAGAGCAGAAGTTTTCATATTAATAAAATCGCACTTATCAATTCTTTTTCCTTCATGGATCAAGCTTTTGATGTTGTACTTAAAAAACTCATCACCAAAACCAAAGCCACCTAGTTTTTCTTTCATGTTTTCCTTTAATCGTTTTACAGTTTTGTTTTATGTTTATGTCTATAATCCACTTTGAATTAAATTTTGTGTAAAATGTAAGACTTTTGGCTTACAATTTTTTTTTTTGCGTATAGATGTCTAATTGTTCCAGCATTAATTGTTTTGAAGATAATTTTTTTTCTCCATGGGATTGCTTTTGCACATTGGTCAAAATCAGTTAACTATGTTTGTTTGGGCCTCTCTGTGCTCTCTGTTCTGACCCATTGATCTATGTGCTCATGCTTCCACCAATACCCCGCTATTGTTTACTTTAGAGTCTTTAGTCTTGAAATCAAGTAGTATGAGTTCTTCACCTTTGTTCTCCTTTAATTGATATGATTACATGTGTTTTCTTCCTTAGCTTGTTGGTATGCTAGATTACATTGATTGATTTCTGAATGTTGTACCAGCTTTGCATTTCTGGAGTTAAGTCTCTCTGTCCTCAAACCTCTGATCCTCTCATCTTCTCCCTTCTCTACAAATAAACTTCACAACCAAAAATATGACTCACTTACAACTCACATTGTTTCCTCTTGCTGTAAAGGAGAACCTTGTTTCTTCCCAAAGCTACTGGAACTCCCTCCCACCCCCCACCTCCACTCTGACCTCAGCCTTTCTTGCCTTAGTGACATTCTTTTGATTTGCCACCATCCTTTCCTACGGGGAAATTCTCTACCCATTTCAAGTTATCTTGCTCAGCATGCTTCAAATTGGACCAACTGTCACCACTGTAGCCCATTGGGAGGCGGCACATAAACCCGCGTTGGACAATTGTAATATTCCACTCCTGTGTTTATAAAGGCATCTGACCAAAGTGGGGCCTGATCACTGTCCTGGGGAAGGTGATACTATCTTTTCTACTTGAAAGGCCCGTCTGAAGAGTAAAGACTGAAGAAACATGCAGAGGTGGAGACAAATTTGGCCTACTCAAGGAGCATCGGGAAAGCCAGTGTGGCTGGAGGGGAAGGACCCTGGGGGAGAGTGGTAGGAGGTCAGTCTGAAGAGGAAGTTAGGCCAGATTTTCAAAACATAGCAAAGAGTTTTGATTTGATTCCAAGAAAAATGGGAAAGAATTGCATGGGTTTTGTTGGGAAGAAATATGATCTGATTCACATCATTAACCTTACTTTCCCTCTTGAAATGCTCTCTGTTCTTGGATTCTTCTGATTTTTCTCTTACCTCTCTCACAGCCTCCCACTCCTCTACTCAACTGCTAACTACAAATCCTTCTTTGGTTCCTATGCCTCCTTTTCTTTTCACCCTACAGTATTTCTTGACCCACACCCCCAGGTTCTATGACCCATCTTTGTTCTGACCATTCCCAAACTTAGGTATTTTTAAAGTATGTTTTTATTGATTTGAGAGAGAGAGAGAGAAAGGGAGAGAGAGAGAGAGAGAGAGAGAGAGAGAGAGAGAGAGAGAGAGATCAATTGGCTATCTCCTGCACGCTCTCTACTAGGATCAAGCCTGCAACCCAGGCATGTGCCCTGACCAGGGATCTAACCCGTGACCTTTTGGTTCATGGGATGATACTTAACCAACTGAGCACCTGAGCCACTCCAGCTGGACAGCCCAAACTTAGATCTTGCGTCAGATCTCTCCGAGTTTTAGCTTTCACATATCTGATTGCCTCTTTGACATGTCCATCAGGATGCTTCATAAGCACTTCAAGACAACACAAAAATAACCAATTTCATAACCTCCATTCTGAAACCTGCCTCTCCTCAAGAGACCTGCCTCTCAGTAACTGGGACCCTCCACCCACATAGTCCAACTTTGGACTATTTAAAAACTTTATTTACTCCAACTGCCACACATTTGTCAAATCTGGCTGCATTTCTTTATTCTCACTACCGCAAATGTATTATTGCTAACGACAATAATGCCCTCACCCCCATTTTTCATTCTGTTTTCAAGCAAATCCATTCTACACAATGTAGCTCCATCTGACTTTTAAAAACAACAACCAGAAATTTATGCCACTGTCCCCACCTAAACACTTTTACGACTTCTTATTGCCAGATTGTAAAAGAAATGTTCAAGGTTTACCAAGCCTTTCATGGTTTGGTCCCTAATTCATTACCCACCAATTTCATTTCTACTCCAGGTATCGGCCACACTGCTCTTCTTTCATCTCACTGAAACCACCACTCAGTTGTCTGCCTTAATCATCTCATGTGCTGCACCCTCTGTGCTACACCTCACCTACCCCACCTCTACTAGCCTCGCTTGTTTCCAACTCTAATTTCTTCTCCATGCCTCAGGCTAAATGTCACTCATCAGGGATATCTCCCATTATTCACCTCTTCCCCACTATAGCATAAATTCGATCTCATTTTACTTTTCCACGGCACTCTGAATGTCTCCTTTGTGATGGTCACTGTCTTCATAATTGTCAGGAAGTGAATCTATTTATGTGTCTGCATAGTTAGGGATTTCAGGGAAAATTTGGCTAGGACCTATGTTAAAGGACAGATCTTGAAACTTAAAGATAACTGAATCGATAGATAGTAAGAGACTTGCCCCTCTGGAGGAATGTGCTTGTTTCAAGGGATGATAAAACCCTGGGGCTTGGAAACATCCTAAGAATTGTAAACTCAGAGAAACTTGTGCTATATTCTAAAGGGTAAAGAACAAAGGGTCCTTCTTATTCTCTTCCAAAAGAGAGTTCGTGTGCCTTAGGGAGCAAAGTTTTCTCTCACTGTCACAAGAAGGGAGAAAGGGGGGACAGCCATCCCTCTTCTATATTAATTCTCAGATTTTTGAGGGTTTCTTCACCCCTAGGACAGACCCCGGTAAGTATAAGGTTACATCTGGCTCTCCCTGCATCATCCTAGAAGGGGGAAAAATTGGAACCAATGGAACTAGTGTAACTTTTACTACAAGTTGGTACAAAGAGTTTGTCCCTGCCCCCAGAAATCTGCTAGTTCTCAGTATAATAAATATCGATATTAAAACATATCATTTAAGACTTAATCTCTATGATCACAAATAATCTATAATGTCCTTGAGCAAGGGAATCTTTGGGATTCATGATGGTATTTCCAGTGCTTGACAGCATGTGGTGCTTAAGAAACCTTTGTTGATTGCTTGTTGAATAAGTAAGTGAATTGCCTTGTTGCTGTAAGAATGTCCAAACCTGGAGAGAATTTTTATGAGTTTATTTGAGCCAATTGATGATATATTTCAGGGCGCAAGGTCACAAGTGCTCCAAAGAAAAACAGTTTTGCAGTTTCTTTTATGCATTTGAAATTAAGGAGGGAATATAAGGAAGATTATATGAAGGTGATAAAAAGCACAATATGGACTGGATAACAGGATAGTTAATTAGATTATGTGTGCTATAGGTGGTCACTTTTAGAAGCAGGGGTCTGAAAAGAGGCATTTCAAAAAGGTTCTAAACTAGATACACAGAAACAGTGGACAGGGCTTGTTTAAGGCAAAGATAGGCCTTTTACTAAAAGTTATATGCCAGGGGCATGACTACCCCCCAAGACCTGCCCAGTTAGGAATTTATGATCTGGTCACCGTATAAGGTTACTTTCCATAGAACCCTCCCTTTTTTTTCATCCATAGAACCCCTTTTTGTGCACAGCCTCAATGCCTGAAAAGTTTCCGTCAGTAGCAGGTGAGAGCTGGCTTAACAATGCAAAGCTTTGATGGCTCTCAAGCAGATAGGACAGTCTGGTCATACTGTCTGAAGAATCCAGGAGGCAGCAACTGGTTGTTTAGGCTCAGTGCTGATGTGGCCAGTAGCAGTGTTCCCTGCCCCTGTAGATTAGTTATGGGCTCCTCATTTGCATAATCCACCTCTGATTTGTTGCTGTGCTTTTTACATTTCTCAAGGAAGTACTGCATCCTCAGAGCAAAGTATACAGCAAACCCCTGGAGTATATGGCACCTTGGATCAAATCCCAGCTTTGTCCTTTGATAGAGGCAACTTACTAGATTCTTTGTGGTTTAGTTTCCTGTGTAAAATGGGTTAAATAACAATATCACAGATATTATGAGGATAAAAGAAGTGCATTTATGCAAAGGAGTTAATATAATGTGTTGTAAGGAAAAAATGAATTAATTAATGTAAAATCCTTCGGAAAATACCTGTCACATAATAGGTTCTATAGAATTTTATTTATTTATTTTTTTCTTACTTAGTATTCATTTTTAAAAAGGTTTAGAGAGAAGAAGTCTAATGAAACCATTTTCTATTCTAATGCATGAAGTCACTATTTTTGTCCAATGAAAACTAGTCTGAAAATCAGTCAACATTATAACCCATAGGTTATCTTTGTCTAATAAATCATTTCTTCAAGTTCAATGGTAAGTTTTATTCCTAAAATAATCTCCCCCGAATTAGTGCATGGTAAGTAAAATCTTTCTTGGAACTATCTGGATTATGGAAAAATAAGAATCACATCTGACTCTATACAACTAAAAATACAGGTATATTTTTAGTTACAAGAAACTATTGTCAGACATTCCAAAAAAAAAAAAAAAAAAAGTAAGAAAACATTCTCTACTTTCCAACAAGCCAGGGAACTGTTTTCAAAGGCTTTTTAAAAATTCATGTTTTTGTGCTTGTTTTTGTTATCATTTGGAGGTCTGTTTTCACAAGATGAAATATGATATTTAGAAGGGCAAAGAGGCTGTCTAGCAGTAACTGAAGCCTTATTGTTTCTTTAATAGCTTACGTCTCTTTTTATCCATTTGACAATTATTTAGGCAAAGGGCTGTGTTTGTCTATGTGTTGATTTATGATGCACAGTGAGCCAGCAGCTTCTCCTTGGTGTTCAGGGAGGCACAGCCTTGTGCAGTGTCCTGAAAGGGACCTAGAAGAGTTCATAAATCTCATTATGTAACACATGGCACCACCCAGCTTTTGGTTGGACAGCCTTACCAAAGACATCAAGGTCTGAGTTTGACCTCTGCCTGAACAGGTTTTAGCCTTGCTCAGTGGTTTCAGGTCACAGATCATACTTTGACCTAAAAGTCTAACCCTGAAGTTGTAATTGGGCAAGAGGGCATGTTAGAGCAAATGTGTTATCAGTGATATTGCATGTTTACACTGTATGAATTCCTACCTGAAGGATGGTACTTGATTTTTATTTCTATCAACTTTGCTCAGGAGCTTAGGATCCAGTATATAATACTTAAATAACACGTTTGATAACATAGCTAATAGTCATATAAATTTTATGTGTCAAAGACTGTTACCACATGCTTTACATTTATTGACTCATTTTAATTTTTTTCAGCATCCCTATAAGGAAGATGCTATAATATCATCCCCATTTCCTACATCAGAAAACTAAGACAGAGAGAGAAGTTATGCAACTTTCCATGGCTATTAAGTGTCAGAGGTTGGAAGGAGATTTAGACAAGTCTGGCCGCAGAGTCTATGTGCCTGACCACTGTGACACTCAGGTGAAAACCCACTGTTTTCACACATCAGTCAACACACCACGGATAGTCTCTTCAGTTATTTGACTATTGAGTTCTCATTTGAGAAAATTGTGTTAATTGCTGCACTGTACTTTATAAATAAACTGACAGCACAATACATGATCTGAAGATGTGAGCAAACAGAACTGTTTTGATCCCTTTACCATCCCAGCAAATGGCTCCTTGGTGCCCCAGGTACCACCACATCCAGACAGTCAAACTATTTTCAGTTGAGCTCCAATTTACCCTTCCCATCCTCTCCTGAGATACTTTCTTCATGGTCTTTGCATTTCCTGCACATAAGTTGTCCTCTTTCTACCTATTCACTTTAGCCTGAAATCACCTTTTTTCTTTGAATTTATACAGCAATTAATGATAGTGCATTTTCCTGACTATATATATTAGAAATTATGGCCTCTCCTCTATTGTTGATTTGAACTGCTATTAAAATCTTTGGTTAACTTCTCACATATTTGTGTCTCTCTAACTCTTAATAGAGCTCTAAGTTCCATGAAGGCAAAGACCTAGTCTTAAGCCTGAAATAAAATGCTTAATGTAGTTTGCATGTATATATTACAGCCATGATCCATCTGGTAATAAACATGAATCTTTCCCAGACTGAGAAGAAATGATGAGGGTCATTAAAAATACTATTAATATGGGTTGCTTTGGTTTCAGATCAATACAATCATCTGCTCACTTAGGAATTGTTCCATTTCTATCATCTGTATTTCCAACTCATCAAAAATATATTAATAAAAAAATATTGTTCCATGTCTACTGTACATGAAACAAACTTAACATTATGGTTTTATTAGGTATGTGTAATTCATGGTCCTGGATTGTAGGGAACATACAATCTAGTTGAGTTTCTGGATTTTACATCTCTATAACATTTATCTAACACCCTTAGGAATTATGTGATAAATACTAAAACGGTCCTGATATGTGAGAGTTCTGAGGAGGAAGTTGAAAGAGGGGACACTTTAAACTGAGATGCTCTGTCTATGGGGGTGGAATTTGAGTTGGGTCCAGAAGTTGAGCAGCATTTAGAAAGAAAAAAAAAAACAGAAGAGAGAAAAGGTATTTCAGGCAGGTATATTTACAATGAGCAAAAGGAAATATGTTTGTTCTATATTTAGAGGACGATATAATGAATAGTTTAGTAATGAAAGATATAAGTTGTAAGGTTGGTCATGTAAGTTGGATTGTAGAAAACTATAAATATCAGAGTCTTAGACGCTGGGAAGCCAGCAAAGGATTTTGAGCTTGATAGTAAGTATAAGATGTCTACTTTGGACTGAAAAGAGATTGGAGGCTGGGTATTCAGTAAAGACTCATTAGAGTAAATAGATTTTAAAAACCTTAGCATTGGAAGTGCCTTCCTTAAACAACTAGATCTCATTTAGGTAGAAGAGAAAATTGGAACTCAAATAGGTAAAGAAAAATTGCTTAAGAACATGGTATAAGGTTTTTCTTTTTCTTTTTAAATTTTATTTTATTTTTAGATCACAAACGTATAATTTCAAAAGCATTTTGTTAACCTTAAAAATGAGTTTAAAAGTCTGAGTTAAGGGCAACCCTATGAGATACTGATGTATATTTTTGGGCTAGAAACACATTAAAGGGCATAGTTTTAATGGAATTGATTTAAAAACTCAAGACTTTGCCATTCAATAGGCTGTTTGTCTTAGATATTAAAGCATCCTTTTAATTTAAGGAAAATTGTATGCTAATAAATAATTCCTAATTATATTGCATTATTTGATGACCAGTGTTATTTTCATTATGTTAAATGGTAGCAGTAAACATGAGAGTGATGCCTCATAGTTCATTGATAAACTATTATTTTATTGCTGGATTTATCACTAAGACAGCTTACATCATTTTCACATCATTTAATAAAGTCAACATGTTTTCAAGGTTATTGACATTTCTGTTGATTTTGAGTGGATTTTAATGTTTATTTGCACTTGGGTAGGAACTGACAAATCTAATTAAAAGACAATTGCTCATTTCCATTAAGCCACCATGAAATACGGATAGTAATAGTCCAAGGTGAACAGTGAGAAGAATAGTGATAAAACCTGAAAAACCAACCCATTTGCTCAAGAAATTTCCTTACTACTAATAATTTTTATCCATTATTTAACTTCCTTTGAAATATGTGATAATTCCCAGTGGCCAAAGGCCACCAATGGAGATCGACATATTAAAAAATCAGTTGAAGCTTTGTATGTGAAGGAAGCGCTGAGCTAAAGCCAGCCCATTTTTGTAATATCTTAACCAATAAAGGGAAAAATTTTTTAAAAATCAACAAATAAAGCTGTGTATGTCTTAGAAAAAATAAAAAATCAGTTGAAATTTAACTTTTGGAAAAAGTTGGTTTAGAAAAACATTCCAGAGTTTCTACAATGTTGTAAAACTTCTTATCCTTTAAAGAAAAAAATCTTATAAAATTTGGTGTGCCTTTATTTAACACAGAGTTTCAATCTGCCCTTAAATGTAAGGATGTTGGTCTATAGACAGACATTTATTTATGTGTTTATTCAGTTTATTTACCCAAGGAATGTTTATTGAGTGCCTAAGTAACTGTGATATAAGGTAAAAAATGAAAAATCCAAAAAAGATATGTATGGATAGAATGCTAATAGGGTCAGCATACCTTTGCTCTAAAATTCATAGTTGGGGGCCTGGGAACTTTTTACATAAGCTCCTGTGAAATTATTGAAGTCCCCCAATTCTTTCACCAGGAAAGACCAGGTACATTTGCACTGTTGGTACACACTTAAAATGTAAGTGTAATACCTGAAAGTATAGTTGGAGAATATGTAAAGAAATTATCAAGGTCAATGCCCAAACAAGCTACTAGTTCACAATGATTTCCCTCTCTTAGTCTTTGCACGTGTCATTGTAGCTAATAGCAAACGCTTCTACCATTTTTTACTAGATTTGGAATTTAGGAGAAACAGTATAAAGATAGTTTTGATTCAGTCCACTGTGTTGGACTTGAAAATTAGTAGTTTGGGGCATATACATATTAACTGTGCTAGAAAGATAGGTGTGTGCAAGTGGAGGATTGTAGGACTTGATGTCTTCTAGTTTTTATGCAAATGTGGATGAAGGTTCTGAATCTATGGAGTGCATTAATTCCCTACCTCCCAAACAGCTTAATCCAAGGAAATTCACAACTAACCCCCCTGCGTGTGTGCGGGCTTGCCTGTGTGTATGCGTATGTGCATGTACTTCCTTAGACAAGCTGCAGTAAGTTGAGTGTCCTCAATGAAGGGCTTTAGTGTAGTTTCTTTAGGGTTCCATGTCTTGGTTG
The DNA here is from genome assembly GCF_963259705.1 of Myotis daubentonii. NCBI lineage: Eukaryota > Metazoa > Chordata > Mammalia > Chiroptera > Vespertilionidae > Myotis > Myotis daubentonii. Next base: position 49,699,724 of record NC_081849.1, read on the forward strand.
CTGGGATTTTTTATTCAAATAACGATTATACTGACAAGGTTTTGTGATTTAATTACGGCAAATTCATTTCACTACTTTTATTTTATTTTAATTTCCCCTTTTTCCAACTCTCCCTCCTTCCTTCCCATCATTTTTCTTTCTTCCTCGCCCCTCCCCCCCTTTTGTTTTCTTTGCAAAATTTTACTAATAGTGGCATTGTGGAGGTGGGCAAAGGATATTGTCTAAAGATAGAATAGGATTAAATTAGTGACAGTGTGAAAATCGCAAAGATAAAACATGCCACCACTTAATTTAGTAATTTGTATCCTATTGCTATACCTTCAGATTATTCAGATATTTAATCCAGAAGTTATTTGGGAACCTAGATTATCGAAGTGATTATTTTAGTGCTCTACTGTATTTGTTATGTGAATACAGTTATTAAGTGAAACTTTAAAGTAAATTTACCAAAAATATATAGAGAACATATGCATCGCAAAAATGACTATTGAATATATCCGTGTAGATAAACATACATTGTACTATGTGTTATTGGGGCATACACAAGAAAGCAAAGAACAATTAGAAATTTCTGGACTGTTGTAAAGTACTTATATTTTGTTTTAAAATTAAGATTTTAAATTGCTTTCAGTACTTTTAAAAAGGCTATACCCAATATGTAGATAAATTAGACTTGAATGTAAAGTAAGGAAAACCTTTGCTTCAAATTCTTCTTAGTACTTTGCCATTAATTTGAGAAAAGAACTTTAAAAAGATGATGTCTACTCTTATAATAAAAATATTTATTATAAAAATTATCACATTTCTCTGTACATAACTTAAAGGCAAAAATACAATTTATACATTAATAATTTAAGTGGGTCTGAGCAGTATCTATTCAGTAGAATTCTAAAGCTCTTCTGTAAATTTTACAAATACCAGTGTCATCTATTTCTATTTTATAGAACTCCATTTACACAGTTGATGTCATTGAGATAGCAACATTTCTTTTTCTCTAGTGTTTTAATGATAGTCCACGGTGTTTGGGTTAATTAATTAATCAGCTGCTTTAACTCTTTGGTAAACATAAGTATTTACATGCAAAAATGTTTAAACCAGTAAAAACGGAATATTCAAATAATTTATAGCAAATAGTTTTGTGTAAGTAATAAATGTATGAGCCAGAATCCCATCATCAAGAAAAATCCCTACCTAGGACTTCTGATGATGAAATTTGAAACAAATGGTTTGATGCTTCTATGGCTACTACTAGAAGCACCACAACACTACGCAGCGATAAAATGAAGTACAAATGTTAAGTTCAACACATAGATAGTATTGATTATTTTCCAATGCAGAAAAGTCTCATTTTTTCTATATCCCAGTTTAAACTTCAATTTGACACATGAGTTTACTATCTCATTACAACCTAGTATCTTGCAAAACTGAGAGAGCATTTTAAAAAAGTCATACTGTTTTGAAAGACACCAATTCATCCTTTTGCCAATATGAACCATTTCTTGAAATAATTTGTGGGGGATATAGCAAAATGCCCTTCCTTCCTTCCTTCCTTCCTTCCTTCCTTCCTTCCTTCCTTCCTTCCTTCCTTCCTTCCTTCCTTCCTTCCTCCCTTCCCTCCCTTTTTCCTTCTTTTGTTTTTCACTCCTTCTCTAAGGAGTGCCCTGTCAATCTGCATATTATACCTGAACTCCCCAAAAGTTCCATACGCATTGCAGCTGTCATTCATTAGCTCTTAATGCCACTGATTCAAAAGGAAAATATTCTGGTACAAAATCCTCTTCTTCCCAGGCTCCTTGTTAAAAACACTCCAAGAAGTATTTAAATTCTAATGTTCTTGGATTATTTGATACGTAGGAATTTTTTGCACACATGTTAATTCTGGAGTGTAGAGTATAATTGAATACATCATCTTTTTTAATCTAGAAAATGGATGTCTTTGGATTGCCACAGCTTCAGGGTAGAGAACAGGCCTTCTCTCTGAATTAGGTTCCGAATGCATGATTTCTTTCCCTAATGTCAGTTTTTCCAATCTACCATTTTATTTACCAACAAGATGAGAGATAGTTTTGCTCTCACTTTGGCAACTCTTCTCCCCCTCCTACCACCAACATTCTGAATTCAGTGCATATTTTAAATTCGCCCAAGATGAGGTACCTGGCAATAAGCTCACTTACTATGTGAGGTGTGACCAGGGAAAGCAGCGTAACAAAGGCCCTGTATTTATCAGAGAAGGTTATCTTCTGCGTTTTTACAGAGGCTCAAGGCCTTGGCCGCAACTTTAAATAAAACGTTTTGACTTACTCGTCATTCAAAGTGAATGTTATTTTAGTCACCAGTTTTTCCTCCCTAGAGCGCATAGATATATACAAAATGTACATTTACATACACTTCTAGACATATAGTATGAACTAAGCCCCACTCCTTTGAATGGCAGGAAAATACTGATATAATTGACACAATGTTCAATAAATACTAATATCTTATGACATTAACCAAAGGTCTAAACTCTAAAACATCAGTCTATTGAAACTGATAGCCTATATCTTCACTGCCCTTCTTTTTCCATTCCTGTTGACAAAGAGATGACAAATTGAGGCTTATATCTTATTCGGGTTTTGATATAAACCCAAGCATTATTCTCAATTTAAAGAATAAAGAGCTGGCCATGTCTTAACTCCTGCAGTCCTGGTCCTGCTCTGTGCTCTCCTGGGTCACAGGAATGAGCTTTGTTCTTCTTCCCCTCAGTGTCCTGGTCAAGGAGTTCTGTGGCTGTTGTTTGAGGGAGAAGAGTCCGCATGCAAACATTCAGAAAGCAGCGCTGGCACAGACCCACTTTGATCCCTTAAAGTGCCTTGAGCGTCCCTCCTCACACGGCCACTTTTTCCTTCGCCAGGTTCTTTGGTTCCTTGCTTGGGATGCACCAGTCGTCAGCCTCGGGGTTCATCTGATAATGCTTAAAGGCTGATTTGTTAAAGACCGGGAGTTTCTCTACAGACTCGGAAGACAAAGCCTGCAAAGAGGATGAAGAAACAAGTCAAACCAAAGGAACTATGCAAGGCCTCATTTGTACTTGAAGTGATTATTCAAAAGAAATTTAGAGGTAAGTTGTCAACCATTCAAATACCTTCCTTTCATTTAGTAATAAGAGCATACCAGAGCCCATAGTATGTCAGGCACTGTATAAAAGGAAATGAAAAGAAAACATGATCTTTACCCTACAGGGGATGAAATAGAATATGTACAATTTAAATTAGGGAATAGAATTTGTGTTCAATATTCACACATAGCCTTTGTTTGGATATTACCAATATGATAGAGTTGCATAGCAAAGCTATCTTGTCCAAGGAAAACCTTTGTATCTGTGACAGAGTTCTAATCTGATACTATAAATCTATGAGCTATTAATCTTTCCCAATACTATGAAGACTTTGGCTTATTTAAGAAATGAATGTGCCCTAGGCCGTGTGACTCAGCTGGTTGGGCATCACCCAGTGCACCAAGAGGTCATGGTTCAATTCCCGGTCAGGACACATGGCCGAGTTACAGGCTTAATCCCCGGTCACGGGTGTGCAGGAGGCGCCGATCAATGGCTTGCTCTCATGTCAGTGTTTCTCTCTTTCCCTCTCCCTTCCTCTTTCTCTCTCTCCCTTCCCTTCTGTCTCTCTCTCAAAAAAAAAAAAAAATCAATAAACTATTTTAGAAAAAAACAATTCTGAGAGATAATATGTGATTTATTTTTAAAAAGAAAGAAATGCATTAGTTATTTCAGATGGTCAAAGACCACTTGGCAAATAATTCCCTGGCACAGAATGGGAGCCCAGAAGCTTAATGTTTTAGTTACTAATATCTGTAAATATATTTTCATTTGAAATAGTTGGCAAATGAGAAACAGAATCAGGACAGTGACCTTAACAAATAAATTGAGGCTTTATCAGAAATAGAAAAACATTTACCAAGTTTTAAATTTTAAACAGAAAATGCCGGGCATCTTTCTGACAACTTGTGAGCAGTCAGCTATCTTTCCCTGGATTTCTAATGTCAGCTTAAGGTCTTGAATAACTCAGTATCAGTTAATTTTGAGACTGGAACATTATTAGCATCTTTTTCTCATCTTTTGAAGTAAAACAAAAGTACAGCTCTTCTCACAGATGCCAAAGGAGTTGCCTTAAAAATTTCACACAAGCCTGCCCTCTTGGGCAATAATTTTGCTTCACTAGAGGCATGTAGCCTAGCTTTACCTCCTTGTTGGTAAGTTACCATATTAAATATTAAACAATATATCTACACCTACCAAACAGAAACTAGAATTACTTCTGGTCATTATTTGCATGAACTCACTTTGGGGTTTTCACTGTGGACCACAGAATCAGGGCTGTACACGAAGCAATCTTTTAAAAAACAATCTTTTTTTCTATTGAATTTAAAGTATACCTTTAAGTAGATGATAGCATCTGTTCCATATCCTGATAAAGAGTAGAGATTCAGGTCTCCTTGAAAGTACTTGGCATAGAGACGAGAAATAGGCAAGCCATAACCAAAACCGGCCTGGAGAGGAAGGATCAGTTATTGGTAAAAAGGCAGACATAATCATTGAAATACAAAATGTGGGAAGGTGTTGCTACTGTGCTTGATAGAATCTATTAAATATCTCCTGCTTCCAATCAGAGGCCCCTTGAATTGTTTCACCATGTTTAGTTTGCTTTATCATTCTTCCTCATATCTCCCAGGCCCAATTTAAACTGATGAGCTTGCCTAAACACTTCCTTGTAATCCTGGCCCTCTCTTTAGAGCTAGGTGGCCGGGATGAACTTTGCCATATAATTGTTCTTACCAAAGGAGCATTCCGGGAGTTATCCATCACAGGCGTTGGTGCGGTGGAGTAGGTATAACTAAAGAGGCGGTCAGTGATCCTCAGGGGAACGCCGCCTCCTCTGTCTGAAATCTTAAACAAACAAACGATTCATCAGAGCCACACATTCAAAACAACGTGCCTTCGTCTCTATAAAAATGTCCTTCCTGCATCAAAAAGTCACCTGGTATATGGCTTTGATCTATTGCCATATCTTTGATTTATTGGTGATTTTTTAAATTCTCTCAAGAGATACTCAAAAGATAAATAGAGGATGGTTACCTTAATTGTAAGATCTTCTTTTCCCAAGACAACAATCACCTCAACTGGTGTGAGGGAAGGCAAGTTTTCCTGGTGTTCAACTGTTGCCCTCATTGCATTCTAAAGAAAACAAAAACATAAAAAATTGAATGGCAGAATAATGAGGGACAATAAGTACCTGTTTTTTATGTTTAAGATAAAAGCAGCACAGAGGGTAATTCAAAGTTCCCATTCTTTTAAGTTAGTAGTTATAATAACTCTGTAAATAGCTATTTATGAATATGCCATGTAGGGTGTAAAATGAAAAGTATGCATTTACCATGTAATATAGTTCCTGGGAGTAATATCTAATAGGAAAACAATTCTCTTACTTGTCAAGTTCTTATTTATAAACTTAATTTAAAGGTAAAAATTGATTTTTATGGCCCTCTTTTCTGTCTTTCCGTTACATTTTACATCCAAACACCAAAGACTATTACACATCACAAAGGAACAGTGAACCATTGAACCAACTTATTGGCTTTCATAAAATTTGCTGGGAAAAGATTGTTACTATTTAAAAGGATAGTTAACAATTCTAAATTAAATTTCAATTTACATGTGATTATCATCTTCACTTTTACCAATGATGGCAAAATAAATCTGAGGTGGACCATTCAATTTAAAAGTAAATCAGTCAAACAAAGAAGTATCTTTTGTCCTTTAACAGAGAAGAAACTCAAGTTTTCAGACAACTAACTATATGATTCTCATACAGATACAGTTTTGGTTTATTTCACCCATTTTTCTCTCTAACTTCCCAGAAAATTATCTGCTTTCTGGTTTCTATTTAGTATGACGTTCTAATCATTAGCTAATGTGAAATAAACTAGATCAGATGTCTGCAGTATAATCAATACCTAATTGTACTAACATTATTAACATAAGTTAGGAAATACTGTGTTTTGAGAAGAGTTACATAAGAATTAGGAGCAAATTTCATGTTTTCTAGCCCTCCTCCTCCCCAGTCCAGAGGACTCTTGGAAGCATCGCAAAGTGTTTCCTATCTTTTGGTGGAAGTACCAAGTTGTAGTTTGGTCTTAGAACCCAGGACAGGATTTGATTCCAGCACCTGGCTACCCCAGACCAGTAACACCTACATCCTCTGAGAGCTGGATAGAAACATAGATTCTCAGACCTAAAGAATCAAAATCTCTATCTGGGACAGAGCCTAAGGATCTGTTTTCACAAGCCCTCTAGGTGATCCTAAGCACAGGGAAGGTTGAGAAGCACTGCTCTCCAATCCTGCCATGAAACGTGGACGGTGGACCAGCACAACACTTGTTAGCGTACTAGAAATTCAGAACCTCAGGCTCCAGCCCAGACCCACTGAATGAGTATTTGCATTTTCACAAAACCACCAGGTGATTCACATGGACATTAAAAGTAGATCATGGAAGGGATGGACTAGGACTGTCCTCTGACTCAGATTGAGATCCTGCCACTTACAGTGATTCTGAACCTGAACCTGTGGATTTGGAATTGGACCAGCTTGTGGGGGTGGGAGAAACAAGGCCTCATTCCATGAAGCGTTCACCCCATGAACTTTCTTAATGAATGCATGAATGAATGGAGCTTTGTTGGACACCTGAACAAATAATGGGACTAGGGAGCCCTTGAGACATCATGAATCATATTGTTCATTCTCAAATACATGCTGACACTACAAGGAACTCCGTGTACCCTTTCAAACATTAACTGTAGCCTCCTGTTAGGAAGGAGCACAGAAGCTTGCTTGGGAGATGATAGTGATGCTCTTGTTTAGTCAGAAATGATAAAGGACAGTAAAAAGAAAACAAGGAATTTAAAAAAACAAAACAAAATTGCAATCATTGTGAAGTAATACCTTGAATAGTTCAAAGAGCATATGGTGAAGGTGAGAAGGAACGTACACAATGTGAATTGGCTGCCCTGGAGACTTTCCTAGAAGAAAATTAAACTCATTAGAATTGGTACATAAATATCTCATTAAAATAAACTTCCACATCTACTTAACTAATATTTCAGACTTAAAACAGGATTGGAATACTTCCCATCCTCCTCACTCCAACATCCTACCCTAGAACCTTCCTTCTTAAACTGAAAACACAACTGGCTTATTTTCAATATGCTATTACAGTTGCTACCTAGAACTCTATAATTAAGTTTTGCATTTCTCTACAAATGTATAAAGCAGATGAAGTGTTCAGCAAGGGTGCTATAAATTAGGTTATATGGCTTATTTCTATTTTCAAAAGTTTTGTACCGGACAATTTTAGAATTAAAATTATATGCATTATAAGGAAGAAAAGTTCATTTGTCTATGGTATAACATCAAAATTTATGCTAGCTATAATTTTCACATTTTGAAATTGAAATAACACATGGGAAATTACTCAATGATGCATGGGAAAATAACACTTCTGATTATTCTTGATTTTTATCATCCAAACATTAAATCTTACAGACTAAATATGCTCAAATTTCACCAAGAGGCTAAAGGAAACAGAGAAACAAAAACCTCATAATACTGTTTGAAAAGAGTTATTCTTTGGTGTGCCAGGCCTTGGCAAAGTTTGAATTAGAAACCACAAGGTCTGGCTCAGTGCCCTCTTTATTTTATCAAACGGTTCAAGCAATTTATCTACAAGTTATGCAACAGTGCTGTTAATGCTTAGAGATATATTTCAATCTTTGTTTGCACTTTTATTTTTAGCTTAGCAATCAATTGCATTTGCATAACCCCAACCCATGAGTTAGGCTACCCATAATTTGAGCAACTTGATTTTCACTCTCACCACCAACAAACATTGTTACTATTACTTGGAAAAGATGTCTACTTTGAATTGAAAGGAGAATGTTACTGTCATGTTTGGAGACACAACTATGGGATAGGATAAAAATAATGCCTTGCATTCCTCACGCAATCATTTCAGTCAATGTGGGAAGACTAGTATTCGTTCAGGGACCCCACAGTTGAAGCTACTAAGTGAAGTGTGCTCTGCTTCCAAAACTGGTATATACTTACAGTGCAATTTAAAATCTTTTGGTGAGAACATTTAACATGAGAGCTACCTTCTTCAGTATTTAGGTGGACAGTACAGTATTGTTACCTATAAGCAAGGCGTTGTACAGCAGATTTCTAGAAGTTATTCATCTTGCATAACTGAAATTTTATACCCATTGAATAGTGACTCCCTATTTCTCTCTCCCCCAGCCTCTAGCAACCATCATTCTACTCTGAGTTTGAGATATTTTAAATATTTCATGAAAGTAGGATCCTGCAGTATTTGTCCTTCTGTTACTGGCCTGTTTCTCACAGTGCAATTTAAATTATTTTTGTTTCTAGACCTTATGAGTAACCTTATTGGAATTAGGAGGTGCCTCCAGATCTAGTCTCCTATCCCCCCTTTTCTATAGTAAGCAATCTTTCTTTGACCTAAGATATTAGAACTAAGTTGCTACTCTACATTCCAAACTGTTCAAACTATTCTTCTTTATGAATTATTAGTAGCAACTGAATGTGCTCAATGGGAACTTTCCAGTTGAGATAAAGAGAACCTTAGCTTCAAAAAAGAAGTGTACAAACTCTAGGCATGTTCAGAAGGGGAAAATGGAACACAAAAGTTGCTCTGTATTTACAGTATTACTCATACTGAGAGAACACTGACTTTTCCATAGATTAAACTATATTTTATTTATAGCTTACCGTTCACTTGTGTGAGTTTTAATTCAGGAGATGTTAAATAATACTGATCACAAAGCATCTTTGCACACTCATAGGCATCTGGAATAGAAGGTAATTTTCATAATGATGAAATGAATTTCTGCCAAGTACAATTGTCAAGTGATCTTCACTGTGTACACTACCCTTAGCCTAAAATATTCATTAGAGTGCAATGTATGTATACAAAAGTACCTTGTAAATATTTTATTAAAGAAAGAATTATGACACTAACGTATAGCTATAACAACAGGAATATGCACACTTCAAAGATCAAATGCAATATATACATTAACCTCTGATGTTTGGATTTTTTTTATAATACTATAAATGAATGTTTAAACCCCTGACCCTCAAAAGCAAAGGGCCTCCATGACAGTTCTTATAAGAATATAAAGGGTAAATTCTGAATATAATAAATTCATTTATAAAGCCACCTCAACCATATGTCAATCATAGAGTGTACATTTTCAATAAAGGAAATGAAGAAATCTAGAAATTACCTTGGACCACTGCTGCTACATCACAGTTTGGATCAATACTTCCAATGTGGGTTGGGTTTCCTGTCTGTGAGTCACTAAATAAAAGAACTGTTGAAAAATAAATATAAAAACAGTATATAATATTATATAAAAATCAGGACAATCATGATTAGAACACCACTGACAAAGAATGTGACCCACCAAATAGTAAAACATCGAGTTACAGTATGGCTTATAGTCTACCCTCATCTCTGTATATCATGATTATGGTTAACTTACTGTGTTGGTTCATTAGCATCCGTGTAGAAATACGGTTCATGTAAAATCGGTCCAAGAAATACTGAAGATTTTGATTGGTGACTGGGTCAAATTCATAGCCATTTTTATATTCTATGATTCCTTGTGCCATTGTAGGAACTACATTATGGTTTCTATTTCGGACTTTGATGAGAGTATCTACAAACCTAAGGCAAAACACATTTATATTTAGTGAAAGTCCAAGTAAGGTTCTGTCACTTATATTTTTTAGATTATTAAGTGTACATATCATTTATTAGAGGAGTATGTCTGGAAATAGTCAAAGTTTAGACACTTATTCTAAGGCATAGAACTTACTCTGCTAATGCTTTCTGGTCTTCTGGGCTTTTCTCATGGAATTCCACCAAATCCATCAGGCTCTGGATATACCTGTAAAGTGACAAGTGTGCTTTAAGATTTTAAATTGAATAGTCAGATACAAGTGGCTGAAAATATAGTATCTTTTTCAAATGATTTGAAAAAAGAGAGTATTATGTTTAAAATTAAAAACTCCAGGACATTTGGAAAACAGTATCTCTGAAGAAAGGTGTGTGTGTGTGTTGGGGGGGGGGGGGGGGTGGTGGTTTATAACTTTAACTCTTAACTATCTAAGTTAAAATTTATATTTCTTTAAGTATTCCAGATCAATATTCAGTTTTGTTTTGTTTGGCAACAGTTGTGTTATTTTTAATAGCAAAAGGATTTAAAAACAACTTTTTAAGAAAGACTTCATATTTTTTTCCTACTCCCTTCATAGGTGAGTAGAAGTCTTGAACACAGCAAATACTATGGATTGAATATGTGTTTCAGATTGTGATTGTTGAATGGACATATAATATATATTTTTAAAAATATTTTTTTATTGATTTCAGAGAGGAAGGGAGCAAGAGTTAGAAACATCAATGATGAGAATCATTGATGAGCTGCCTCCTGCATGCCCCCTACTGGGGATCGAGCCTGCAACCTGAGCATGTACCCTTGACTGGAATTGAACCTGGGACCCTTTGATCTGCAGGCCAACACTCTATCCACTGAGCAAACCAGGTAGGGCAATATATATTTTTCTTGAATCAATGAACAAAAAGCTGTGTATTCTGTGATTAGTGTGAGGCTCTGATGCATATCTGCTTCGGTGCATATCCTGGCTCTATTCTCTGAAAATCTCCTTTGGGTTATCTATCCCCTCTGAGCCTCAACATCCTTATTTATAAAACGAGATGATAACAGACACTGAGTGCTGGCTGTGTGCTATTTTTCTAAGTGCTTTTTAATGGATTACCTCATTTAATTACACTCCAATATCCCTCTGAGGCATATGCTTTATTCTCCTCAATAAAAAATGGGGGAATTGAGGCATAAAGAATTTAAGACAATTGCCAAGAATTCCACAATGAGGAAAAGGCAGAAGCAGGATTTGAACTCAGAGCCTGCTCTGTCAATTGGTTTGTAAATGAAAAAGAGTCGGCCCTCTCTGAATAGTAGTCATTCATATCTACTAGGATAGGATTCCTTTCACAGTATCAAACTGTCTTTTATTATTTAAAATACAAAATAAGTTGTAACTGTCAATTCGTTTTCATATTTTTTCTGGAAGTAAAAATTATATTGTGAGAGAATCTTTTTCAGGATAAAAATGTCTGTTTCTGCTTTTATTGCTTTAAAACTGCCTTTATAACTTATCTAAATTAATAAACAATTCTTTACATATTTAAAAAGTATTACTATTCAGATCACCTGTTTCCAACTATGATGTTAATATATTATAAGAATTCATAGTTAGATATCTGTTTTAAAATTAGATACTGTTTCAGAATGGTTCACTACTTACCAGTTTTTAACTAACTGCACTGAAGAGGTATTTACTAATTGATCAGGGAGGATATCAATTTCCTTCAGGATATTGGCAAGCCTCACAGGTAATTCTTGTCTCAAAAATGCAAAAGAAGTTCTTTCACATGCATTTTCCGAACCTGTAATAAATAACACTTATTTAGTATTTGGAAACGAGTATGACCAAATGACATATTTGAATAGCATTAACTATACAATATTAAATACGCACATATATTATAAAATTATATTTCACTCTCATTTCATTTACTGTTCAAAAGTGCCTTCTGGTCTTTTTCTAATTTTAAAGTTATCAATATGAGAATTATTGTTTTGTTTTGGAAGAGGATTCACTTCCAAAGAGTCCGAATATTCTACAGCTCTTAATATTCATAAAAGAATGCAGGGTTCAGTCAACGCCACAATATTCATGAAAGAATGCAGGGTTCAGTCAACGCCACAATGTTCAGAGTTCTAGATATGAAACTGGAGTGGGAGATATGGGAGTTGGGTGGACATCATGATGTTTCCAGACTAATAATAAATAATACCACATTTAAATCCTTGACATTTTCCTTGTAAGGTTATTGCAGAATGTCTGTAAATATTTTCAGCAGTAATGCAAATATATGACAAACTTTAATTTGATAAAGAAACAAAGAAATTTGTTAGGAACGCAGAGATGTACCCTGTGGAGGGTGGCTAAGGGATAAAAATCTCAATTAATTCGAGGCTATTTTATAATATTAGGAACCTTCTCCAAGAAGTACTATGAAAGTTCCTCATTCATTGTTAAATGTTGACTCAAAGCAAAAAGTATTGTGACGGAAGCTTTGGACGGATAGAAGAGGAAAGATGAGCTCAAAACACCCAGCCTCGGCGAAGCTGCAAGTGGCCTCTACCTGTAGGCAGGTACCACCTGTCAGAAAGAAGCCAGATGTAGAAGGCAAGGGGCGCTGGCGAGGGGCTCCGGGGCAGCAGGAAAACGGGCCCCAAGTTGTTTTTAAGCAGTGAGACCAGCCCTCCCTGCACCGGGACTGAAAGTTCCGGCAGCTCCCCAGCTCCCGCGCCCCGGCCTGTGCCCTGCGCCCTGCGTCCCCGCTCACCGAAGTCCAGCAGCTGCTTCATGGACAGCGGGGACGGGCTGTACCGGGAGAAATGTTCGACCTCGCGGGGGACCGGGCTGGCGCGGCTCAGCGTGCCGGCGCCGCGCATCACGAAGCGGACCGCCTTCATCTTGGTGCCCACCGGATGGGTCTGGCCGGGGCTGGGCTGGCTTGAGGGCGAGGGCTGCGAGGAGCGGAGCCTGGGACCTGGGAGCGGACGGCGCGTCGGGTGAGGAGCGCAGGTGAGCAGGCAGGCAGGTGCACCCGGTGTGGGCTGAGGATCGGGGTGTTCGGAGTAGAGGAGTGAATTGGAGAAGCAGTGAGTGGCTTAAGGCTCTAGAGCTCGTCTTGCCACCTCCGGCTTCTCCGGCGGTTTTATTTGTTTCCCCTGGACGCTCCCCCCAACTCCAAAGGGGAGGAGTCACCGGGAGTTGGAGAGGCGTCCCGGGCCTGGGACCGGGCCAATCTGCTCAGAAAAAGAACTTTGGGTCCGCGCCCTCCCCGCCCCCCCCCCGCCCTTCCCCCCCCCCGCCCTTCCCCCCCCCGCCCTTCCCCCCCCACCCCCCGGAGTCCCCGCGGAGGGCCTGGCGCAGGTGCCCAGGCTGTGAGGGGTAGGAGGAAGGCTACGTGGGCATCTGGAGGTAAGTAGGCTCGAGATCAGAGATCAGCCACTTGGGACAGGGCCCCGGATCGCGTGGGGCTGGAGGCCTGCCCAGACTCGTCCTTGTTTACAAGTGCAAGGCTGTCTCAATGTCACGCATTCCTAGCCTGAAACTACTTCCAAGAATCTGGGCTCTGGGAGCTCATTGGTTCTTGCTCAGAGCGGGCTTTTACAGTAGCCAGTGAGCTGCGTTCAAAAAGTATGGGCTCCTCTGCCATTGGACAGCGAACGGTATAAGCGACCTAAAGAGTTCTTCCAGCAAAATAACAGCACAGGTCTGGAACTGGAAGTACCTTTAGCAGGACTTGAGAAGCTGCCAAAATACATGAACTTCCTTGTGGCAATAAAAGGCCATTAATTTGTTTCTCTCCATTAGGTTTAACTCTGTTGATTAAAAACAAAATAAAAAGAATCAGTTTGTGTCAGTTTGACTCCCCTTTTCTCCCCCCCCCCCCCCCATCGAGAACTTGCTGGCTCTGGTCTCCTGTATGAAATGTCCTTAATCCAAATCTTTGCCCCAAACATTCTTTTCTAGCCTTAAATGCCCAGCACGAACTATGAGATCTTTCCGGATTGTTTCTCCCCGCCCTTCCAAATATGGCCTTTGTCACTTACAACATTACATTGCAGCTATTTCTGTTCTTTTTTTTAAAAAAAAAAAATATGTTTTAAAATTTATTTTAGAGAGAGCAGAAGAGAGAGAGAAACATTGATGAGTGAGAACCATCACCCACCATCCATCACCTGTCTCCTGCACACCCCCACGGGGATCAGGTAGGATGTACCCTGACTGGGGATCAAACTGGAGACCTCTAGAGGCATGGGACATGGTACTCAACCAACTGCCACACACTGCTTGCTCCAGCCTGGACCCCATCCCCTGAAAGACATTAGGTTTAGGACTACTACGCTGAATGCATCTTTGTGATTCCTGCTGTTCAAGCTGGGGAAACATGGGGGAAGCTCCAAACTGAATCTCCACTTGGAGATGGGACTTGATACTACTATGATTTATATTTTTGTATTCTGAATCCTTTGTTACATATTTGCATAGCTTGATAAAGCAAAAAAAAAAAAATGTGTTCCAGGATCCAAAAGACTAAATAAAACTCTCGTGGATGAGGAAAGCAAAGGTAAAAATCCCTTGTTTTTCCTGGATTACATCCTAAGAACAGAAGTAATAGAAAAGTATGCATTTGCTTTTTCTTGCCATGTGTATGGGATCCGGGGTAGGCAAAAATATTTATTGTAAAGAATTATACTCTTTAATCTGCAGAGGAAAGACAGTGGAAATGATACATTATAGGAGTTCTAATTTAGGAAAACCCCACTGAGTTCTTGGCCTGGCTTACCCAGCACTATTGCCCTGTGTGTTGGGTGATGATTAAAGGTCAGGTGAAGTCTTATGATGTTCACAGAGATGGCTAAGGGCTAAATGTGGTCCGTCACCAGACTTGTGTCTCCATGTCATCCCATCCACTAATATCAGGTTACTCTCACCGTGACCTCCATTCTTTAATGTCATTTCTATGATGGGAACTATTGTTTTAATTGGCAACATTTATGGTAGCTGGACTGGAAAAGCAGGTCAAATGGTTTACCCAGTTGGCTAAAACACTATGTATTACTGGTATCCCCTGCTTCCCGAAAGTTCGTGTTAACGTCACTTTGTTTTTATGAAAGGCCTGTACCTGTTTTCTCTAACTGAAAGAAATCTGAAGAGGATTTTCACTTTTCTGAGGAAAAGGGAAAAGCGGAAATAGCATTCAGTGTTTGCGCCCTAGCAAGCCGTATAGAGGCAGCACGTACCCGAAGCAATTTCCCCAGAAACTACACTTAAGCATCTTGGCATCAAGCTGCCGTCACTTTGAACTGTGTCTGTGAACATCTGTGCGTAATCTTAACTTATTTTGTACATCTGCTAGGAAGATGTGTCCTAAGGTGCCAGAAAAACCTAAGAGCGCTTATAAGGGTGTTATGCTTCGCGTAAAACTGGATGTAATGAAGTGGATTGGGTATGATTCGGTAGGCTATTTTTGGGTATGGGAACACTTAAAGATTTTTCCATGTAAATTAATGGTAATTGCTTCTTTGCTTTATGCCACTTCAGCTTTCAAAAGGTTTCATAAAAATGCTCTACTTTTGGGTAGCAGGGGAAACCTGTGCAATGGTCAGTGTGTGACCAGGAAGGGATATATTTCAGGCTGGCCACAGATCTTGGAGGTGATCCAGTTGCTACAGAAATAAAGCAAAGGGAATTTTGGGGGGCAATGGGTATGGATAAATCTGTGCATTCATTTGAGTAAAGGTAAACACGAGAGGACTATCAAATGATTTGGTGCTAATGGTCAGGGGTGAGTACTAACGTTTCCCCCTTGTACACAGTGCTGAACGCAGCATCTCTGCTAGAGGCACCCAATTTCTGAAATTTTCGGGGGCATGTTTGCCTAACGTTAAATGAATTCTACCCAGCTTGCCTTGCAAAATCTAGTAACATAAGGCCACTGGTAGAGTTTTAAAAATGCAAGTCCCATTTTTGCCAGAGGGCTGGGCATTTACAATTTGATAAAATACATCTAGATCCTTAAAGAGATACCTATTCAACTTTTCCACCTGTAAGAACATATTTCAAGGAAGCAATTAAAATATATGTTAATATACACATCAAAGTTTCCACCTTACTTCTCAAACTAGAATAGTTCTCTGGTTTTGGGGGTGAGGATGAGAATAAAAGTTAAAGGAAATTGACAGTAGCTCATATGAACCCTAAGAGGGGGTTAGTGTATGGGTCATAGAACTGTAAGTAAGTTTCATGGATCTGAGTAAACAGAAAACCTATATCTCAATTCCTCAGGTTTCCCAAACTTGTGTAAACACTTTTGGCTTCTTCTGTGGGTCATAATCTAGCTGCTCAACTGAGGGAGGGGGTCATGGGTTTATAGGAAATATTGGCAGGAAACATATTATGGTTAATAATTTGAATATTATATGCACAAACATATGCATAACATATGTAGAAAGAAAATGCCAAGAATGTTCATAGTGGTAATGTTGGGGTGGTAAAATTATCAGTATTTATATTTGCTTTTTTTACGCTTTTCCAAATGTTAAAGAATGAAACATGTATAACTTCTTATTTATAAGGAAAATAATTTTTTTCTAAAGTTAAAATGAAAATAGATGTAGCAAAAGAACAGGCAGAGGAATCTGGCAGATATCTGTTCAAAACAGGCTTTTGACCAAATTGGAAGGCAGAATCAGGACAGGGAAGTGGGTCAGTTGCTCTTCTGCTCTCTGTTTCTAACCCCTCTGGGCATACCAAGAAGCTTGGAGACTCCAGACCTGAGGAGCCCGAAATCAGGTCTTTCTCTTCCTTATCATTCCTGCCTTTGTCTTCTGTAGACTGACATTGAGCCACCTGTCAGCTGAAACAGTTCTGCGGCTTTTACCTGTTCTCTGATTGCTGATCATTGCCTAGATTTTCTGAGATTATCACCAAATGGAACATTTCTTCTCCTCTTGAACACACACACACACACACACACACACACACACACACACACACACTCCAAATAGAAATCTCTTACTTTGAAAAGTCCAAGTTTTGCTCAAGTCCAGCCTTGGTTTGTATAACACTGACTGGCTGCCTTAGACAACCTTTTCTGGTGTTCCATATAATAAAAGAAACACAATCAGGCACCAGGTCATCTGGAAGGCAATTGTAGAGGTCATTTCCTTTTGCGATTTCTTTGCTTAACCCAGTGCAGGGGTGGTCAAAATTGTATTTCCATCCCACTGAATATCCACTTAAAAATGGAAAAGTTTAGTCACTTATACAAACATTCCTTACTATCTGGTGAATTCAGTCGGTGCATGTGTACTAGCCTATTAGAATATGCAATGCTAGCCCTGGCTGGTGTGGCTCGGTTGGTTGGAGAATATGCAATGCTCAGTATGTCCATATGCTTAGCAACAAAAGGACGGATGCACTGATGTCACACTAAAATCTTCTGTTTGCTTGAAAACACTGGTTTCAGCAAGTACATGTTGTGCAAGTGATTGGTTCCCCTCCAGCTGTGGCTGGCACCACCACCAATAGATGGTAGCATCCTCTCCTATTCCATCTGGTTTGTCCTCAGGATTCTTCTCAACATAAGCATCATCTGGAGATCAGTGAGTGAGTGAACCCAGTTTGGGAGATGCAACCCCTTGTTTTTCTTGGGCTGCGGGTCCAAACCTCCATATTATGCCCTGCAGAAGCCCGCCCCCCCACCCCCCGCACCCCCCTTTCCATTAGAAAGAACTGCCTTTGGAGAGACTGTTACCAGCAAGTAGGAAAGTCATTCATTCAATCCAACACTTGCACTTGCAGAGGGAAAACTGAGGCAGGGGACCATGAAGTCCCCTAAATCACACAGCTACTCTTCAGATTCAACATAAATCTTTGGCACACTCCTCTGAGGCTTGGAAAGTCTAAGATTTGTTTTTTTAGCCTTTCAGACACTTTAGAGCTCACAATGCCTGCTCCTCCTCTTGGCCAAAACCAGGCCACTGTGTGAAGCCGAGTTCGAAAACAAACCAAAAAGATAACTGGGAACTCAACGGCTTGTTTCTTCAAGAACACAGATCTCCCCCCCACCCCCCCCACCCCCGCCCCACACCTTCCCTGGGGTCCCCTCATACATACATAGGGCAACAGTGAGACTTAGAGAGAAAACTAGACTGTCTTTAGCTTTTACAGTAATAACACAAACAGACACTCCCCCCCCCCCCTTCCACTTTGAAAATAAAATTGAGGATCTGACAGTGCTGAGTTTGGGTAACATGTTTATGTTCTTAATTGATGAAAAGGGCCTGGCTGTCTCTTGGTAGTTGGTGCTGAGTCCAAAGAGGGAAAGTGTGGGGCTCCCCTTCTGGGTTCTTTCTTCACCCTTTTCATAGTAGGATTCGCCCATCTCTTTTTTCAACAAAGAGGCACCTCAACATGCACTGTGTCTGGAAACAAAAGGGCTACTTTCCTTTTCCATGGCACTAATTCATAGATTCACTTCTTGGTTAAAAATAACAATGAAATGATTCTCTCTCACACACAGTTTTCATCAACATTGTGTTGGAAGGAAGAAACTTAGCTGGTCTTGTAAAAGCTAAGCAGATGCTGGGCCTGGCCGGGCAAAGTGGGTGAAAGGTCAGTCCCACACCCACAGCTGGGCCGCACTGCCTTGGAGGTGGAGCCAAGGAGGGGAAGTTTAGTAGGTGAAGGGTCATTGCTATGAAGCGGTCTCTTTTCCACCCATGAGCTCTCAGACATGTCGTTTCTGTTCATGGAAATAAAGCTCACTAGGGGAAAGGTCACACAGACCAGAGGCAGCTCTGTGATTACCCAGCTCTATAATAAGCCAGGCTGTGTGTGTCCAAGGCAAGAGGCCAAGTCTGAGGGTTTCCGGGCCTTTAGGAATTCTGCTGCTCAAGTGGAAAAACAGATCATAAAGTGCTTTAAAGATCATCCTGTACTGGCTATGGCTCCGTGATAAACAACCTGTTGACTGGAAAATTTATGTTATGGAAAACAGCTTTACAAAAAGAGATTCTTTTAAAAAGTGTATTGCAGTAAAGGAACTCGATGGTTTTCTATTTAGTGTCTCTAGACTACAGCAATGGTGTTGTTGTTTTTTTAATTAACTGAGTTTTACTTATTTATTTTTAAATTTATCTTTATTGTTGAAAGTATTGCAGATGTCCACTTTGTTTTATGTTGTTGCTGTTTTTCCCCACGTTGACCCCCTCCTCCCCACACCCACCCCTCCCAAGTTTTTGCCACACTATTGCCTGTGTCTATGGGCTATGCACATATGCATATAAATTCCCTGGTAAATCTCTCCCTCACCCCCGCTTTCCCTCTGAAATTCATCCGTCTGTTCATGGTTCTATGTCTCTGGATCTATTTTGTTCACCGGTTTATTTTGTTTATTGGATTCCAAATATGAGTGAGATCATATGATACTTGTCTTTCTCTGCCTGGCATATTTCGCTTAGCATAATGCTCTCCAGGCCCATCCATGCTGTTGCAAATGGTAAGAGCTCTTTTTTACTGCTGCATAGTATTCCATTGTGTAAATATATCTAAGTTTTCTTTTTATCCACTCATCTGCTGATGGGTACTTGATGTTTCCAAATCTTAGCTATTTTAAATTGTGCTGCTATGAACTTAGGGGTGCATATATTCTTTCTGATTGGTGTTTCTGAGTTCTTAGGATGTATTCCTAGAAGTGGGATCACTGGGTCAAATGGGAGTTCCATTTTTAACTTTTTTTGTGCAAACTCATACTGTTTTCCACAGTGACTGCACTAGTCTGCATTCCCACCAGCAGTGTACTAGGATTCCATTTTCTCCACATCCTCACCAGCACTTGTTGTTTATTAGTTTGTTGATGATAGCCATTCTGACCGGTGTGAGATGGTACCTGGTTGTTTTGATTTGCATCTCTTGGATGATTAGTGACTTTGAGCATTTTTTCATGTCTCTTGGCCATTTGTATGTCCACTTTGGAGAAGTGTCTATTTTTGTTCCTTTGCCCATTTTTTAATTGGATTGTTTGTCTTCCTTTTGTTAAGTTGTATGAGTTTCTTACATATTTTGGAAATTAACTCCTTATCAGATGTATCATTGGAAAATATGTTCTCCTATGGAGTGGAGTCTCTTTTCACTTTTTTGATGGTTTCTTTTGCTGTGCAGAAGCTTTTTATTTTGATGTAGTCCCATTTGTTTATTTTCTCCTCAGTTTCCTTTGCCCTAGGAGCTGTATCGGTAAACATATTGCTACGAGAGATGTCTGAGATTTTGCTGCCTATGATTTCTTCTTTAGATTTTTATGGTTTCATGACTTACATTTAGGTCTTTTATCCATTTTGAGTTTATTCTTGTGTATGGTGTAAGTTGGTGACCTAGTTTCATTTTTTTGCATGTACCCGTCTAGTTTTCCCAACACCATTTATTGAAGAGACTATATTTACTCAATTGTATTCTCTTGCCTCCTTTGTCAAATATTAATTGAGCATAATGGCTTGGGTCAATTTCTGGGGTCTCTGTTCAGTTCCATTGATCTATATACCTGTTCTTGTGCCAGTACCAGGCTTTGAATACAGTGGCATTGTAGTATAGCTTGATATCTGGTATTATGATTTCTCCAACTTTGTTCTTCCAAAAAATCCAAGAGGAAGGAACACTTCTAAACTCTTTTTACAAGGCTAGCATTAGCCTAATTCCAAAACCAGATAAAGACACTACAAAGAAAAAGAATTACAGGCCAATATCCCTGTTGAACATACATGCTAAAATCCTCCACAAAATATTAGCAAATTGAATTCAGCAATTCAGTAAAAAGATCATGCACCATGACCAAGTGGGATTTATTCCGGGGATGCAAGGCTGGTACAAAATTTGCAAATCAATAAATGTGATACATCACATAAGCAAATTGGAAGACAAAAGTCACATGATCCTATCAATTGCAGCAATGGTTCTTAATTCTGGCCATACATTAGAATTACCTGGAGCACTCTTACCAATGACTTGTGTTTGGTACCAGTTTAATCAGAATTGCTAGTTAGGGACCCAGGCATCATAAGTTTTATAGAGCATCTCAGGCAGGTGGGTCTAAAGAGCAGAATTGCTTTAGAATCTTTACAATATGGCTGTTTCAAATGACTCCAGATTAAGACAGAAATTCTCCATGTTCTAGAGCAGTGCTTTCTAGATTATGGGCCTTGGACTAGTTGGTCATGAAATTAGTTTAATGGGTCACAGACAGCATTAAAATGAGACAGAGTAGAGAGGGGGAAAAAAAGCATGCTGGCGCCGAGTGAGATTTTTTGGAGGGAGTCAGACTTCTGTTTCAGATGTATCTGGATCATGATGTAAGAGGGTCACTGTTGTAGATCCTAGAAATAAATGCTTAGCTGCCCTGAGCTCCCACAGCATTGTTCGAATTCAAAGTGGCCGGTGGCTTTGTAAACAGTTTTGCTGATTCCACAGGATGTTGTGACTGTGAATTGGGAAGCCTGCTATGATATTATTTCGAAATGTGCTGTGTAAACATTGTTGCTCCCAGATGGTTCCCAGAATTGGTTCAGCAGGAGTATTTCCTCTTGGAACTTCAGGGTTGAGAAGGGCGGTCATGACCAACAAACATCCCAACGTGAATTAATGGTAAAATTCTAATGAGAAAGTCTGATGAAATCTTGCCCACTTGAAGAAAACTGAGCTAGCCAAGAAGGAGCCATGAAACCCTTCTGACCTGTGTTATTACAGGGTGGTAAATGGGCTGTCACTAACAATGTCTAGAATCAGACAAATGGTAGGAATCAGACTCTGAGGAGAAGGGGCGTCTCTACTGGGGATGCTGAGCAAAAGAAGAGGATCATTGAGTTTCTATTTGAGAGCAAACCCAGAAATTATATGGAGGGAATAGTAACAGTGATGAGGGACTCCAATTTTCTGGTGGCTTCTCATTCACGTAATTGACGTCCTTTCTTCTTCGTTTAAAAAAATTTTTTTTTATCTTGATTTTCTTTTAAATTGGTGCTTCTGGGTTAGGCTACTTCCTTGGCTGTTAATGGACACTATGTTTTAGGATAGGAGCATCAATTTGATAGGAAGTGAGAGGCCACAGACCCACAGGGGTAGGCAAAAGGAGGTTTACAGTTGTGAGTGTTATTGTATTATTAATTATTATTCATCTACTTTTGCCCAGAGTCTCAGAATGACTGAGGTTTCCTCATTTTATCTTGATATCTTGACACAATGATTAAGGAAACCCTTATTATTCATTTGCCTCTACATCGAGGAGGAAGAATTAATATAATGTGCCCTTTCCTTTAGAGAAAGCTGCCTAATGGTTTAATCTACTAGTTTCAACATTTTGATTCATGAAAGAATTGCTTTCAGTGACTGGTAGTGTTTATCCTTCTTTCTCAAGAAAGGAGGATTTGCTATGTTCTGGCAACCAAAGGAATAATTAAGGCTAATTTCTCTATGGACCTTAGAAAAAGTGGCAACAAATAATGGCTTTGTCCTTCAGAAAATATTTCAAGCAAACATCTTATCAGTCAGGTGTCAGCTACAAATCCATTTAAGAGGATACCAGGCCAGCCAAGGGCAATTTTTCTCATTAAAGTAGTGTTTAAACTGTTGTTTCCAGGTGGCATAGGAGACATACCAGACGAATAACACCTGAAAAAAGAATTGGTGAAGTATTGATTTTTCATCAGTCGAAAAGTTTACTAAGCAGATGAAAAATAATTTGCCTTCACAGTGACATTTTCCTAAGGGCTGCAGTAGTCAAAGGCATTGTTTTTCTTTAAACACTCCAACTTTAATTACTAGAAAAGGTCAGCATCAAAACCAAGGACATGTTGGTAAATTAGAGGTCACATCAGAAAAATAAATTCATTTTGGTTTGGACAGATTTTTCATCTTGTCTTTACCTCCCCTATCAATTTCTCCCCTTCCCCACATGACCATACTGTTCTATGTTCACACTAATGAATGTGATTTGGGGATCTCAGTAATTTTTCTATTTCTACCACTAAGTGAGCTTGCTCGGTTGAAAAGGGAAGCGGTATTTTATAACAGAGAAGGATAGGTTGAAGGCATGGAGACCCTGGGTTCTGTGTTTCTTTTGAGACCGACTCATCGACAGATCCTGGAAAAAAAAATCATTTGCTCTTTCTAGGTCAATAAAGATTAATTGTTGTTGCAGGTGACCTCTAAGGTGCATTCCACTTCTAAAATCTCATTTGTCCATCATTGATTGAAAGTTCTCACTGGATGAGTAATGGTTGCCTTTCCCACACTGACAAGGAATCTTTGCTAAGAGTTCATTTCGTATAAACTCCTTCTTCAAGTAGGGACATCCTTACAGTGTCCCGGCCAATGGCCATCTCATCACTACTTGTTTTGATCTCTGGAAGAAATAAAAATAAATCCTGCCAGGACTGGCCACGTGATTTTGGTCCGACTTCTTGAGTGTTCTCAAATGCGGTTTTGTGCTGTGAGTGAGTGCTTTCACTACAAGAACATGGGGGCCGGCGCTGGTCACTGATAGCGACCCCTGCAGGGCTTTTGACTGCTCTGTCTCAGGGAGCTCTCTTCATCCTTTCTGAGCCTGATCCTCCCACATCCGGAAGGGTTTGTGAACAACTTTGCATTCTGATTAGGCTTAGGCGCCATGGGCGCTTTTAAAAATAGGCTAGACACTGGCAGTCAAGATGCCAGAATGACATGCCATGACATTTTCCCACATATTTTAGAGGCAAACCTGCCTTTATGCCTGTGTATGCTTTTCCCAAGACTTCAGGTGTTCTTCTTTTGCCGTCATTCCCAGACCACTCACCATCTTGTAAATCTACAGTGGAACTTAATGGTCCTCTTAGTTCTTACTGTTCTTGACACCATCCTCTTAATATAGTGTAGACTAGGGTTGAATTGCCTTTTAATGCTGCAACCTTATATTTCTGGTTGAGCTTATTGTCAACTAAAACTCCAAAGCCTGCTCTCCTCTGTCCCACACAAAACATATACATTTAACTATTTGAATTTTCAAAGCAAATGGAGTTCTTTTTAATCTCATCAAACTTGCCTATCCAGTTATTCATGAATTAAAATTCTATAATATTGTCTATCTTTTTTTTTTGGTTTGTGTCACCTGAAAAATTGACAATCCTTTTTTGCCACTTGACCAAGTTATTTATAAGAATAGAATCAAGGATCCAGCTCTTTTTAAAAAAAATATATTTTATGGATTTTTTACAGAGAGGAAGGGAGAGGGATAGAGAGTTAGAAACATCGATGAGAGAGAAACATAGATCAGCTGCCTCCTGCACACCCCATGCTGGGGATGTACCCACTACCAAGGTACATGCCCTTGACTAGAATCAAACCTGGGACCCTTCAGTCTGCAGGCTGACGCTCTATCCACTGAGCCAAACCGGTTAGGGCAAGGATCCAGCTCTTTGGAAGGACTCTTAAAAACTGTTTTCGGGAAAAATGGAATATAACACCACTTTTGCAAGATGCAGTTGAAAAAAAGAGTACCAGGCTCAAATACATGTGGAAAAAAAAAAAGCTACATACTGAATCACCCCTCTGAGATTTAAAATAAATATTGATGATTAAAAATTCTAAGAAACTTTCCTTCACAGTGACATTGATCAGCTAATGAAGCATTTCCCAAACTGTGTTCTGCTAGGTATCCCGTGACCAAATAACTTAAGAAAGGGTGGCATAGATAAATACCTATTTGCCACACAACTTTCAGAACCATATTTATGCTAATGCATAAGGTGAATAGACAGACTGAGTCTTTCTACAACCTACTGACCCACAGATACTTTTTCTTCAAAGAGCATCTTTCAAGACAGGTATAGTAAGTGTTGTAAAACCATGTCAGTGAATATTTTGGGGGCTACGGTTGTGATAGCTCCATGACTGCCTAGCTTTCCAATCTCAAATTTTGTGAATTGATCTGATAGGTGATAGACCTCCACTAGTGCTATAAGCAAACATTAAGACCACTTTTTGAAAGAAGCCAGTTTTTAAGAATACTATATGGAGGGTAAGGTATTTACATAGAATCGTCTAGCCCTGTTCCTTTAGGGAGGCAATCTTTCTTTCCCCACTTTCATGAGAATTGGGGTTCTCTGAAACTTCTATTTCACCCTTTCATGGGTAAGAGATGAATCAAGATGGGGTAATGGGGGAATTATTAAGAAGAGTGCATCTTTCTGTAATTTTTCTCTCTAGCCTTTTAGATGGGCAATTAGCAGCAGAACATTGGTTTTCTCAGATTGTTGCCTAGTAGCATAAACTTGGTTAAAGCCGTCCTGCTGGCATTCTAGAAAGGGGTTTCTTTTACTGGTGCTTGTCATTCAGCTGCTGAAATTCACACTGGGTGAAACTTGGCATGACAGCTCTCAGCTCAGTTGCAACTTAGAAGAAAACAGACTTTGCTTTGCTTAAATTGTTTTCGATTGACTGGGTAAGAATAAATTAAAGGTTCTTGTAGGTAATAGCTTCTGAATTCAATTAAAATTATCATCAGGCAGTTGCCATTTTTTTCTGAAAGTAGAGGAGTGATTTGAGCTACTTAATTGATTTTCTTATGAAGTTTTTTGACTGACAGATTTAGCCTAATTCTTCCTCGACATTTTCACTCAGAGCAATATAGCAATAGAAAATGGATATTAGAAAAATATTTTAATTATCCTGCTATGGTAAGAATCTCAGAGCTATAAAATCTTAAAGGTCAGTCAATCCATCTCTTCATTTGTTTATTCATTCAAACATGGATTCATTGATCAACATTTACCTCTTAATTTGGGCCAGGTTCACTGCATACGTTCAATATTTATTGCACTTGGGATTATTTTTTTTGTTTGCAAATGACCGTAGTTTACTAGTCTGCAAGTGTCAAGCAGGCTGGGCCATGTCTGTTTTATTTATTTTAGGATAATAAGTAGTAAGAATAGTGGATGGTGCGTGGTAAACTTTTAATAAGTAGTTGGTGGGAGGAAGGAAGGAAGGAAGGAAGGAAGGAAGGAAGGAAGGAAGGAAGGAAAGTTAACAAGAGCAGAAATCATGATATGTTTTGTGCACTGCACTCCTTGGGTAGGATAAGGCTGGGAACATACATAGCCAAACTCTTCTTTTCTTTGTCCAGTACAGGTCAAGGGAAATTTCACAAGATGTTTTCCCCCGCAGCAATGTAGGCAAATCATGTTTTTTTAAATCAAAAGTGGAGTTTGTAGGGTGTCACTCTATGCCTTAGAGGGCCAGGCTATATTCTGAATATGTGAGAGGACGTAGCTGTGCATGGTGGTAATGGGTCTAGACTCAGAGGTGGGAGTCTGGAACCCTATTCCATTACCACCTATGGTTCATTTTAAGAGTATGGGCAACTTGCCTAATCACCCTGCACATCTGTTTTCTCACCTCAAAAGTTGAGGATAATGATGACAGAAATATTTGCTTCATTGAGTTATGTGAGGCTAACATGCATCTATGTGAATGAGTTTGACAAAAAAAAAAAATTATTTGCAAGTAATTTGTACAGATAGTACGGATAAGAATTGGGACAATTTCGCTGCTATAACCACCACCAAAACGGTACCTAATTGACAAAAAGAGGCACTGTGAAAGAAGTTAAACTCAGGCTGTACATATGCTATGATTCCATCAATATCAAAATCAGCAAAACTAAACTTTAGTGCTAAAAGTCTAGGTCTGAGGCACATAGGAAGGGGCATGAGGGGCTGTTGGTTGGTAATTACATGGGTAGTTACAATGTGATAATTAATTGACCTGTGCATTTATGTTCTGCACCTTTTCTTTATGTGTTATGCTTCAATAACAAAAGTTTAAAATATGATACAGAAAATGATTCTGTATCAACCACTCAGATATAATCACTATAAGTGGTCTCTGTTCTTCTAAATTTCTTTTTACATACAGGTACATCTATATAGAGACTAGCTTTGTCCCCTCTCAAAAATACCCATAAAACATTTATAAATATATATAGTATTGTTTTATAATCTTTTTTTAAAAATGAGTATGAAGCCCGGCTGGTGTGGCTCAGTGGTTGAGCATTGACCTATGTACTAGGAGGTCACAGTTCCATTCCCCATCAGAGCACATGCCTGAGTTGCCGGCTCCGTCCCCAGTGGGGGGTGTCCCCAGTGGGGGGTGTCCCCAGTGGGAGGCACCCAATCAATGATTTTCTTTCATCATTGGTGTTTCTATCTCCCTCTCCTTCTCCCTTCTTGCCTTGAGGTCACACAAATGAAAGATTGCAGGATACAAGATCAATATAAAAAATCAGTTGTATTTCTATACACTAGCAATGAATAATCTCAGAATGAGTTTTGCCCCCTCTCTCCATTCTCCAGGTCTTACACTTCACGCTTCTCATCCCCATTCCCTGTTCTCTATTCCTAGTGGTAGTGACTCCCTCACTGATTGCTAGACCTTAGTGAAGAGCAGAAAATCTATTCAGTATATCGTGTTGTGGTGGTTAGTTACATCTAATCTAGAGTCACTGCCAACTATTAAATGCGGATTTTTGCCTTTTTTAAAAAAAAATCATAGTTTTCAATATATAGATCGAATATGAGATGGCCAACTCTTGACCAGACTTTGGAGAAAACGGGTCTCCTGTAAATTATACAATGTATGTCACTCAGAGACTCAGATAATACATGGGTCATTACTCTTCTGATATGAATATTAAATGGCTAAGTGCCTCTTCACACCATCTACCAAGTTCCCATGCAATTTCCTTTCGGGAAAACCCACAGGTGTGCAAGCAGGGCCTCACTGGATGGTGACTGTTGACATAGTTAAGTATTATTCCTAGCTCAATGACCTGACTCATCGCCTCAAGCCTGATTCTCTTCTGCAGGTCACACTGTTTACTTTTTCCCTTTTATCTTGTGGAGGACGACTAGTTTCATAGCGTACCACCTCTGAGCATTGACGTCAGTGATCTGATGGCTTCCTTGCAGTTGGCGGAGATCAGCGCATAGTCCTATAACTCATCCACTTGAACAGTCACAAACAGAAAGACAAGCAGACCCCTTTCCACTCCTGTGCTATATTTATTCTTAGCTCTCTACTGAGACTTGGCAACTGCCAGTGGAACCAGAAGATATTTTGTTTGGACTAGGTCAACAGTCATCCTCTGAGATTTTCATCTATCTTTTTTGTTACAGTGCACTGGTCTCTGTTCCAACATTCCATCTGAATCATAAATGGCTTGGAACACTCCATCTTGATAAGTGACATGGAGAGCTGAATCACTGGTATTTATTTACTTTGAAATTCACATGTAAATCAATCATTTTAATAAAATGACGTTGACATATGCCTATCAACATTATTTTCTTAGTTGCAGCATATAAATGTCGAATAACTATGTTGTACACCCAAAACTCATAAGCTGTCAACTATACTTTAATTTTAAAAAGAAAAGAAAATATGGATGCAAACTCTTAAAGAATTCCAGTTTTTCTAAACAATCCAGAGATGTGCAAATGTGGCTGCTTAGAAAGACCATTTTCACTGCTCTTACAGTTTTGATTACTCTGAAAAAGGCATTATTTTTTAATAGATTAAGTTTAGTAACTTTATTTTTTATTTGTGTGTTTTTCAAAAATATGTTTTAGTACCACCAACAGGAGGGTGCCTGCATGGGGTGGTAGGTACACTGGGCTCAGGGTTTGTGTGGTCTGTGAGGAGATGATGATCATTGGGAAGCTGGAAGGGAGGGGGTGGGCTGGAGGCCATCTCTAAGGGGACTTCTTAGGTAGAATGGCTAACGGCCTCATGGCAAGCTAATGCCATGCCACCAATGAGATTAAGAAATTCTTGGAAATAGGTCTCTGTGGGGCTGGGCATTTTTGCCATGTCGGAGAGGAGCAAGGTGCGGAGGGGAGCTCTGGCCTGTGGGCAGGGCCTACGTTTAGTAACTTTTTTTTAAAAGAAAGAGACTAGTTATGGAAATTAGGTATATTCTGTAGAATGAGGTAAAGTTCCTTTTATTAAAGTTCCTGTGTTTGTCTAGTGTATTTCCTTATGGAATCGGAGATTACAGAGGCGAATAACATGGCTAAAGTTGTGTATCAAAGAAGTGGAGGAGGGAGGCATTTCTATCCTAATAACTAGTTGCTATTAAGCTCTTATTATGTGCCAAGTACTATGCTAACATATCTATGTGTTTTATTTCCCTGAACCCTCACACTGACTATAAAAGAGACACTGTTTTTGTCTTTATTTTATTTTATTTTTTAAAAAAATTCTAAATTGACTTAGAGAGAGAGAGAGAGAGAGAGAAACATTGATGTGAGAAACATCAGTTGCCTGCCTTCTGCATGCCCGGTACTGGGAATCAAGACAAACCTGGGCATGTGCCCTAACCAGGAATCGAACTGGCAACCTTTTGGTGCACAGGAGAATGCCCAACCAACTGAGCAACACAAGCCAGAGCTTATTTTCATTGTAAAGATGAGAAAATTAAAGCTTAGAGAAGACAGGTAAAACATTTAAGGTTACACAGTTAATAAATGGCAGAAAGAAAATTCAAACCCAGGCTGCCTATTGTCAAAATGCCAACATACAATCTGTCATTTGATGGCCAATGTTTTTGTTCTGGTCCTCCAACCCCCTTTTTGATCATACCAACAGACTACGTGCCTTTGGGATTAAGTATAAAAGTCCTCATCAAAGAATAATGCTACATTAACTTTAAGACAGAAACTTCTCCAATATCCTTACTTATATAGAAGACAGATTGAAGTTACTTGTGAGAACACAAGGAAAGCAATGCACAAGCAGGCAAATCACCCTGGATTATCATAGTGAAATTTGCTCTAGCTACAAACAGGGTGTTTTCTGAAAGAGATATACGTATTGTCTGTCCTGTGCGAAGTATCCAGTAAAGAACATTAACAAGTAACAGACATTAACTTACACCCACAAGGTAGACCAGTGATTTTCAACCTTTTTCATCTCATGGCACACATAAAGTAAAATTCTGTGGCACACCAAAAAATATATTTTTGCCAATCTGACAAAAATAGGTACAATTCTGATTGAGTTACAAAAATAATAATAGAATTTACCCACCTTTTTTTTTTATCTAAAGTGACTTTTTAAAAAAATCACGTGCCTATACTTGTATATAAGGATTGCTGGTACCAAGAATTAACCAATAAAACATACTCTTATTATTTGATGTGAACAATAAGATGCAACTCTATTATATGACCAATATATTTATGGCTCAAGACAGGGCATTTACACTGATGGCTATTGTTATTTTGGCCGTTGTCTATATATATATTTGACTATCTAAGGAAAGGAGGTCAGTGCCCCTAACTAAATAGTCAGGTATTGCATATTTTAATAATTCTTGAAATTCCCTGGGGTAGACAAATGGAGAAAACAAATGTTGCAATATTTGTTTAAGAAGCTAATACTAAATTAAATATCACAGTCATTTCTGTGGTTCCTTTTCTTCTACATGACAATAATACTGGGAGTTTTAGTCCTAATTATTCACATCTATTCATTACAACAGGTCGGTTGTAGGCATCAAAGCCCAGAGGGTTTGTATTTAAGTTAGCTATTTTATCATCAATGCAAAAGTATTCTATTTTGTTGTTGTTAACCCCCATCAGAGGATATTTTTCCATTGATTTTTTTTTTTTGTTTTTTTTGTTAGAGAGAGTGGAAGGGAGGGGAGGGACAGAGAGAAACATCATTGTGAGAGAGACAAATCAATTGGTTGTGCCTTGATCAGGGCCAGGGATCGAGCTTGCAACCAAGGTACGTGCCCTTGTCCAGAATCCAACCCGGGACCCTTCAGTTGGCAGGCTGACACTCTATCCATAGAGCCAAACTGGCTAGGGCCAAAAGTATTCACTTGTGATGAAAAAGACAAAAATAGATTTATAAAACTGTTTTTAATTTAGATTAAATTATCTGATGTGTTTAGCACAGCACCTGGATTATACTAAGCAAGCATCTGTTATTGTTGTTATTATTATTCCATATCTTAGCCAATGGATCCCTACAGAATCAGTTTTTACTCACTTTCCACTTTGATGTTATTGCAAAATTCTATATATTTCACTGAAATGACTGTTTGCTTGATTGAATTTACCAAACTGCCAGGTTTTTTTAGACCCAGCTTGCAATTGTAGGCCACCCATAGGAAGGCCCGGCTCCACGTCGTTTCTGAAACATGTGGACACAAGCCAGGTGAAACATGAGATAATTAATTGAGTGTTGATCCAAGTAAGTGTTTTGGAGGAAAAACAAGTTTCTGTTATCTAGTCTTGATGAAGTCTCCTGGGGAAGGAAGCATGCTGTCCAGGAAAAATCAGTATAGTTGTCATCAAAACTGGTAGGGGTTCCAACTCTTACTACTAATTTGTGAAGTCCCTTACTTCAGAGGTGTCTGAGTTTCTCTTTTACTGGTAAAAGGGGTAGTTATTTTGAAAGTCCAATTAGATGATGTATTAAAGGGCTTTTAAACTCATTCTATATTTACATACCCCCCCCCATAATGTAAGTGAGGCCTGAAAATCCAGTCCTATAAAGTATAGAATCATTTTTATTGAATGATTCATGAAATGCAGTCAGTTCCAGGGTCCAAGTGTGCCATCCACAACTGCCCAGTACCTGTTGAAGTTTGAAATGTTGAATTTTTGCAGTTAGTTGACCATTTTAGGCCAGGAAAATATTCAGGATTTAGGGATCCATTTTCCTTTCTCTGCTTTCTCCAAATGGCTTGAGATGGTCTGCTATTTCCCAAATAAGTTTTACTTTCCCTGAATGAGAAGGGGCTGATTAGAGGATGGAAGTCATTTCCAACCATGTTATTTATATTCAAATTCTCCTTATAGAGAGATTTTCACTGTGTTTTTTAGAGCGGTTAAGTAAGTTACCCACCGTCAAGGTGTAATGGAACAGAAAAAAGTTTATTGGAAAGCACTGTGTTTATGTGTGGAAATAACTTGATACACTATAATTCACGCTACAGTATATATGAACTGAGAGGAAGAATTGGCATTGTTGCTGAGTGCATGGTGTGACTCGAAGAGGGTGTAGGGGGGGAGAAAACACCAAAAGGAAAAGCAAGAAAAAAGAATAGGAGGAAAGGGGCTTAGAGAACTGGTAGAATGCTGTGCTCTAGGCTCCTGATAATCACTGGATCCTCAGTGTGTGTATAGAATCTTATATAATAAAAGCCTAATATGTTAAGTGTCTGGTCGTCCGGTCGGCTGTTCAACCAATCAAAGTGTAATATGCTAATAATATGCTAAGGCAACTCAACTGCTTGCTATGACGTGCACTGACCACCAGGGAGCAGACGCTCTGACCTGTAGGTTAGCTTGTTGCTGGGGTCCAGCCGATTGGGTCTGATGTCAGAGAACCGTTTTTGGCCTGACAGTGGAACAACCAGTCGGTATGACGTGCACTGACCACCAGGGGGCAGATGCTCAATGCAGGAGCTGCCCCCTGGTGGTCAGTGCACTCCCACAAGGCACTCAGCCAGAAGCCGGGCTCACGGCTAGTGAGTGCAGTGGCAGGAGCCTCTCCCACCTCCGCGGAAGCACTAAAGATGTCCAACTGCTGGCTTAAGCCATCAGTCGGACATCCTCTAAGGGCTCCAGGACTGTGAGAGAACTCAGGCCAGGCTGAGGGACCCCCGAGGGCATGAATTTTGTGCACTGGGCCTCTAGTCCAAATATAAGTCACTGTAATTCTTTCCTTCACTGGTCAGATGGGAAGGGCAATATTTTAATATTAAGATTTGGAATTGGAATGTTATAGATATTAGTTTTTATATCAACATTAAATTTTACATTTACATTACAATTTTACAGTGTAATTTTACATCATATAAAATTACATTTTACAGTAAGGCAATGTGAATTGGCTACCGAGGTTATATCATAATTATTTACTTTTGACCTTCTAATTTGCATTTCCATGGACTTCCAGAAACTAGGCAGCCATAGCAGAGAACAAACCTAAGTCTTATTGTTCCAAGGTATCCAAGACCCTTCCTTTTTTATTTAAAGCGTAAAGAGAACAGGACATGCATTAACAGCCAGCATTTCTAAGAGGGCAGGGACAACTCCAGTAAACTGGACATGTTCTATCAAAACCATCTTGGACAACCCGTAAAAATAAGTCAACATACTAAATAAGAATAAATGTAAAGGCAGATCTAAAATAATATTAAAAGACTAGAGGCCCAGTGCACAAAATTTGTGCAAGGGGCTTGGCTCTCACAGCCCCACCTGCCTGGGCTGGCCCTCACAGCCCCAGCTTTGTCCGGAAGGTTGTCCCAAAGGTCATTCGGCTGTCCGTTCTAATAAGCATATTACACTTTTATTGTTATAGATAAATGGAAAGTTCTACTTACTTTAATTTGTCGGTAACAAAACCAAGGACAACTATTTTAAACATCTCTAGATTATTTTTGAAAATGCAAATGCAAAAAAAATTAATTAGAGAGTAAATTAATCTGCATGACAGTGTTTTAAGTCAAGCAAAGAAGAGGTATAAAGGACAATTTGTCATACCATATGTTTAAATCCTCTCTGGATTTCTTGAAGGAAAGAAAGACTATGAAAGAAGCATAACAAAATAAAAATTAAATTATCTATAACTAGAGGCTCAGTGTACAAAAAATTTGTGCACTCAGGGGGGTCCCTCAGCCCGGCCTGTGCCCTCTCATAGTCTGGGTCCCCTTGGGGGATGACCACCTGCTGGCTTAGGCCCGCTCCCTGGGGGATTGGGCCTAAGATGGCAGTCAGATATCCCTCTGGCAGCCCGGGAGCCCTCGGGGGATGTCCACTTGCTAGCAGGGAGCATGCCTAAGCTGAAGTCAGACACCCTTAGCGCTGCTGAGGAGGCGGGAGAGGCTCCCACCACCACCGCTGTACTGGCAGTGGTCAGCCTGGCTTGTGGCTGAGCAGAGCTCCCCCTGCGGGAGTGCACTGACCACCAGGGGGCAGCTCCTGCATTGAGCCTCTGCCCCCTGGTAGTCAGTGTGTGTCATAGTGACCAGTCATTCCCAGTCATTCTGCTGTTAGGGTCAATTTGCATATTACCCTTTTATTATATAGGAGTGCCTGGCCAGCCTGGGTGAGGGGCTGAGGGCCATTTGCAGGCTGGACACAGCCCCTTCAGGTGGGGTTCCTGCTGGGGTGCCTGGCCAGTCTGGGTGAGGGGCTGAGGGCCGTTTTCAGGCTGGCTAAGCCACCCAGCAGGGACCCTCACCCCATGAGGGTGTGGCCAGCCTGGGTGAGGGGCTGATGGCTGTTTGCAGGCTGGCCACAACTGCCAGCCACCCAAGCTCCCAGTGGAGGCTGGCTGGAAGCAGGTATCTGGGATTTATTTGTCTTCTATAATTGAAACTTTGTTGCCATGAGCGGAGCCCACAGCAGGCTCAGGGCCGGTGGGAAGTTTGGCTTCCTCCATCGCCTGGGCAACCAAGCCTCCTGCTTGCTCCAGCTCCATGGCTGCCGGCCGCCATCTTGGTTGGGTTAATTTTCATATAGTCGCTCTGATTGGCTGGTGGGCGTGGCTTAGGGCATAGCAAACGTACAGTCAATTAGCATCTTTGTCTTTTATTAGTGTAGATAATAAAAAGGTAATATGCTAATTAGACCAGACGTCCTTCCAGACGAAGCCGGGGCCGGAGGGAAGCTGCCTGGGACCTGGGTGCCTGCCAGCAGGGCTGGAGGGAAGCCGCTGCCAGCAGCCAGGGGAAGGAAGGCCTACTCTTCCATGAATTTTTGTGCATGTGCATCAGGCCTCTAGTTTTATATATAAAACTAACTGTTGTTTCACTAGGTAATGCACAGTTTACTTAGGCTGGTTTTCTCCTCAAAAAGTGAAGGCTTGGATGTAGGTAGTTCATTTTGGGAAGTGGTTCCATAGAACAGGAACAGAGGGTAGTGGAGAGGGGAGGAGGCAAAACCAGCACAGGGTGCATTCTTGAGTTGGTCACCGCTCTGGGCAACTGGGATTCTCTGACAAGCAGTGTAAACTGTGCCAGAGAGTGAATCACCCAGAGCATGGAAAAGGGGGTATTTGGCATTTGACCCATTCCCCCATTGGTCAATGATCTCACTCATATGTGGGATATAATGATCAACATAAACTGATGAACAAAAATAGATCCAGAGACAAATGGCAGGGGAGGAGGTGGGGTGGGGTGGTTAGCGATCAACCAAAGGATTTGCATGCATGCATATTAGCATAACCAATGGACACAGACACTGGGGTGGTGGGGTCTTGCCCTTGGGGGTAGGAATGGCGGGGGGTGGGGGGCGAGAAGGGGTGTCAATCGGGAAAAAGGAGACATATGTAAAACTTTAGACAATAAAAAAAAAAGAGTTGCCCTATGGGTATTAACTCCCTTGTGCTTCCAGGCTGCAATTGTGAAGGAGTGTGACAGATTCCCAGAGTCCTTCAAGGAGTAGCAGAAAAGTGGTAGGTGAGAAAGGAAGAGATAAACGATGAAGCTAATGTGAAGTGCTATCAAGATGCACCTGTGAGCAGAGGTGCTGGCTGTGGCACTGTCTGGGGTAAAAGATGAGCCAAGCGGAAGACAACAGGTCATAGGAGGAGTCCACTAAATCTCACATGCATTCTAGCTGCCTCATAGTGGCTGTTGGGAGTCTATTATTAAGAATCCAAAAGGTGATTCTGGACTTATCAGCAAAGAATCCAGTGTCTGTGAGGTGGAAGTTTTGGCGTTTTTTAAAGTTCACCCTCGTTTTATGTCATCTGGATATAGAGAGTCATAACTTTATCCTGGCTTCCATCTTTGAAAGGAGTAGAGTTAAGGAGGAGGATGGCTAATGAAATAAGCAGAAATCAATTTAATCCTAAATGCTCTCTCTCATAGGAAAGGTTTAGATACTTTATAAGATGTAAAATAGAACAAAGTTATTTTGTTGGTGTCTTTTATGAGTTGGACTAGCAGAGAATAACTAATTCCTTTGGATTGAAGAAGTAATCATAAGGAGCATGACAATGAGTGTTTTGCAAATAAATGTCACCAGAAGGTGAAGCAATATTGACTTTTTAAAAAAGAAAATAGACATTTACATTAACAGGTCATCAATATGTGAGTCTGGGTGCATGTCCTATATCCACTACATCCCCCCACGCAATGTAGCTATTCTCCTGTAGACTTTGGGAGGCTTCTGGGATTGGAGAAGCAGACATTTTTCTGATTGCTGTTTGTCATCTGTCCCTCATCATTTCTTCTCCTGGCCCTGCCTCAGTCACTTGTGCATGTTTGTCACTATGCTTACTTGTTATCTGCTCTCTTCTTCATCTTTGTGCCAAATGTGCACAAACCACTGTTTTCCTCAGTCCCCAAAGCAGCTCCTCCACAAAGTTGCCGTTTGTCACAGGATTTTAATAAAAATTGGGGGATAATAAGGGGATCAAAGCACAGGTGAAGATGCTAGCTGGATGGCTGACTTCACTATCCCTAAAGAGCTTGGCCAATCCTTACACTGGGGGATCCATTAGGGGCCGTTTTCTTCAGTCGCAAATGCCTCTGGTTGCTGAGCTCTGCAATTTCCCACCTTCCCACTTCCTCACATTTCCTGACGTCCCGAAATGTGGGGGTCCTCATTTTCTAGGACAATTCAAAAATCCCTGTAATTTCATTATGCAACACCATTTGTAGCTCTTGCTTTTTCCTCGGTCTATTTCTTTCAGTCTAGTAGTCCACAGGCAGTTCTTTAACAGAATAACAATAAGACCCCAAAACAAATCTTCCCAAATAAAAGTGATAAATTCTGCTACTCATTCAGAACATAGCTCCAGGGTGTCTACTTTTTTTTTTTTAATGGCAATTTTATTTTCCTCATACATAAACAAAAGTTCAATTCTTCAAAATAGGCTTGGAGCTAGTTTGAAGCCTAAGGAGTATGCCACAGAAATATCAGGGTCTGGGATGGACTTGGAGGCTAAGGCTGGTGGAAATAGATTTTTTTAATGGAGGCATATTTAAGCTCATCTCCAAGCTAGAACAGAGGAAAGACATAAGGACTTCCTCCCCCTGGCCCCAGTTTATGGGAGAGAACCAAGCACCATAAAGTCATCATAAAACCCAGTTATGATGACTTTACTGATGAATCTTACGGTTTAGAGATGTCATGTGCAGTGAAATAAATAGACATTTTAGACTACATTGAATATTTAACCAGGAAAAAGAGAGGGTGAGTAGAAGAACCACGAACAGTATTGTTAAAGTCTTGAATTGGGAACTCAGACATTAAACCTTTTACATTGGGATTAGAAGGTTCAGTTATTTGCCCAAGAATTTGCTCCCCACTGTAACTAATGATGAAATAAGTCCCTCACCCCTGGTGTGGGGAGTATAATTTGAGAGGCTTTAGTTTTTCTCAAGTTAGAGGGCAATTGGGGAAAGCAGATCTTTGTTATTAATGCTCAAAAGCATGGAGATGATTTTGGGCAATGCTTATGATTAATAAGAGAGCTTATGAGTGAAATCAAAAAGAACTATCTGTCCTTATCAAATGTAAGCACTCTTTGGTGTCCTGAGGAGGGGATCATATTTAAGCCAAGCGACAGTCCGTATTTCAAGCCATAAGGCATGTGTTGAAGTTAATTAAAGCTAAGAAGTAAACCTATGTGGCTGCAAGCAAATATTTACTGTGTTAGAACATTTCTGAGGTCCTCGGTGAGAGGTAAAGTAGGAAGAAAAATGTTCTTGAAAAAGTTATGCTGAAATTGGATTAGTTTTCTATTCAAGAAATTCAATTGTATTTCCTTCAAAGTGATTTTCCAAGTCGACAATAGAAGTCTTAATAATACTTTGAAATGACACACTCTTTTCTACAGAGTTCTTTCAGGAAATTGATTTTTATTCTTCAAATACCAAACTCCAGCATAGCCAGGAACTCGGGGGCAGATATATTCGTCAATAGCATTCTGCACAGTCATTCCTAAGAACTAGTAGAGAACTGGCTCAAGCTGAGGAGTGTGGGTTTGGGATTGGAGCACACTTCGAGCATCAAATCCACTGCGGGCCCTTATTGCCAATCCCTGCCATTCTGAAGGTGGGATGTGCTGGGCTCCTTGCAGATAAAGCCCCGTTGTTTTGTAACTGAGGCTTGTAGACCCCTGCATTGCGGTATCAAGCACATTCTGTGACTTTGATTGTTCCCCTTCATGTCTTACTTCTCAAGCTTTCACCCCAAGTTCTATAAAATACCATCTGTTGAAACCTTTGCTAACACAAGTGTTTCCCTCAGTTTCAAACCTGCTTTCCATCCTAATGCCCAGGACTCTGCCTGGAGGGTATGGCAGGCCAGCTGCTAGCTTTTGTCCAACCTGCTGTCTCTCAGAACTTTCCCCTTTGCTCTACATACTGTAGCCCCAGGTTAAGCAATGCTTCATCCCCTTGCCAGCATGAATTCCCCAGACATCGTGCCCCAGGTCAACACAGAGCTCCTGAACATTCCTTTCGCAGAGGAGAAAATAATTACAGTCATGTACTGCATAACGACATGTTTGGTCAACAGACCGAATATAGACAGTGATCCCATGTGGTTGTAATGGAGCTGGAAGATTCCTGTCACCTAGTAACGACATAATCATTACGTCATACTGCAACACAGCTCTGTGTTGCCAGCCTTGTTGTGATACTGTGGTCTCTTGCTTTGAATTCTGATAAATATACTATGACTTATGCCACATTTTCGCCATCTCGATACCCATCTTACCAGCCCCTCAGTTACATCTGAGGGAGAGTCCTTATCCTGATGACCCATTTCTCCCCAAGTTTCTCTGGGAAGGACTGGCTGTTCTACTTTTTCCTGTCCTCCTTTCCAGTGAATGGAGATATGTCCTTGAGTAGAAGTCCCCATGTCCGAGTCACTGATGCCAAGGATCAGACCAATCCCAGGTCAGTTTCCTTCCTGTTTTGCACTTCCTCCTTACTTCACCCTAGCCAGCCCCAGGTGGCCACTGACGGCTACTCCTCTCTGCCACCTGTCTCAGCTCATGACAGTGGCCTTTTGCTATACCTACACTTTCTCCTTGTCCTCGAGTCTCTCTGGCTTCATTCTTAGCCATCCCTGATCTTGCTTTTTAAACAGAATCAACATCCAGTAACAATAATGTTATGTCACTTTTGTTGAACATTCCCTAAGTGGACTTATTACCTCAAAGTCTCATGACATCCTCAAGATGGGTCCCATCACCCCATTTTATAGATGAGAAAAATGAGTCTTGGTGGATCATATATCCAGAAGGTAGGGAAGCCAGAAGTAAGGTGGGGTCTGGCATCAAAATCCAAGTTCCTCCATTTTACCAAACTGCCTCCCTTTGAGAAGAGCTGCCATATAGTATCTTATCTCTATTTACAGGCAAATAAATGGAGACAGACTTCCTCATTAGTGAGCAAGCTAAAAATTGAGTCAAATTCAACTCTGGAAACTTTTGGGTTTTTTTCTACTACAGGATGCTACCTTCCACCATGGTATTTACTACTTTACAAGTTGCATATTTGCTTTGTAAAGAATAAAGTACACTTGCTACTTTATGCTTCATAAGTTGTCTACTTGCTTTGTAAACACTCAAATTCCCGCTTGCAATCAGTTTAAGTGCTCTTTAATAATAAATTCTCATGTTAGGAGATCTGAAATGTGGCTTTGGATGACAGTGCTTCCCTTCTGCTTTTCTGCCTCCTTCTCTGCTTCCCCCTCCACTTGTCCTTGGAATGATTCATCTTCCCATCTTCTCTTCGGCAGGCATACATTGTCCCCTGAGGGTGCTTATAGAACTTGAAATATCAGCCAGAATGCAAGCTTTAAATTACAGCGAGGAATGGAGCTGTCAAGCTCTCTGGTGACTCATGTTTGTTGATCGGTACCCTTTCTCCCTGTGGGCAAATCTGTGTGGGATGTTAAATTCATAATTGGGAGGTGGGTTGGCAAAATAAGATTTAAAACAAGAGAAATTAGATGAGGTGACTGGGTGTGACAGGCTACAACAGTTTGATGCATTGATTTTTGCACTTGGGATTTTACTGCTGCAGACTTTAGCTGGTTGAATCCTTGGACCAGGACACAGACTCTCTCAGAAGAAGTTGTTATTGTGGTTGATACACTCAAACAATTTTTAAGAGTTTTTAAAGTGAGACGTTCAGTAACTATAAAAACATTTAAGGAATATGTAGAAGTTATAAAGAATAAATACAGTAAATATCCACTTATCCACTGATTGGACCAGAAACAGAACATTGCCAAGAATGTTTAAGTTTCTTGTGTGTCCCTTTCTCATCATATTCCATTTCTTTCCTCGAATAACTATGATTCAGCATTTTGTGTTTATAATTTAATTTTTTCCCATCATAACATTACCTTTTACTTGAATCTACAAACAGCTTTATATATATATATATATATATATATATATATATATATATATATATATATATATATATACATATACATATACACATATATATATGATCATGCCATATATATTTTTATCAAAAATTCTTAAAACTTCATGAGTTTTTAAAAATTAATTAAATTTCACAAGTACATAGTAAACCACTATAGTAACACACAATTTATTTATCTTTCCTATTGTTGATGGGCATTTGGGCTGTTTAAAACTTGTTGAGATAATCAATAGTTCTACTATGCACATTTCTTGGGTATTTTTCTTGGTGCATATATGCATGGGTTCCCAGGAGTGAATTCCTGGGTCATAGGGTATACACATCTTCAATTTTAGTAGAAAAAGACAAACTGTGTTCTAAATGGTTAGAGCAACTATAGGATACTCCTAGCAGCACTATAAAATCCATCCTTTCCCACAATCTCACCAGCATGTAATGTTGCCAGACTGATTTCCATTGTGGGTGTGATATCAGTTCACTGTACTTTGAATTTACACTTCATCGTTTCTAATAAAGTTGAGCATCCTTTCCTATATTTATTTCCACTTATGATTATTTATAATGTTCATATTCAAGATTTTTCCCTTTATTATTGATTTGTTTTCTTTTTAATTGATTGGCAGGAGGTTTTGTTTATTTGTTTTGATTTAAATATATATTGGATATTAATCTGCTTCAGGTTTTTGTGTTAAAATATCTTTTCTCAGTTTCTATATTTTATTTTAATTATTTTTATAGCTTTTGAATGAAATTAGAGAATTTAACATTTTCCTTTATGTTTTTTTTGTTTGTTTCTTTTAAGAAATTCTTCTCTACATGGAGGTCATATATCATTAGCTTTTTGTCTTTCTCATCTAAGGCTTTAATGATTTTTAAGTGCAATGTGTGAAAATGAATTTTTTTTCATCTGCGGATACCCAACTGTTCATAATAATTTATTGAAAAGTACATTATTTCTTCAATGACCTGCTATACACTTCTTGTCATATATCAAAGATCCACATATGAGTAGATCTGTTTTTGGACTTTCTATTCTGTTTCATTTGACAAGACCCCTCTGCCATAATTATTATGCTTTTATAATAATTCTAAGTATGTGATAAAGCAAGTACCTCTTTTTCTTCTTCTTGGCCCTTTGCTCTTCCATATACATTTTAAAATCAGCTTGTCAAGTATCACAGATGCCTGTTAGAATTTAGATGGGAATATCATTGAAATTATCAATCAGTTTGTGAACAATTGGTATTTCTCTGGTAGCAAGTCTTTTATGCATGTAAATGATGTATATTTGTTATCTTTGTATTTCTATAAAGTTTTATAATTTTTTCATAAATTTATTGAACAATTCTTGTAGTTATTCTTAGATGTTTTATAATTCTGTTATTATAAATATCTTTTAAAGTTTTTATTTTTTGCTGAAATTTATTTGTTGAAATAAAAATTTTTACTCTTAAATTTTATTTTAGAAATTAATTTAATTGATTTCTTATGTAAA
Organism: Myotis daubentonii; assembly: GCF_963259705.1. Lineage (NCBI taxonomy): Eukaryota > Metazoa > Chordata > Mammalia > Chiroptera > Vespertilionidae > Myotis > Myotis daubentonii. The sequence continues at coordinate 49,741,482 of NC_081849.1, forward strand.
ATCAAACTTGCACTCCTGGGATCAACCAATTGATGCATATCATAACACACACGCACACACTTCTGGATTGCAGTTGTTAATATTCTAACTTTTGTATTTGTGATCATGAGCCAGATTGATCTATGATTTTGTTCTCATGCTACATGGGATTTTGTATCAAAGTCATACTCACCTAATGGAGTGAGTTAGGGCTATTCTTCTATACACCAAGATAGGTTGTATAAAATTGACATTATTTTTTCTTCTATGTTTGCAGACTTACTTCTTCCCTGACTATTTGCTGGAAATAGTATTCTGGACTTTGCTTTTCCGTAGGAAGATTTTAAACTTCTGATTCAATTTCCTTTATGGTGATATGACTTTATATTTCCCATTTCTCCCTAACTAAATTTGGTAAGTCATATTTTTTTCTAGAGGTTTATCCATTTCATCTAAGTTTTCAAATGCATTCCATAAAGTTATTCATAATGCCTACTTACTGTCTTTTTAATCTTTGAAACATCTATTTTATTCCTAATATTGTTTATTAGTGTCTTTTCATCTTTTCAAATAATTACCTTGAGATATTTATCCATTTTTATTTGTTTTGTCAAAGAATCTTGATATATTTTTACCCTGATATTTTTCCAGGCAATTTTTCTGTCCTCTTATAAAATAATATCTCTGTCAAGCAATGGCATTTAGGATTTGATATTATACGGGACACTAAAAAAAAGTCACCTTTTCTCTCACAAATACTTTACGTGCTTCTGTTCACGTAAAAAAACAAAAACAAAAACAAAACCCTAAAAAAGCAACAACAGCATTCAAACCTGTAAAGAACTTTTGTGAGTTTATTTGAGCCAAACTATTGACAATTGCCTGGAAGCAGAATCTCAAGGTATTGCAATAGTGCTCTGAGAATGGCAGTTTCCAGCTTGTTTTATACATTACAATCTAAGGAGGAGACGTACGTAAGTGGGTCACATGAAATCCATTGGTGATAGATTAGGGAGACAGGAGAAGGCAAAGCGGGGAAACCTCTGGGATTGGATAAAAAGTAAAATGATACACATGTTTCCTTTACACAGGTGGGTACAGGATAGTTAACAGTCAACAATTAACACGATAACAATAGCAATGAGGGAATCTGTGGCCTGCGCCCTGGCGCCCTTTGTTGTGCTCCGAGGGACCGAAGGGGTCCGGAAAAGGGAAGTTACAAGTTACCTTGACATTCCACAGGTATGTTATCTTAGATGCAAAAAGACAATAGGCTCAGTAAAGACCGAAGTTGATCTTTGTCAGGGAAGATACTGGCCTAGGACATCACTACCCACTATAAACTGCCTTTTTAATTAAAAGGCTTTCATTTCAGACCATCTTTTGTGGTTACTTAGGTCTCTTGAGGTTGCAAGGCCATCACACAGGTCTTCCCTGAGTTAGTCGGGTTAGCATGTGGCCTTTTTTCATCCACACTTCTTAAGTATAAGCTTGGGTAGAACTCCACTTGGAAAAATAATTATGAAACTAGGTAAATTTAGGATTTAGGATATTAATTGTTCTCCTGTACAATCTTAAGTAGGAGACAGATTGGGTGCTCATATAAACCTTCGACTACTTTACCTCCCTAAGCTTTTGCAGACAGGTCTGAACTGGTTGGTTTTCAAATCCTCTAAGAAGCAATCCACCAGTTCAGAACACATCAGAAAAGGACAAACAGAACCCTGGCTGCTTCAACCAGGGGGCAAAGATGAAGAGTGGGATTTGATCTAAAGGTCATAGAATCTCTGCATCCAATCTTATTGTGCATTGCACTCCCTCACCCTTGCCCTGCAAGCTAAATGAAATCATATGTGTGTGTGTGTGTGTGTGTGTGTGTGTGTGTGTGTGTTTGTATACACACACTAGAGGCCCGGTGGACAAAAATTTGTGCACTCAGGGGGGAGGCCCCTCAGCCCGGCCTGTGCCTTCTCACAGTCTGGGACCCCTCAGGGGATCACCACCTGCTGGCTTAGGCCCGCTCCCCAGGGGATTGGGCCTAAGATGGCAACCAGACATCCCTCTGGCAGCCCGGCAGCCCTCGGGGGATGTCCACTTGCCAGCGGGGAGCAGACCTAAGCTGCAGTCGGACATCCTTAGCGCTGCTGAGGAGGCAGGAGAGGCTCCCACCACCACCGCTGTACTGGCAGCCATCAGCCTGGCTTGTGGCTGAGCAGAGCTCCTCCCATGTGAGAGTGCCCTGACCACCAGGGGGCAGCTCCTGCATTGAGCATCTGCCCCCTGGTGGTCAGTGTGTGTCATAGTGACCAGTCATTCCCAGTCCTTCTGCTGTTAGGGTCAGTTTGCATATTACCTTGTTACTATATAGGATAGAGGCCTGGTGCACGGGTGGGGCTGGATGGTTTGCCCTGAAGAGTGTCCCAAATCATTGTGGGGGTCCCGCTTGGGTGCCTGGCCAGCCTGGGTGAGGGGATGATGGCTGTTTACAGCTGGTCACACCCTCTTCAAGGTGGGGGTCCACACTGGGGTGCCTGGCCAGTCTGGGTGAAGGGCTGAGGGCCATTTTCAGGCTGGAGAGTGACTGAAGCTCCCAACATCTCCTTTTTTTCTTTTTTTTTTATTCTGGGATTTATTTACCTTCTATTGCTGTCACTGGAGCTGAGAGCCAGCTTTAGCTCTGAGGCTCGGCTCCAGCTCTGAGACCTCAGCTGCTGAAAGCAAGTAACTGGGTTTGTTTGGCTTCTATAATTGAAATTCTGTTGCAACTCCAGCTCTAAGGCCCGGATGGCTGAAAGCAGGTTTCTGGGGTTTGTTTAGCTTCTATAATTGCAACATTGTTTCTTAGAGTGCAGCTCAGAGGCCGACAGCAGCAGGCGGGGAACCTTGGCTTCCTCCATCACTGGAGCAAGCAAGCCTCCTGTTCGCTTCAGCTGCCTGGCTGCCGGCCGCCATCTTGGTTGGCAGTTAATTTGCATATCTCGCTGATTAGCCAATGGGGAGGGTAGCGAAGTTACGGTTAATTACCATGTTTCTCTATTATTAGATAAGATATAGATAGATAGATAGATAGATAGATAGATATAGATAGATAGATAGATATAGATATATATAAGTATATATATATATATATATATATATATATATATATATATATGTAATATATTAGTGGCCTGGTGCAAGAAATTCGTACACATTAAAAGGGAATTAATTAGAGGAAACATTTTAATATTGCTATTTGCTCTTTCTCTATAATAGAAGTGTCCGAGATGAAAGAAAATTAGTAAAATGTATATGAAAATCTCCCTCCTGTCAGTGTCTGTGGTGCGTCACGGGACCCAGAGTCAAGTCCCCTCCCACCTGCACCTGCCTCGAAATCATGCGAGACTCAGACTGAGAAGGCCCCACCCCCATCAAGCCCCACAGGGCAGGGGGTACAGCCTCAGGTCTCCCATCAAGCCCCACTGGGAAAGAGGTGCAGCCTTAGATCTCCTGGCCTGGTGCCTGGGTGGGGGGCGCAGCCTCAGGTCCCCTGGCCCGGCCTCAGGTCCCCCAGCTCTGGCACCTGGATGAGGGAGTGCGGCCTCAGGCCCCCCAGCCCCGGCACCAGGGTAGGGGACGTAGCCTCAGGTCTCCTGGCCCAGCCTCAGGTTCCCTGGCCCCGGTGCGAGGGCGTGAGGGCTCGAGGGCGCAAGGGTGTGACAACCATTTGCATATTAGCTCTTTATTATATAGGATGTATCCAGATAGGACCCACACTTGCTGGCTTTGCTTCAGTTCTTTCCTCTGGCTGGAATTCTTTTCTTGTATCTCTTTTGCCCAAAACATATTTATCCTGAAAATATGTGATGGACACCTATTAGGGCTCCTGCCTAGCCTATGACACTCCTTTGGATTCCTTTCATTCTCTGTTCACAGTAGTAGTTTCTGCTGCTTTGTTTGTTATAGCTGACCCCTCTATTTTTACCATTGCTAAGATGACCAGAGCTGACACCTGACCAAAGCTGAGACACTCGGATCCTCTCTTCTGGTAATTTGGAACTGAGATTTCAAGTTTTAGTGAGTCTCCATGGGTCCCCTTGGACCTAGATGGTGTAGGCTTTGGGGCTGAGGGGTCAAGCCCTCAACCTGAACAATCTTGACATGCTCAGGACAATGCCCAGCCAACTGAGTCACACTGGCTAGGACTTCTCCATCTATTTTAATTTTACTTCACCACCACAACAAACAGGACCTTTTGTGTCTATGTTACTAAATTTCGGTAAATGTGTGTTTTGAATATATTTTCTTCTATTTGAGCTATAGTACCCCAGTATGTGGAGCAAGAGTTATTAATCTATTTTGTGCCATGAAATCTTTAGCAGAATGAGACAGACACCAAATCAGAAAAATATATTTAAATGCATAAAGCAAAAACACATTGGGCTACAAAGAACACCAATTATATTAAGATACGGCTCTTAAAATATTAAAAATCTTACTTGTAGTATATGAATGTAAACCTAGAAAATTATTTGTAAGCATCTCATATTACTGGTCAAAGCACACTTTTCAAATCTTTGCCAATTTTGTATTACCCCTTTCCTTTTTGTGTGTGTGTGCAGACAACTTCTGCACTAAATAAATATAAACATGAATTCTTAACTAGTACAATATCTAGTGTTGCCTGAGGATTTTATAATCCAAATTGAAATTAACGTCAGGGTGGCCTTGCCGTGAGGTAAAGAAAAGTTGAAGGGCTAGTAGGCAAGAAGCAAAATAAACAAAAATAAGTTCAAACCTTTTTTTCAGTGGCCTTTATGGACCATACTAAAAAAAAAAAAAAAACACACACACACACAGAAAATATTGAAATTTGGAATAGATCATGTTTTTGAGGCAAAAACTTAATTCAAATTAGAATACACTTACAAATGAGCAAACAAATTAACTGAAGAAATTTAATCCTGGTGTATTAAGATGCTCTCAAATGAAGTTTGTTATTGAGAACGTGGAAAGGATATCTGTGTAGGGTCAGGATTAGAAGTTGCATGTGACATTAACAAATAAATAACATTTTGTCTTGTTTTGTGTTTGTCTCCATCGTTCTTACATGCAGGAGTAAAGAAATTAATCAACGAAGTACTCTTGAGGATGTGACTTAAGAGAAGCATTGGGAGGGGTTCCTTGGCCAAGATGTCAATCTCTCTAATTTGTCCTCTGACCTTTATCATTTCATTCTTTTGGATCTTGATTTTTTTTTTTTTACCTTACCATTCTCCAGATTTTTAAGTGTGTCTTTGAAGCATTAAATATGAACACCGATCATTAGTTATCATATAACTACTAGCGGATTAGTTGATAGGTAGCTGATAGCTGTTTTCTAGGACTATGCAGTAGCAGAGAAGTTTCTGATAGGAAAGATATAGGATGTGTATCAGATTACTTAGACCACATTCCTGGGTGCACTGTTTTCTCTGAGCATTAGTTTCATAATTTTTGAGGAGTATTGATTATATATGTCATATATATAACCTGCCCTATATATGTCTGCCCTCTATATGTCATAATGCCGTTACATAAAATTGCACTGTAATTAATAAATTTTACCATCTTCTTTAGTGCTTTTGTGTGAGTCAAAGAGTCAGGAAAGTGAATTAGAGGTGAAGTGAAAAAGAATGTCACTTTTAATGATTTTGCCCAAGATTTGCCCACAAGGCCAAGTTTGAGGCTCAAAAGTGCAAAATAAATTTAAGATGCAGTTTCTAAAAGAAGTTTACACCTGGAGTGTTGTTACTTTTAATTTACCCATTCATCTAACCAAGCATCAGTAAATAATTACCAAGCACCTATCCTGTGACAGGTGTGGAAAGAGCAAAGACTGATAAAAACAAAAACAAAACCTGTCATACCCCCACTCTTCTACTCTAGTTTTAGGATTCCTAGGGTTATGAATTGTATTATCTTTATTCATTGAGTTTTCTTCTTTTCAACACTTTCAAACCATTGTTTCCCAAAGTGTTCAGGCCCCTAATTAAAGAGATCTTTCTCTGTCAAAAAAACAACAACAAATTTTCCAAAGGTAATGAAAAAGATCATTTTTAAAAATATATATATATTTTTTATTGATTTTGGAGAGGAAGGAAGAGGGAGAGAGAGATAGAAATATCAATGATGAGAAAGAATCATTGATTGGCTGCCTCCTGCACGCCCCACACTGGGGATCGAGCCCGCAACACAGGCACGTGCCCTTGGCCGGAATCGAACCTGGGACCCTTCAGTCCACAGGCCGATGCTCTATCCATTGAGCCAAACAGGCTGGGGCGAAAGAGATCATTTTTGTAAAAGAAAATGATCTGACCAAGTATAAATTCTTACCACATGTGTGCCTATATTTATGTATTTGGTGGGAGTGGCATGGAAAGCAGCATATGTGACATGCGGAAGGACCTCTGACAATGCGATGTTAGGAATCCAGATTATTGGGAAATCATTAAAAACAACCAATAGCACTTTTTATTTCAAAGCATCTTATGGTGCCTACACAAAGGTTACAGTAAAATTGTTGAAATCAAATTAATCTTAATTACAGAAAAATGTCTAGTGGATGCCACACACTCATCTTAGATGGTGGCTATTCTAGAACGAAATGGGTGAACATAATACATTGCAATTTTATGCAACTTGAAGAACACTATTTTTATGTTTTCTTCTTGTCTCCTTTCACTTCACATTACCTTCACCTAGTCATAACATAAAGTCTATTTGAGAAGTTAAGACAAAAAACTTAATAAAGCAGCATAATCAGTGGAATGTTGTTTTCTGCTTTTTGCATAATCGGAAATATTGCAAAGAATTATAGTGGGAATTGGAAAATTTCTGTGAGCTTGGGCAACTCACTTAACCCCTCTAAATACCTGTAAAAATGTCAATAAAGGTAACTTGCCTACCTACCCCATGAAATGGCTGTGAACATCGAATATAATCATTCATGAGAAAGCTCTGTTTTGTTGTAGTGGTTATTATTTTTTACCCCCCCCCCAAAAAAAAGCCATACAAGAGTAAGATTTTATTAGTTTAGTATTAGTTTGTGCTTCTCAGTCTGCTCTTTTGTTTGATGTGTGTCTTCCTCATTGTGCCCCTATTTAGAAGCTGCTCCACAGAATGGAAATAGATCTTCTTTTATTGGTCATTATATCTGTGTCATGGAAATGTAGTGCCATGCGTGCCAGTGACACCCCCTCCCCATCACACCGAGGACAGAGTGGTGTAACCTTGCCATGGAGAGTGTCACTATTCACAGATTACTTGAGGATCCAGTCCTGTCTTCAGTCTGCTGGGTGATTTACCGTGCATGCTAGAATGGGAGGTTATAATGCTGCAATCAGAGGACAGAGCTCTCACTTGCATTACAGAATAGGCCATTCATAATTCTGTCCACAGGACGCACCATCTTCCCTTAACAGTCTGAATAATGTAGTAGCAGAACAGCAAAAGAAAGTAATCTGGGCAATGAAACCAACCTGCTATTAAGTGATGTATAACACCGATCACTCCCAAAGGATCCCTTGTTCTCATTACATTTTTAACTTCCTATAAGACAAATTATCAACAGTTATACCTTATGGATGCCTGCCACACTGCATCGTAATAAAGCAGGAAGGGCATAGTCACATTTTCATTTTATAAGAAGGGAAATAAGGTTAACGAATCAGTTAAAAGCTTGCTCAGTATTATGTACCTCAGTAGTAGTAATTTGCAAATCAAACTTGGACCTTTGATTCAGTGATTTGGGTTTTTACTTTATTTTCCAGGAAACGTGCTCTAAAAGCTTATATAACACTGTAAGTATCCGAGGATGGCCATTGACTATACATCTGAAAGGTCTTTTAGTTTGAAATTGAAGGGTTCAGGAGTTTCTCCACCAATGGTACCATCCGGAGCAAATTAAAAGTGACGTAACCACAGTATCACACAAATATAAAAACATCACCGTAATTATTTTTAAGAATTGTCCTGTTAAACAGGCAAGGTTTCTGATTTGATAGCTGGATATATATCAGTTCATTGAACAAAGTATCAGAGATGTAATCGTCTGTTTTGGTTACTGTTTAATAAATTCTTGCCCTGCAGGTGATACAAAATGTACTCATTTTCAGAGGGAGGGTTGCAGAAGAGTGGCACTGAGCTCAAAGTACGTTCTCTGTTCCCTGGTGATAAAAGCCCCAGTCTCTCAGCGGAGGTAGCCAGTTCAGCAAAGGGAGGTGGGTCGTGCCTTCCAGGTCAGAGTCTTTATTACAGGTGCTTCTAAGGACATCTTGGCAGAGACCCATTCATATTTATCTGTGAACTCTGTCCTTTGTTACATGAGAAGGGAAAGCAGAGGCACTGCTTTTATGGCACCTGAAAAGTCCTGACGAATGGCCCAGTTCCATGCTTATGTAAGGTAAAGCAGTTCTCCAACAGCAGGGACATGGCAGGGAAGATGGCTTTAATGTGGAAAGGGTATGTTAGGCATCAAGAGACACTGTCCTTGCTTTCACATTATGCGGCATTCACACAGCGAAAGATGGGGAGTTGGCAATTATCTAGCAAATGTGATGGATGTTAATGGACAATCTGGCTCATCTGGCTTTTGAAAGTAGATTTTTAGCAACAAGAAGTGGAATGCCAAGAGAGCTGTTCAATGAGTTTCTTTTTATTTTTACGTTAAATTGCCGTTCCTGAGTTTATTTTGCAATTGCCCCATGATGTTTTCAATACTATTTTGGCAATAACTACACTTGGTTCTTAAAGGGTCCCTCACATTCAGTTAGTTCAAAGTAGAATCAGATATATGTAGGTTTTCGGTTCCCATCCTGCTTTCCGATATGAATATGAGCTGCAAACTTTGGTAACTCTGCTCCTTTCACTCTCCTTATTCTTTTCTGAATTCTAGCCAAGATGATTTCTGATTTCCTCGGGCAATTTCAGTTACTGTGTAAATATATATATTTATATACACACTGACAATTCTTCAGACATTTAGAGGGATGAAAATTTAAGTCTCCTTACTCTGAAAGTATTAGGCACAACTTCTTTCATGGTTGGACAATATTGCTTATTTTTGTCAAAATGTTTATTCACTCCTTTAGGTGAATATTGGGTACATGCTAATTTTATGCAACTAGGTTTTAGGTTGACTTATTTGAAATTACCAATAAACAACCACTTTTGTCCTATAAAACTTCAAATCAATCTCAGGGTACAATCTGACATGTGAGATGCTATGAGTATTAGAACAAAATAAAAGGCTAGGCCAAAGAGGGAAGATTTTTTTGGAGGTAGTGACATTTAGAATTTGGCCTAGCATGATTAGATTTCAAGACAAATATAGCAAGAGACTATCCCAGAACACAGAGCATCTAGAAGACACGAGGAAGTCATCCATTTCTGGGACTAAGGCAGACCAGCGTATCGGGACCAATCCTTCACTAAGCTAGGTATTCTATATCAAGTATAAAAACCTCCTGCAACTAAAAATTCTGGATCAAATAATAAAAGTAAAATAATTTGAGATGTAAGATGATAAAGAAGATATGCAGATGTAAATAAAGGCAGCAAAGAGCTGACAAGAGATGAAGGATTATTAGGCCTAGGAGGAACAAGGGAGCCCAGGGACTCAGTGCTGCTCCCTTCAGGGCCTTTGCCAATTTCTGCAAAGTTGGACTTTGATTTTGACATCAAGTCCCCAGTGCAGGCTCCGTGGGGAGAATCAGATAGGATTCCTCTCCCCACTAACTGAGATCCCAAAGGACCGCAGCAGCACTGTGTGAGAGAGGACAAGAGGTAAGCTCGTTCATTTCCCACCACCACCCAAAAGAACCCCAGGTGTCTGCATTGGTGCTGGGCAGAGCAGAGGGGAAATACAATTTTCCGATTAGAAGCTGTTTATAAACTGGTGCTTGTGAGAATTGGCAGTCTGCATTCACAGCATCTCAGTAGTTCATAAAATATCAAACCATGATTTTAGTCGAATTTTCATCTAAATGGTCTTAGACTAGTCATGCCTCCAGGCTCCTGACTGAAATATAAATAAAAATGCCTTCTGAAATAAAGTACCTTCTTTCAAGGCCTCAGAGATTCTCACCATATAATGTTTCAAGGACAATATGCAGCCTACAGTCTGAAATCATAAAACATATAAGAAAACAAGGTACTAGGTGTGAGAAATAATGGAAAAATAACAGAAACTGAGCCACATGGCAATAGATGAGCATTATCAACAAATATTTTACAAACATTTATAGTTGATAAGTTTAAATAAAGGAAAATCTTGCAAGCACCTGCAGAAAATAAGTAACTATAAAAAATAGCATAGCAGATTTTTAAAAGAATGAAATATAACTTTTAGAAATAGAGACTATAATAATCATTAACAACTCAATGGACAAACTCTTAAAACTCAACTATAGGAAAGCAAAGATCACAATTAAAAAGTGGGCAAAAAATCCAAACAGGAAACCTTACCAATGAAGAGATACAGATGGCAAATAAGCATGTAAAACGATGCTCAACATCATATGTCATCAGGAGATGCAAATTAAAACAACAATGAGATACTATTACACACCTATTAGAACGGCCAAAATCCAAAGTGCTAGCTACACTACTGCTGGTGAGGAGGTGGAGCGTTCCAAAACTTGGAAGCAAACACACTGTCCTTCACTAGATGAGCAGCTAAACAAACTGGTACTTCCATGCAATGGAATCTTTTTCAGCATTAAGAACAAATGAGTTATTTGGCCATAAAAAGACATGGAAGAACCTCAAATGCATATTGCTAAAATGAAAGAAGCAAGTCTGAAATATATCTTGGAAAATGCAAAAATATAGAGACAGTAAAAAAAAAAAAAAAATCGGTGATTGCCAGCGGCTCGGGGATGGCAAGGAGGGATGAATAGGTCTGGTGCGGGGAGCTTTAGGGCAGGAAAACTCTTCTGTATGCTACTGTAATGATGGATACATGACAGTATGCATTTGCCAAAATTCATAAAACAGAAAACACAAAGAGTGAACCCTAATATGAACTATGAACTTCAGTTAGTGGTAATGTATATTGATCCATCAATTGTAACAAATGTACCACACTAATGCAAGATGTTACTAATTGGGAAACTTTATTTACATGATTACCTACTGAAGGACATCTTAGTTGCTTCGAAGTTTTCACAATTATAAATAAAGCTGCTATAAACATTTGTAAAACTTCTTTGGTGAGGTTTCTGTTCAGATATTTTGCTCATTTTTTAGTCAGGTTGTTTGCTTTCTTACAGTTGAGTTTTAAACGTTCTTTGTATATAAACAGTCCTTTATCAGATAAACAGTCCTTTATCAGATATGTGCTTTGCAAATATTTTCTCCCTGTCCATGGCTGGTCTTTTTATTTTATTTTCAGCATCTCTCATAGAGCAGAGTTTTAAACTGATGATATCTAGTTTATCAATTATTTCTTTCTTGTGTTGTACCTTCAATGTTGTATCTAAAAAGTCATCACTATACCCAAGGTTACCTAGGTTTTTTCCTATGTTATCTTCTAGGAGTTTCTAATATACTTTTATTGAAGTATAGTTGGGATAGGAAAGAGAGAACAGAGTAGAGGCAACATTTGGGGAGAAAATGGCTAAAAAGTGTTTGAAAATAAAGGTGAGAAAAAGGTACCAAGGAACAGAATCTCCGCATCCACTATAAATCAGGAATTGGGAGCAGGAGAATGAGAAGCAAAATGACGAGGACTGTTTCTCTTATTTCCTTGTTGCTCACTGAGAAGGAAAGAGCTACAAAAGCTGGTCGGAGTCCATTTACCTTCTTTGGGAGTGTCGGGAGAAATTCTCCCAGGGGAAAGAAAAAAGGAGGTTAGTTCAGTCTAGTCTCTTTTTATCAACCTGAACTCCAGATAAATAGACTCATAATATTTGCTAAAAGGAAAGATTCTTATCTACTCCATGTCTTAGTAGAATGTCCTTGCTAAGGATTACTTAGGAGTAAACCCAGAATCTATAGATCTATGACCCATGATGCCCTAAAGAATATCACCTAAGCTACATAACTCTCTGGAGTATAAAATGGAGACATTTCGTAATTTAAGCACTCCTCCAGTTGTGCGAGGTGAAGCTGCTGAATCTCATCTGAAATCTCCTCTATTATGCTGAGTCAGAGAGTACATGTCTGATGTGGAGAGAAGGGTCCATGGAGCTGCCTTTGATGTCCCAGACCTCTGTCCACTCTGTGCCTCTTGATCGCCCACATTCTGAAATTATTACTAAAGCTCATTAATGGTTGCGCACCCTTCTAGTGAGTCTGGTTTGACAATCTGATCTTGTGTATTAGCCCACTCATGAGATTAGTAAAGGGGCTTTTAAAATTCAATGCTTGTTCTCCCTCTCTCTCTCTCTCAAATCAATAAAGAAAATTCAATGCTTGGTGCTGCAGTGCTTTTTCTGTTGAGCCCTGCGGGTAGACTAGGCAGCAATAAAATAGGCAGCAAATTATTAGCCTTCAGAAATTATTCTTCAACATTCTGGGATTGGTGAATATATTTGTGTTATCTCTGATAATATATATATATATATATATATATATATATATATATATATATACACTAGGGTATAAAAACTGAAGAAAATATCCTAGAAAACGATTGGAAGAACATAATGCCACAAGAGTAGCAGAGTTATCTGTGGGTAGTGACGTATGGAGTAATAGTAATTTTTTGCTTTATTTTATCTATTTTTCCCCAAAGTATTTTATAACTGAAAGCATATTTCATTTTATAAATCATAAAAGATGTTTGAAAACTAGAATCAATCTTGTATTATACAAATTTATAGCAATTATGTTTAAAAGATATGCAGCAAAAAAGTGAATGGAAATACACCATATGTTACCTAAGATTTTCTTGAAATTGTTGGGATTTGAAAGATTTGTTTATATTTTCAGTGTTCTAAAATTTCTATAATGAGCATGAATTATCTATGTAATTAAAAAAGCTAATTTTCAATGGCACAGCATGTAATGTGAAGTAGATTTTGAACAGGGCATTTCTCCCTGTCCTTCACTTATCAACCCACTTATTTCTATATACTTAATGTTTAATAGGTATGAAAAAAGTACAAAGCTTATAGACCTCACTCATATGTGAAATCTAATAGATACAAAGACATAGAAGCATGGAACAGACTGAAAATTCTCAAAGAGAAGTCAGGAGTGGGGGAGAGATTAACCAAAGGACTAATAGGCATATATACATAACCCATGGACACAGACAATAGTGTGGTGAAGGCCTGGGTGGTGGGTTGCGGGGAGGAGGGGGTCAATGGAGGGAAAAAAAGGGGGACATCTGTAATACCTTCAACAATAAAGATACATTTTGTAAAAAACCATAAAACTTAGATGAGAAAAAAAAAAGACCTGAGTGGTCGAACCAAATAAGTGAGGGAGCCTAGAGTGAAGGACAGTCCTAGTGTTTAGGAACTCACAGACTTTGGAAATTTTTATCCAAGAGCAATGGAAATCTATTCAAGGATGTGGAGCAGGGGAATAACCCTCCTGGAGAAATAAATTAAAATTAATGCCACCTTTACATTCAAAGTAGCCTCATGTCAAGGTTGTAGCACTAGGTTCCGTCTCTTTGTAGGCATAACTGCATGTGGTCTGTGCAAACATCAGCATAATGAGTGTATGGAATCAAGTATCCTATCTAATAAAGAGGGAACATGCTAATTGACCCTCTGCCATTGCAAAGATGGCGGTGCCCACAGCCAATAAGGAGGGAATATGCTAATTGACTGCCACACCCTCAAAGATGGCAGCGCTCACAGCCACAAGATGGCCGGCAAGGGAGGGCAGTTGTGGGCGATTGGGCCGGCAGGGGAATGGTTAGACATCAATCAGGCTGGTAGGGGAGTGGTTAGGGGGTGATCAGGCTGGCAGGCAGAAGCAGTTAGGGGCAATCAGGAAGGCAAGCAGGTGAGTGGTTGGGAGCCAGCAATCCAGGATTGTGAGAGGAATGTCCACAGTGATTGGGCCTAAACCAGCAGTCGGACATCCCCCGAGGGGTCCCAGATTGGAGAGGGTGCAGGCTGGGCTGATGGACACCCCCCCCCCTTCCAGTGCATGAATTTCATGCACTGAGCCTCTAGTTTCTTATAAGATAGTGGTTGTTAGGACTTCAGGCTTTGAAATCAGAATGTCCTGGGCCTACCACTTCCTGGGTCAGTGACTCTAGGTAAGCTTCTAAATATGTACAATGTGAATAAGAATTTGTTGTTGTGCCTGGCTGGTGTGGCTCAGTGGTTGAGTATTAACCTATGCTTCAATTCCTAGTTGGGGCACATGCCCAGGTTGCAGGCTTGATCCCCAGTAGGGGGCATGCAGGAGGCTGCGGGTTGATGATTTTCTCTCATCACTAATGTTTCTTTCTCCCTCTCCCTCTTCCTTCCTTTCTGAAATCAATAAAACAAATTTTTTTAAAGAATTTGTTGTTGTGATAACTAAATGAATAATGCATATAAAAGGTAAACATGTTGTCTGGTATATGGTAAGTGATCAAAAATAATAGCTATCATTTCCTGACTCACTGTTATAGGAAAAGCATAAGATTATCACATAGCAGACCTTTACGCTCCTTACACAAGCTAATGCCAAATGCATTTTTAGTGAGCTAAATTGTACTCAGTGTTTTCAAACTAATGAGCCAAATACATTAACTGTTCTGGAAACAGATGAAGCCTGACTATTTGACTAAATATAGAGATAATTAAAGTCTAGACTATCTTTTGATAGGGTTTAGGGAGGCATAATGAAAATCATCATGCCATAATAGAATAACATGCAAGGCTAAAACAAATCAGAAATTTTACAACACAGATGAAACACAACTAATTTTATTGATGTCAGAAAAACATTGTTAGATGAGCCTTCTTATGTTCTTATGATGTTTGTTTCATGTTGTAATGGCTTCTCAATTCTGTGATCAATTATGCCTTTCTGTTTCGCTACTGAAGCTTTTGCTTTTCTCCACATATAGTTTGGCAAAATTATCAAAAGTCATATGAACTTTTTTCCTATGCTTTTATAGTATGCATTAAGAGCACTTATTCTTTGATGTAGTTGAGGATAGCGATGAAAGGTCTTTATAGCTACTTTAAAAAAAAAAATCCTCACCCAGGATATTTTCACATTGATTTTTAGAGAAAGAGAAAGACAGAGAGAAATACTGATGTGAGAGAAATACATCGATTGGTTGCCTCCTGCATGAGTCTGGGCCAGGGCCCGGGGCCAGGGAGGATCCTGTAACCAAGGTAGATGCCCTTGACTGGAATCAAACCTGAGACCCTACGGTCCGCAGGCCGACGCTCTGTCCACTGAGCAAACCAGCTAGGGCGGGTACTTTTTATTCAAAGCCAAGAACTGTTTTCTATAGGATAGGTACTGACTGTGGTGCCTGGTATCCATCCATGCCTGGCTCCAGTTTTGCATCTTGTTAGTAAAGCAATTCATGTTACCAGGAAAGCGCCAATATTATTTGATAATACACATGTAAGTAGATGCACAATTCCATTGTGTCACATGGAAAGGAGAAACGTTCAGGCTATAAAATTATGCACACTCTGTACAGCCTCTGGCAAGAACCAGATGTAAATATTGGAGTTGCAGGGCTCCTATTTATCTCCAGCCACATGGAAGGAAGGGATAGGTCATACCCAATACTGAGACTCTCTTTATTTTATACCTTAGAGTCCAGGTGCAGCCCAGGGTCTAGAATACAAGCCCAAGTGTGAAGCAAATGAAACAATTGAGCTTCATTAGGGCTAAACTTGGAAACATGAGAGTAGGGAATACAGTGCAGATTAATTTCTCACTAGTCCTTGACGAAATGAGAAAGGGAAAGACAATGTAATTAATTTTTCAGAGGATAAATTCTTCTGGGGCTTCTACTCTGAATATGTGTCCTTCTGTTCTTTTTTTACATAGCATAATAGTGGCAGAAAATTATTTTTTTTAAAAAAAATCATTATTCTTTATTTGGCAGGATAAAAAGTTGATAAGATTATATCAACTTGAAAAAACATTAAAACATTATTTGCTTATTTAATCCATGAAATTTAAACTGCTA